>NC_073246.2:40712813-41337813 GCF_029281585.2 Gorilla gorilla gorilla
GCTCTGAACTTGGGAGCTTAAAGAGCTGTCATGGAATCTGGGTCCTTTCTTCTGGTTGCTGGTACTGGGGAGGGCACAGGGTCTGGCTAGGCCAGCGAGGGAGGGGTCCTCGGAACAGCAGGCTTGGGTGGTGTTGGTCCAGCCCAGTGTTTTCTCTCTGGCCCCAGCTCCACCATTCAGACCCGGTGAAGCCCACTTCTCTGCCCCACTGGGGGCTTCCTGCTCAGGAGGTCTTTCTGAACGTGACACAATGGGACACCCTGTGCCTGCCTGAACCTGAATCAGAGTCAGAGAGCTTCCTTCCCTCTCCAGAAAATAAATTATTCTGCAATGAACAGAGACAGGAGCAGTGTGATGAAGGAGCAGAAAGCAGAGTGGGCTGTGCCTCAGCACACAGGGTTCATGGCCTGGTTCTGCTCCTTATGAATCACACAGTACATGACACATCACTTGGTCTGTCTGAGCCTCACTCTCCTCGGAAGCTAAAAGAGCCAGTGAGCCCTGTCTTCCTGAAGTTCCCATGAAAGCACTAGGGTTGTAGAAATAGGAACATTGAGTCCTGCCTGCAGAGGCTGCAGTCATTTTGGCAGAGGGCTGCTGGTTGAGAAGATGAATGGTTTGAGAAGAAGGCCTGGTGACAGACCCCCACCAAAGCCCGGGTCTCCACTGAGGTTCTGCAGAGGGCTGGAGTGTGCGGAGTGCTCACCTGTCATTTGCTCGTAGGGGTTAGTTACAGGGGTAACACTGACTTTAAGAGCTCTGCCGTCCGATTGTTCTGTTCCAGGTTTTGGCACGGAGCAGGCGCCCTATGGAATGCAGACACAGAATTACCCCAAAGGCGGCCTCCTGGACAGCATGTGTCCGGCCTCCACACCCAGTGTACTCAGCTCTGAGCAGGAGTTTCAGATGTTCCCCAAGTCTCGGCTTAGCTCCGTCAGCGTCACCTACTGCTCTGTCAGTCAGGACTTCCCAGGCAGCAACTTGAATTTGCTCACCAACAATTCTGGTAAGATTGGAAGCATCTTTCAACAAGGCTGTTGGTTTGATTCTGAGAACCCCAGAGCCATAATGAACCTCTTAATAAATACTTCCTGGATTCAGCCATTAGAGAAGAAGGTCAAAGCCCATGTTCTAAGTGGATTTCCAACAAGCATACCCCTAATATGTTTCAGGCACTGGCCCAGGTACTGCAGGCATTGAGTAAGCAAAACAGTCCCTGCTCTTACAGCCAGATTTCTCCACACTTTGGGATATTTATGGAGGCGATGCAGGAATGTGACATTTCTTTTTATGGAGATGTAACATAAATACAGTGCACAAGTCTCATGTCATATGGCTGGTTGGATTTGTGTATGTATGTATACCCATGTAATAACCATCCAGATGGAGATAGAGAAGTTTCCAGTAGCCTGGAAGGTTCCTTCGTACCCCTTCCCATCAATAACATCCCCCCCACAGAAGGGAATGATTCTGACTTTTATCATTACGGATTAGGTTTTGATTTTCTTGAACTTTACATAGATGGAATCATGAGGCATGTTTTCTTTTGTGTTTGTCTTTTACTCATCATGATGTCTGGGATTCATGCATGTTGTTGGATATAGCAGCCATGTGTTCTTTTTCATCACTGTATAGTATTCCATTATAAGAATTTTATTCATTCTACTGTTGATGGAAGATAGGATTTGTGTAGTATAGTTACCCTAAGGAATAAGCACCTGAGTAGAGAGCATTTTGAGAAGTCTGAGTGGTTCTACACCAGCAGGTGCATGATTGCACTGGTAGTGGTTGGTGATGCTGTGGTCATGCCCAAGACCAACTGTGTCCTGGAGGAATCAAAGTATGTGTTTGGTTGTCTTTGCCAGGGACGCCCAAAGACCACGACTCCCCTGAGAATGGTGCGGACAGCTTCGAGAGCTCAGACTCCCTCCTCCAGTCCTGGAACAGCCAGTCGTCCTTGCTGGATGTGCAACGGGTTCCTTCCTTCGAGAGCTTCGAAGATGACTGCAGCCAGTCTCTCTGCCTCAATAAGCCAACCATGTCTTTCAAGGATTACATCCAAGAGAGGAGTGACCCAGTGGAGCAAGGCAAACCAGTTATACCTGCAGCCGTGCTGGCCGGCTTCACAGGTGTGTGTGGAACTCTGAGAGCCTGGCCGCCCAGTCTCCTGGGTCCTGTCCCTTGCTTCTTTTCGAGCCACAGTACCACATTCACCGAGGGTGTTTCTAAGCTAGGTACACCAGTGCTCTACACTCCATGTTTTATGCGTGGCTTGCTGTATCTCTGAATTCGACAAAAGCCACACTTGGAGGAATTTTCATGTACACAGAGCTCCATGGAGTGAGTGAAAATCGACAGGCCACTCCCTCCACCTGGGACGTTCTGAGGAATAGTTGGAGCAGGGGACATGGCCTGTGCAGTCTTCAGCCCTGACTCATCCACTCCAAGAATCTCAAAGAATATAAACTGGCTTAGGGAGGGGCAGCAGAGCCAGTCTCAAATAATATGGGCACTGTTTACCTTTTCTTGCTTCTAAAATCTATCTGCTCTTATTTTTGAGGTTTGGGTGAGAGCTATTCTAGGCAGTGGACAAATATAAAGCTGTTTTTAGAAACAGGTATTTCCAGTACTTTAGCGAAAATACTGGGGCTTTGTTTTCACTGCTTCATGTATCCTTAAATGCGTTCTTTTTTTTTAACCATATGGAGCCACTGTGGATTGAAATTACCTAACTTAAAAAAATCTGATAAGTTTAAAATAAGGATACTGAGGCATTCATTCTTTTTCTGTCGTCTAAGAACAATCAGCCACATAAACGTATTAAAATACACGGAGTGTGTGAAAGCCATTATCGGTTTCATTATTGGGAGTTCAGGGCCTGAGAAGAATAAACAGCCATAACGTTAGTGTGGTTCATTTTAATAGTAACATAAGTTTCTGTTTATTGACTGCCAACTCTGTAGTTAAGTAGGCATACAGTCTGTAGGACAGCCTGGCATGGGGGCGGTATGAGGCCATTTTACAGATGGGGAAATTGGCTCACAGGTAGACAGCTATCGGTGGTCACACAGCTCTGGTTCTAGAATGCCTGTCCCGTGCTTTACAGCAAAGCTTTATTGATAACGGCCATTGCGTTTCTGAGGAAGAGCTATTTGGTAGAAAGAGGTTGGGCTCAGGGTCGGAAGATCTAGGCTTTTCTCCTGTTTGCTATGATGGGCGTGTGATCCAGGACAAGGCACCTGGCCTCTGAGCTGCATCTTATCCCTCCTCTTTAGAACACGACCACACTGACACCTGCTTTGCAAGGTGGTAGTTCTAAATGTCAATGGAGGACAGGTGCACGAGAAGCTCTTGGCAAAGCATGCTTCACCAGACAGAGGCTGTGAGGCAACGGGTGTGACCCCGCGTGGCTATTTAGTAAACCGGGGCCACATTAAGCAATTTACACATGGTCATTTGGCAGGAAGGTGGCATGGGATCCCACGTATGACACGCCTCATTCTGTGATGAAACACCACTTCAGCCACCCCCATCTCTGCCCCACTGGGTGTTTCTAGAAAAAAACCTTGAAGGTTTTTACATAAGGAACAATTAAACCAGATGGGGAATTTTAATGCCAAGAGTTGGTGGCCCTAAACTTTCTTCCAGAAAGAACAAACCTAGCAATCAAGGGGAAGAGTGTCTCGTCTAGTGACCTTATTTTCTAGGAGTAGGCAGTGTGGAGCAGGAACTCACATTTGGTGCCCCGCCCCATCCTGTTAAAGCACTTAGTACTGTCACCAATACCTTGAGTGCCACCCTGAGTGTCACATCAGAACCCCATTCAGAGAGTTGGGTCTGCATTCCTAAATCAGCATGTACAATTAGGATGGTTAAAGCCTTGCTGTATTTTACATCTGTGAAAGGGTATGATCCGTCTCCCTCCCTCTCCCCGCAGGAAGTGGACCTATTCAGCTGTGGCAGTTTCTCCTGGAGCTGCTATCAGACAAATCCTGCCAGTCATTCATCAGCTGGACTGGAGACGGATGGGAGTTTAAGCTCGCCGACCCCGATGAGGTATGGCCAGAGCCCTGGGAAATCTCTGGGCTTGAAAACCTGATTTCCTGCTTGCGTTCAAAAACTCAGTTCTTTGGGCACAAAAAAGGGTTCACCAGTACTGCTGAGAATCTTTCCACATGAGGCATCCTTGGCTGTTGGGAAAAGAAGTGGAGTCATTGCTTTGTTGATAAACGTGTACAGTGTTTTCTGGGTATGCTTCATACAAGGGTGTTGCACAGATTTCACTGTCTTGATCAGTTGTCTGATCAAGAGGCCCAAGCTGCAAACTGAGGTTCTCTGCCGACCGTCTGAAAGTGCCTTAGGAAGGCTGCCCTTGTCCATCAGGGGAACAAGCCTCATGTGGCCCCAAGCCAGCCTTCTGTCCGCTCGTTAGCTGAGCCCAGCAGTGTTGACCCCAGCCCTGCAGAGTTAGAACCAGGAGCCCTGTCTAAAGGAGAAGGCCAAGGGCAGGTGGGATACCAACCCCGCCAGAAAAGCGTTAGAGAGAAGCCCTTGGTCTCTGGCACTGGGGAGTGTAATCTGTCACCATTCCCACCCCGCCTACAGTTCCCTTGGGAGACAAGCATTGAGGAATGAGTGTATCACACAGCTCAGAATCCCACTCGGCACCTGTTAACTTCAGTAGTTGGAATATCCAGCCTGGAGGGTGGGTGACACCACCTTTCCCTGGTCTCAGGACCCTCCTGGCTGTGAACCCTTGGCTCCCAGGAGGTTTCACTGAGCTGGGGCCAGGGAGCAGGGACCTCATTCCCCAGTGGTTCTGCCCCTTGGGGACGCAGTGCCCCTACCATAGGTACTCAAAGGTACTCAGAGGTACTCAAAAGGTCCTCCTGCGGACCTTGTGTAGGTGTCAAGTTCTCTCTAGGGTGAACATGCCTCAGAATCATAATCCGGGAGGAATGTCATTCACTTTTTCTTCATTGACAAATTGAGTTTAACTCTTTTCCATCCATGTTCACCAAAGGTGGCCCGCCGGTGGGGAAAGAGGAAAAATAAGCCCAAGATGAACTACGAGAAGCTGAGCCGGGGCTTACGCTACTATTACGACAAGAACATCATCCACAAGACGTCGGGGAAGCGCTACGTGTACCGCTTCGTGTGCGACCTCCAGAACTTGCTGGGGTTCACGCCCGAGGAACTGCACGCCATCCTGGGCGTCCAGCCCGACACGGAGGACTGAGGTCGCCGGGACCGCCCTGAGCCGGCCCCAGGCTCGTGGACTGAGTGGGAAGCCCATCCTGACCAGCTGCTCCGAGGACCCAGGAAAGGCAGGATTGAAAACGTCCAGGAAAGTGGCCAAGAAGCAGTGGCCTTATTGCATCCCAAACCACGCCTCTTGACCAGGCTGCCTCCCTTGTGGCAGCAACGGCACAGCTAATTCTACTCAGTGCTTTTAAGTGAAAATGGTCGAGAAAGAGGCACCGGGAAGCCGTCCTGGCGCCTGGCAGGCCGTGGGACGGGATGGTTCTGGCTGTTTGAGATTCTCAAAGGAGCGAGCATGTCGTGGACACACACAGACTATTTTTAGATTTTCTTTTGCCTTTTGCAACCAGGAACAGCAAATGCAAAAACTCTCTGAGAGGGGAGGAGGGTGGGAAGGAAACAACCATGTCATTTCAGAAGTTAGTTTGTATATATTATTATAATCTTATAATTGTTCTCAGAATCCCTTAACAGTTCTATTTAACAGAAATTGTATATTGTAATTTAAAATAATTATATAACTGTATTTGAAATAAGAATTCAGACATCTGAGGTTTTATTTCATTTTTCAATAGCACATATGGAATTTTGCAAAGATTTAATCTGCCAAGGGCCGACTAAGAGAAGTTGTAAAGTATGTATTATTTACATTTACTAGACTTACAGGGATAAGGCCTGTGGGGGGTAATCCCTGCTTTTTGTGTTTTTTTGTTTGTTTGTTTGTTTTTTGGGGGTTTTCTTGCCTTGGTTGTCTGGCAAGGACTTTGTACATTTGGGAGTTTTTATGAGAAACTTAAATGTTATTATCTGGGGTTATATCTGGCCTCTGCTTTCTCCTTTAATTGTAAAGTAAAAGCTATAAAGCAGTATTTTTCTTGACAAATGGCATACGTTTTCCACTTCTTTGCATGCGTTTAAGTCAGTTTATACACAAAATGGATTTTATTTTTTAGTTTAACTGTGTTTCTCCAACAGCTCACCTCTCCCTGACCACCCAGCCATTTCCTTCCTGTGCTCCACGTTCTTCTGTGTGATTAAAATAAGAATATTATTTTTGGAAATATGCAACTCCTTTTCAGAGATCAGGAGGGATTTATGTAGCAGCTATTTTTACTGCAAAAGTAATTCACTGGAAAAAAAATGTAATTTGTAAGAAAGCTTTATTTTTATCTCAGCTCTATGTAAAGTTAAAGTTACTGTACAGAGCTGAAGGACGGGGGGCGGTAGGGGTCTTGATGAAACCTCTTGAACGAAGCACAGTTTGTCCCATCTTTGTTCACTCGTGTGTCTCAACCATCTTAATAGCATGCTGCCCCTTTTTGCTCAGTGTCCACAGCAAGATGACGTGATTCTTATTTTCTTGGACACAGACTATTCTGAGGCACAGAGCGGGGACTTAAGATGGGAAAGAGAGAGCATCGGAGCCATTCATTCGGAGAAAACGTTTTGATCAAAATGGAGACTTTTGTAGTCGTTTCAAAAGAGCACCTGAGTCATGTGTATTCCCAGCCTTTATAAATGACCCGGTCAAGTTGGTTTCGAAGTCCGACAGGCTTGTCTGTTTACTAGCTGCATGGCCTTGGACCGGTGGCTGACATCTGTAAAGAATCCTGTGATGAAACTGAGGAATCGGGTGGCCGGGCAAGCTGGGAAGAGCAAAGCCAGAGCTGCGCTGCCTCAATACCCACAAAAGACCATTCCCAGTATACATAAGCACAGGATGTTTTTCTCAAGAGGGATGTATTTATCACTTGGACATCTGTTTATAATATAAACAGACATGTGACTGGGAACATCTTGCTGCCAAAAGAATCCTAGGCAGTGGCTCATTGTGTATGAGGCTGAACCACGTGAAATTGCCAGTATTAGACTGGCTTTTATCTACAAAGAAGGAGTTTCATGGGGTTCAACCTAACAGTTATGGAAACTACAGTCCTTATAAACCATTGGCATGGTAATAAACAGATCTTAAGTATAAAAATTTTGTAATTGGGCCTTTACTCTCTCAATAATAAAGTATTTTGTTTATATAAATTCTTTGTGATAGTCCTCATTTTTCCTCTCCACACGCAGCATGAAGGAGTTGGAGGAAGGATGTTAACCCCAGATCCATTCTCTACTCAAAACATTCCATCATCAAGCGGCAAGTCTCTGTTTAACTGGTTTATACACAAGTGACTTAGAAACCACAACCCAAATTGGAATCAACTTTGAGCCCTTCCTAAAAGAATTCCCAAAAAGTGCTCCTTCAAAGCAAAAAATTCTTTTAAGAAAGTGTTATAATAGAAAGATTCAAATGTCTTTCTTTGCCAGAAGCTTGGCAGAGATAACAGAGGAGAGATTCTGGAATGTTTATATTAAGTACATTAGAATTTGAGGTTTAAGTACTTTTGGAACTGAGGCCACAACACTCTGTCCCCTCAGTGGAGTCTGACATTGGTAAGGTGATGGTGGTCTTAGGACACCTGTTTTCAAATTTGTTCTCTTTACATGCTCCAAAATTAGTGAGTATGCCAAAAAGCTTATATTCATTGGTGTGCTAGAGCCAGCTCACTGCATTCTCCCAAGAGCTACATGTCTCTTCCCATCACCGCATCAGTAATGGTAGCATGAGATGGGGCATGATGAGAGTATTTACACCATGGGAATCAGCAGACACTACAAATCAGGGCCTTCTCTCCCCCAGAGTGCTGATTGTTAAACATTTACCAACACTCTACTGGTTATATCTATCAATAATTTCCATATTAGAAATTAAAGTAAATTTTAAAAGAATTCATTTAAAAATAATTTTACTTATTGGCATTAACAGCATTTTTTTCTTGCAAAAAGTAATTATTTTTTAAAAAGTTAGCATGGCATTGTTTCACATTTGCAAATCTCTTTAATGTCTGGTTTAGTATTAGAGCTGGATTCGTCTGTTTCTGCATTCAGTCTGTTTGCATGTGTTTTGATGGAGTGTGTGAAGAAAATCCGGCCTAACAGATATGTAACAGAAACAAGGAGGAGCAGTTAAGGCTATTTCAGATAATTGTAGATATTCTTTCTTTACTATGCCAAAACTTAACAAAGTATAATTCCTTAGTTGCAATTCAGGTATGAAACCATATTAATAAACTTTCCTAAGGTTACATTAAATTCCATTGGTCTACCTTGCACTTTGAACAGATCTTTTAGCAGTGTGTGATTTTGTAACATCCTGCATTGGTCATTTGGAAAATATTGCTTCAAAATGTTAACACATTTCAAAATATAATATTCAACAATTACATTACTTAATATCACCACAAATCACATCAGAAAATTACTGGGAAACTATCAAACTCACAGTGGTGGATACACACTTTTTAAAATTCAAATTTTCACTTGAAACCTCAAATTTTATAATCAGCAACAAATACTCCTAAGTATTTGAAGAGAGATTCTCGGAAGTTTATATTAAGTACATTAGAATTTGAGGTTTAAGTACTTTTGGAAATGAGGCCACAACACTCTGTCCCCTCAGTGGACTCTGATTGTTGTTAAGGTGATGGTGGTCTTAGGACACCTGTTTTCAAATTTGTTCTTTTTACATGCTTCAAAATTAGTGAGTATGCCAAAAAGCTTATATTCATTGGTGTGCTAGAGCCAGCTCACTGCGTTCTCCCAAGAGCTACATGTCTCTTCCAACCATTTTGGGGGGGGAAACGACAGGCTCACTTTATTTAGTTTTTGAGGAAGGACCAGCCAAATACCCAAATCAGAATAATTTGCCAGTTATTCTCTCAGATAAAAGTGATATTCATGAATAGTGTGGATAGTTTAGCTTGCAACTCAAATACACAATTGCATCTCCTTACAACAATCACCACATTTCAGTATGTGTGCAGACCAGTTCTTTAAGTGTACTTTCCATTTTATTACACAGAAATTAAAAAGATGTGTTTTCCATTAGTAAAAAATAAGTTTTTACTGCTTCATCAAGAGCATTCTTGAGGCCAGGTGTGGTGGCTCACATCTGTAATCCCAACACCTGGGGAGGCTGGGGTGGGCGGATCACCTGAGGCCAGGAGTTCGAGACCAGCCTAGCCAACGTGACAAAACCGCATCTCTACTAAAAATACAAAAATCAGCCAGATGCGGTGGCGCATGCCTGTAGTCCCAGCTACTTTGGAGGCTGAGGTTGGAGAATCACTTGGACCTGGGAGGCGGAGGTTGCAGCCAGCCCGGGTGACAGAGCGAGACTCCGTCTTAAAAAAAAAAAAAAAATTCTTGAGTGAAACCCTTATTTTTTCTTTTCTTTTTTTCTGCAAGTGCATGGTGGTGGTGGAGAGTGCAGTGACACAGTGACTGCCAACTGTTCCAGTTCACGTGATTCTGGTTCAGCACCATAGTGCAAAACCACCTGTGCTTTTATACCATCATAGCAAAGGTCAAAAAGTCAAGCGTGGATTTGTATCCTTGTAAAAATAGTCTTAACCTTGAGGATCCTTCTGAAAGGGTCTCAGAGACCTCAGAGTCTGTGGGGCATATTTTGACAATTGTTCTAGAAAGAAGAGAGGCTCACTCAGAGCAAAAGTGGTGGACCTCAGGAGGACAAAGCGAAGGTAGGGAAAATTAGCCTTTGGCCTCCCAAATCCAGTGTCTGTGCTTCCAGTCTTCTGACCTTTTCATAGCCAGGTAAGGAGGAAGCATTTCTTGTTTAAATCAAAAAGAATTGTCTAGTCTGCATGATAAAGAAAAGTTCCTTCACACAGGGTGAAATGGATACTCTCAAAGCCCTTTTCCTGCCGTCCTTCTATCTTTGTTCTTTTCCATGCTCCAGTCCAATTCCAAATCTGTTTTAGGAAACAAAAAATGTATATTTTGCCACTTTTTTTTGAGACAGGGTCTTGCTTTGTTGCCAAGGCTGGAGTTTAGTGGCATGATCACGGCCCACTGTAACCTCAACCTCCTGGACTCAAGTGATCCACCCATCTCAGCCTCCTGAGTAGCTGGGACTACAGGCATGCACCACCAGACCCATCTGATTTTTAAATTTCTTGTAGAGATGGGGTCTCCCTATGTTGTCTAGGCGGGTTTTAAACTCCTAAAATCAAGGGATCCTTCTGCTTTGGCCTCTTAAAGTGCTGGGATTATAGGCATGAGCCACTGCACCTGGTCTTGCCACAGTTTTTCTGAAACTTAGAAGAAAAGAGGAAAGGGAAGGGAAATAAGTATTTAGAGAAATCATTTTTCGGAACATCTTCAAAACTGAGATTGTGCAGAGATGAGGTCATGGGGCCTGCCTGCCCGCCTTTTCCATAGCGGGGAAGAAGCAGAATTACATTTCCGTCAGTCCTGCCCCACATCCTGGCTCTCCCCCATGTCCTGGCTCTCCCCCACATCACCCTACCAGCTTTCTTTCTTTCTTTCTTTCGTTATTTATTTATTATTATACTTAAGTTTTAGGGTACATGTGCACATTGTGCAGGTTAGTTACATACGTATACATGTGCCATGCTGGTGTGCTGCACCCACTAACTCGTCATCTAGCATTAGGTATATCTCCCAATGCTATCCCTCCCCCCTCCCCCCACCCCACAACAGTCCCCAGAGTGTGATGTTCCCCTTCCTGTGTCCAGGTGTTCTCATTGTTCAATTCTCACCTGTGAGTGAGAATATGCGGCGTTTGGTTTTTTGTTCTTGCGATAGTTTACTGAGAATGATGATTTCCAGTTTCATCCATGTCCCTACAAAGGACATGAACTCATCATTTTTTATGGCTGCATAGTATTCCATGGTGTATATGTGCCACATTTTCTTAATCCAGTCTATCGTTGTTGGACATTTGGGTTGGTTCCAAGTCTTTGCTATTGTGAATAATGCCGCAATAAACATACGTGTGCATGTGTCTTTATAGCAGCATGATTTATAGTCCTTTGGGTATATACCCAGTAATGGGATGGCTGGGTCAAATGGTATTTCTAGTTCTAGATCCCTGAGGAATCACCACACTGACTTCCACAATGGTTGAACTAGTTTACAGTCCCACCAACAGTGTAAAAGTGTTCCTATTTCGCCACATCCTCTCCAGCACCTGTTGTTTCCTGACTTTTTAATGATTGCCATTCTAACTGGTGTGAGATGGTATCTCATTGTGGTTTTGATTTGCATTTCTCTGATGGCCAGTGATGGTGAGCATTTTTTCATGTGTTTTTTGGCTGCATAAATGTCTTCTTTTCAGAAGTGTCTGTTCATGTCCTTCGCCCACTTTTTGATGGGGTTGTTTGTTTTTTTCTTGTAAATTTGTTTGAGTTCATTGTAGATTCTGGATATTAGCCCTTTGTCAGATGAGTAGGTTGTGAAAATTTTCTCCCATTCTGTAGGTTGCCTGTTCACTCTGATGGTAGTTCTTTTGCTGTGCAGAAGCTCTTTAGTTTAATTAGATCCCATTTGTCAATTTTGTCTTTTGTTGCCATTGCTTTTGGTGTTTTAGACATGAAGTCCTTGCCCATGCCTATGTCCTGAATGGTAATGCCTAGGTTTTCTTCTAGGGTTTTTATGGTTTTAGGTCTAACGTTTAAGTCTTTAATCCATCTTGAATTGATTTTTGTATAAGGTGTAAGGAAGGGATCCAGTTTCAGCTTTCTACATATGGCGAGCCAGTTTTCCCAGCACCATTTATTAAATAGGGAATCCTTTCCCCATTGCTTTTTTTTCTCAGGTTTGTCAAAGATCAGATAGCCATAAAAAAGAGAATTTTAGACCAATATCCTTGATGAACATTGATGCAAAAATCCTCAATAAAATACTGGCAAACCGAATCCAGCAGCACATCAAAAAGCTTATCCACCGTGATCAAATGGGCTTCATCCCTGGGATGCAATGCTGGTTCAATATACACAAATCCAGCATATAAACAGAGCCAAAGACAAAAACCACATGATTATCTCAATAGATGCAGAAAAGGCCTTTGACAAAATTCAACAACCCTTCATGCTAAAAACTCTCAATAAACTAGGTATTGATGGGACATATTTCAAAATAATAAGAGCTATCTATGACAAACCCACAGCCGATATCATACTGAATGGGCAAAAACTGGAAGCATTCCCTTTGAAAACTGGCACAAGACAGGGATGCCCTCTCTCACCACTCCTATTCAACATAGTGTTGGAAGTTCTGGCCAGGGCAATTAGGCAGGAGAAGGAAATAAAGGGTATTCAATTAGGAAAAGAGGAAGTCAAATTGTCCCTGTTTGCAGATGACATGATTGTATATCTAGAAAACCCCATTGTCTCAGCCCAAAATCTCCTTAAGCTGATAAGCAACTTCAGCAAAGTCTCAGGATACAAAATCAATGTGCAAAAATCACAAGCATTCCTATACACCAACAACAGACAAACAGAGAGCCAAATCATGAGTGAACTCCCATTCACAATTGCTTCAAAGAGAATAAAATACCTAGGAATCCAACTTACAAGGGATGTGAAGGACCTCTTCAAGGAGAACTACAAACCACTGCTCAAGGAAATCAAAGAGGATACAAACAAATGGAAGAACATTCCATGCTCATGGGTAGGAAGAATCAATATCGTGAAAATGGCCATACTGCCCAAGGTAATTTACAGATTCAATGCCATCCCCATCAAGCTACCAATGCCTTTCTTCACAGAATTGGAAAAAACTACTTTAAAGTTCATATGGAACCAAAAAAGAGCCCGCATCGCCAAGTCAATCCTAAGCCAAAAGAACAAAGCTGGAGGCATCACACTACCTGACTTCAAACTATACTACAAGGCTACAGTAACCAAAACAGCATGGTACCGGTACGAAAACAGAGATATAGATCAATGGAACAGAACAGAGCCCTCAGAAATAACACCCTACCAGCTTTCTTTTCTGATAGGGTTCCAGAACTCCACATGGTGGACACTTGTCACTGGGAATGATTCAGGCTTTAATGGGGCTGCTGGGTGGAAGCACAGGGCTTGAGGGCCAGAGGAAGTGGAGCAGGAACTGTGGCAAGAGGTAGAGGGAGCAAGCTGCCCCATCACCTCTCCTGAAATATCAAGCAAGTTAACAAGAGGATTTGTTGTGATTTGGAGCTGGACCTTGGATTATCATTGTCACTGGGTCTGTCAGGCACTGTTTGTGACCTTGGGCATGCAATTTAATCACTCTCTGCCTCAGTTTCCCCTCCATAAAGCCAGGTCATTTGTGGCTGTGGGGGGGATTGATCTATTGGGGGTGTAAGATTGTGTGAAGTCAGTAACCTGGGATGGGGGTGCTATTTGAACAGAGCACACCAAGGAAGGTGTGTTTGAGCCAGGGGATCTGCAAAGAAAATATGGATCCCAGACAATCATGTCTCCATTTTCATCAGAAGAAATCCAGGGGCAGAGTTCAGTGATGAAACAAGTACTTAACTGAACCAAGACTCAAACCCTGGTCTTCTGTTTTCTGGTGTTGTCCTCTGGCCAAAATAACCCTGTCATGTTTGGTTGAAGTCATTATAAATGCTGCCCCAGATGCTACCTAGGGCTCCTCCAAGTTTCTAGTTCCTCCTTCCACAAACCAGAGGCCACAGCCCTTGATTTGAATTTTAAATTATCCAGGAACCTCCTACCCAAAGAACACACAGCCCTCATTTACAGCAGCTGGTGGCAGCTAGCTGAGTTCGAACAGATGCAAGAATCTCATAATCTGGGCCAGATATTAATCTGTCTTTTCTGTAACAGCAAAACAGAAGGGTGAGTCTTGAAGCAGTGCAGGGGGAAACCCCTTATTGTGCAACTCTTTTGTAACTCCTGGGCGGAGTTTGGACATGTGACTTCTGCTTGAAATTTAACATTAGGGGAAAGACCATTTTTGGTCATAGCTGAGGTGATGACATCTTGGCAACTGGAATGGACATGACCTCTGTTCCATGTACTGTGAGTAACTGCCCCCTCCCCATTTCTCAAAGTTATGTTCAGATGGCAAAACTGCCTGGGATTACCACATCTGACTCTTGCTAGCTGTTTCTGTGTCTATGGCTTCATACTGTCCAGACATAGACCTGGGGCTCAGCACACATGTATGTTTGAGTGGCATAAGGTCAGAAGCGCAGATCCAGCAGAGACTGTGGCCCGGAGGAAGGTGGGTTGGTTGGAGGACAGAAAGTAGAGGTGGGAGCAAACGAAGACAAGTAAACAAAAAAATGAGCTCTTAAGCAAAAAAGATTGCCTGTCTGCTGTAGCCTGTAAAGCTCTGATGAGAAACACCTTTATGATTTGCTGGTAAACTCCACCCAATTTGGTTCTGGAAGAGGTTATTTTTCATTGCAGTGCAAGCATGTAATTAGTTAATTGGGAAATATGGCGCCATTTTCAAAGCTCACTTTCATCTGTCATCTCATTTACACCTCCCTGTGACCCTGGGAGATTGGTTTTATTATGCCCATTTTACAGATGTGGAAACTGAAGCTCGGAGAGGTGAACCCCCTAAAGAGAAATTGGAGGGGCTTACCCTGACTCATCCGTGGTCCCTGATTCCTTGTGCCTGAGATGCAGACTGTGGCTTGGGAATAGGGGAGGGCTCAGAGGGCTGGAGCCCAGCTGAGTGGCCGGATGTTCCCTCACAGGGTACCTTCCTTTGGCTTCCTGGTGACCCTAGTAGTTGTCAATAGTGCTGCAGGTGCTCCACGCCTTCCCACCCTCTGGATGAAGCTCGTCCTAAGGAATTAGCATCTCATTTCTAATTCTCAGGTCCTCAGGAATCAGACTTGTATTTTGGGTCAAATGTGCATACCTTGGGGCTTCTGTCTTCTCAAGCTATGTATGGACCCCAGAGCAAATCCCAACCATGGTTCAATGTCAGCCTCTGGGAATCTGCAGATCACTGGAAGCCAGGCTGTCCACACTTTCTGGAAGCCACTTCCTAGTGAAGGAGCCCTGGAGGAAAGAGGCAATGGTATAGGAGTCTCCCTAAAGTGAGAAGTGTGGAGCCCAGCACTTCAACTATGTCTGTGGGTGGAGCCAAAATAACCAATTGCTCCTGGTCGCTGCATGTCAGCAATTGTATCACAACAAGAGGCCACAGGGCATCACCCTACCCAACACTGTGATGGGGGCCGGGGTCACATGTGCTTAAGTGTCTCTGTAAATCAGCCCTTCAGTTGGGATTAAGACAGTTCAGGATCCCAAGAACACACATGCACACACACAACCCACTTGCACATACATGTGTGCAGTCACACTTCCAGAGACACACATAGACATACATACGTATACACACATGTGCGTGTGTGCACACAGGTATTCACATGCACACACACACATGCACACTTATACACTAACACACATGTGCATATGTGCACGCATGCACACACACACACACACACCACTCCTTTTGCTTGCTTCACCTTTTCTGTCTCTGCTCCTCCTGGTGGTCATCACCTCCCATGCCCTGTCTCCTGTATCAATGCCCCAGGACTACCTACTATAACAAAGTGTCACAAATTGGGTGGTTTAAAGCAACAGAAATGTATCCTTTCACAGTTCTGGAGGCTAGAAATCCAAGATCATGGTGTCTATAAGGTTGGTTCCTTTTAAGTGCAGTGAGGAAAGAGCTGGCTCCAGCCCTCTCTCCCATTGGCTGGTAGATGATCATCTTCTCCCTGTGTCTCTTCATGTCATTTTCCCTCCTTGCCCCTCTCTGTGTCCAAATTCCCCCTTTTTATAAGGGTACCAGTCATATTGTATTAGGGCCGGATGTAATTATTTCATTTTAACTCAATTACCTCTGTAAGTAACCTACCTCCAAAGACAGTGTCATTTTGAGGTTCTGGGGGTTAGGACTTCAACATATCAATTTGAGGGCACACAATACAGCCCATATACACCTCAACACTAAATAAGTTACATGGTAGTTCTATTTTTACTTCTTTGAGAAATCTTCATCCTGTTTTTCATAGTGGCTGCACTAATTTTCACTCCCATCAACCGTGTGTCCCCTTTTCCCAGCATTTCGATTTGCATTTCTCTCATGATTAGCGATGTTGAGCTTCTTTTTTCATATACCTGTTGGCCATTTGTATGTCTTCTTTTGATAAGTGTGTATTCATGTTTTGACCACTTTTTAATGGGATTATTATTATTTGTTGTTGTTTTTACTGTTGACTTTGTTGAGGTTTTTCTATATTCTGGATATTAGTTCCTTGTCCAAATGAATAGTTTGCAGATATTTTCTCCCATCCAAAAGGGCATCTCTTCCCTTTGTAGATTGTTTCCTTTGCTGTGCAGAAGCATTTTAGTTTAATGTAGTCTCATTTGTCTATTTCTGTTTTTGTTGCCTGTGTTTTTGAGGTCTTAGCCATAAATTGTTTGCCTAGCGCAATGTCCTGAAGTGTTTTTGCTACGTTTTCTTCTACCAGTTTATGTTTTCAGGTCTTATGCTCAAGTTTTTAATTCACCTTGGGTTGATTTGTGTACATGGTAAGAGATAAAGGTTCAGTTTCATGCATCTATGTGTGAGTATCTAATTTTCCCAGCATCATTTATTGAAGAGGGTGTCTTTTTCCCATTGCATGCTCTTCATTCTTTTATGGAAAATCAATTGACTGCAAGTATGTGGATTTATTTTTGGGTTGCCTATTCCATTGGACTATGTGTCTATTTTTATGCCAATACCATGCTATTTGGGTTACTAATAGCCTTGTAGTATATTTTAAAGTCAGATAGTGTAATGCCTTTTTCTTTTTTCTCAGAATTGCTTTGGCCTTTCAGACTCTTTTATACTGTTTTTGCTATTTCTGTGGGAAAAAAATGATGTTGGTATTTTGATAGTGATTTCATTGAATCTGTAGATTGCTTTGGGCAGTATGGTCATTTTGATTATATTAATTCTTTCAATCCATGAGCATGGGATGTCTTTCCATTTGTTTGTGTTCTCTTTCATTTTTTTTTCATTAGTATATTATTATTTGTGCAGCGAGCAGAGCAAAGTCAGGGACACTGTTTGTAGAACCTGGCTGCCTCCCCTCCCGCAGCCCAGCTGATTGTCCTGGTTGCCAGGCACTTGTTTGCATTAGAGACAGAACACTCTGCAGGGTTCTGAATGGTCAATTGTGGCCCTTAGGCCACTGGCAAGCAGTGGCAGAGCCACGGAGGGGCTGCTGGTCCCCAAATGTCTCTCCAGCCACTCTGGGGCTGGTGGGGGCTGCCCTGCTGGTGATGGCTTGAGAGAAGACCTGGGGGTCCCTGGGCATCCCGGGGAGGTCCCGGTTTGTGCTGCTGTGGTGATCTTAATCACCAAGAGATGACACACTTTATGACAGACGAAAAGAACTGAGCCAAACACTGTTTCCATCAGGAGGTCCATGTAGAAGGCAGCCAGAACGTGTAGAAGGATGGGAGTCAAGACACAGGCCCAGGAAGCCTTCAAGTCACCCTTGATGGAGGCCAGACCTTGAACATTATAATCCCTCTGCTTGTCAACCATTAATACAGGTCTTCCCTGCAGGACATAGGAGGCTTTCTGGGAAAAGCATGGAAAAAACAAGCCTCCTAAATGTTCTCAAGTGACTGATGTAGGACACATCTTAAAAGGATCAAAGGAGGATGAAGAAAAACTTCAGAATAACAGGTGGTTTGAATGAAAACACTCATTTTGCAGAAAGTCCAGAAGTGCTCAACCAAGAAATTACAAGATGGAAGCAAAGAGCACAGAAAAAGGAGGCGAAAGAAAAGCTGGAACTTTTGAATGCACAAATAAAAAAGGTCATGAAAGATACCATGAGCCGATTAAAATCTGTGGCTGAAAACCTGCTGGACACCATGTGGTTGCGAGATTTCCCTAGAGACCACGGTGACGAGACCTAGAAAGCAGAGCTAAAGAGAAAAGCAGAAAATGAAGACTGCCTCCCCCAGCCCCAGCCCTCCCAACTATAAGTCAGAAGAGTTTTGCTGGGTGACAGTGACTTAAATGTGTCCTGTGAAAGTCAAGAAAAATCAAGAAATAGCCAGACAATTGTGGGAAGAAAATGCAATGAATGAGAGCTCACAGGAAAAATCAAATGCCTCCAAACTGAGAAAGCATCTTTGCAATTTGAAAATTCCTAGCTGGGCCAGGTGTGGTGGCTCACGCCTGTAATCCCAGCACTTTGGGAGGTGGAGGCAGGCTGATTACCTAAGGTCGGGAGTTCGAGACCAGCCTGGGCAACATGGTGAAACCCTGTCTCTACTAAAAATACAAAAAAATTAGCTGGGTATGGTGGTGTGCACCTGTAATCCCAGCTACTTATGAGGCTAAGGCAGGAGAACTGCTTGAATCTGGGAAGTCGAAGCTGCAGTGAGCTGAGATTGTGCCACTGCACTCCAGCCTGGCAACAGAGCAAGACTCCATCTCAAAAAAAAAAAATCCTGGCTCACAGGTGGGATCCAGAACCTGCAGCTGAAGCTTCAAATCCTGCCTGAATCACATCAAGAACATATAGTGCAACTTCAGAGAAGATCACCTGAGGTGGAAACACACAGCTTAGAGATGAAGAAACTTCCCAGCATGTGTAGAAACATGAACACACACAGCGGATTTGAAGCCTCTACAATGAGATGGCCAAAGACATCAGCAAAGAATTGGAGAGAACCACTTCCTTCTGTCAGAAGGAGATTATCGGCCGGGCGCGGTGGCTCATGTCTGTAATCCCCGCAGGCTGGGAGGCCGAGGTGGGCGGACCACGAGGTCAGGAGATGGAGACCATCCTGGCTAACACAGTGAAACCCCGTCTCTACTGAAAAATACAAAAAATGAGCCGGGAGTGGTGGTGTGCACCTGTAGTCCCAGGTACTCGGGAGGCTGAGGCAGGAGAATGGCGTGAACCTGGGAGGCGGAGCTTGCTGTGAGCCGAGATCGCGCCACTGCACTCCAGCCTGGGCAACAAAGCGAGACTCCGTCTAAAAAAAAAAAAAAAAAAAAAAAGAAGAAGGAGATTATCATCTGTGAGGAAAGAGCTCAGGAAAGCTGGAGGGCAGTTCTGTCCACTGAGAGAAAGCTCCAGGAGCTAAGAAAAGAAGATGATTGTAGTAGGCCGATCCTGGCTGACGTGGAGTTCAAGTTCCAGGCTTTCCCTGGGGGATCCTTTGCTCCTGCTTCTCCAGGCACAGCCCACAGAGGCCCAGAAGTAGCAGGGGTCCCCTGGGTCATCAGGTCCCCAGCAAGGAGGAGGGAGGTGCTGTGAGGCTCAGGGACCCAGGCCACCAGGTTTCACTCAACTCTCCCAGCAGTAGGGCCCTGAATGCGCAGGACCACAGAGGGACACAGCAGCCTGGGCTGTCTCTTTAAAGTGATCTGGATTTATCTCTTTTTAGTTTAGCTATTGTTACTTGGGATGCCACGATTTTCATTTCTTGAAGTTTGGTATAGCATTATAATTTTATGTTAGTATTTTAAAATATAGACATCAATGTAATTCTCATAAATATAATTCCTCATCACTGGACCCTTTAAATTACACAGTATGAGTATTGCGTTTTTATTTAAGTTCACCTTTTATGTTTGAGATGGGTGGAGATGTTTAAAACAATAAAGTTCATTTCTGAATGCCACAAGCTGTTACTGTACATCTATACAACAGTATTTACCTGAATAAATTTTAATTGTTTTTAAAAACAATGCAAAAAAACTTAAGAACAATATAACATTCAAAGTATCTAATATTTGTATTAGTTTAGCCCTAAATTTATTGACTAACCTGGGAGAGTCGATATTTTATAACTATTTGTTTCTTGTTTTGTGTTTTTCTTAACCATTGATGTTTTAAGACAATGTTGTCTAAACATTTCTAAACTATATAGTCAACAAAAAGATTTCCATTGATGGCAAACCCATTCTCTGTTACACACATACACACACACACACACACATACAAAACACCCGAATGTTGAGAGAAGGGACTTTCAGTTGTTATGTCAGTACCTGAAGAAAATGTAGAATTAAGAGAGATACAAAGTGTTTTTTTTAATATTTACATAAATAAAGGAAAAAATTTGTATGTACACAATTTGTACACACAGAAAAGACAACTAAATTATCTATACACTAAAGGAGAGTTGCCTGATGTATCAGACAAGATTTCAACAAGAAACAGTTCATTCCAAATGGTGCAGATGAAGAGACTTTGATAAAGGAAAGTTTCCTGGGCTGTCACAGTTTCCTATGACAGTTTCCTGGGCAGAGATAAAGGCTTGGACAAGAGATGGTGAGGCTTCCAGGGGCTAGCACTAGAGAAAAGGTAGTCTTACCTCTGGGCCTAAAGGGAGGAGGATGTGGTATCATCTGACCCCAGTGAAGAACTGTCTTGGGACCTGGAGAAACTAGAGCTAGAGGTGCCTACTAAGGTGGCCACAGCTCATTGCTGGAGCTGTGCCCCATGCTCCAACTGTCTCTGCAGCCGGCTGGGGAGGGTGGGAACATCAAGGAAGGCTCTCTGGAGGAGGTGGTCCCTGAGCTTAACACTGATGAATGAGTGGGAGCTACCTCCAATGCTTTTCACACATGAAGGGGTAGATGAACCACTTGGAGATCTTTCACTAAGCAGGTTCAGATTATCAGGTCTTGCAGCAGGAGCTGAGACCCCGGGTTGCTCCCAGGTGATGCCTACAGCAGGATGAGATGTGGAACAGCAAGAATCCTTCGATAAATACAGGGCAGGATCTGGGGAAGTTGAAGGGACAGGAGCATTTCCTGCAGACAGTACAGCCCAGGCAAAGACACAAGGGCACAGACAGCCTGGTCTGCGTGAGCTGCACCATGTGACTGGGGTTCTGCAGCCCAACATCAGGCAGGAAGGACAGGACCGTGAGAACCAGCGTGCAACATATGCAGGGTGTCTTCCCAATTATCCTCAGAAACACTCATCTGCCGTGGGCGAGTCTTGTCCTGAGGATACCACCTGTCCCAGAAAAGTGTGAGGAACCGTAGGCTGAAGCTCCCCCTTGGAGAAGCCACCATGGAGGGTATGCTTGTCCTCCAGAATCCCCTGTGTGGGTCAGCAGCTCCCTGCTCTCCCGGTTGCTCAGCCCAGACATCTGGAAATCCCTCCTGACTCCTCTGTATCCATCCATCAGGTACTCCCATAAATTCCGCCCTGCAAAGCCCCTCTACTCTTTTCTGTCCATCTCAACTACCACCATCCTGCAAGCCACCATTACCTCTTCCCAAGTGCTCTGTTCCTTGGGTAACCACCTCCCTTACTAGGCCCCCACTTCACTATTACTTCCTCCAATTCATGTCTGCACACAGCCAGAGTGGACCTTTTACCAAAGACCTGAGCATGCTTCATATGAAGCCAGACCTTGGCCTGCATGCGGTGAGTGTGCAGCAGCCCTTGGCCTTGGTCCTTGTCTCCTACCTCGGGTCATGAACAGCAAAGGTGAGCACACATCCCTGAGTGCCCTGGACGGGCCTGGCTGGGGCCAGCGTATCATGCTGTGCCGAGTATATTATTCATAGCTCCCTTTCACTCTTAAAATTGCTTCAGTTACAACAATAAATTATATGATCACACAATGAATGGGTCACTTGAATTCAAACTTTTCAAAGAGAACTGCAACATTCTTAAAATATAGAAGCTCATGAGAAAATAGACAACATGAGTCAAATCAAACTCTAAATACAGCCGTGGACAGTCAAAGAAACGCCACTGCTTTGCCGAGTTAGCCCATGTGGGAACATCACGTTTTTGGTTAAGACAATTCTACATTCTTAAAGGCCAAATGTAAGCCACCTCAGTTTTGGGAAGGTCCCAATAAAAGCTGAATAACGTGTAAGCATAGTTTAAAGTTAAGGCCCCTCTAATTTACTGTGGACCTGCAGATATTATGCTTGAAAATCATTTCACAAGAGTCCATTCTAAAGTTTGTATGATGCAACGTTCTTGTGAATTATAGACAAATGATTCATCTGTTTGACTCAGATTCAAGGACATTTTTCGTGGTGAAGTAAGGCACTGAGTCTCAAGATATAATGTAAAGATATGGAGTTGCTATGCCAGGAAAAGAACTATAGAAAGGGCAGCTAGGAAGTCAATGCAATAGTCAGCACACCTCTGGGGCCCTCCCTGGGAGCCTCTGATTCCATTACTCTTGGGTGGGCCCTGGACATCTATATTTTCTCCAAGTTCCATTCATGATTCTAATGCTCAGCAAAGCTGGGGAACCACTGCAATAAGGCATGATCTTGAGAGTTATGGCGCAGAGACATGCATCAGCCTCTGACTCAGCACAAGGGGCACCCCGCTTCTCACATCTCATGACTGCATGGTGTACAGTGTGGTCAGTTCGGCCTTTATGTCTAACCTCTGTCCTTCTCCACCCTGTGGGGTGCCGCTGACCTGCAGGGTGTTGACCACAAACAGATTCCTACCCCATGTTTCTTGGGGGTTCATCCCATGGGGATTTCCAGAAGGAGACTGGAGTTTCACTCTCCTGCCTCCCCTGATCCCTGCTTTTTTTTTTTTTTTTTTTTGAGACAGGATCTCACTCTAACACTCAGGCTGGAGTGCCGTGGCATGATCTCAGCTGACTAGCAACCTCCGCCTCCTGGGTTCAAGCGACTCTTCTGCTTCAGCTTCCCGAGCTGCTGAACTACAGGCACGTGCCACCACGCCTGGCTAATTTTATTTATTTTTAGTATATTTTAGTATAGACGGAATTTCACTGTGTTGGCCAGCCTGGTCTTGAACTCCTGACCTCAAGTGATCTGCCTGCCTCGGCCTCCTAAAGTGCTAAGATTCCAGACGTGAGCCACCGTGCTCTCCTGCCTCCCTTTTGACCAGCTGGCCTTGAGCTGGCTGTGTCTGCGGGCCTGAGGCTATGCTGCTCTCAAAGGCTGACTCTCCATGGCTCTCCTTGTGGTTCCTCTAACTAGTCCCGTCCCTCGTCCCTCGAGGCGTAGAAGGTGCTGAAGCTGAATTGCAGGGAGCCCCAGGTTACTGCCTGTATTCATTAGCTGTGTCTGCTGTAAGAAATTTCCACACACTCATTCACTTAAAACAACGTATATTTATTATCTTACATTTCTAGAGGACAAGAGTCCAGAAATAGTCCCACTGGGCTAATGTCAAGGGCTAGTGCCCTCTGGAGCTCCTAGAGTCAGCCTGCATTCCCAGGCTTATGGCCCCTTCCACCATCCTGAGAGCCAGCAGTGTGGCATCTTCAACTCTCTCTCTGCCCACCCTCCGCTTTCATCATCACTCATCTCTGACTGTGAGGATCCTGCTTCCCTCTTTCGAGGAACCCTGTGACTACATGGGTGATCCATGACAGTCTGCCCATCTCCAGATCCTCAGTCACCCTGCAAAGTCTCTTTTGCCGAGTAAGGCAGCATGTTCACAGGTTCTGGGGAGCAGGAGGTGGACCTCTTGGGGGTCATTATTGCATGTACCACACCTTGCTTTCTACTTTGCAGTTTCCTACGCCCACACCTTTGTGAACAGCCCCTTGGTGTATGAACCCTCCTCAAAGTCACCTATTTCCAGCATCATTTTTTCCCTAACTCTGTGCACCATCTCTAGCACTTATTTTTTAAATGTATTGTAAAGATAGACTCAATTAGCATTTATGGAACAGCCTTCCGAGGAAATGAATAGATTTGAGCAGTTTGCTGATAGAGGTGCCCAATGGAAATATCAAAGTACAAATGAGAATGTTGGTGGTTTCCATGAAGTGAAGCTGTCTGACCAGACAATAACATGAGAATCATGTCTCCACAGAGATTACCCACTTTTGAATCACTCTGTCAAGGTGTTGGCACAATGCTGCCCTCATTATCGAAAGGCGATGACTACAACAGTCTTGTTCATTCAAGAGCTGTACTCCAGTCAAGGAACTGAGAACCTCCCAGGGGGCACAGCCTTGTGCTTGGTTGTGCAACCAATGTGCCTTATTTCTAATTTCACACACAATGTGTGTGATCAGCAAAACAAGGGCCCCCCAAATATGTCTATGCCCTAATCTCTGAGGCCTGTGAATATGCTGTGTTACATGGTCAGAGAGACTTTGCAGATGTAATTAAATTTAGGGACTTTATAATAGCGAGATTGTCCTGGATTCTCTGGGTGGGCCAAATTAATTTCATGAGGCCTTCACAGTAGGGCACTCTCTTAGGCTGGGAGCAGAAGAGGGATGCAGCAGGAAGAGAAGTCAGTGGAGTCTGATCCTGAGATGGATGGCATGCACGCTCACTGGCCCTGAGATGCAGGGGCCACGTGTGAGGACCAGAGGGAGATCTCTAGGGGCTCTGGCGGCTCCTCCCAGCTGACAGCCAGCAAGGAAACAGGGACCTCAGCCCCACAACCATGGGAACTACTAGCAGTATAGATGAACCTGGCTGCTGATTTTTCCCAGAGCCTCTTAGTAAGAACCCAGCTGGTTGACATCTTGGTTTCAGGCTTACAGAACCCAAAGCAGAGAAAGCAGTTGAGCTGACCCAGACTTCTGACCTACAGAACTGTCAGGCAATAAACCATTATTGGTTTCAGCCCCTAGCTTTGTGACTGTTTGTTATGGCAGCAACAGAAACCTAAACCAAGCCATTTCAGTGAGAGCAGGATAAGTGCTGTAAAATAGTATTCTCTAAAAGAGAAAATTTTCATTGTTTACTTCTGATGATAAAAATAATACACTCTCATTCTTGGAAAATAGAACAACATGGAAAAAAATAAAGAAGAAAATTAAAATAACTTATAATCTCACCAACCAGAGATCATTATCATTATTGCAATGGACTATATCGTGTTCCCTCAAAATTCATACGTTGAAATTCCCAACCACCAATGGGACTGTATTAGGAGGTGGGGTCTTTATGGAGGTAATTAAGGTAACTGAGGCCATGAGAGTAGGGCTCTGATCCAATAGGATTGGTGTCCTCATAAAAAGACAATTTAATAATTATATATATTGTATATACACAATCTCTCCCTCTCTCTCTCTTTCTCTGCTACGTGAGGACACAGCAAGGGGAGAGAGCAGCTATCTGCAAGCCGGGAAGAAAGCCTGCATCAGAAACTCAATAGGCTGGCACACTGATCTTGGACTTCCAGCCTCCAGAACTGTGAGAAATAAATGTCCGTTGTTTAGGCCGCTCAGTCTATAGTATTTACTTACGGCAGCCCAAGCATACTAATACAATTACTCATCGCATTTTCCTGTATTTCTTACCGAGATTTTAAAGCCCACATATTTTTCTTAGAAGTAAGATCATGTCATATATAGTCATATAGCTTCTTAATAAGTAACATTGTTGCCATTAATATGTTACTAGAAAAATTTAAAAATCTGTTCTTCAATGACTACATAATAGTTTTTCAAGCTCCATAATGGCAAGGTCTTTCCTTTTTTAAAAAAGTGAGGTTTAATTTACATGCAGTAAAATGAACAGATTGTAAGGGTTCAGTTTGATCAGTGTATTAGTTCATTGTTGCACTGCTGTAAAGAAATACCCGAGACTGGGTAATTTGTAAAGAAAAGAGGTTTAACTGGCTCATGGTTCTGCAGGCTGTACAGAAAGCACACGGTCTCTGGGGAGGCCTCAGGAAACTTACAATCGTGTCGGAAGGCAAAGGGGCAGCAGATGCATCTTATGTGGCTGGAGCACAAGGAATAGAGAGAGAGGAGAGAGGTGTTGAACACTTTTAAACAACCAGATCTTGTGAGAACTCCATCACAAGAAGAGCATCAAAGGAAGAAACTGCTCCCATGATCCAATCACCTCCCACCAGGCCCCCGCTCCAACATTGGGGATTACAATTCGACATGAGACTTGGGCAGGGGCACAGATCCAAACCATATCAATCAGTTCTGACAAATGCATTCAGCTATGTAACTCACATCACTATCAATATATAGATGTTTTCGATCACTCTAGAAAATTCCTTCTGTGCCACTTCCTGATCAATTCCCACCATTCCAGAAACAACTTCTATTCTCATTTCTATCCCCATGAATTAGTTTTCCTTGAGAAGGTCATAAATGTTATCATACACTATGTACTTTTGTGTCTGCTTCTCTCACTCGGAATAATGCTTTTGAGATTCATGCATGTTGCTGTGTATTGGTGCTTTGGTCCTGTCTGTTGCTGAGTCATGTATGGATACACTGCAATTTTGTTATTGGTTCACCAGTTCATGAACGCTTGGGATATTTCTGTTTTGGAGCTAGTATGAATAAAGCTGCTATGAACATTTTTGTGCAAGGATTTTTATGGGCATGTGTTTTCATTTCTCTAGGAACTGAATTGTGAGTCATAGGATAGATATATGTTTAAAATTGTGAGAAACTTCCAAACCATTTTTCAAAATGGTTATATCATTTTACATGCTCACCAGCTACATGTAAGAGTTCCAGTAGTTCGACTTCCTCTGCTGTACTTGGAATGGTCAATCTTTTTCATTTTAGCCATGCTAGAGGGCTGAAGTCCTATCTCAGTTTTAATATGCATTTCCCTGATGACTAACGGTGTTCATGTGCTTATTGGTCACATACCTTATTTGGTAAAGTCTCTTTTTAGTCTTTTACCTGATTTTAACTAGGGTTGTTTGTTTTTTTATTATTAAATTGTAGCAGTTTTTAAAAATATATGCAGATGCTCCCTGATTTGCAATGGAGATACATCCTGATAAAACTGTTGTAAGTCAAAACTATCATGAGTTGAAAATGCATTTAACACTCCAATAAAGCCATCATAAAGTCAAAAAATCATAAGAATGGACATTTTCTCCCAGCCTGCGGCTTGCCTATTTCATATCTTAATAATGTCTTTTGATGGGCAGAAGTTTTTAATTTTGGTGAATTCTCATATGGCTTGGCTGTGGGTTCTCATCCAAATCTCATCTTGAATTATAATTTGAATTGTAATCCCCACATGTTGAGGGAAGGACCTAGTGGGACACGATTGGATCATGGTGGCAGTTTCCCCCATGCTGTTCCCGTGATAGTGAGTTCTCGCAAGATCTGGTTGTTTAATAAGGGTCTGGTGCTACCCCCTTCTCTCTCTTTCTCTCCTGCCACCATGTAAGATGTGCCTTGCTTCCCCTTTGCCTTTGTGAGGCCTCTACAGCCATGCAAAACTGTGAGTCAGTTAAACCCCTTTTCTTTACCCAGTCCCAGGTAGCATCTTTATAGCAGTGTGAAAATGGACTAATACAAATCCCAATTCCAATTTTAGTGAATTCCAATTCCAAATTTTGGTGAATTCCAAAAATTTTTTTCTATGACTCTGCTAACAAATGTGTCCACCCCCAAATTCATAAAGATATTTTTAAAGTTTTCTTCTAGAGGTTTTACAGGTTTAGTGTTATGATAAGGCCTATGGTCCACCTTGGAATAAATTTTTTCTATGGTATGAGGTAGGGATTGAGGTTCTTCCCTCTCCTCATATGGATTTCACTTATTTCTGCATCTGTTTTTGGAAATTTCCTTTTTTTCTCGTTGAATTGCTTTGGCATCTTTGTTGAAAATACCATTTGACCATATAGTTGGGAACTTATTTCTAGAATTTCTATTTTGCTTGATCTTTTTTTGTCTGTTCTTTCAGCAGTACAGTCCTGTATTAGTCTGTTCTCATTCTGCTAATAAAGACATATGCAAGACTGGATAATTTATAAAGGAAAGAAGTTTAATTGACTCACAGTTCCACATGGCTGGGGAGGCCTCACAATCATTGTGGAAGGCAAGAGAGCGTATGCAGGAGAACTCAAAACCATCAGATCTCATGAGACTTATTCACTACCATGAGAACAGTATGGGGAAACCACCCCCATGGTTCAATTATTTCCACCTAGCTCTGCCTTTGACACATGCAGATTATTACAATTCAAAGTGCGATTTGGGTGGGGACACAGCCAAACTATATCAAGTACTGTTTTGATTACTACAGCTTTAGGTTAAAATTTGAAGTCAGGTAGTATAAGTCCTCCAAATTTGTTCTTTTTCAAAATTATTTTTGCCATTCTATGTGCTTTGAATTTTCATATAAATTTTAGAATCTGCTCATTGATTTCTATTTTTAAAAACCATCTGGGATTTGGATTGGGATTGCATTGCATCTATACATAAATTTGGAGATAAATGACATAATAAGAAAATTGTCTACCAATCCATAAACATTGTATATATTTCCATTTATTTAGGTCTTATTTTATTTCTCCACAACATCTTATAGTTTTTATTACAGAGGTATTACATACCTTTTGTTAAATTTATCTCTAAGTATTTCATATTTTGGGGTGCTACTGTAAAGAGTATTTTAAAACTTTTATTTTTAAATGCTATATAAAAATATATGTGTATATAAAAACACATACATGTAGGTGTATTTGTATATCTATCACTACAGCTATATGTTTATATTAATGTCTATATCTATGTCTATCTTTGAGTCTCTATTTTCAGACTTGGGCAAACTCTACTCCTCAATTCATGGAAAAATCTCAGTATTGATCTATGCATGGTAGGTGCATTTCATACATATGTATGTATTTTTAACAATGTAAGAAGCACCCTCTATTTCACCTTCCAAACAAAAACTTAACTGACAGTAATCTGTACCTAATCACATGGTTTCTGCCACTTAAGGCCTATCCCCTGGTCTCCATAGTCAAGTATTATCATCCCAAATAAATCTCTGAATTTATTGAATCGTTTCCCTGTTCACGGATTTTGTGGTGATGTTTCCAGGTTTTTGCTGTCACAACTAATTCTGTAATAAGTATTTTTGTGTGGTATATTTGGTCCAAACACTGATTATATTCTTGGGAGGTGTTTTTATAATTGGAATTCCCATGCTAAAGTACATCAAAGGGCATGAACATTTTAAGATTCTTGATATAGTTTAGCAAAAGATTTCCAGAGTGCTTGTATCAACTAACTCTTTCACCAGCAAGACAAGAATGCCCACTTCAGAGTACCTTTGCCAAAATTTATTAAATTTTTTTAACTTCGTTAAATATAATGAGTGACACTTTTAACTTTTGCATTATTCACATTTTATTAGACAGTGGTTTTTCCTACTCTGCAAATTTTCTATTTTGATTTTGAAATATTTGTATTTAATGATATTTAATGTATTGTGGAGAGTAACTAGCTGCACATCACATTTATAGAAAGTATTTTTCCCTTTTAATTTTGTACATGATTATACCAAGTTTTATACATGCTCCATCCTCATGACCTAAACACCTCCCAAAAGGCCCAACACCTCAACAAACAGTGTTACAGTGGGGATTAAGCTTCCAATACATGAATTATGGGGGACACATTCAGACAATAGCAAATATTAAAACTATAAATTGTATAAAATTGTATAAACACAATTTACCTATTATCTGTTAGGAAGTGTCATTGTTCTAAGGTCATCCTAGTCCTGGTCAGCCAGTCTCACATGAAATAAAATCCACCTGGCTGTGTAGCCACCTCCTTCAGCACAGTGCCATCATCCCTGCCCTCTACTTAGTGAAAAACAATGGACTGTTAAAGCGTTGCATTGGAATGCATTACCTACTCCTCCAGCCTGATCTGGAATAGCCTCAGACGCCCCCAGCCCCTCTCAGAATGAGGGGACTTTCTCCAGCTCCGCAGGACTGTGCAGGGCCCCTTCCCAGTGCAGCCTTGACTGTGGGGTGCGGTCCCTCTGCATGCCACTCACAGGACAAGTTTAATCAAGCCCAGTTTAAGGATCACAACCATAATGTCTACAAAACCATGATGAACTACAACCATTTGTAGTTCACTAGTTCAGAAATTCATTACTGAACTTCTGTGAACCTCCACCGTGCAAGAGCCCTTTTTGAAATGCAAAGTTGGATAGATTCCCGGTTCAGGCTTACTTATATGCCAAGATAAATGAAAAGGGGATTCTTACATGTCAGTCAAAGATGATTTCTCACCTAGCACACACCCTGAGCTTCTGGAAGTCGCCCAGTCACTCACTACGTTATTCACCACACAGGTATTACACAAAGACCAAGAGAAAAAGTCATCGTCCAAACCAGAGAAAGGAAATTGACCGGTGACCTGTCCTGGGCGCATAGCCGCATGTGATGACAGGCAGGACCCTGGCAGGGCAGAGAAACCAGCTCTGTTCAGAGGTTTCCAGACTGTAAATTTTAAAGCCCTGTACAATTTCAACAACAATGAAAATTTAAGGATCAAGTGTACTGGCCTTCCAACCTTCCACTTTGCCAAATAAGCAAATTGAAAAAATAGTTACACTCATTTTTGCTATTATTTTATAAAAGGATATTTTTAACAGAAAAAAAGGGTAAAGAAAGTTATCTTAGAATAAAAGACAGTTTCTCAATTAAGTTCATTTGAAGTATGACAACTTGCTATACGTTCCTTATTTTTCTACTTTCGTTTGCAGACCAGTGCAAAGGCTTTTATATGGACCAACCCCAGTCAGAAAGCAGGCACTTGGAAACCTCGTGTCTATGAAGAACAAGGGGTGGAACCTCTGAAATCCTTCCCTTTGAGATTTCCCATGCATTCACACATCCTTCTGTGTGCCTTGAAAATGTAAGAAACAGATGTGGGCAAGAGGCAGCCAGAAGTCTCCGGCACAGGCCCTGCAACCTATCTGCTCGCATCCTGCTTGGGAGACATGTCAGCGATAAACTCCGGGAGTAGTCATGAGGGCTGACAGGGGTTCCTGCCCGGCTCTGCCTCCAACAGCCTGGTGGAGCCTAGGCTAAGTCTACAAAAATACGGAGCTCAGAGCTCCTACCTAGATTTCTTTGCTTTATTCAGGCAGAATTGACAAATTAAGAGGTATGTATTTAAGGTGTACTACTTGATTATTTGAAATACATGTACACAATTATGCTAATTAACATATCCATCGCCTCACAGTTACCTTTTTGGTATGTGATGAGAACACTCAAGATCTGACCTCTTGGCAAATTTCGTGTACAACACAGTATTGTTCATTGCAGTCACCACGCAGGACGCTAGATCTCCAGAATTTAAGTTACGTTTTGATTGATTAGGTATGAGTTGGGCCTAACGATAGCATTTTACTCTTTTTATTCTTTTTTCTTTTTTTTTTTTTTGAAACAGGGTCTTAACTGTCACCCAGGCTGAGTGCAGTGGCACAATCATGGTTCACTGCAGTCTCAACTACCTGGGCTCAAGCAATCTCCTACCTCAGCCCCACAAGCTGGTGGGACTATAGGCACACCATCACGCTTGGCTCATCTTCTATTTCTCATAGAGACAGGGTCTCACTATGTTGCCGAGGCTGGCCAGGAACTCCTGTACACAAGTGGTTCTCCCACCTTGGGCCCCCAAAGTGCTGGGATTACAGGCTTGAGCCACTGCACCTGACTGGACAGTTTACTCTTTATCACAGCATTAGATGCACATGGTCTAAAATATCACAAGGCTTATAATGGAAACAACTAGCCCCTGGCTCTGCCTACCCCACGCTGCTCATAGCCATGAGATTACGACCACCAGTGCACTTAGTGATGCTTTTGGGAATTCACCTCTATGCTTGTTAATAACATGCTCATAAGGCTAGATCCTGATCCTCCACTGAGCACATTAACCTTGGGGGTCTGCAAAACCATGGCTTCTCCCCACCAAAGATGTCCATGTCCTAATCCTGGGAACATGGGATCCTGTGAACATGTCACTTTCCATGGCAGAAGGGACTTTGCAGGTGTGATTCAAGTAAGCATCTTGAGATGGGGAGATTTTCCTGGATTATCCAGCCTGGTCCAATATCATCATAAGGGTCCACATGAAAGGGAGGGATTATCCAGCCTGGTCCAATATAATCATAAGGATCCATATGAAAGGGAGGGATTATTCAGCCTGGTCCAATATCATCATAAGGGTCCATATGAAAGGGAGGGATGAGAGTGGAGTCAGAAAAAAGAGAGGTCACCGTGGAAGCAGAGGTTGGAACAATTCACTGCGAAGACAGAGGAAGGGGCCAAAGCCGAGGAATGTGGCGGCCTCTGGAAGCTGGAAAGGGCGAGGAGGATTCTCCTCGGAGCTTCCAGAAGGACAACAGCCCTGCCGACGCCTTGATTATAGCACGGTGAAGACTCATTTCAGACTTCTGAACTCCAGAACTGCAAGGTCACAGTTGTGTTGTCTTAAGCCACTGAATGTCCGGTAATGAGTTACAGAAGCAACAGGAAGCCAATACAGCTCTTTAATACTCCCCCAAATTACCACCCTGTTGCCCCAACAAACATTTGCTTCTCTTTCTTCATCTTCCCAATGTTGTTTATCTGGGTCTTCAGGAAGTCAATACTATGATTATGTAAATATTTTCCACTGAGCCACATCAAGAAATAAGATTGCATTTCTGTCTCGTACATGTGTATATTTTCAAGCTTATAATTACTTTGGATTTTCCCCGATGCACCTCTGGCTAATTTTCAACAGCCACAATTTACTTGTAAAACGCTTTCTCAATTCTATTTTCCGCACAGCCTATATATCAAAAAAAAGTTCAGTTCATGTTTTTCCTGGAGGAATGCCTCTGGGAAACCCTGGTCTCCCAGCTTCCACCTGGACTGATGGCTCCCTGGGTCCCCCTGCATGGCTGCCAGCCTGACAATCCCTTCTGTCCTGCTCTGCTTCACTGGTTTAGCTGCTGAGACTCCTCTTTCTTGGTTTTCTCTTACCTTGGACGAGCACGTGCCCAATAACTGCCTGAGAAACGGTGCAGACAAGAAACGTTTCTTGAGATCTTGAGTGCTTGAAAATGCCTGTATTTCATTTTCAAAATTGATCAGTAGTTTCATAAGCCAAGAATTCCACATTAGAAATTTGTTGCCCTTCCAGAATTTTGAAGGCCCTTGTCTTCTAGCTCCCTGTGTTGCTGTTGAGAATTCTAAGGGCCTCCTGATTGCTGATATTTGCTAAGTGGCCTCTGTGTTCCTCTAGAAGCTTCTAAGGCCTTCTCTTTATCTCTGCTGCAGTGATATTCCATGATGATTTGCCTTGGCCTGAGCATCTATCAGGAGATTTATGCCACTTAGCTCTAGGGAATTTTCTTGCATTTTAAAAAATAACTTATTCTCTATATATTTTTTTCCTTTTCTCTCTTTTGGAATTCCTGTTTGTCAGGAGTTCAACTTTCTTCTCTTGTCTTTTCATCTCTCCTCTCCTATTGTTCGTTCTTCGGCCTTTTGCGGCATTTTTTTTGGCAAAAATTCTCATTGTTATCTTCTAATCCTCCTGTAGAATTTTGTTTCAGCTCTGTCCTCTTTCCTGTCCCTAATCCTGGAGCTATGAATGTTCCTGCTAGGAGCCTGATCTTGAATCACAAGTATACAGTTCCTCTTAAGTCCTAGAAGGTTTTAATTGTGGGTTTGTCCAGAAAGTTTCCCTCTGCTCCCTGAATTGCCTGTTTTCTCTGAGATCCTTTCTGTCTTGTCTTTAGTTTCTGTTTGTCTGTGTTAGAGGACTTCCTGTCTGGTGATCCTTGGCTATCTATTCATAGTTAAGAGTGAGGCACTAAAATATTTATCAGAAACTGGTGTGCTGGGGCAGGATTTGCCTGTGCAGTGAGAGGCGAAGTACATGTTCAGAGGAGCCCACATTGTTAGCATCTGGAGCCTGTCCTCTGGGTGATGTTGTCCTCAGAGGTCATCTGTTTTCCTGCTTGCTGGTTATAGGCTTGGCTATGGCTGCCCTGGAGCAGGGATGGGGAAGGGGCCAGAAGTCCACCATTCAGTGTGCACAATTCATACCCCCACCTCACCCTGCACTGGAGTGCCAGCTGCCTCGATTTCCCAGAGGATCACCCTCGAGTCTCTCATGGGATCAAGGAGCTAGTGTCTGCCTGAGCAGCAGATCTAACAACCCTTGGACAGCATTCAATAACCCACCTCTTGCCAACCCCATCTCACCCTGACCTTTCAGAGGGCCTGGAGTCTGATTCCTGAGCCTCCCGGGTGGATCCTCAAGGTCTTCTGCTTGCACCTCTGACTGCAGACACTCGGTAGCCAGCTTCCTTCCCTCTGCTAAGTCACCTCCCACCCATGGCTGTGTCTGCTTTCCTCTTCAGACATAACTCACATTGTCATTCATCTTATTTAATCCCCAGTCCTGGGCTCCTCATCCTGTAGGTTCCCTGTTTTCATGCTTTTACTGACATTTTAGGGGGGGTGGGCAGAAAAATAATGAAAGCACATGTACCACCGGCCATGTTTAAGCCTCTTCTGCCTGGGCTTGGCATGGTTGTTCACGCCTGTAATCCCAGCACTTTGGGAGTCCGAGGTGAGTGGACCACCTGAGGTCAGGAGTTCAAGACCAGCCTGGTCAACATGGTGAAACCCCGTCTCTACTAAAAAATATAAAAATTAGCTGGGAGTGGTGTTGGGTGCCTTTAATCCCAGCTACTTGGGAGCCTGAGGCATGAGAATCACTTGAACCCGGGAGGCAGAGGTTGCAGTGCGCCGAGATCAGGCCACGGTGCTCCAGCCTGGGTGACAAGAGTGAAACTCCATCACCAAAAAAACAAACAAACAAAAAAGCCCCCCCAAAAACAAAGACTCTTCTGCCCATGCCTGTCAGACACTGAAGGGAAAACGCAAAGCACCTTCCAGGAAAGCTGAGTCACAGAGGTGCACAGAGCCAACCCAGGAGCTTCTCTTTCTCCCACAGCATGCACCCATTCCCAGCAAGACCTGCCAGCTCTGCTCTAAACAGGACCAGGCTCAAAGCTCATCTCTTCACCTCCTTCACTACCTTCCCTACCATTCGTCTGGGATTCCTGCAGGCACCTCTGACTAGACTGCCCTGCTGTGTCCTCTTCAGTCTACTCTCAGAAATTAGACTCAGCTGGAGAGATTCCTGTTAAAACAAAAGTCAGATAATATGACCCCTTCATTCTAAACCTTCGGACAGCTTCCCATTTCACTCATGACAATATCCTAAGGCCTTACCATGAACTGCAGGGTCAACACAATCTTTCCATATCACCTCCTACTCCTGGCCTCTTTGCTTAATCTGCATCAGGCACACTGAACTCCTTGCCATTTCTCACACACACTGAGTGTGTTCCACCCCAGGGCCTTTGCACTTGCTGCTCAATCCCCAGATACTCCTATGATCATGTCTTCACTTACTTCCATGCTCAGCTGAATTGTTACCTTATCAGAGAGACCTCCATTGTTTTATCAATCCATTTGCGGCCTGAAAAAGTCTGATTGTGATTCCTGGGTTCCAAACACCTTGATCCTTCAGCTGCTGATATTACAATCAGAAATTAATACTCGTTATTGGTATTCTGACTTCTATTTGGGATCCACTAAGATCCCTAGCCCAACACTTCTCAAGCTTTAACGTGCATGTGAACCAGAAAGATGCTAGCCAGTGCTTCTTAGAGTTTTACATACAAAGGAATCACTTTGAGAGCTTGCCAAATGCAGATTAAGACTCAGCAAGTTTGGGACTGGACCAGAGGTTTGCATCTGTAACACGCGCCCAGGTGATGTTGAGCCTGCTGCTCCCCAGCTTACCTTTTGAACGACAAAGTCTAGACCAAGGTGAGGATACTGTCCCTCTCATCCCAGACACACAAGAGAGGCTGGGCCTTCATCCCTCCCATCCCCACCTGTGGGCAAGTTACTCCATCAGCCAGAAGATGGTCAGTTCTTACAGCCTCAGAGGCCTAATGACGCAATGGCTGCAGCACCTGCTCCCTGGGTGCCCGCCTGTGGGGTGAGTCAGCGGCTGGACTGAGATGACAGCTCATGAGCATGTCTCCTGGGACTGTGCCTGTGGCCTGGGCTTGGGCCAGACTCTGTCAGCAACTAAATGCACCTGGAAGGCTCTCCTCAGCTCTGCAAATCCCACCAGCTGCCTGACCTGCTTTCCCCAAGCCCTACCACTCCTCTCGCCTACTCTTAACTGCTTTCGTCACCCCAGTTAGGTCAAATGGCATTCTCTTCAGAATGACCTCTACCATCTGTTGAGACTCTGTTATCTGCCAGGCAGTGTTGCAGGCATTTCCCTTGCATCATTTGATTTAACTCTCATAAGTGTGCTATGGGATGACTGTTATTACCTTCTTTTAAGATGAGGAAATGACACTGCAGTGACAGTAACTAATTTGCTCAGGATCACAAAGCTGGGAAGTGATGGAGGTGGGATCCCAGGCTGGCTCTCTGATTCCATCTTGGGCAGGGGACATCACATCTGTGCCACCACCCTACTTGTGGTCTACCAGGCTCCACCACCTCCATTATCTTAGTGGACAGGTGGAGAAGCACCACCTCATCTTTGTGGAGGGAAATGCTGTACTTCAGCTTCCTTCATCCTAACACCCAGGGAAAAGGAAACATCCCAGTCCCATCTCAGCTAGCTTTCCTGTCTTACCTAATATAAGATGGGATAATAACTGAGACTCCCAGGTGAAGGTCACAGCCCAGGGACACAGGCTCACTAAAAACCTGAAACCTAATCATTGGACTCTATATAGAATGATTCGCCTCCCCCATTTCTGCCCAGCACATCAGCAGTGCTCTTTTGTGGTAACTGGAACACAATATAAGCTACATGTCAGTGAGCTTGAAGATATGTGAATAGAAACTTCTCAAACTGAAAGACAAAGGGAAGAAAGACTGAAAAAAAAAATTGAGCACCATGTTTAAAAATGGCAGGACAATTACAAAAGGTGTAACATATATGTAATGGGAATACCAAAAAAGAAGAAAGGAAGAAAGGAACAGAAAAAATATTTGAAGTAATAATGACTCAGAATTTTCCAAAATTAATGAGACACCAAACCACAGATTCAGGAAACTAAAGAGAACACCAAGCAGGATGGATATTTTAAAATGTATACCTAGGTATATAATATATATTCAAATTGCAGAAAATCAAAGATGCAGACAAAATAATGAAAGAATTCAGAGGTGGAAAAAAAACCTACCTTACATATGGAGGATCAAGCATAAGACTACATCAGACTTCTCCTCGAAAACCATGCAAGTAAAAAGAGAGTGTGGAGTGAAATCTTTAAACGGCTGAAAGAAAGAAAACACCACTAGCTATAGATAGAATTCTGTATCCAGTGAAATTATCCTTCAAAAGTGAATGGCAAATACTTTTGCAGAGAAAGAAAAACTGAAGGGGTTTGCTGCCAGTAGGACTTCCTTGAAAAAGAAGGGAAAATGACATAGGTGAAAAACTCAGGTCTACTAAAAGGAATGAAGAGCATTCAAGAAGAAAGAAACGGAGGCTAAAATGAATATTTCCTTTTTCATATTTTATGCGAATCTAACAGTTTATCATTTTCTTCAAGATAATAACAGTAAACATGTATTGGTGATTATAGTTTATAAATTAGTGAAATGAATGACAAAAATGTTCTAAGAGATGAGGAAAAGAATTGTGAATACTCAGTGATAACATATTCTCGCTACACATGAAGTGGTATTGTGTTATTTGAAAATGGACTTGGATCAGTTTTAAATGTATATTGCAAAATCACAGGCAACTACTAAAAAAATTGTAAAGAAGTATAACTGATATATAATGAAAGAGGAAATAAAATGGAATCATATAAAATTCTCAAGGAAAATCAGAAAAGGAGAAAAAAGTGTAAGAGGAAAAAGAAACAGAGAACAAGGGAAACAAACAGAAACGGTAATAAATATGGTTGATATTATATCAAATATATTAATAATTAGTTTATATGTCAATGTTCTAAATATGTGAATTACAGGACAGGCGCTATCTGGGTGGATTAAAAAAACCAGACCTAACTGTATGTTGTCTACAAGAAACTCACTTTAACTATAAAGACACAATTAGAATAAAAGTAAAGAGATAGAGATAGATATACCATGTTAATGCTGGAGTAGCTGTATTTATATCAGACAATGTGGACTACAGAAAAAGTATCAGGGCAAAGGGGCAAGAAGGGCGGGGTGAGCAAGTGGAGCCAGGAGGAATTTTAGGGCAGTGGAACTCTTCTATACTTTACTGTAATGGTGCATACATGACATTATGCATTTGTCAAAACTGCTAGAACTGAACAACACATGGAGTGAACCCTCACGTAAACTATGGACTTTCATGGATAATAATGTACCAGTATTTTCATCCATTTTAGCAAACGTACTGCAACAACGCAAAATGCTAATAATAGTAGGGGACACTGTGGGAGGAGTCAAGGGTCTATGTAATATCTCTCCACAATTTTTCTTTAAACCTATCACTGCTCTAAAAAATAAAGCCCAGTTTTGTTTTGTTTTGTTTTTAAAAAAAGAGGCCACGTGCAGTGCCTCATGCCTGTAATTCCAATGCTTTGGGAGGCCAAGGCAGGAGGATTGCTTGAGGCCAGGAGTTTCAGACTAGCCTTGGCAACATGGCGAGATCCTATCTCTAGGAAAAAAAAAAAAATAGCTGGGCATGGTGGTGCATGCCTGTGGTCCCAGCTACTGGGGAGGCTGAAGTAGGGGGATTGCTTGAGCCCAGGCATTTGAGGCTCCAATGAGCTATGATAGTGCCACTCCACTCCAGCCTGGGCAACAGAACAAGACTCTGTCTCAAAAAAAGAGAGAAAGAAAGAAAGAGAGAGAGAAGGAAGGAAGGAAAGAAGGAAATTATCAAAAGAAGGAAATTATCACAACTATCGCTTCAGGCGTTGGCTGACCTAGACCTCCACCCCGGCCCTCACCACCTGGCCAGTCAGAGCCTTGGTCCTCTACATCCATGGGGCCCCTACTGCCTGAGCTAGGCAATCCCTCAAGACCCCAGGGCTGGCCTTGGCAGACAGTTCTCTAATTTCATTCTGGGTAAAGGGACCATGAGCGAGTTGCTCATGGCAAAGTCCCAGAGGATGAACAAGAGGCTGTGAGTCTCGGTCTGCCAGAGGGATTCTAGGAGACAGAAGTGGCTTAATAAGCAAAAGGTGGCAAATATGAGCCGAAAGAAGGCCCCATCCCCTTGTAGTAGACATGCACTTCTGAAGACGGCTCAGTGGATTGGAGACTGTTCCCAGGGCCACCTTGGGAGGCATGAGGGAAGGAGCTTGGGTCAACCTGTCATACCCAAAGCAGAGCCACCCTCACTCAGGACATTTGCTGAACAGGGACAAACCAGCTTCATAGGAAATCCATGAAATTGTAGACTCCACCAGAAATTTTAGACTCCATCTACTTATTTCTCCTGGGTTGTTACATTGAAAATCCAGGTCTCTCAGTTTAGACCTTTGGGGAGACTCTTCAGTCCTCTCCCCATCTGCTAACCTTGACCAAACACAAAGGAGAGAGGGGCTTCAGAGGAGGGTCCCTGGGACCTTGGTGGGCAGGACCCACTTACCCTGTGCAGAAGGAAACTTGAAATCAGGAGACTGAGCCTCACCCAGGGACAGGCCCCACCACTGTGCCCTGACAGGCCCTTGTGGACAGAAAGGGACAGGGCGTAGCCTCACTTCGACCCTCTGGGTTTGCTGTGGGGCCAGCTGGGCCTGGTGTGGCTGAGCTCCAGGGTACTGTCAGCCACTCCCATTTCCCCCATGACCTGGGCAGGGAATATAATATCACCTCTATCTGTGCAGCGAGCACAGCAATGTCAGGGACACTGGTTTTAGAACCTGGCTGGCTCCCCTCCCCCAGCCCAACTGATTGTCTGTCCTGGTTGCCAGGCACCTGTTTGCATTAGATACAGAACACTCCGCAGGGTTCCGAGTAGGCAGTTGTGGCCCACAGGCCACTGGCAAACAGAGGCAGAGCCACAGAGGGGCTGCTCATCCCCAAATGTCTCTCCAGCCGCTCTGAAGCTGCTGGGGGCTGCTGTGCTGGTGATGGCTGAGATCATGAGATGAGCCCCGGGGGTCCCTGGGCATCCCTGGGAGGTCCTGGTTTGTGTTGCTGTGGTGGTCTTAGTCATTAAGAGATGACACTTTATAAAGAGGAAAAGAGCTTAGTAAAAGTGTTGTTCTCACCAGCAGGTCCATGGAGAAGGTGGAACACTGGACTAAAGAGACAGGCTGAGGAAGCCCTCAAGTCACCCCTGATGGAGGCCAGACCTTGAATGTTACAATCCCTCTGCTTATCGACCCTTAATAAAAATCTGAGCAGTTCTTCTCTGCAGGACACAGGAGGCTTTCTGGAAAAAAATCATGGAAAAGTGAGTCTCCTAAGCGTTCCCAAGTGATTGATGCAGGACACATCTTAAAAGGATGAAAGGAGGATGGAGGAAAACTTCAGAAGGAAATAACAGACAGTTTGAATGAAAACACCTATTTTGCAGAAAGTCCGGAAGTGCTCGACCAAGAGATTGCGAGACGGAAGCAGAGAGTACAGGAAAGGAAGGAGGAGAAAGAAAGGCTGGAAACCTTTGAATGCACAAAAAAAAAACGGGTCATGAAAGATACCACAAGCCAACTAAAATCTCTGGCTGAAAATGTGCTGGACACCATGCAGTTGGAAGATTTCACTAGGGACCGCAGTGATGAGGGGAACTTGGAAGCAGAGCTAAAGAGGAAAGCAGAAAATGAAGAAACCACCCCCCTTAAAAATTAAGTAAATTTTTTTAAAGTTATGTGCATACATTCTGTATATACAGAAAAGATATCTAAATTGTATGCACGCAGAAGGAGCATTGCCCCCACAAGGAACAGTTCATCCTAAATGGTGCAGATGAAGAGACTTTGACAAAGGAAGTTTCCTGAGCTGTGGGCAGGGATGGGAGCTCAGACAAGTGATGGGAAGCCTCCCAGACGCCAAGGTTTCCCACCCCCAGGTTTCAAGGGAGGAGAGAGGAAGTGATGTCATCTGAGCCCAATGAGGCCCTGTCAAGGGACCAGGGAAAACTGCCCCCACTTTTTGCTCCCATCCTCTCATTGACCGCAGGTGCACAGGCAGCTGCCTGAAAGAGGGCCTGCGAAGTGCAAGCCAGAGGAGTTGGCCTCCACGGCACAGAGCAGGCAGAAAACAAATTTGGAGAATGACCAGCACTCTTGGGTTTATTTGACTGAAAGTGCTTGTTTTATTGCATTCACTCACATCCATTTATTTAACAAATATCCATGGAGCGTCTATCATGTCTTCTGCACTGTTCTAGGGGCTTGGGATACAGAGATGAAAAATACCAACCCGATGAGGACTGCAGACCACTAGAACTTACATTTTAGTGATGGGCAAGGTCAGGTAATAAAAGACAAGCAAGTGATGGGAATATGTGCTCTGCAGACATTTCCAATCCAGTGATGGGAGAACAGGGGCTATGGGAGAGCACCCAGGAGGCAACATTTAACCTGAGATCTAAAAGTAAGATGGAGGACCCTGGGAGGGTCAAGGGCAGAATATTGCAGGTAGAAGGTACAGGTAGGATAAGACCAGGAGAACTCTGCTTCTGGGTCCAGGGGAAGCAAAGTAAAGTGGGGTTGTGGGGAGTGTGCAGAGCCCTGTGCACAGATGTGACATCCAGTGCAGTGTGATCACCCAGGGAAGGGTCTTACCCCTGGAGAGGTGGGGTTGCAGGGAAGGGGGCATGGAGGAACGTGTATGCCACCTTGACCTTTTTGGTTGTGGAGAGAATGGAATAAGAACTGGGGGAGAGGCAGGATTTCAGCGAGGGGTGTCACAGGGGTCTGCTGTTGGGGTGGTCATCACAAGATGAATCAAGGACAGATCAGGCTGTGTTTGGATGGTTGTGAGGATCAGAGAGGAGGAATGAAAGACACCCTTGGGTGCTTTCTTATAACCCTGTGATGTTTGTCACTACTTTAAGAAAGCCTTAGTAAAATCTCTGCAGGAGAGCCCCTGACAAAAAGTCAGAAAGGCTGTAGTGTATGAATTACCCCAGGGAAAGCCTGCTTTTCCCTAGCATAGAGTGTGGTGTGCCGCATGTCTCTATTGAACTTGCGTTTGGTTCCCGCACTACTCCCACAACAAGGACTGTAGGGGCGGGTGCAGGTGGGGCTCCAGTGAAGGGTGGGGGTTCTCAGGTATGATGCGTTTACAGCCTGCATTGAGGCTATATGATGCCCCTCGTTTGGAGATTCCAAGAGGAATTCTAAGTTTATTCCACCAGAGTGCACCACCATTAAATAAGAAAGACTCATGAGCTGTAAGCGCTCATGAATGTGGTGGGTGTACATGCTGGGGCTGTGCCTCGCTCTTTAATTGTCCCAGCAGCCGGCTGTGGTGGGTAGGAAGATCAGGGCGGGCTCTCTGGAGGAGGCGGCTCCTGAGCTGAACGCTGAAGGATGAGTAGGAGCTATCTCCAGTGCTTTTCAAAATTGAAGGGGCAGATGAATCACTTGGAGAGCTTGTTAGTAAGCAGATTCTGATTCATCAGGCAGGGGCCTGAGCCTGGCTTTGCTCCCAGGTGATGCCTATGCTGATGAGATACGAAAGAGGGAGGCTCTTTAGATCATTATAGGGCAGGAGTCAAGGAAAGATGAAGGGACAGGGAAGGAAAGATTTCTGGCCAGGACAAGGCACAGGCAAAGACACGAGGGTGCACACAGCTTGGTCTAGGGGAACAGGAGAGTTTGTGTTCTGGATCCAGGGACTCAGGAGGGAGGGCAGGACCTGGCAGCAGAACAGATCCCCAACCCACACAGATGGGCTCTTCCTGGTCATCCTCTCCAATGCCCCTATCTACCATGGGTGATCTTTAGCTCCAGAACACTTTATTTTTCAGAGGAGTACAAAGGACCACAGACTGGAAGTCACACTGGGGAAGCAGCCATGGAGAACGCACTCTGCCTAAACACAGCTTGTACAAGGAATAGCCTGAAGACAAGGTCAAAGGCTTCAAATCATGAACCAACTCACGAGCTCCGGACAAGCTCATTTGTCCCATGAGCAGGATGTCTGAGGGCTCAGTGAATCTTAGTGAACACATCAAATACAAATACACCTTATGTCTAAGAATCTGATGACAAATGAGTATTTTTATCCTCTTTGGGGTAAAATAATGTGTATTCTGCTGTGTTCTTGACTGAAGAGGTATATATATACATATAATTATATATACATATGTATACATACACACATATATAATTGTGTGTGTGTATAAGCACATTATACAATGCAACACAACACCTATATGCTTTTTTATTTCATTCTACAAATATCCTCAGTGAACTCCAACCACCACACGAGGTACGAGGTTCAAGAAAAGATGCTACATAGGTTGCATGTACTTTTTCAAGGGTTCCACGCTAGTTAGACTTCTATTTTTTCATTTATTCATTCAACAGAGATTTATTAAGCCCCTTCTATGTGCCAGGCACCAGGCAGATTTGGGAGATACTACTGTGAACAAGACAGACAAGGTCCTGGCTTGAAAGAGCTGAACTTGACTGAGAGGCGGGTGGTGACTGAGGCCTGGCGGATGCAGCGGCTCCCTGCCAAGATCCCTCTCCAGTTCAGTTTCCCAGGAGCCAGGGAGGGAGCTCGCCTGCTGCACAGCATCGTCAGGGAAACTTGTAATTACAGCATTTATTAGGACAGATTAGAGAGCCAAAAGAATCACGTCGTTAAAGGAACAATGAAATTAAAAAAGAGGTTAAGCAAAAACCACAGGAGAAAAACCCATGCATTCGCCAGCTATTACAGGCTCACAAGATAGCAGTTACATAATTGAAATCTCCACCTTAGCCTCTGATCTGCTTAGGCATTTTTAGCTGGAAGAGACCAATCATATCTCTAGTCTTGAGCCTGGGGCCGTCTCTTCTCCGGCTGTGTGTACAGTTGGGAGGCAGCTTTGCAGAGGCCAAGGGCCGTGGTTTGACCTTGGGCAAATGACTTAATCTCCAGGAGCCTCAGTTTACTTATCTGTAATAATTCCTGCCTTGCAGGCTGGCCATACGGCCATACGACTGAGAAATCATACATGTGTTGCGACCAGCACATACATTCTCAAAGAGAGGTAACTGCCAGTCAGTGGTAGACCAAGCCATGTTAGAGCCTGTGGCAAAAGGCAAGTTCAGAAATACAGATCCTCTTTATTTAAAATGTTGTTATTTTGTCATCAAGGAATTTGTTGCATTAATTTTGATTATATATATAGCATTAAAATAGTATCTATCTTGGCTGGGCGAGGTGGCTCAGGCCTTTAATCCCAACACTTTGGGAAGCCAAGGCAGGAGGATTGCTTGCAGCCGGGAATTCAAGACCAACATAGGGGCTCTCACAGTCCCCTCCTCCCCCATGAGATAGTCATCATCATCCTCATTTTACAGGTGAGGATATGGAGGCACCGAGACATTAAGTAACTTGAAGGCCACACAGCTAAGCAGCCAGAGTTCCAATCCAGGCTACAGAAGGTCAGAGCCTGTGTTCTTAACCACCAGGAAACACATGGCCTTAGACTTTTACCACAGACACGTGCGCCCAATATGCAAACCAGCCAACCCACAAAAACTGCTTTGCATTTTTAAGCAGTTGCATTGAAGCTTACAGAGTGTTCCAGTGCGCTAGGAGCCCCACTGACCCATCCCGGGCTGGCCAGGTGGGCTCTTCTCATAACTGTGTGTCTGCGGCATCTGACCCTGCTTGTATCTTCTCCTGGAGGACTTTGAGATAAGACTTCATCTGGGGACACTGAGAGTCCAATGAATGGAGACACTAGGACACCCCCGACTGGAAAAGACAGACGGATGTGCACACTGTCACCCTCTACCTCCTTCCACCACAGACCCACGGTGGCGCACAGGAAGGTGCACAGTGCACCGAAAAACTGAAAACTGGAAATGTGAATGCACAAGGGGTCGGGGACAAGAGGACCCAGGAGGAGGCTGGGCCAAGAGGGGGTTAGAAAGTACCCTGTGGGCCATAGGACTTCAACAGTTCACACAGTTGAGTCCCCAACTGAGGCCAAGCTTTGTGGGCCAAGAACAAGGGAAACAAGATCAGGGCTGAAGCATGCCCCTTCCTTGGGAGAAACACATGTGCTTAGGGCTTGGCTTTAAAAGAGATTTTCCTTGTGAAATCCACTCGGGGGCCCCTGAGGAATGTCATGGACTGGGTCTTGATGTGACTCTTTCTTATGCCACTGCATATGACAAGCACTGCGGCTTCCGAGGCCCCCATGGGGAAAGCCCTGAGAGAGGGATGGAGGCTCCCCCATGGCTCCCAGCACACGGTTCCTACCTCCCGGGACACATTTCTGGTCTGTCTAATGTGATGGTGTCGCCTCTCTGTGCTGTTCACCTGCTCCACCCCAAGGGTAGGCCCTGGGTCCTGTGCATTTTGCACTCCTCCCAGCAACACAAACCAGTGCCGCAAAGGCCCTCTGTTGAACTTGCAGGGTGCAACCGGGCTCCTCAGTGGTTGGGAAGACCCTGCACTGCTGCTCTGACCCCTCTCTGTCTACATGGAGGGACATGTTGGGGTCCACGGAGAAGTCACCAGGTGATCAAGATCTGACCTCCCCCATCCCATGTTCTTCCATGGGAGGATTAATCACTGCCTCTCTCTAGCTCCCCTTTCTTAGCTAATCTGGAGTCATAAAACATCTTAATATTAGGCCACATCCACACAAGCAGCAGGTAAGTTCCCTTTTACGTATAGCCTCTCCCAGGTGTTCTGACGTGGGCGTCTCCCCCACCCCAGCCTACTCACAGATTTCAGCATCCACCCTGAGGGTGTCTGTGTGAAGAGCCTGTCTCCTCCTTGGCCATCCAGGGCGTAGCTGCTGTCCAGTTATTGCTGGAACCCTCATCAGTCTGGTTGAGTCACAAGGAAAAGATGTTCTGCCCCAGGCACTGGTCTGGGGACCACACATTCTCCTTCTAAGGTTGTAACATGGCAGACTTCACCTTCCACCCCAACCAGTGTGTCAATCAAAGGACAGGGCCACACAGGCAAGGTAGGTCACAGCAGCCAGTTATTAGGAAAGAGGACTGAGGTTATAATCTCACAGGCCACTGCCACCTGGAAGATGGTGGCCTTGTTTTCAGGGTCAGGCATAGTTTACCAAAAGATATTTGGAAAAGGGCCTTGTTATTTATAGTTTTTAAGCTGTGCAAGTGAAGATACCAGGAAGAGAGAGCTAGGGTCAGAGTGGGTTGAGCTGGGGTTTTTGCTGTTGTTGTTGTTGTTGTCATTACTAGAAAAGAGACAATGCAAAACCCAAGGCATTGCCTCAGAGCCCAGGGGTAGGGATTCTGGACTCCCTCCACAATGTTCAGGTCATTCTAAAGATGCTGAGAGTCCACGAGGAATGAGATGAAATGACAGGGCCATGAATCAGTGGTGTTGAAAGCTTCAGGGAGGAAAGCTCCTGGCTCACAGCTGGGTTTTCTTGGGTCCTCACAGTACCATCGCGCTGGTCTCTGTTGCTACAGCTTCTTGGTGGTGGTGATTGCAGCTCCTTGGTGGTGGCAGCTGTGCTCTCTGATCCCAAAGGACCACTATGGTTCCAGAGGAAAGAGTGGTTGGAGAACAAGAGCAGTTTTCAGCAGAAGCACTTGTGACTGAGATAAGACACAGAGGAGAGCTCCATCCTCTAAGCTCAAGTGAGTAACGGCTCTTGGTGACAGCCATGCCAGGCCCTACACCACTTGCATTTCTATTCACTGAGTGTCTATGGAGGGCCAGGCCTGGCTCTGTGCTCTACAAGCCCCTCTTGGCATTCCTTAATTCTCTGGGGTTTGTGTGTGATCCCTAGTCTATGGTTGAGAAGTAAATCAGATTCAGAAAGCTGGTGAGGCTAGAACAGGGCTTGAACTCATGTTAACAGAGAAGCGAACCCCAGACCCCTTTCCCTCTTCTCTAATTTGTTCAATCTTTGTCTCTGTTTGCCTCCCCTCTATCATTCTTTATCTTTCCTTTCTATTTCTCTCTCCCTTTTCTTTCCCTCCTCTGTCCCTCTTTTCTCTTTTTTCTCCTTTTTTTCTCATTTTTCTCCTTGCTGTTGTTTGAATGTGTCCTCCAAAGTTCAAGTTTTGGAAACTGAATCCCCAGGGTGCAAGCGTTAAGAGGTGGGGCCTTAATAAGTGGTGATCAGGTCATGAAACCCTGCCCTCATGAATGGATTAATGTCATTATTGAGGGAGCAGGTTAGTTATTGTGAGTGTGGAATTGTTATAAAAGCAAGTTCAGCCCTCACATTCTGGCTCTCCCAAGCTCTCTTCTGCCTTCTGCCATGCGATGAGTAGCAAGAAGCCCTCACCAGATGCAGCCCCTTGACCTTGGACTTCCAAGCCTCCAGAACCGTAAGAAATAAAATTTTTTTCTTTATAAATGACCCAGTCTGTGATATTCTATTATAACAACACAAGATGCTCTTCCCACCTCAATCAACTTTCACTGCCCAACCCAGTTGCACATAGACTGAGTATCAGTTGCGCATAGACTGAGTACGTTGCTGGGTCCTGGGCACATGGTGATGCCTGAATATTCTCCCCGACCTGAAGCCTTTGCAAATCTGCTTACTAAACTCCATGAAAACTGTGCTCAGGGTTTTTCATTGAAAAATTCAGGTGAGGTGAATATTTTACTCATCTCTTTTTGGTTGGTTTTAACTTTTATGTAACATTTAATTAATTCTTTCAAATGAACTGTGTGAATACCTAATTCAGGGAGAGGAGCTTCAAAGGAGATAGGAACATGCTGGGAGACTGAGGATGTACTGGGGGTAGGGAGGAAAGGGAAAGGAAACGGAAACAAAGGAAAAGGGAAGGGAAGAAAATTTAGCATTCCCCAGCATGACTCAAGGTTTTCCTGGTAGTTCCTATGATCTTCCAGGAAAGTAGAGCCTTCTTCAGTGAGAAATCTTTCCCTAATATTGAAGTCAACTTTGAATTTAAATCCTTTCTGAGCCACTGACTATTTACTGACAGTCCTTCTGACCTTTAACTGTGAGCTAAGATTTTCCATTTGAAAGACTAATGAGGGATTTATTCCTAGGATACAAAGATGGTTTCACATAATTAAATCAATAAATATGATACACCACATTAAAAGAAAGACGGACAAAAACCATGTGATCATCTCAAGAGATAAAGAAAAGTCACTGGACAAATTTCCAAATTTTTCATGGTAAAAAGTCCCAATAGGTGAGAGATAGAAGGAGTGTACCTCAATACAATAAAGGCTACATATAAAAAGCTCATAACTAACATCACACTCTACAGTGAAAAGTTGGGATTTTTCCTCTAAGATCAAAAAAAGACAAGGATGCCTACTCTTACCACTTCTATTAAACATAGTTCTGGATGTTCTAGCCAGAGAAACTAGAAGAGAAATAAATAAAAGGCATTTGAATTGGAAAGGAAAAAGTTACATTGTCTCTATTTGCAGACAACATGATCTCATATATAAAATATCCTAAAGACTCTACCAAAGAACTGTTAGAACTAATACATTCAATAACGTTGCAGGATACAAAATCAATATGCAAAAATCAGTAGCATTTCTATGTAAGAACAATTAACTATCTGAAAAAGAAATCAAGAAAACAATCCCATTTACAGTGACGCCTCCCCCCAAAATTACTTAGATGTAAATTTAACCAAGTTAATGAAAGATCTGTAGGCTGAAAACTATAAAACATGAATGAAAGAAGTTAAAAAAGACACAAATAAATAGAAAGATATTCTGTGTTTAAGAATTGGAAGATTTAAGGCCAGGCACAGTGGCTCAGGCCTATAATCCCAGCACTTTGGGAAGCCAAGGCAGGTGTTACACGAGGTCAGGAGTTCAAGACCAGCCTGGCCAACATGGTGAAACCCAGTCTCTACTAAAAATACAAAAAATTAGCCCGCTGTGGTGGCAGGCGCCTGTAATCCCAGGTACTCAGGAGGCTGAGGCAGAGAATTGCTTGAACCCGGGAGGAGGAGGTTGCAGTGAGCCAAGATCGTGCCACTACACTCCAACCTTGGCGACAGAGTGAGACTCCGACTCAAAAAAAAAAAAAAAGAATTGGAAGATTTAATATTGTTAAAATGTCCATACTGTCCAAAGTGATCTAAGAGTCAAATACAATCCTATCAAAATTCCAATGACTTTTTTTAGCAGAAATGGAAAAAACAATCCATAAATTTGGATGGAACCACAAAAGACCCATGAATGGCCAAATAAATCTTGAGCAAAAAGAACAAAGCTAGAGGCATCACACTACCTGATTTTAAAATCTATTACAAAGCTATAGTAATCTAAACAGCATAAAACTGCCACAAAACAGACACAGACAAGTGGAGCTGAATAAACAGACCAGAAATTAATTCACGAATTTATGGTCAATTGAGCTTTGACAAAGATTCCAAGAACATACAATAGGGAAAGGACAGTTCTTCAGTAAATGGTGCTGAAAACATTGGATATCCAGATGCAAATAAATAAAATTAGACCCTCGTCTCACACCACACACAAAAATCCACTCAAAGTAGATAAGAGACTTAAATATAAGACCTAGAACCTTATAAATACTGGAAGAAAACATGGAGAAAAACATGACATTGGTCTTGGCAATGAATTTTTGGATATGACCCTAAAAGCACAAGCAACAAAAGTAAAAATGCAGCCGGGCGCGGTGGCTCACGCCTGTAATCCCAGCACTTTGCGAGGCCGAGGCGGGCGGATCACGAGGTCAGGAGCTCAAGACCAGCCTGACCTACATGGTGAAACTCCATCTCTACTAAAAATACAAAAATTAGCTGGGCATGCTGGTGGGCACCTGTAATCCCAGCTACTCAGGAGGCTGAGGCAGGAGAATCCTTGAACCCGGAAGTGGGAGTTTGCAGTGAGCCAAGATCGCACCACTGCACTCCAGCCTGGGTGACAGAGCAAGACACCATCTCAAAATACATACATACATACATACATAAATAAATAAATAAATAAATAAATAAATAAATAAATAAATTCGCACAAATAGAATTCAATCAAACCAAAAAAGCTCCCACACGGCAAAGGAAATGACCATAGAGTGAAGAAACAACATATAGTATGGGAGAATATATTTACAAATCACACATCTGATAAGAAGTTAATATCCAAAATATGCAGGAAACTCAAACAACTCAATAGCAAAAACAAAAACAAGCAAAAACAAATATAAATCCGTTAAAATGGGCAAAGAATCTGAATAAATATTTCTCAAAAAAGACATACGAGTGGCCAATGGGTATATGAAAAGATATTCAACATCACTAATCAGAGAAATGCAATTAATATCACAATAAGATATTAATATCACTTCACATCTGTTAAAATGACTAGTATCAAAAAGATGAAAGATAACAGATGTTGGCAAGGCTGTGTAGAAAATGGAACCCTTGTACACTGTTGGTGGGGATGTAGATTAATACAGCCATTATGGAAAACAGTATGGAGATTTCTTAAGGAATTAAAAATAGAACTACCATATGATCCAGCAATTTAATTTCTGGGCATACATTTAAAGGAAATAAAACCAGTATCTTGAAGAGATATCTATACTTTCATGTTCATTGCAGCATTATTCACAATAGCCAAGATATGGAATCAACTTAAGTATCCATTAATGCATGAATGGATAAAGAAAATACTATTCAACCTTTAAATTAGCCCTCATGCTAATTTATTTAGAAAAATTTATTTCTTATGGTTCTGGAGGCTGGGAAGTCCAAGGTGAAGGGGCTGCATCTGGTGAGGGCCTTTTTGCTACTCATCCCATGGCAGAAGGCAGAAGGACAAGGTAGCTTGAGAGAGCAAGAGTGTGAGGACTCTTTAAAAGAAGTAAATTCTGTCATTTGTGACAACATGGCTGAAGCTGGAGGGCATTAGGCTAAGTGAAATAAGCCAGACACAGAAGGATAAATACTGCATAATCTCACTTATATGTGGAATCTAAAAAAGTAGGGCTCATAGAAACAAGGAACAGAATGGTGGCTACCAGAGGGTAGAGGTTGGAGGATTGAGGAGATGGTGGTCAACGGATACAAAATTCCAGTTAAACAGGAGGAATAAGTTCAAGAGATCTATTATACATAATGAGACTACAGTTAATAATAATATACTATACACTGGAAAATTTCTAGAAAGGCAGAGTTTTAAGTGTTCTCACTCCAAAAATAAGTATATGAGGTAATGCATATGTTAAGAAGCTTGATTTAGCCATTCCAAAATGTACACAAATATCAAAACATCACGTTGTACACCATAAATATTTACAATTTTTACTTTTCAATTTGAAAAAAAAGAAAAATGAAGAAAGAAAACTTCTTGTTGGATTGAGTTCTCTATCATCAATAGGGATGAAGAGGTTTTAGGGAAAGAGAAAATATCACCTCTCTCACTGTAAGAAACAGATTTTATTATTACTAACCGAGAACACTGCATTTTCTCTTTGTTGTTGGAAAATTTCTGATGACACCTTTAAAAAATTTACCTGAGATTTGTCTCTGGGTAAGTTAAATGTTCATTAAGTGATCACAGAAAGTAAAAGTTTGGGAAACTTTACCAGGAGCGTTTGGGGGAAGCAAACCCTGCGCAGATTTCCTTTGTTCTTGCAATAGTAGTTCCCTCTTGAGTGTGACTCGGGGCCCCTCAGTTGGCCCTGGGACATCTGCTCACTTTGGGACTCTTTCTGAACATTACTTGGGGAAGGAAGCACTGGGGGAAGGAAGCACTGGGCTTGGGACAGGGCTGGGCGCTGCCTCTTCACTGGACCATGACAAGGTTGTTACCTCATCAAGGAGAGGTGCAAAAAGCTTAGGGGCTTGGATTTCTAGATTTCAGTGTCAACTATGCCACTTACTGGCTTTATCCTTGGGGAATTTATCTACTCTGTGACCCTCAGTTTTTTTCATCTTAATTATTAATACATACCTCATAATGTGACTGTGAGGATTCACTTAATAATATATGGAAAACCATAGAATAGTGCCCAGCATCTAGGAAGTGCCACAGCCCCCTTCAGCAGCTAGTGAAACCTGCAGACCACTTTTCAGAGTGATATTATTATTTTTTTCTAGGTTTACTGAGTTATAATTGAAAAAATAAAAATGGAATATAGATGTACAACATGAAGCTCTGATGCATATATCCATTGTGAAATGATGACCACAATCAAGCTAATTAATGTTATCTATCACTTCACATAGTTCAACCTTTTTTTGTGGTGAGAGTACTGAAGATCTACTCTCAGCAATTTTCAAGTCTAAAATACATTATTATTAACACAGTCACTGTGCCGTACGTTAGCTCTGAGGACCTTATTCATTTTATACCTAAAAGTCTGTATCCTTTAACCAACATCTCCTAATTTCCCACTGTCATCCCTACTGCCACCTCTGGTAACCAGCCTTCTGCTCTGTTTCTGAGTCCAACCTTCTTAGATTCCACATGAGTGAGATCATGCCGTGCAGTGTTTGTTTTTCTGTGTCTGGCTTGCTTTCACTTAGCATAATGTCCTCCAGGTCCACCCATGTTGTTGCAAATGGCAGAATCTTCTTCTTGTTAAAGACTGAATAATATCCCTGTGTGTGCGTGCATGTGTGTGTGTGTGTGTGTGTGTGTGTGTGTGTATCACATTTTCTTCATCCATTCATCCATCAATGGACACTAAGCACTAAGGTTGATTCCGCGTCTTGGCTATTGTGAATAATGCTACAATAAACATATGAGTCCAGATACCTCTTCAAGTTACTGATTTCATTTCCTTTAAATATATGCCCAGAAGTGGGATTGCTGGATCATATGGTAGTTCTATATTTAGTATCTTGAGGAATTTCCATACTGTTTTTCATAATGATTGCAGCAATCTACATTCCCATCAACAGTGTACAAGGGTTCCATTTTCTACATGGCCTTACCAACGTTTGTTATCACTTATCTTTTTGATAATAGATATTCTAGCAGGTGTGAGGTGGTATCTCATTGTGGTTTTAATTTGTATTTTCCTGATGATTAGTGGTGTAGAGCATCTTTTCATATACTCATTGGTAATTCATATATCGTCCTTTGAGAAATATTTATTCAGATCTTTTGCCCATTGTTAGTTGAGTTATATGTGAGTTGGTTTTGGTTTGTTGTTGTTTTTTGTTTTTGCTATTGAGCTGAGTTCCCTGTATATTTTGGATATTAAATCCTTCTCAGCTGTATGGTTGACAGATACATTCTTGCATTCTGTAAGTTGCATCTGTAGGTTGCAACAGAGTGTCTTTACTCTGTTGATTGCTTGCTTTACTGTGTGAAAGCTTTTTTAGATTGATGTAATTGTGTTTGTCTATTTTTGCTTTTGTTGCTTGTACTTTTAGTGTCATATCCAAAAAGTTATTGCCCAGACCAGTGTCATCCCCTATGTTTTCTTCTAGTAATTTTAAAGTTTCAGGTCTTATGTCTATGTCTTTAATCCATTTTGAGTTAATTTTTGTGTAGGGTTTAAGATAAGAATCCAATTTTATTTTTATTTTTTGTATATGGATATCCAATTTCCCCAACACCATTTATTGAAAATTCTATCCTTTCTTTGTTGTGTATTAACATCAGAATAATATTTTTAAATACATAAAATTCAGAAGATGACAAAGGAAACCAATTACATTGAAATGCATACAGAGTTATAATTCTGAAAGAGCAATATATGTGCCTCTTTGTAAACACATCATATATCAAACTGCAGTGACAGTTCTAACAACTATTGCAATTTCAAAGTCATGTTGAGTAGGAGGAGTACTTTGAGATTCTGAAACAACGTTCTTGTGCTATGAAATATCCATGATTTTGATTGGTGATGATATCCCAGGTCTTGTTAATGCTGCTGTAATCTGTTGCTTCTATTCCATAGTTGAATAAAATGCTTGATATCTGTTGGAAATTAGTAAAAATAAAAATGTATTTTTTTCCATCCAAGTTCATTCTCAGACCCTGAAGAGTCACTTCTCTGGATTCTGCAGCAAAGTTCCCAGCTGGGGCAGCAAGATTTAGGCAATTGAAAAGAACATACACCTTGTTCTCAGTGGCAAACCACATGGAAAGCTTTAAATGTCAGAGAAGAATTCTGCCATTTTGCTGACTTTTTTGTAGTTCTCCTAATAAACAAGTGTTAAGTGACAAGCTTTTCAGAGGAGATAATTTTCTCCCAAGTGGTCTTTTTATTTACCTGAATATTAAGTTCAAAGATACTCTAGTCTCTCAAAGGAACCCTGTGGGTGGAGTGCTTTTTAAAATGTCAAATTCCAAACGAAGCTGAAGGGCACAGCCTCAAGAAGGCTCTGTGTTCACCAGTGCACAGGGACGTGTCAGCCCTTTATTGCCATTGTCTACATAACATTTTTCAAGTTCTCTGTGTTGTGAGGCTGTCAGTATGGAGACTCCTATTTTTTCTGCTATTAAATGTTTTTTTCCTCCAACTTTTTTTTTCTTTTTCTTTTTCTTTTCTTTTGAGATACGATCTCACTCTGTCACCCAGGATACTGGAATGCAATGCAGCCTTGAACTCCCAGGCTCAAACAATCCTCCTGCCTCAGCCTCCCAAGTAGCTGGGACTACAGGCATGCACTGTGGTGTGGTTTGTCTCTGTGTCCCCACCCAAATCTCATGTTGCATTGTAATTCCCAATGTTAGGGGAAGGGCCTGGTGGGAGGTGATTGGATCATGGGGGCAGATTTCTCCGTTGCTATTTTCAAGGTAGTGAGTGCGTTCTCATGAGATCTGATGGTTAAAAGTGTGTGGCACTTCCCCCCATCCCCTCTCTCCTGCCACCTTGTGAGGAATGTCCTTGCTTCTCCTTCACCTTCTGTCATGATTGTAAGTTTCCTGAAGCCTCTCAGTCATCTTTCCTGTACAGCCTATGGAACTGTGAGTTAATTAAACCTCTTTTCTTCATAAATTACCCAGTCTCAGGAGTTCTTCATAGCAGTGATGATGAATACACACCATCACACCCAGCTAATTTTTCTTTATTTTTTTAGTAGAGATGTGGTCTCACTATGTTGCCCAGGCTGTTCTCAAACTCCTGGGCTCAAGTGACCCGCCTACCTCGGCCTCCCAAAGTGCTGGTATTACAGGCGTGAGCTGCCGCACCCAGCCCTCCTCCAACTGCTGCTGGTTGCTATCATAGGCTCTCACTGGGTGTCCACCTAACATGTCCCTTCAGGAAGGCTGGTGTCCTGACATTCGGTAGCGGAGGCCTGGTGTTGAGCTCACCTGCATTTCTGCCCCCTTCTCTGGCTTTCTGGGGATGCCCTCCTCAACCTGAAAATGACTTCCAACTCCTCAGCACAGAGGTGGGCACGTGACCCAAGCAGGTCCAGGATTCCATAAGATCCCAAACACAAAGGATCCTGTAATCCTGGGGCTCCAGTGGCCGTCTTGTTCCTTTTGGAGAACTAACCTATTGCAGAGAAAGTAGTAGAGCTAAAAGAAAGAGAAAGAATCCTGATAGCATCTGTGACCCTGGATCCAGCTATCCATAAAGCGCCATACCCTAATGTGGTCAATTACCCAAGTCAATGAGTCCCCTTAGAAGCTTAAGCCAGTTTGATCTGAGTTTCTGCAACTTTCAGGAGGAAGAATCTTATTGGTATATTTTATAATAATCCTGCTGATATGCAAACTGTCTTCAATAGAATGCTCTGTCCAGAGTCACAGTGGAGTCCATCGCAACAAATAAGGTCAGACAGCTCACAGCTACAACTGGGCTCATGCCTTCCAAGTATCAAAGTCATAACAAACTTCCTCTGTGTGAGTCCACAAGGCATTCTTCCTCTGGGGGAATCACTCCCTTTCCATTGTCCTGATACTCTCTCTGTGGGGCTGTCGAGGAGTGCATGGCTTTTGCCCTACTTCCAAGCCTTCTCAGGGAACACAGCAGGGACAAAGAGCTGAAGGCTCAGCCTTGGCCATGGCCCATCAGGCCCACTGCAGGCTTCTCCTGGGAGAAGATCCAGAGCCTCGGGCTCTGGGCTCCCATATGCAGGGAGAACCTCTGACCCCAGAAATTGGAAGGAGCTACCACTCCCTAGGAGACATCTTCCCTTGAGCTTTTTCAAGGGCTGAACAAACAGAGCCCACACTTGTTCACGGAATCCATGGGCCTCAGCACATCAGAGAGAGGAGAAGAAATTGACCCAGAGTGTAACCCACCCCCATCTTCGGGCCCCACCAAGAATTGTCAGTGATGCCAGAGGAAGAAGCACCTAATTCAACAGATCAGTGGAGACTCACATCACCCACAAGCACCACTTCTCTGCCATTTCATCCCACACCAGTACCTGATCATCAACCGTTGCAAACACTCATTGCTGTAATTGTATCATTAGTTTCAATCACAGCCAATTTGGGGCTAGCATGTGAATATCCTTTTCTGTTCCCACTGCTGATGAAATTTCAGAATTATAAGGTGAATGAAACCTAGTAGATTAAAGTAATTGTGAAACTGATGCTAAAGAACAGTCCTGTTCCCCATGCCGCCTAAACATGTAATTTCAGACATCAAACAGAATCTTTAAGCTGAAATAAAATCTCTACTTAGTCTAGCACCATTGTATTCTCTGTATGGGATGAAGGCAGCTCTTACCCCATCTATTAAGATTTATTATTAAAATTGCCTGGGAGTTAAAAAAATACATTTTTTCCCTTGGCAAAGTTGGCACCTAGCTATCTCAGTTAACTCTCTGGAGGAGAAAAAGGGGAACAGTGGTTGTGAAATTTGAGACTTGCAAGAGTGCCCAGGACTGCCTAGGCATAGACTAGACTGTTCCACCTAAATACTCCCATAGAAAATGCCCTAGGTGAAGTCTCCAGGTGTAGTTTTCAGAGCAATGCCCTCACCCAGTTCTTCAGGTTCCATAATACATTAGTGACCACACTAAATCTTAAAGTCCTTGCCATCAGTTGACATAAAAGTCCAGTGAGAATTCTTGCCTTACCAGTGAAGACTAAGCCCCAAGAAAGCTGTGTGAGCTGTTGTATGTTGAGTCAGCCTCCAGCCAGTCTTCTACCCATTGCTAGAATAACAAATCAAGTCTCCTCCTTCAACTGGGACTCATGTGATCTTCACCCTCCTTGAAAGACAGCCCTGTCCTAACCCCCTCCAGAGCTGCCACATCCCTGGTCCCCAAACAATCAAGTGAGGAGGGAAGGCTACTGGCCACCCACAAGGCCCTGAAAGTACAGCGTGTTGACTCAGGAATAATCCAAGCCTATGGCAGGAGGAACAGGACTTTATGGAAGCTGGGAGACTGAAGAAGGAGTCACCATGGCAACCAGCTCTCCAGCTTTCATTCTCCCCATCACTTGATCCAGACATTCTCCTTCCAGATCATAAGGCCTGACATCCATCCACTTCCTATCATGTGGTCACAGGCAGATCTCTCTACCCACTGGCAAAAAGTGGGCTGATGGAAATGAGCATTGGGTGCATGATGCTTGGACTGGGTTTCATAGTTATCGCTCCAAAATCCATGGCCTCTTCGGAACCTCAGAATGGGACCTTATTTGGAAAAAGGGTCTTTACAGATGTAATGAGTTAGTATAACATCATTCTGAATCAAAGTGGGCCCTAAATCCAATGACTGGCGTCCTCTATAAGGAAAGAAAACAGAGACACAGAAGCACACAGGGAAGAAGCCATGTGAAGGCCAACGCAGAGGTTGGAGGGATGGAGCTACAAGCCGAGGAATGCCAAAGACTGCAGCAACCACCAGGAGCTTGGAAGAGGCATAGAAGCTACTAGAAGGAGCCAATCCTGCCAACTCCTGGATTTCACATTTCTGATCTCCAGAACCGTGAGAGAATACATTTCTGGTGTTTTAAGCCAAGCTGTTTGTGGTGCTTACTAAGCCAGTCACAGGAAACACACACAAGGCCACATGAACACTTCAAAATACAGCCATTGCAAAACCTCAAACCTGGAATCTAATTAGCCTGAACCAGCCATTAAAAGAAAAAGTTATGTATGCCTGATAACCATTCTCCATATTTTTATAAGGAGACAGAACCAGTAAGAAAAAGAACATAGATAAATTAATTCCCCCGTTAGATATTTATTTTACAAGTAACCTCCCAGGGAATTCCCTGGTATGAACAAATGCATGCATTATGAACCCATCCAATGATATTGAGTTCACTGCTGGAATCTGGGCAAAACACTGCAAGTTGCTCGGTGAAAACAGGTCCAGTTGTGTTTGGTTTGCTCTAAGTCAGCTGCAGGGAGGCACTGCTCTGCCACAAGACAGGAGGGAGGAAAGCTGGGGAAATCAGATAGGTTTCCTTGTTGCAGGTGTGTTCAAAGGAGGGTTGGAGCATCTTCCACTGACTTCACCTCTATGAAGCTCCTCTCCTGTCTTCGTAGTGAGAACAGAGATGGCTGTAAGTCAAACACGCCTGGAAAAGGCATTCGTGGACCAGACCATCCATGCACTGTGTTAACTGACCACTTAGGGTGAGCAGCGTTACAGGCTTGTAGTTGTGGAGGCAGGAGCTACAGGGACATTTCTGATGTGGCTCCAGCCCTCCACGATGGTATGATCCAGTTGAACCCAGAATCCCAGCACATGTGGACCAGTCAGGAAGCAACTGACTGAGAGCGGTAGAGGACCCAAATTTCCTCGGAGGTATTTACTTCATTGAGAAAACCCACAAGGCAGCTCCAATCCCATATCCCTAGCATCCTGTGGTTTATGGGCGTGGGGCCACTTGCCTGTTGGAGGCGTGATGCGTGATCCCCAGTATTTGCTCTGCAAGGCCAGGCATGGGCTCACCGAGAAACAACCTCGCCTTTGTGTTGTCCTCCTCCTGGACAATCCATGGGACAGGCCGGCCCTTTGGAGGGCGCTTCCTGCTGTCCATCCCTCACTGGGGAAGCAAGAAGGCTCTGGACTGCCTGCCCCTCAGCCACCTGACATGAGTTGGGCGCAGGGAGTGGCATTAGCCTGGGGCATTAATCCCCTCTGGTAGATGTCCCAACAAACATGCACCAATCAGAGACAGGGGCAGGGCACCAGGGGAAACTGTAGTCTCCTTTGCTTTGAATCAGTTATTATGGAGGACTTTATCACAAACACAGAATTACATTCCCAAATATTCATTCTTTTCAACACAAAGCTTAAAAGGTATTGCAGTTTGAATTGTAGTTGAGACATGACTCTGTAGTACCCACTACTGCATAAGGTTCAAGTCCAAAATGATCCACAGTCTTTTTCTTCTTTAATATTTTCTCTTTTTCACTGAGATGTAACACTGTACCTTCTATTGTAGGTGCTCCAATCTCAGGTTTACCATCCAATAATGTCTTACATATGTCTACAGCCATGCAACTGCCTCCCAGAGCAACATCTCAGACATTTCCAGGCCCCAGCAGACTTCCTGATGTTCCTTCTCTTTCAATACAAACCTCCAGTCCTACAGGTAACTGCTATTACAACCTCTAGTACCATGTGTTATTGAGCTTCATTCATATAGATCGGAATTGTACAATGTGGGCTCCTTGAGATCTGCTTTCTTCTGCTTAACGTTATGTCTGTAAAACATCTTTGCATGGGGCAACAGTTTATTTTTTTCATTGCTATGTACTATTCCATTGAATGCATATGCCCCAATTTATTTAGTTCATCCTAACGTGGATGGGTATGTGTTGTTTTCTGTTTGGGACTATGATATATAAAGGTGCTAGGACCTTTCTCACACATGTCTCTTGGTGGCCACAGCCCTCGTTTCTTTTGAGAATATGCCCAGGAGTTTCTGGGGCATGGAAATATGTATGTCTAACTGTAGTAGACACCTCCAAACTCTTTTCCAAAACTGTACCAATTTACACTTCAACCATCAGTGTATGAGAGCTCTTGCTGTTGCCCACCATTGCCAACATTTGTTGTTGTCAGTTCTTTTAATTTTAGCCTTTCTAATGGGTGCATAATGGTATCTTACTGTGGGTGTAATTTGCATTTTCCTCTTGGCTGTAATACTGGGCATCTTCTTATGTGCTATTGGCCACTTGTATTTTCCTCTATTATGGGGGTCTCTGTGAATCACTCTATAAAGGGCCTGAAGTTAATATATCTGGCTTTGGAGGTCATATGGTCTTGTCCCTACTACTCAACTATGCTGTTGTCAAGCAAAAGCAGCCATGGGCAATGTGTGAATGAATGGGATTGGTTGTGTTCCAACACAGCTTATTTATAAAAACAGGCTGGGATGGGAGGTGGATTTTGCTGGTGAGGCTTTAATTTGGTGACCCCTGCTATATTGTAATGTGCCTGCCCAAGACTTCTGCCCATTTTAAAATTAGGTTGTCTTTTTAATTTATTCATACAAGTTCTCTGTAAGTTCTAAATTCCAGTTTTATATTCTTAATCATTTATCATGTTTTGAAAATTTTAAAAAAACATAGTTATTATGTTGGACCATTCCTATAGCTTTTGCCCTGTGTTTCTACCATAGTTCCCTAAGAGATGAGATCACTCTTGTGAAAAGAGCTTCCTGCTGTTACCCAAGAGAGCTGTCTGCTGCCATCTTTGCCCCAGCATGACAGTGTGGCAGCCCAGCCCAGAGCACTGTGGCTCTGCTTGTAGCCTTGGGGAGTCCCACTGCCTAGGCCAGGCTGGGTGAAAATATCCTGACTTCTTGGAATGGACACAGTTTTCAAAAGGAGCATAAATTTAGTCTGCCAATTCATGTATATGCCATGATGGTCAAAATTGAGGGATCTGGGCAAAGACTCCTTTTCCATTCTTAGCCAAATGCTTTCTAGGTTGGGCATCAGTTGATGGTGCAATTGAGAGGAAATTGCCCAATTATTTTGTTGCTTCACTAACAAAATGCTTACTGTCTTTGCATTGTAAAATCTTTTTTTCATTTATAAGCTCCCCAAGGGAGCAAAAGCCATGCACAGTGGTGTGCCAGGAGCCCTCATGATTGTTTTGCCTGTTATCTTATTTGAGCAAATATTAGTATCTCATTTTGCAGCAAGGAAACTGAGGGTCAGAGTAGTTACATGAATTGATTGGGATCAAGAGATTAAATAATTGACCAAGCCAGAAATGTTCTACTCCAAAGTCCATGATCTTCCCCATGGGCCCATACTGTGGTTTCCCTTTCATATAGAGATGGGGCTGGAAGGGCCATTATTGAATATCTGGTCAAGTTCCCTCACTTGATGGATGAACGCTGAGATCTGGAAGGAGTCAACCAACTCATCACCCAAGGTTCCCCCAACAAGCTAGCAGCAAAGCTTGGATGAGAACCCAGATTTCTAAGTTCAAAGTCTTCCTCACATCTTCCTTTATTTAAATAATTTTGACTGTACTACATCAACCATAACACAAGCTATATAAAAACAGCAATTTGTTTTGTCTAAGACTATACCTAGTATCTGTAATAGCAACAAGCAATTGAGATGTTCCATTTGTTGAATAAATGGATCGTAAGACAATAAGTAGTAGGTGGTTCAATTACATCCTGCAAAGAAGTTTTGATGCTCTTCCTACTTTTCACTCCCTCTTAAGTCTTCATTCAAGACAAAGAAGCTCATTGGATGCCCAACATCAGCCAAGACCAAAGGCCAAAAGGAAATGCACAACATCAGGCCTTTTTTTCTTGTTCAGTAATAAAATCTATAGCAATACAATAATTTGTTTCCTTTACACATACTTTAATCAAAAAGAAACATATCAAAATATGGTAAATTCTGTTGTTCATTCAAGTTATCCAATTGGCTTTAGAATGCCAATTATCCTTACTTTCAATTGTATTCATTTCCAAATATACAGCTTCTTAGAAATGTAGGGACACTATTCTCAGCCCTTAAATGTGGAATTTATCAACCCCTGTATTGTTTATTTTTGTGCAATTAGCAACATCACTTCTGGGAAAAAAAAAAAGGACTTTTGGAACTGATAAATGTATTTGTGACATTTTCCTCTAAATATCTTGCTTCTTTATGCATCCTCTCATTTTATACTGAGCTTGGTCTAGGGGAAGTTTGGGTAAACAGATCTCTTATGAGTAATTAGTGTCCAATTAAGCCAAGGTTTCATGTCTGCGTGAGTCAAGCCTCTTTTTCCAACCTCTGGGAAGAATTAAGTAGGTCAGGTCTCTGTTTACAAAGCAAGCCCCAATGCCGTTGACTATCCAGGGGATTTTACAAGTTATTCCCAGTAGCTGAACAACTAGATAAAGCTACTCGAAAAATTTGTATACGCCTTTGCTGCTGTGCAAGGGGCAACGTTGACCATCCAGTGATCTAGGTCCTTCCTTTCTGCATTTGTCCTGTGGGAGTTTCCACAGACTGTTACATCACCAAGAAGCTTCATCCTGAAACAAAAGGAAGGTCACAACCCTGATCTCATGGTCAAAAGATCATGACACTATCCTTCCCATCATAAGCCCTGTTTCAAATGACTCAACTTGAACGGCAGCTGCTCTACTGGCAATCTTTTGTGCATGATTTGTTTTTTCCAACTTTGTATTCCAAAAATTTTCAAATATACAAAAAAGATAAAAGATGAATACGAGGCACATTTGTATACTCACCACTTAGATTCAACAATCATCGACATTTGGCTGAACCATTTGAAAGTGAGCTGCACTTTAAATATTTTTGCATCTATCGCCTGAGAATAAAAACATTCTCTCTAATATGAAGTAACACTGTAACAAAGAATTATTTCATTTAAGTTATCAAAGTAGTCAAAATAAAGTTGTTCATAATATTTTCTTATTATCCTCTTAAAGTCTGTAGGATCTGTAGTGATGTGTCACTTTCATTCCTGATGCGGGAATTTGTGTCTTCGCTCTTTTTTTCTGCATAAATCTAATTAGAGGTTTATTAATTTTATTAATTTTTCCCCAAAGAACCTGCTGTGGGTTTCATTTATTTTTTTAGTTTTGGTAAATTTAATTCATGTCTGCTTTTATGTTTATTATTTCCTTTTTCCTATTTTTGGATTTAATTTGCTTCTTTCTAGCATCTTGAAGTGGAAGTTTTGATCTGTTTGTAGCCATATCTTACCTATTTTAATATGCTGCATTTTTGTTCTTAGTTAGTTCAAAATATCTTTGATCCTCCTTTTTATTTCTGCTCTGACCCATGGGTTATTTAGAAATATGTTGTTTAATTTCCACATATTTGGGGGCTTTCCAGATTCTTCTGTTGTTGACTTCTTATTAAATTCTATTATAGGCAGAACATAAACTTTTTATAATTTCAATCCTTTTAAATTTGTTGAGGCTTGGTCTTTGGCTCAGCACATGGCCTATCTTGGCAAATGTTCCATGTGCACTGGAAAAGAGTGAACATTCTGTTGCTATTACATGGACATATTTACATCAATTAGTCAAGTTGGTAAATAGTGTTATTCACTATTCAGTAAATAGTGTTGCTGAGTTTCTGTTTACTTCTTCTATAAGTTATTAGGAAAAGAATGCAGAAATTTCCAACTATGATTGTTGATTTACCCATTCTTCCCAGTTCATCAGTTTTTGCTTCATTTATTGTGTGCATACACATTTAAGATTGTTGTATCTTTGTGATGCATTGACCCTTTGTCAGTATAAAACGTCCTTCTTCATCCCTACTAATAATCATTTTTCTGATTTCTGTTTTCTCTGATGTTAATACAGCCAGTCTTACTTTATTTTGATTATTTTCATGAAATATCTATTTCTATCTTTTACCTATTTTTGTCATCACATGTGAAGTGAATTTCTTGGATAAAGAAAATGTGGTACATATACATCATGGAATACCATGCAGCCATAAAAAAAAAGAATGAAATAATGATCTTTGCAGCAACATGGATGCAGCTGGAAGCCATTATTATAAGCAAATTAATTCAGAAACAGAAAATAAATATTGCATATTCTCACTTATAAGTGGGAGCTAAACCTCAGATACATGTGAACATAAAGATGGGAACAAGAGATACTGGGAACTCCAAAAGGAGGGAAGACAGGAAGGTGGCAAGGGCTGAAAAACTTTTTATTGGTACTATGTTCACTATCTGGATGATGGGATCAATAGAAGCCTAGGCCTCAGCATCACACGATATAACTAATCTTGCAATAAACCTGCGACAAACCTTGTAACAAACACATACCACTCGAATCTAAAATTTAAATTTAAAAATTTAAATAATAACAATAATTAAGTTTCTTGCAGCTCGCACACAGTTTTGTCTTTCATTTTTAACAAGCTCTGTCTTTTGATTGGGGTGACATGTTATGTAATTATCAACATGGTTGAATTTAAATCTACCATCTCCCTTTTTTTTCTATTCGTCTCATCCCTTTTTTATTTCTTTTCCCCTAAATTTCCACTTTCTTTTGGAATATATTTTTTCTACTCTATTTATAGACACTATTGGCTGATAAGCTATACTCTTTTATTATTTTAAGTAGTTCTTCTAAGATTTACAATATTCAAATTTAACTTTTCACAGTCCATATAGATATAATATTATGCTACTTCATGTATAATGTATAATCCTTAGGACATTATATTTCTATTTTTGCCTGCTATCTTTTGTGCTATTATTGTCGTACATTTTATTTCTCACCTTATTTTAACTGCAAAATACATTTCTACTCTTTTTGCCTTAAATATTACATTATTTAAGGCAAATAATGGGCCAGGCATGGTGACTCATGCCTGTAACCCCAGCACTTTGGGAGGCTAAGTGGGCAGATCTCTTGAGATCAGGAGTTTGAGACCAGCCTGGCCAACATAGTGAAACCCCAACTCTACTAAAAATACAAAACTTAGCCTGGCATGGCAGCACATGCCTGTGGTCCCAGATCTCCAGAGGCTGAGGCAGGAGAACCACTTGAACCGAGGAGGCAGAGGCTGCAGTGAGCCGAGATCACATCACTGCACTCCAGCCTGGGTGACAGAGCAAGACTCTGTCTCAAAAAAAAAAGAAAAAAGAAAAAAAATTCAATTATCTTTTAACAAAATGTTTAAATGAGGCAAAAAACCCTTTATATTTACTCATATATTTATCAATATCAGCCCTTTCCATTCTTGTGTATACATCCAAGTTTCTGTGTGATCGTAGGTTTTATATTCCCATGATTTAAAGGACTTGATTTAAATTTATTGTAGTGTAGGTCTGCTGGAAGTGAATTCTTCTAGCTTGTATTTGTCTGAAAAATATTTTATTTGACTTCCATTTTCAAAGAATTATTTTTCATGAATATATAATTATAGGTTAACAGGATTTATTGTCTATCTATCTATTGCTCTTTAAAGTATTCTGGTCTGCATAGCTTCTGACAAGAAGTCTGCAGTCATTCTTACTGTTCCTCTGTACATGTATCTATTTTCCCTCTCTGCTTTTAAGAATATTTCTACCACTTGTTTTTAGCTATTTATTATAATGCTTTATTATGGGGTGTGTGGTTGGGGGGTGTATGTGTGTGTTTATTCTATTTTGGGTTTGTTGTGCTTCTTGGATCTCTAGCTCTGTAATTTTCATCCGATTTGGAGACATTTCAGACATTATTTCTTCAAATGTTTTTGTCTTTTCTCTTTGAGGAATTTCAGTTACCATTACATTAGACGACTTTATATTTTTCCACAGATCTCTGTAGCGCCATTCAATTTTTCTTAGTCATTTTTCTGTCTATGCTTCATTTTGGATAAATCCCATTGCTATATCTACAAGTTCATTGATCTTAAAGGAAACCAGAATATTTCACCCCAAAATGTGGCTGAGCTAAAGAAGCAGTCTCAAGGTCTCTTTGACCCCTTCTCCTATCTCTCAATCCTCTGTCTCTCCCAAAGCACAGGATGAAGCTGCTCTCCAAAGTTCCCTTATCTACCTAGAAACTGGACCTACCAAAGAGGAACACACTTTTCTTCCCTAAAATTTCATTAACCAGAGAAGATTAAAACTCATATCAAAAGGAAGAGACTGAAAATTAAACACCAGATGAACTCATCCCAAACCGTTGTCTGCTCTCTGTCCTCTCCAATTTCCAAAGACTATTATTTACTAGCCATTGTCTGAGTATGAGGCCCATTCATTTTGCCCCTGAAAATCACTTATTATCCCTCAAACCATCCACATTTCCCCTATCTTCCCTTCTGCTATGAAGAAGAGTATATACGCATCCATACCCCATTGGGTAGTCATTTTCCTGCAATTCCCCTGTGCTATGCACATTAAAATAAAGTTTGTATGCCTTTTTTCTCTTATTAGTCTGCTTTTCTCTGTTGATTTTCAGCAAACAGTCAGAGGATGAAGAGGGAAATGTTCCCCCTTTACTCTTATATATTTGGTGCTGTGAGCAGCATATCCAAAACTGCTCTGCTTTTCTGGAAGCCACAACCAAAGGAACTCAGGACCTGAGAGGCCAATATAAGAGTAAGAAATTGTTACCAGACTCCTAGTCTCTCTCTGTGGAATCTGGTACGAGACTCCCAGTCTCTCTCTGTGGAATCTGGTTGAGCAGATGGTAAAAATTACTGTTTGTCTATTTTTTCTTTTTACATTTAAGATTAATGGGAGAAAAGCATTTGTATGACTACTGTTAGGTGCAGTGACTCTGGTGTATTTTTGGTATGAATATTCATATTGTCTGATCCATTTATGCCCAGAAATAGTCTTTGCTTTTTCTTTATCTTTGTCTTCCTGTGTCATTTTGTCATAAACAGGGGTACCATAGGGTAGAACATAGGCCTAAAACATAAGCCTGTTGTTCAAGCCAGCTTCCACAGACCGGTGAGTTTTATAGTTCTCAGAAGACCTCCAGCATCTATTTAGAAAAATTGTGCTGCAGGTCTCCAAAATAAAAATGCAATGAGGTTGCCCTCTCCTTTTGTTTTATGTCCTTGAAAGCTTTCTTCGTGAGGGAGCATTTCTCTTTTTGGTCTCTGCTATCCAGGGTGTGTGATTTTCAGATCATGTCTGGTGGCCAGTCTGAAAGGACTGGGACACCCAAGATGCATAAAATTTTAAGCAGCATGCTCTGTTGCTAACATGCTAGGCTCTCAGGATGGTTTGTCTTAATAAGGAGCCTCATCCACAAGGGGCTTTGTTGTCTCAATCTTTGTTGCCTGGTTAGTGCTGGGCAAATCCAATCCCAGAAGTTGGTGGATCTATAACTGGTGGTACAGCCGAGTGTCCATGTGTCCATGTACTTGTGTGGAGAACAGAGACATCATTCACAAAAATACCATCCTTAATCACCTGTGGCAACAAAGATCTTTTGCTATCTTAGCCTATTTCTGGGAGTGAATTTTTGGGGATCATGGAGGCTGCATCTTCTATGCCTCCTGATCTTCCCATAAAGAGGCTTATTAGATTGAGTTGCTATTAAAATAAGTACATCATTGGAAAGTCTAATCATCAATGGCCAGATAATAGTTTTTTGAATTAGAAAGACTTCTATATTTGAAAACAAAATTTGAAGATCTCTTGCCCTAAGCAGTTACCTTATTTGTATTGATGAGAGAACCAAATTAAAAGAAAGACACGTAATATTGGGATGGCTAGTCTTAAAAATTATTCTGACAAAATTAAAAAGCAAAAATTTGACCTAAAACAAAAGTTAAAATTCTTTGAACACTCAAACTGCCAACTTTGAATTTCCAGGGGAATTTGTAAAAAAGTCACTCCAGCCTATGGTCTGGTGTTTAAGATTCTGTGCATTTACCACTGTGGTCTGGGTTTGATTTAGTTCTCTGGTCAGGGAGTCAGCCCCTTGAAAATGTAAATCCTTTAATTCAGAAGGAAACATTTATAAAAACTAGTTTGGATTATTTGTTTTGAATTTATATTTGTATGACTCAACATTTGAGGTACCCATTTGTTTGTATTCTTTCTTCTCATATAGACAACTTTTCATTTTCTGTTGTCTAACTAACTGTCGCTTTTAATTTTCCATCTATGGGGCACACAGATTGCTGGGCCATTGTGTGTAGATGGCCAGCTGAGAAGTTAGGTCTCTAGAAAATATGACCAGACAGAGATGTGGGCTGTACTTCATTTGTGACTGGTGACACTTTCCTTGCTTTAAGCTGTCACTGGGAGGGGTCTAGATCTTGGAAGGGTTGCAACTTTTGCTTCTCTTTTGGAGACTTGGGTTAAACCCATAAAGGGCTTCTTGGTTTTATTCTCATGTATGCTTATTTGTTTTGGTTTTGAGTAATTCACTTAGGAATACTTCTGGTTTAAAACTCTATTTTTAGAATGTGATAGCAACTTTTTTTTCTGTTTATCTTGCATCCTCTACTGGATCAGAGAGATGTATCTCCCACCACCACTGGGAACCAAAGACCTTCTTAGGTGGCAAAAGAGAGGTGCTGCTCCCACCACCACTGCCAATGCTCCCCTCCTCAGTCTCTCAGCTCTCACAAAAGGCTGGCTGCTCACATAACAGAAAATTTGCTGCTTGCATTTTTAAAAAAAAAAAAATTTACAGAGCTCTATGGTCGAAAGTCAGTTTAATTAAAAGCTAATCTTCTCTCTTCTCTTTTAAATTCTATCTCTCCTATGGAAACTTCTTAGTCAACAAGACCCCTCTTTTTTGAACCCCTGCTAACTAAAACTTCATTGACCTTTTGGGAAACTTAAGATTCTCCCAAACTGACTCCCCTAAGACTTGGTCCATTTACTTCTTCTCCTCTTTCCTTTTGGCACCTTCAATCTTTCATCCAGTTAATCCCCTTCCTCCTTCATTTGGTAATCAGTTGATAAAAATTACTAAAAGGAAGCAACAGCACTCTGGCCACCACAAAGTTCTAAAGGAAACTTTTAGCAATGCTGAGAACCTGAGCAGAACACAGAAAAGGCACTATTGACCCTCTCTTTTGGGGTCCTCTGTCTTCCTCATGAGCCTCAAAAGTCATAATCGGCTTCTTCTCAGATCTAAAGGTCTGCTCTCTTTTGCACTGAATTCCTGGATCTCTTTGGTTTTTAGATACATATCATGTATGTATGTGGTGGTGTATGTTGTGTCTACATGTATGTAGATTATTATACCTGTGTTTCTATATTGTCTACGTAATACCAAATTGATCTTAAAATAAACACTCTTGAATTAAGTAGATAAGCTTAAATGCTTTTCAAGTTTACATGACTGTAATAAATCTTTGGTAAATAAAGCTAATTTTTAAATTGTTGGTAAAATAAAATGGAAATGCCTTCAGAATTGTCATTATTAATGCAGACGTTTTTGCCTGGGTCTACTGGTCAGACAGATTTATGCTGTCTCTTATAGACATTTTAAGGTTACAAAATTGTTGCTTCTGTGATATTTTTAATACTTGCTTGATTTGTCTGTGAGCTAAAACTGTGCTGTGGGCTGGCTGCTGGGTTCCCCCCAACCTTACATACATCTTACTGTGAGCTTATATCTTTGGTTTTGAGCTTCCGGATTCTGGGCTCTGGACAGGTGGCTATGGTGAGGCCTGGGGACATGTGGGTCTACAGTGCCTAAGCCACCAGCTGCAGGGCAGAGCCAAGCCCAATAAGGCCCCGTCTTCCCTGGCCCAGCTATACCTCCTGGCCATGCTCAGTGGGGTTGGATCCTCTAGACATTTTCTTCAAAAGTCTATCCTCTGTCCTGGGCTCTACATCTGATATGTAACTCTAGGACCCAGATGGCCCTGCCCTTCAGAGCTTTCCTGGATACCCAGGATGGCTGTGGGAGGGACATTGCGGGGGGTATCTGTGTCCAGTATCTCAAAGGCGTTGGTAGGATAAACTGCTTGCTGACACAGGATTAGCCTCGTGTTGCCTTTTAAAAAATAGACCAGACGTAGTGACTCACACCTGTAATCCCAAGACTTTGAGAGGCCAAGGCAGGAGGATCCTTTGAGCCCAGGAGTTCAAGATCATTCCTGGACAACATGGTGAGACACCATCTCTACAGAAAATTTTAAAAATTAGCTGAGTGAGGAAAAAGAAAAATATTAGCTGAATGTGATGGTGTGTACCTGTAGTCCCAGCTACTTGGGATGCTGAGGAGGAAAGATCACTTCACCCTTGGAATCAAGGCTGCAGTGAGCCATGATCATGCCACTGCACACCCGTCTGGGTGACAGAGTGAGACCCTGTCTTAAAAAAATGAAATAAAATAAATAATAAATTAAAATTAAAAATCACTTAAATGGCTAGCTTTATTTTCTATGAGCAATTCAAATATAATTGTTAAGAATGAGTAAATCAGGTAAATGTAAATGCAATAAACAAGAATAAAAGTTGTCATCATTTCAAAAACCTTTTTAGTAAGTTAAAAGGTTTTTAGAAAACTTTGAGACCATACCATTCATTGGACTGATTAAAATTCCAGAACTCTAATGAAAAAAAAAATTGACTCATAAAATTGCTAACCTAATGTCAAGCAGAACAAGAATTAATTACATAGAGCTGAAATGGTGAAGGACTGAAATAATTTTTTATGATTCTTTTGTTTGAAACATTGCTTATCCTTTTCAAGTTTTATTTTTGAGAGTTAAGAAAACTGTTTTCTCTTAAGCTATCTATAGCTTTACAGTAAAAGCTACAGACAAAGTATATTTCTGTGAAAAAAGTTGAAACATTTACCTTTCTCTCTACCTGATCCCTTCAGAATTCAGAAATTCTTCATGAGTATTCTTACTTTATGGCAATACAATTATTTCATAAGTTCAGTAAGAACTCATTCTCTTTTATAACAAGACACAACTGGAAACACTGGTTATTTTACCAAGGCTCTGACTGAAATACAATATTTTTAGATATGATCAGATTGCTTTGAGGACTGAAGTTGACTTTTGTGGAGCCGATAAAATGTCCCTTGGAGAGACTGGCCTTGTACCTTGTCTACATGATTCCCTTACAAGCTTCCTGATTTTGTGGTGAGTAATGAATGTCACCTTATGACAGGCCCATGAACCTCAAGTTATTTGAGGGACCTTGAGAAAAGAGGTATTCATCCATTTACACAGGTATTACAGACACAGTCTGAGACTGAGTCAGATTTTTGGCTTGACTTCTTAACATAGCTAGGAAGCCAAGGGGCTTTTTAAAAAGTCTAATCTGAGATTCTTTATGAAAATATCCCAGCAAAGCCAACTTAGAACAAGCCTATAGGGTCATTCATCATTCTTACTAAACTTTTGTAAATAATCAGGTCAAAGACTAAACTTAAACAAAACAGTCTGTCTATGATTATCTTTGGTCAAAATGGGAGGATTCGAGAGAAAAAAATTATGTCATAGAAAAAAACCTCACATATACCTGTTATTACATTCTAGCCTTGTCCATTTGTTTCTGAGCTTTGTATCTGGACTGAATCACACATTTTTATTTTCCTCCAATATCTGGCTGAGACACTCAGACTAATGTTTCCAATTTTTCTTCCACCCTTCTGACTTAGAATTATTAGAAACTAAAACTGCCTTTTTCCTGAGGCTGAAGCTAGTCAACTTGGCTTTGAAGAAATATTATTGAAACAGCTTATATTTGGACAAACTTTCTACACGCAAAATGCAGACTACAAAAATCTGTCAGATTGCCACTAATCTTCTCAACTGACTGTCCTCCAGACTCTAAAGAAACTAGTTTATAAATGATTTCACCCATTAACATTTGTTTTTTGTTTCTGTTTCCATAAAAGCCCTCTTATTAAAGCTCTATTTGCCTACATCATATATAGAGGCCTAGCTTTGAGAATCTATCTACAATGCCATCTTTTAAAATGAAACACACTTGTTTAATTGGACTGGCCAATTTCCAGAAATAAGAGACTAGTTTAATTGGATTTTTGAAAGTGCTTAGATTTGTTCTTTCTTTATGTATTCATTCTCATCATAATCTATGTTCTTTTCTCGCTTTACAGATCCCTTGCCACTGGATTACTAACCTGATTTCTCTCTCCATAGCTACCAATCCTACTTTAATATGTGAAACCTTTTGAAAATAAAGCTTCAAACAGGAGACTAAAAAATCAATATTTCACCCCAAAATATTGCTGATCTAAAGAAGCAGCTCAAGTTCTAATTCCTTCCCCCATCTCCCAGTCCTCTGTCCTCCCCAAAGCATAGGATGAAGCTGTTCTCTAAAATTCCCTTATCTATCTAGAAACTGGACCTACCAAAGAGGAACACAATTGCCTGCCTCGAAATTTTATTAACCAGAGAAGACTAAAATTCATATCACAGAGGAAGAATCCCAAACCATTTCTTCTTTCTGCCCCGTTCCAATTTCCAAATGGTTAGTAAATTTCCAATTTACTAACCATTGTCGGACCATTAGGCCCATTTATTTCCACCTAAAAATCATTTATTATCCCTCAGATTGCCACACTTCCCCCATTTTCCCTTCCCCTGTGAAGAAGTGGCTATAAGTATCTGTACCCCATTGGGTTATTGGGCAATCATTCTCCTGCAATTCCCCTGTGCTATGCACATTAAAATGAAGTTTGTATGCCTTTTTCTCCTACTAATCTGCCTTTTGTCAGTCGATTTTCAGTGAACTTTCAGTGAACCTGTAATTTTTTCTTCTGTATTATTCAATTTACTCATATTACTTCCACTAATTTTTTAATTTGATTTATTGTATTTTTCATCACTTGAAATTGCATTTGGTTCTTTTAAATTTATTCAATTCTGTCCTCACTATGTTTTTATTTTCTTTTAAGTACCTAAATGTATTTATAATACCTGTTGTAGGGTCCTTGTCTGCTAATTCCATAATCTCTGTGTATTAGTCCATTCTCACACTGCTATAAGGACATACCCAAGACTGGGTAATTTATAAAGGAAAGAGGTTTAATTGACTCACAGTTCAGCATAGCTGGGGAAGCCTCAGGAAACTTACAATCATAGCAGAAGGGGAAGCAAACACATCCTTCTTCACATGATGGCAGGGAGAAGAAGAATGAGAGCCAAGTAAAGCGGGCAGCCCCTTATAAAACCATCAGATCTCGTGAGAATTTACTCACTATCATGAAAACAGGATGGGGGAAACCACCCCCATGATTCAATTATCTCCACCTGGTCCCTCCCACAACACATAGGGATTATGTGAACTACAATTCAAGATGAGATTTGGGTGGGAACACAGCCAAACCATATCACTCTGTCCTTTCTGATTTGCTTCTAATGGTTAATATTTCTCCTAGTTATTATTCACGTTTTCTTTTTGCTTCTTGTAGTTTTTAGCAGGATACTATAAATGGTATGTTTTGGGGCTTGCATTTTGCCATTTCCCTTTATAGAGTGGTGGGCTTTGTTTTGAAAAACATCTAAGTCATTTGAAGATTAGACTGATCCCTTGGAGACCTGTTTTTTTTAAAGCTTTTCTAGGGTAGATCTAGAATAATGTTGCTCCACCAATAATTTGGTCCTATCAGTACTGCGTGACTGCCCTGGGGTACTCAGTGACCACTCCAGGGTGTTGCTGAGGACTCTCCACTCTGACAAGCCAGACCATAAACATCTGCCTTCCTTGTGTGATGGGCATTCAGTCAGCTCACAGCTCACTGGTCATGCTTTGCCCATCTTTGTTGACATTCACTCTGCACAGGAACAGCCTAAAACTCAGCAAACACTCATGAAGACCCTCTGCAAATTTCTGCAGTGGTTTCTCTGGGTAGTTCCCTCCACTTTGGAAATCATCTTTACAATGTCTTATAGGTTCAGCCTCCTTGAACTCTGATCTCTATCCTTTCAACTCTGAGGCCACTGGGCCCCGTTCGGGTTGCTGCTTCTGCGACCATGGTCTGAAAAACGCCTCCAGGTAGAAAGGTGTTTATCTGTTGTTAGGGATCACAGTACTGTGCTATCTATTGTCCAAGGTCTGAATACAGTTGTCTAATCTATTTTGTCCTGTTTCGAAGCTTTTCATAGGAAAAGAAGTTCATGTCTTGCTATTTCCTCATGGCCTGAGGTGAAGTCCTCCTTATTTTGTTCACTTCCTTTGTTTCCATAATTATTTCTCCCTTATCATTTCTTTATATTTGTGTTTTCTCCCTTATTTTCTTAAATAGGTTTGTCTGCTTTGTTGTTTTTTTAATGAACTAAATTTGAATGTATTATATCTACTGTTTTTTAAGTTTCTAACTCATTAATTGTTGCTTTTATCTATTATCTCCTTTCTTCTGATTTTTTTTTGAGTTTGCTTCCTAAAATCTGTTGAGTTTGAAACACTTATATATTCTGTTTTTAAATTTTTTTAAATTTTTACTGAGGCTAGGACTATACTTCATATAATGAGTGTACCATGAATAAATCTGTGTCAAGTGAACAATCTTCTTGGTGACATTCAAATAGGAATCTCATGCATTACTTTTTTAAATAACAGCTTTATTGAGGTTTAACTCACCTATCACAAAATTCACCTTTTTAAGGTTTACAATTCAGTGGTTTTTAATGTACTCACAGAGTTATACAACCTCACCACTCTCTCATTTTAGAACATTTTTGTCACACTAAAAAGAAAAACTGCACCCATCAGCAGTCTTTCCCCATCTTACCCTCAGTTCCTGGCAACTGCTAATCTGTTTTATGTCCCAATGGACTTGCCTTTTATGGACATGCAATAGGAATGGGATTATACAATTTGTGACATTTTGTGACTGGTTCCTTTCACATAATGTACTGTTTTCAAGAGTCATCCATGCCTTCCTTTTTATGGTGAATGATGTACCATATTTGTTTATCTTTTATCAGTTGATGCATATTTGGGCTTTTTGACTCTTTGGCTATTACGAATAATGCTGCTTTGAACATTTGTATAGATGTTTTTGCATCAACATATGTTTTCAGTACTCATGGGGCCGAATTGCTGGGTCATATGGTAACTTTAACTTTTTGAGGAATTGCCAAACTTGTTTCCAAAACAACTACATAATTTAAATTCCCACCAACAATGAATGAGGGGTCCAGTTTCTCCACATCTTTGTCAACACTTGTTATTGTCTTTTTTTTTTTTTTAGTTTAACCATCCTAGTGGTGTGACGTGTATCACATTGAGGTTTTGATTTGCATTTCTCAAAAGACTAATGGTGGGCATCTTTCCAACGTGCTATTGACTATTTGTATATCTTACATTTTCAATTCTTACATCTAGACTTCTGTAAGAGGCCTATGATCCATTTTTTTTATGATCCATTTTGAGTTAAGTTTTGTGTATGCTATAAGGTAAGGTCCCAACTTCATTCTTTTGTATGTAGATATCTAATTGTTCCAGCACCATTTGTTGAAAAGCCATGCAGCATTTTTGTCAAAGAAAAAAGTCTCTAATATATAAATGGCTATAATTTTATGAAATCATAGCACATTGCCTCTAGAATTCTGCTTAGAAGTAATTTATTTCAAATGTCCTCAAATGGGTCAGCTAATTTACTGAGAGCATCGATTCTGCCCCCAGCTCATGCCCCCAGGATCTATACCAACCTAGGAACTGTGCAGCTGGTCCTCTACTGTGTTGATGATCAGAATTCCCTTCTCCTTTTTCTCCCCACATATTTTTATTTCCACCTTGATACTAAAACTCTCAGAAAACTAGTAGACGTGCAGGGATCAGGGGAGTGATGTGGTGTGAAGGGTTTAGGGAGAAATTGTTAGTAACACATTTCATTTGAGAAAATAAATTTCTTTTAGGGAAGATGAAGGCAAGAGGAGCTCTAGAGTGAGCAAGAAGGGATTGGTGATTTTTTTTTATATCATTCTTTGGCACAGAGTTCTAGAAAATCAGTTGTGTGATAGGAGACCCACTCCTGTATAGCAAAGCTACCATGGATGAAGGCCTTCTAGACCTGGGATTGTAGGAGTTCTAACCATCACTAAACATCTTTAGTGCAGCAGATTTTTTGCTGACTCCACTGCCATTCCTGCTTGATTCTAGTGAGGCTTCTGATATAACAATGCTAGAAAACTAAAAACCCCACTTACCAGAGCCAGGATTTTGTATGTGGATGAGATTCTTCCAAGCAGATGTCCACATACGAGACTAGGAGGGTTTGAGCAATGGGAGGCAGTGGCCAGGCTCAGGGACACTGGAGGTCTTTGCAGGCAATAGACACGTTGGTTCTCCTGGGGCAGTTCTAGAAGAGTTTCCAGAGTCTGGTTCCTAGAAACTTAGGTACGGAGCAGTACGTGGTGGCAACCATGGTGTTTCCACTAGAAGAGCTCCATGTAAGATGGGGCATTTCCCTTGATTGCCATTGTTTCTAAGTGTGTAGCAATCAAATCTTATTTCCTGAGTCCTGGTGAAGTTCTGTAAGATTCATCATATCATCTGATAAATCATTTTCTTCTCAGAGTAACCAGAGAGCATTCTGTTGTCTGCCACTATGAGCCATAACTAGTGACCTCCTTAACAAAGATAGGGAAGTTAACACATTCTTACGTAGGCCATCATCAAGGCTAGATAAATGTTTCTTCTAAGAGTAAATCTAAAAGGAAAACATCAATATGTGCCATTGGGAATAAAATATTTTTTAAAAACTGAAAGAAAAACAACCCCAACAACTCAGAATGGGGTGGAGAGACTTTTGAAGATGATTTACTGCACAAACCAGAAATAAATTATTTTGGAAACTCAAAATGATTTACTAGAGATACCAGAAGTAAATTATTTTCGAAACAGTGTGCCATCACTAACAGAATACACAAAGACAGCAACTCCATGAAACAAAATCAGAAACCAAAACCAAAGAACAGGCTGCAAAGGAAGGGGAAAGAAGATGAGCATTAAAGACAGAAAGATGGCAGGTCGTGTGCTCCACAAGGAGCACGTTTTGCACTAACACCACAAGAGTCTGGCTCAGTGAATGGGGATTGATAGTAGTTTAAATGTCTGAGAGCTTTGAGGAGGGACTAAAACATGTGAAAAATGGAGACGAGCTCACTCCGCAGGTCTGATGTGGGGGATGCTGGCCCAGGAAGTTCTGTGCATGGTGGCACCCCTGTGACACCCATGGAAGGCCATGTCTGATCTCCAGTTCCACAGAGATCCTGAAGAGACTGAAAGGGAAGAGCAGCTGCTGCTGAAAAGGTTGTGGCCAGGGAGGAATTTCAGGGAGAACGGACTGCTCCAGTTCCTGAGTTGACTGCTCTCCAAGCTGAGGCTGCAGACTGGGCTATAGGTGTAGGTGGCTTCTGGGCCCATTCAGCTGATCCCTACTTAAGTCTAAGGGGCTCAGTCTCCCACTGAAGGCTGATCTGCAGCTCCCACTGCCCAGCCACTGAAGGGTCTTAACTGTTTTTCCACAGGTTCTTACACAGAAAACAGAAAAAAGGTGAATGGAAAATTAACATCAGTTTTTTAAAAAGTAAGACGAGCCAAGACAACCAGATGAGAAGATAAACATGATTGGTGAGATAAGAAAGGATTCTAAGAAAACAATTGCAATAAGATAAATATGTTTTAGAGGAGGCTGGGAGTATAGTGTCAAATTTGATGTAGTGCAATATCTGGCTCTTTAAAAAATATAATAAACTCTAAGCAAATATAATTAAGAAAACAGAAAAAATGAACACATAACAAAAGAGAAAGGCAAAATGATAAACTTCCAATAAACATAAGCAGGAAAAATGGGCAAATAAGAAATCAGAAATAAGAAATGTCAAGGGAAAAAAGAGTTGGAGGGAGAAAGGTATAATAACAGAAATGGAGGCAACATATCAACTGATTATAATGTATGTACTCAAACTGTATAAAAACAAAAGATCATTGGAGAAACATGAACATTGAATGAATATTTGATGACATCAAGAAATTATTGCCAACGTTTTAGGTAGGTAGTGATATTTTCACTATTTTTAGGTCCATATATTTTAGAGCTACATGATGAAATATTTAAAGATGAAATTATGATGGTGGAATTTGTTCAAAATAATGGGACAGGGGGTGGCAGTGAATGACAAAATGAATGGGGATATAAGTAGAATGAAGTTTTCATGAACTGACTAATGTTGAAGCTAGAAGATGGGACAATAGTTGATTGTACTATCTTCTCTAATTTTATATAATAAAAAGTTTTTAAAATTAAACTGAGCTGAGAACAAAAGTGATAGGAGATTATGATATTCTACCTTGCAAAATATAATTTAAAATCTTAAAATTAAGCACACTTTTCTGGGCATGTTACCAAAATTGACATAAGAGAAAAATTTAAATGTGAATATATTACTAGCCACAAAACAAATTTAAAATACAATTAACATATGTCAAAAGTTTCTTTCACGAATTTGAGGAATTGGGTTGTATCAACTCTTCTAGAAAATAGAAAAAGATGGAAAGCTACACAATCGATTTCATGAAGCTAAATTAATCTTGATTTCTGTACCTAACAAAGATAATGCAATAAAGAAAAGAAAATCATGAGCTGGTCTCACTTAGGAGTAATTTTTAAATCCTAAATAAAGTAGCGGCAAAATAAATAGTATCCTAAAGGAATTTTCTATCATGATCAAGGAAAGCATATCTTATCTTGGGAATGCAAAAGCATTCAATATTAGAAAATTCAACGTTATAATACTTTATGTCAGCGGTCCCCACATTTATTAGGATTTAAAGGGCATTAAATAACACCTAAAACACATTCTCACATTGTTAAAAATCCTTAGGGAAAATGAGAACTCAAGGATACTTCTTTCACATCATAATTATGTAAACGTAAACGAGTGGCCAGCATATGAAACATTAAATGTATTCCTGTTAAAACCAGAAACAAGGCAGGTGTGTCTACTATTTCACATTGCTCAAGAAGATCAGAGTCATATAATAAGACTGGAAGTAGAACTATGAACCATAACTAAGAGAAAGGAGGTGATTAAAAGTTCATTATAAACTAACAACATGGCTGGATAACCTAAACACCCAAGGGAATCAACTCTAAGCACTTTGAATTGAAAAAAAAAAACAAAGTAAAGGGACCAGATTAAAAAATAATAATAAACGTACAACAGTCCATTGCTTTTCCATACACCAACATGAAGCAAACAAAAATATACTCTCATTGGTGAAAAAGATTTCATTCTTATTCAGAACATGAAGAAAAAAAACTATTGAGATACAATACAAACATAATCAACAAACAGAACAAAATGAAATGCTACACAGCCGGTAAAAATCTGTAACAGTAAGTGAAAATCACTCTGGAGAAAAAAATAAAATAAAATAAAAAAATAAACAAAGCCCAGTATCCATGAATATATTCACTATGATTCTTTTTTTATAGACTACAGGTTAGATATAATGTTAGAAAATAAAAACAAAAATAATGGCAAGTAAACCTATGAGATTTTAATAGTAATTATTTTTGTGAGATCGATTTTTAGATCAACCTTATTTTCTGTATGCATTCATGCTATATTATCTACAACAAGCAAGTATTACTTTTGAGATCAGATCAGGAAAGAATTTTAATTTGTTGAGTTGACTTGATATAAAAAATTAACCAATAAATTCGCTGGCTACATATGATTTTCAAGATTTCTGAATCACCCTGGGGATGAGAGCTTTTCTAAAACATGGGGTCAGCACACAGGAGCCATAGGTCTGAGGCAAAGTTCAAATGGATGAGAATGGAAACGTTGCTCTGGCTTACCCAAGCTGGCCAGTCTGCCTAGAACTAATTTAAGAACATAAAGATGACATCATTGCAGGTGTTCTTTCAAAGTGGAGCATACATTTATAATGCTTCTGGCTGACAAAATTGGAAAGGAGACAAGGTTTAAAAAGCCTCAGATATTCTTTTTGTCGATGCTCACCATCTTTATCTTCAAATAAAAGTATTTATATTTCTTCTGTCTGCCCCTTGGGCTCTGGTTCTTGGTTAAGAAATGTCTCATAAATTTCAGAAGAGGAGGAAAACAGAAGGTGATGATACAGAACATTCTATTTTCAAGACTATAAATATTTCAACTTCTCGAAGAGATCACCTATCATGAAAACTTCAGATCTTCCTAAGTAAGTCTTATAAAAATTAACTATAAAGTTTATGACAGTTTCCACAATCAAGTACTGTATGCCAGATTGGCTTAAAGCATTTAGAAATGAGCAGCCTGAATGTTGGCAAAAGGTCACATACTGGAAAAGAGTAATGTCCAATTCAAAACGTGAAAAGTAAGAGACACTGCCAATCCAAAAGTTGAATGCCCAAACTTTACTGAATTCTGTTAATAAAATCAACAAGTTGTTCTACTGTACAGGCAGGGTTACTACTTTATGCTGATAATCCAATAAGTGTTTATTAAGCACCTGCTATTTACAAAGCACTGTGGTGGACACTGTAGAGAGAATTGATAAAATATCTCAAGGAACTTAGAAGGTAACCAGGGAAAAGGACAAGTACAAAAATAAATAATAGAACTCTTACCAATTAACGAGAGCAACCAAATAACCTGATTTTAAACATGGGCAAAAGAACAGACACTCAACAGAAGAACATGTAGGAATGGTCAGGAAGCATATGACAGGTTGCTCAGCACCATTAGTCATCAGAGAAACGGAAATTAAAACTACATCAAGATGCCATTTCACACCCACTAGAGTAGCTCAAATAAAAATGATTGAGAATGCCAAATGTTGGCCAAGATGTAGAGAAACCGGAACTATCTTATATTACTAGGGGAGAGTAATGGTACAACCATGTTAAAAAACTGTTTGGCAATTCTCTTAAAGCTACCCTATTGCCCAGCAATTCCATTTCTAGGTATGAATACTTACCCCGAAGAAATGAAAACCTATGTCTACAGAAAGCGTATGCAAGAATGTTTATAGCTGCTTTATTTACAATAACCTCCTTCCCCAAAATGACAAATGTCCATCAACAGGAGGATGGGTAAACAAACTGTGGTATAGTCATACAGTAGAATACTACTGAGCAATTAAATAGAACAAGTTACTAATAGGTGCAACAACATGGGCACATCTCAAAAACTCCACTTTGAGAGACAGAAGTCACACACACAAAGAATACATGTTGGAAGAATTCATTTGTTTGAAACTCTAGAACAGGCAAAACTGTTCTATGAGGTTAAAGCTATGGTGATAGAAGTCAAAAAGTGGCTGCCTCCAAGATTGTGGGGGTGGATCAACAATTCACTGGAAAGGGAGAGAAGAGGAAGTTCTGGGGTGGTGGATGTGTTCTGAATCTTGATTGGGATGATGGTTACACAGGTGTACAATTGTCCAAACTTATCAAACTAAGCATGTAAGATCTGTGCATTTTGTTGTACTTAAATCATACTTCATTTTTTAATACTCAGAAAAGGTAAAAATAGAAATAGTAGACATTTGACAGTTGTGAGTTTGCATTGCAAGGACTACAAAAATCCTCAAATTTGTTAATATCACCATAGAACAGGACTTCACAATAAAATGTTCACTTTGGCATGAAAGGGAGGAGGTCAGGGTGAGCATGGGATGATGAAGCCACAGTGACGCCAGGTGCCAGGTGAAAACAGGAACCCACCTCTGGGGCCCATTCCTGTAGTGCCTGAGACTCAAAGTTGGGCCTCATAAAAATTGTAACTCATCGCACATCATGAATCTCTACACTAGCTTACAAAGGCTCAAAAGGGAGGATTTTAAATCCAAAAATGTAACTACTGTACAAGATAGAATATTAGAAACATGAGAAGGAAGTTATAATATTTTAAATGAGGTCTAAAATGACAGCTAAATCTCTCCTCCTGAGTAGTAAAACCACATTAACTCATATAGTCACCACTCCTTGTATGAGTCTGGCCCCATCCAAAAGGGGTGGAGTTTAAATTGGTTCTATGATTTGAAACAAACACATGGAAAGCCCTACTGGGATATTTATTAGCTACATTAAGATACGCCCCTTAAGAACCTTTAAAAAAAACTCTACCATGTTATCTGGTGTAGTTCTGCTCAGGATACCTTGTGGAAATATAAATGACAAAAATTTAAAATTGCTTTAGAAAAGAGTTTGCACATTGCTATGATCCAAATGTTGGTGTCTTCCCAAAATTCATATGTTGGAACTTAATGCCTGATATGGTCTGGCTGTGTCCCCACCCAAATCTCATCTTGAATTATAGTTCCCATAATTCCCACAGGTTGTGGGAGGGACCTGTTGGGAGATAACTGAATCATGAGGGCAGTTTCCCCCAGACTGTTCTTGTGGTAGTGAGTAAGTCTCACAAGATATGATGGTTTTATAAGGGGAAACCCCTTTTGCTTGGGTCTCATTCTCTCTTGCCTGCTGCCATGTAAGACATGACTTTCGCCTTCCACCATGAATGTGAGGCCTCCCCAGCCACGTGGAACTGTGAGTCCATTAAACCTCTTTTTCCTTATAAATTACCCAGTCTCAGGTATATCTTTATCAGCAGGTGGAAATGAACTAATGCAATGCCCAGTGTGATAGTATAAAGAAGTGGGGCCTTTTGGAGGTGATTTGCTCTTGAAGGCTCTGCCCTCATGAATGGGATTAGCGCCCTTATAAAAGAGGCCTGAGAGGGCCTCCTTGCCCTTTTTGCCATGTGAGGACACAGCAACAAGGCAGAGAACAAGTCCTTGCCAGACACAAATCTTCCTTGATCTTGGACTTCCCAACCTCCAGGACTGTGAGCAATAAATTTCTGTTGTTTATAAATTACCTAATCTAAGGTGTTATGCTATAGCAGCCCAAATGGATGAAGACACACATATTAGGCAATAATTATGTCAGTTAAATTTGGTGTTTACACCAAACGTCTTCAACATTTTCCCTGCCCTAATATTTGCAAGGAGCACATTAAGTATCTGCCCATTAGCACAGATGCCTCCATAAGGCAGTGGTGTTAAACGGAGGGGAATGGTGTAAAGATGTTCCCTGGTTGGTGGCAGGGGTAGGGGGTATGATATATAGTTTCCCTCCCCCACCATGAGAATTACTAATTCAATAAGGAATTAAATTAATCAAATGCCAATATGCTTATTATGGCTTTTGTTTTTGCTTTTGGTTTTTTGCTCAGGTTCGAGGGCATCAGTGATTTTTCTCATTCTTCCCAAGACCTTACATGGTCTGGCCCCCACATTCCTCCTTTGCCCCAGCCTCCCACTTTCCCCCTCCCTTAAGACTCCAGCTGCACTGGCCTCCTTGCTATTTCTTGAACATGTCAGATGCTCCTGCCTTAACACCTTTGTAGTGGCTGTTCCACCTGCCTGAACCCCCTTTCCCAGACACCCCAACGACTAACTCCTTTACCTCTTGCAGGCTTTCTCATAAAGGTCATTCTCTTAGAAGGGCCAACCTTGACCATTCCCATTTAAAATTGCAATCTGTCCTCTCACAGGCAAGGCCTATGCCCTCCTTCCTCTCTCTGCACTCCTTTCTTTCCAGTGCACTCATCACCTTTGACATACTGTGACTTTTTTTATCTTATTGTGTTTATTGCCTTATTGTGTTATATGTATTATCTATTATATTATTATCTTTTACTTTTTGTTTATTGCCTGCTCCTCCTGCTACAACGTAAGTGCTCCGTGGCAGGTGTCTTTGCTCATTTTACTAACTTCTCTTAAGCACCTACGACTCAACCTGTCACATAGCAGGTGTCCAACAAATGTTTATCAAGTGAATAAATGTATTCTTTTCTATGCTTCTTTAAATAAATACAGCTGACCCTTGAACAATGTCGAGGTTAGGGGTGCTGACCCCACACACAGTCAAAAATCCACATATGACTTTTGACTCTTTCAAACTTAACTACTAATAGCCTACAAGTAGTCTTGCCAATAACATGAACAATCAATTGATACGTATTTTGTATGTCATCTATATTATACACTGTATTCTTACAATAAAGTAAGCTAGAGGACAGCAAGTATTATTAAGGAAATCATAAGGAAGAGAAAACATACTTACTATTCAGTAAGTGGGAATGGATCATCATAAAGGTCTTCATCCTTGTCATCTTCATGATGAGTGGGCTGAGGAAGAGGAGGAGGAAAAGGAGTTGGTCTTGCCGTCTCAAGAGTGGCAGAGGTGAAAAAAATCTGCCTAGAAGTGGACCCACAGAGTTCAAACCTGTGTTGTTCAAGGGTCAACCGTATAACCATGATATTAGCATTGTGAACATTCTCTCTTCGTCTCTTCCTTCCACCTACCCAACTCTCCACTCAGGGGAGATTTATAAGTAAGATTGTGAACACTGAAAATCAAATTAAGTGGTCTGGAAAAGCTACAATGGCAAACAGGGGAAAACAATTTGGAAAGCAGCCCTTAACCCTACATTTTCCTATCCTGTGAAATCTGTGAAGAATTGTGTCTACACGAGGCCAATGGCCCCAGCTCTATCCTCTAATCACCTTCTTCTTCTGTTTCCCAAATGTAACACTTACCCAGCCAACAAGTAAGGAAATAGATTAGAAAGCTTTTGAGTGACTCTTTTAGTGAACCTGGACTCCAATCAATCAGAAAAGTCACGTGGGATTATGCCATTGGCATTACTTTTTCATGTGTGGTAAATACATGGGTTCATCTCATTTGAAAGGAATAGGCACATTCGTGTCATCTTAAGAACTGGGGTTTTATGATTTATTTAAGGAGCCATCTAGTAATAAGGTATACAGGGGTAGGACAGAACCTAATGTATTACAGGCTCCATAGAGGATAGACTTGGGAGGTTGTTCAGGACTGAAGCTGGCTCTGGGCTCCTTGTTGGCTTGTTGCCCCATTAACATCAGGAATTCTTGGATCTTCACTATGGCACTCCCATTGGCATGGATCTCCTACTGTCTATTGATTTCTGCTTCTCTCTAGGCATCTTCTTTTTTCTCTTCTTGTACCATCTGACTGACTCCATCCATGTCTCCAGGAGAAAGAATGTGACCATACTTACTAATTACCATGGTCCACGCTTAGGGCTCTTACCCCATGGCCCCTTGTAGGTCATCAGTCAACCCACAAAGTGGCTGCCTGTGGTTTAGGTAGGACCATTAATCAAGGGGAACACAGCAGGCTTGTGTTTCACCATAATCATAGCCAACCCCTCTTTGAGACTATTCCCCACAGGACCTCTGGGATCGTGTCAAGCTCAATACATTGATCCAGGTACCCAGAATGCCAGTCACTGTGTCTTTGTCCCCACTCAGAACACATTACCCCTGATCTTTTCTTACCAGCATTCTAACCCTCTAGCCTTCATCGTGGGGAAGTGTTGACAGCTTAATACGAAACAGTCTCGCCACAAAACAACCTGCTGGTTTCTGGAAACTCCCCAGCTCCCAGACTAAGGCATTCAGGACAATCCAAACTCCCATTTCCACAAAATCCAGAATGGATTTTCATAAGCATCAGGAACACTGAAAGGGCCTGTAGGCTCCACAGGGCACCTACATTTCCTGGGGCTTCCCTCAGAAAGAAGGTGGAGGGTAAATGCAGCGGTCGCGTATAAGGAAAGGAAAATGAAGGTTTTCAAGCCTGCATGAAGCCTAGAAAGTGCCACTGTGTGTAGCCACACCCATAAATATTTTTGCTTTGGTAAAATTACAGGCAGAGGGCCCTGCCAATTCAGAAAACAATCTACTGGCTGCCATTGCCTTGTGTTCCACACTCTGTGCGGTACCCACTGCATAGAGAAAGTCACCTGGAATTAATAGGATTCCTTGATATTTGTTTTCAACAAATACTTCCTGAATGCCTACTATGCACCAAACTCCACGGTCAGGAACAGGCCTAATCCTGTTGGTGTTTTTATTTCAGTCTCAGCTCTGTCAACCTGCTTAAAGCTGCAAGGAATTTAGTGCTCGGGGACAGGCCTCCACAAGTCCAATGAAGTTGGCTGCGTTTCTGATTCACTTCTCTATCCAAGAATAAAAATAGGGGCTGATCTACTCAAACGATCCTGGGAGATTAAAAGATTTTGAAGCCAAAACAAAACCCGAGATAAGCTGCCTACGTGTGCGTGAGGAGGCAAGTCAGTTCCAGGAGCCAGCAGTGTCCGGGAAGGGCTCCCCGCAGCCTGACAGGACTTGTCCCAGCGACCTCTTCCCTCCCGAGGTCCTGTTACTGTGTGCGCGTCGGGACAAAGCCCTCTGTGCCACTGGCCTCCCTCTCACGTGGTGCTGTCCTGCCCTTTTTTGCTTGGTAATTTCCAGTTAAAGCTCAGCTGTGTGTGTGTGTGTGTGTGTGTGTGTGTGTGTGTGTGTGTGTGTGTGTGTGTGTTTATGTCTACTCCACTCATCACAAATACCTTTAATAAGCAAATTTACCTCCTCCATTTGCTGAATTTTATGTCTTCTCTATTCCTTGATGAGAATTGAATGGGATCATTCCATGGCTTTGACATTGGTTTCTTGTCCTCTCACGGGCTCACAGAGCACGGCCCAGAAAGGACTAATGGTGCCGGTGCTGTAGCAGGACCTCCTCTATTTGGGACAGCCTAGCACGTGAAATCCTCTAGGACCCCTGCCAGCAGTGGGTGGTCAGTGTGTGTGCAGTGAAAGAGCAGGGATTCCAATGTTGAGCTGAGGTGAATGTAAAGGGGGAAGACCTCTCAGAAGATGCAGGTAGGAACGGGAGCAAGAGTCCCCCTAAGCAATCTTTCCTTCTTTGCCTTCCACCACCTAAACATCTGGAAGCAAACACCTGGACCACCTGCAACTTGGCAGAGGGAAGGAGCCTGGCCAAGAGAATAAAAAAGGACCAGCCACACTTCACTGTAAGCCACATCCCCAGGCTTCTCATTTCCCCTACCTGGGGAGGCAATGACAATAATAGACTTCAGAAGTTAATTGACTTAATGAGTGGAACTCCTTCAATCCATTGAAGGCCGCAGTAGAACAACAACAACAACAAAAAGTGGAGGGAGAGAAAATTCTTTCTCTCTGCCTAATTGCTTGAGCTGGGTTATTGTGTTCTCCTGCCCTCAGACTGCGACTTACAGCTTTAGTTCTCCAGTTTCAGTTCTGTGGGCTTGGACTAGAACTCATACCATCAGTTCTGGTTCTCAGGCCTTCAGAATCAAACTGGAACGGCACCAGCAGCCTTCCTGGGTCTCCAGCTTGCAGACAGCAGACTGTGGAACTTCTCAGCCTCCATAATCACATGAGTCAATTCCTTATAACAAACCTCTCTCTCTCTCGACAGGTAGATAGAAAGGTAGATAGATAGATAGATAGATAGATAGATCCCTTTACAGCAGGTGGTAGCTGAGGAGGGTCTTCCTAGTGGAGGCTGCATGAACATAAAGGGCAGCCCTAATGCTGGATCCTGGCCCTTGCAGATGAGACGGCTCTGATGAGCAGAGGAACACCAGGGTTCTCCGTCTCCAAATTAGATAAAATGACCTGGACATACATGGAGTGGTTTTAAGAAGCAGAGAGTTTAATAGGCAAGAAAGAAGGGAGAAGAAAGAAGGAAGAAGCTCCCCTGTACAGACACAGAGGAATGGGGAGCTCCAAAGCCAAGAGAGGAGACCCCCTGTGCCACGGAAAAGTGGCTGCTTATATGAATAGGCTGGAGGAGGTGATGTCTGATTTGCATAGGGCTCAGGGGATTGGTTCCACCAGGCATGTCACTCACGTAACCTGCAGAAAAAACTGGCCCTCCCACCCTAGCCTTTTAATATGCAAATGCAGGGCACCATGATGTTCTACACATATGGGGATATGCGGGGGCGGCCATGTTGATGATAAGCACCCCTCCCCTCCCACCCCCCGCACACCCCCACCCCCCACCCCCCCATCTCCCCTACCCCCCGAGAAAGCACACCTATCCTGTTTGGATTTACCGCTTCTCAATCAACCACACGGGAGACTGGGAAGACAACTCACAAACCTCTTTGTGTTTTTTTCAGGTTTTGAAGAGTCAGCTATAAGCTATATTGTTTTGCTTTGGAAAGACACTGGATTTAGAACCAGCTGCAATCCTTTAACAACCTCTCTGACCCTTATTATCCATGTGGCCTTTGGCAACCACTGTGAGCCTCAGTTTTCTTGTCTTCCCCCGCTATGGGGATGTCAGAGGCAACTCCAGGCGGTAACACACTGGAAAGTGCTGCAAGTCCACAGTACTGGGTGGAGAGAAATTTATTGTTATTGTTGTTGTTCTCTTTCACCCCAAATGGACAGCTTGATCTTTCCCTTAGGGAAACCTTTCAAATAAAGTGATTATGTTTTGGAGACCTAGCAAAATGGATTTGGATAACTTCCATCAGGAGGGAGGAAGAGAGCCAGTGGCCTTTTGTTATGAGACCACAGGTAACCAAATGTTTGAAGGAAGGCGCCACGGAAGCCCCCTACCCCGCACACAGCTCTGGTTATCGACAAATCCCCCACAAATGCTCACTGGTGGCCTGTACCGCTAAGGGCTTCTGTGCTGGCTCTCCCTAGCTGTCTGCCCTTTTTTCTTTTTTCTTTTTTCTTTTTTTTTTTTTTGAGACGGAGTCTTGCTCTGTCGCCCACGCTGGAATGCAGTGGCGCGATCTCGGCTCCCTGCAAGCTCCACCTCCCGGGTTCACGCCATTCTCCTGCCTCAGCCTCCCGAGTAGCTGGGACTACAGGCGCCCGCTACCACACCCGGCTAATTTTTGTATTTTTAGTAGAGACAGGGTTTCACCATGTTAGCCAGGATGGTCTCAATCTCCTGACCTCATGATCCGCCCGCCTCGGCCTCCCAAAGTGCTGGGATTACAGGCGTGAGCCACCGCACTCCACCGCGTCTGCCATTCTGCTGAGATAGCTATGTGCCTCATCACACAAAACCCCACCGTAGCCCTGAGCGGTCCTGGGTGCATAAATGCCCCTCTTACTTGGGAAGACGCATCTTGGTGGGGTAAGGCCTTTTCCACTTCCCCATGGCCAGGAAGACAAAGGACTAGGCCCAGAAGCCCCCGTGCCTAACATGGTGCCGTGCTGCCACTCATGAAGGCATCAGAGCATGCATGCCCTCACTGCACAGGTGGGGACCCTGAGTCCCCAAGAGGAGAAACAATTTGCCCAGGCCACCCTGGCAATCAGTGACCTGAGACCAGTTCCTACTCCTAGATCAAGGTCCCTTGGCTACTCAGAGCTTCTCAAGAAGAAATTCTTGTTCAAATGGACTTTTCCCAAGTGCAGCCTGCTGTGTGCTCCAGGGCAGCCCTCCCACGGTGATTGGTTAACCCCAGGCTCTTCGTGTCAGGTGATTTACCCCACAGCCAGCTAATCTCACCTTTCCTAGACTCTCCCTTTCTTGGCCCGCGTGCTGCCCGAGTGACACACTCAGTGCTGTAAATGAGGATGTCACGGTGTGTTCTCAGGTTTTACTGGAAGTGCAGCCCTTAACAAACAGTCTAGTAAACAGCCAGCCCAGGCGGTGCACACGTCAGCAGCCCTGCTCCAGAGCTCCAGCATCAGCAAAGGCGGGGCCCAGGCCTGGAAGCCAAAGCCCTTTCCAGCACCCCTCCTGTCACTGGGCCAGCCCTGCCTGCCTGCTGACTTCTGGAGCGCCCACACTCAAAACTGGGATCTGGGAGTTGTTCTCCCAGGCGACCACATTCCCTTCAGGGGTTGTGCAGAAAAACTGAACCAGAATATGGATAAAGATGCAGAAAATTGAGACTCTAAACTGAAATGGCATGAATGGCAGCCGGAACGTTTATTTCGTGCCTCAGTAACACAGGTCTCCTGTCTACACTGGTCGCATTTAAGGTCTCCTTGCCAACTCATGACAAATAAGAATGGTTTGCTTGTAAAATCACAGTTCAGCAACAGTCCATAGGAGGACTAAATAATTTATTGAAAGAAAAAAGTGAAAACTCTTCGATAGAAATGTGAGGATGGGCGCTCAAATTGGCTTCTTTAAAATATCAGCGAGAACAAAAATGATGACACTTAAGCACTGAAGCTACTACAATGTTTTGATAAGGGGTGAAAGGAGCCTTCTCCCTTCTATCAAAAAGTTCCCCATCTGTCGGCCCTGCAGAGGATCATGCTGATGGGAAACGGGCTACTAAGTAGGACCTGAAAGTGAATGTTGTCCTGAGTTCCAAATCAAACCACCAACAATAAATAACAAGTAGTCATAACAATTACTATTGATTTAGCCTTGTTGAGACTCAGAAACCAATACCCCAAAATAGAGGGTTTTAACATGTCGAATTGAGGAAGCCTCAAGGTCCCTCTGACCTTCCCCTATACACACCGTCTTTCCCAAAGAAGCTGAAGTTTCTTTATCTGCCTAAGATCCAGAACTTCCAAGGAGAGCAATTATTCTTTCTTCCCCTTCCCACTTATCTTCTTATCTATGGCAGAAAATAAGACCAAGGTGTGACCTGACCCGAGAAGACTCCAAGGATCATCTGAATTCCAAAGAAAGCTACTTACAAGGTTATTTCTGTTCTCCCATCCAATCATTCTCTCTGGCAATCATTTATTGCCCCTCAATCGAATTCCTCTTCTTCCCATTCCCATAACCTGTTTTACCAGAATCCAAACCCCCATAAGTGCTGTAACCCCAAAATGGTACGTAAGTTTCTGTAACTCATGGGGAAGTTGGGGCTTCATCCTGAAGGCTTCTGTGCATACACGTTAAATAAGTTTTATGCCTTTTCTCCCATTAATCCATCTGCCTTATGCCTCTCAGCAGAACTTTAGGGGTCAAGAGCCTGTGGCCCCTACAGCCTTAACCCACTAAAATGTAAGTACTCAGAAGGCAGGGACTCTGTCTTGTTCCCAAAGGGGATCTCTAGCCCAAGACAGGCCTTGGCACGTGGCAGCTCAGTGCATGTTTTGAACAGGCGAGTGCATGCATGATGTTGTTCTGCCAGACACTGTATTTCACACTATGTGTCATTATTAAGTCTTTTACGCCCCATGAAACAGATGTGATTCCCATTTTATAGATGCAGAAAGGGAGGCTTGGGGAGGTTAGGAAACTTGTCCAAGGGTTCTCAGCTGTATAGTGGGAGCACTTGGCTAGGCAGCATGGCCAGTCTCCTTCCAGAGCTTATGCAATTAACCATGGCATCAACCTCCCCTCCCTACATGCTACCATCTTCAGCCTAGGTCTCTGGACAGGTCCATGGGTCCCTAAGTCCTCTCTTTGATTGGGAAGGGGATCCCAGCACCCCTGGAATTGCATGCACAATGGCATGTGTCTGGGCTTATGGAGGCTGTGCTGGAGAGAGGGCCCATGGCCTTCAGATTTTCAGAGAAATCTGGGATCAAAAAAAGTTTAAGAATCACTGTCCTGGTTTCGGCACTGAAAATCCCACGTCCTGGGATGCCTGCTGTTGGTAGCAGGCAGCATAGAGTCCCCAGAGGAGAAGATTGAGTTTACATTCCTGGCGGTTCTCCTATCTCAGCAGGAGGAAAAAGGCTATGGGAGGTGGGAACAGGGTACAAAGCTCAGAAATGGACCAGGGGAAGGCTGAGGAGGAAGTCCTGGGACAGAATGAGGTGATTGTGACAGCAGCGCTTCAACGTTCGGGGCAGAGGTTCCAACGCCAGATCCCTGCCGAAGGCACCTGCCTTCCCGCTTTCTCTTTAGCTGACGCCACCGTTTCTGGGACAAATTGAGGAAGGAGCACCAGGCAGTAGAGGTTTCTGAGGAGCGAAAGGGTGGTCAGGAAGAACCCCTCACCCAAAATTCTGTGCTGATGTCTGTTTAGGCGAGTACCTAGGCCATGCGGGGTGATGACATCTGACAGTGTGCTGGCATCATCCATAGTTCATGAGCAATTCTCCATCCCTCAACCACTGGGTGGTCCCTGGGGTGGGGGTCCCCAGGAACCCCCAAGAACAGGCCCCCTTGCAGACCAGCAGTTCTGGACAGGTCAGACTCTGAGGCCCACAGTGAGTAGCTTGCAAGAACATCCTGGAAGTGTCCCAAAGCCAATAGAGTGTCCCAAAGCCAACAGAGTCAGGAACATGAACTGTGTGTTTGATACCCATGGGAACTGCGTTCTGAGCAAGATATCTGGAGTGTGCTCCAGGGCCAAGTTCTCCCGTGACAGATGAGGGGATGGGGCTCTGAGATCACCCAGGCCGCTGCTACAACTCCAGTCTGGCAACTTGAATTGATCAGCATTTACAGCTAGCTCCGGCCTGCTAAATCAAGAAAGTGAGGAAGGGCTGGCCTGACACATTTCCTTCACGGGCTCAACAATGGCTAGAACCTCCCAGGAGAGCCTGGGCTTCCTTGAGCCATATACCGTGGCAGCCCTATGGCCGGCACAGGCGTGAGTCAGTTTTTGAGATTACAAGGGGGTTGCTGGATGCTTCCTCCTCCACCTGTCTTTTGTTTCCTAAATTCAGGGTGCTTTTGTCCGTGAAGCCCTTTGGAATGTGTGGCTCCAGCTTCCCCAGCTGCTTTTCACCCTAAGGACCAGGCAGCCGCAGACTTCCAGAGACAACAGCAGGGAATTATAGGTGTGAGTCCTTCGAGAGGCAGTTCTCCCAAAGCAAGCCCCACTTCCTAAAAGCAGCCACACTTGTCGCTCAAGCAAGGCAGGGAGGAGCATGGACAATGGTGTCAGAGCCACTCCCTTTTGAACATTTGCCTCTACAGAACCTGGCCGAGGCCATGGGATGCCCTGTTTGGCTACCTGAGGCCTGAATCCATCGGGATCTGTAAGAAGCGACCACTGACATTGAGAATGGCACCAGCCATCTCCAGAAGGGGCAGGTCATCTGACTCACTGGCCACACACTTCGCCTGTGGAGGAAAGCCCAAGGCTACCTGGCTGAAGAAAGGCATTTGTGCTAAATTAGGCGGTTTACAGACCTAACGTCATAAAGCAGCCACAGGGCTGCCTTCTCTCCTCCCAAAATTCTTAAGGTGCCAAAGACACCCCCACCCACCAGCCTCTTCAATTCCAGGCAGAACCCAGCCCTGTGCCTGGCTGTCATCAAGGGCACCAGGCTGGTGTTTTGGCAACAAACCAGCTTTCAAAGTGACATCAAATTGCTGTGAATCACCCGATCTGATTCAAATGAGGGCTTAGGTGGATTTAGAGATAGCTGATTGCCTCAGATGAATGCACAATTGCCTCAGAAAGTAATTTACCTCTGGGAGTTTCAGGTACTAAACATTTAGAGTTTGCATTTAAACTCTAAACTGGGGCAGGGGCAGCTATTCTTTTGCTGGCAGGACCCAGTGAAGGCTGATCCCAGGTACCTACGACTCTTCTGTGATTGGTGCTTCCCTACCCCCCTGCCCCACCCCATCTAAGCACAATTCATTTTATTTCAAAGATGAAAAGGACCCTCGAAGTCGTGACTTGGTCTCCCCAGTCACGCCCCTAATGAGTGGAGCCCCGTGTCTGTCTGTGTTCTTCACCAGGAGTTTTTTCCATTTCCTGTGACTTTTGTTGCTGCGAAGTTCTTCCTGGTCCTGGGTCACAACTGATCACCTTCCAGCCCCAGTCACCCTGCAGGTCCCCATGGTGGAAGTCAACTCCCCTTCTCATGCCATGTTCCTTCACAGATGTGAACAGCACTCTCTGTCTTATCTTTTAAAGACCCAAACCCTGAGCCCCTCCTACTACCAAACCATGGTTCTAGAGCTCTTCATGTCTTATCCATCCTCCCTCTGGCTTTTCCTATTGGGGGCCTCCTTCTCAGAGTGTAGCAGCTACATACACCAGGGATGGACTCAATAATGTCACCTCCCTTGTTTCAGCCAGTAGACCTCTATTGATTTAATCTGAAGTCACATTGGCCTTTTGGCGCCTGTCCCAATGGTGACTCATAATGAGATTCATTTAGAGTCAACCAAACTCTTATAAAGGACACTGCCTGGACACATCCAACAAAGCAGGTAGCTGTTTTGTTGAACTTTGGAGCAAAATGTCCGACTTTTACATTTGTCCCTGTTAAATTTCTCCATTTTAATCTGCCCCATCATTCCTTCCCTGTCATTCCTATAGTTTTCTGTCATCTGGGAACCTGTTGCAAGTGCCTTCTGTCGATTGATCCAGATGATTGTTTACAGAGCAATTTTGTTATGGAATCACCTAACTATGTCAGCCTACAGCTTGCTTTCCTCTGCCTTGTTCAGAAAGGTCACAGAAGGCTGCTTCTTCACTGCTTTGCTGAAACACCTTAAAGTGTTGGGCCAGGAGAAGTGTTAGAGACCATCTGCTTCAAGCCCTTCATTTTTCAGATGAAGAAACTGAGGCCAGGTGAGGTAAAGGGGCTGCTAAAAGATCATACAGTGACCTGGTCTGCAGCAGAGCCAAAGATCAGGACTCAGAGATTCCCGTACCCAGGGACCCTCTGGTTATTCGCCCAGCAAGGAAACCACTGGTACACTCCATCAAGTCTGCTGGAAGACTCCAAAACAGTGGACAACAGAGCCCCTGCCCTTGGGAAGAAAGGCTAAGTGGGCCCTGAAAAGTAAGTAATCAACTGATGACTAGAGAAACAGAATGTGGTCCAGACATACAATGAAATACAGTCCAGCCATGGAAAGGAATGAAGCGCTGATGCATGCCACAACGTGGGTGAACCTTGAAAAATTATGGTCAGTGAAAGAAGCCAGTGGCAGAAGACCACACATTGTATGATTCCATTTAGAGGATTTGCCACAACAGGAAGATCCCTCGAAACAAAGAAAGCACCTTCGTGGGTGCCGGGGGGCTGGGGGGTAGGGGGAAATGGGGAGTGACTGCTAATGGGTACAAGATTTCTTTTTGGAGTGACAGAAATGTTTTGGAATTAGACCATGCTGATGGTTGCCCAACAATGTAATGCACTCAAAACCACTGAACTGTACACCTTAAAATGGTTAAAATGGTGAATTTTATGGCATGTGAATTATGCCTTTATTTTTAACAAGAACATCAGCCTGTCTTCCTGCTCTCTGGTGGACAGTGGAGAAGAAAGGAAAGGAAGGAGGTCAAGAACAAACCCTTTCCTCCTCTCCCAGCTGAAGAGCTTTGCAGACGGCGGGGAGGGCCTGGAGGGGCCGCTCTCTGAGCAGCTGAGGGTTGCTTTTCCACCTAAAGGGCCTGTCTGCCACGTCCTTCCTGGCGCATCCTGAGTGTCCCCTGGGCTGTGGTCCTGGGACCTCCCCCACTCTTCTGCCCTTCTGCCTGGGCTGCTGCTCTGCCTTGGAAGGAAATGGGTGACACTTGCTTGGCTCTTCAGCACCCGCCCCGTGTTTCCGCGTTTGTGTGAAGGGCAAAGGTTTTAGCGATCTCCTGCCAGGCTCAGATCCGCTCCTCTACACCGCACGCCTTGCTCTGGCCAAGGCTCCATTCGGAGGAATTCGGGTGCGGCACAGCGTCAGGGTCCAGTGACAGCAGCAGCAGGAGTCACCTGGGAGGACCCCAGCTGGCCTCAGAGCACGGGCAGGAAGAGGAGCCAGAAACTGGACAGCGGTGGGGAGGGGGTTTGGATAAAGTATGCAGAAATCACCGTGGAGAAGAGAAGCAACTGGGGCTGTTTCAGAAAGAAAAAAAAAAAAATTAAATCCTCTGCCAGTTTGGAAGCGCATTGCTTTCATGTCGGCCTGGCTGATTCCCGCGTGGGCGTGCGGCCCTGGCTCTGGCGGCCTGCCGGGGAGCGTGGGTGGTGTTCCCAGAACAAAAGTTCAGGCTGCAGGAGTCACCTGCGGGAGAGCCCTGTCCCCTCCCACCAGGGACCGCTCCGCCCACCGCCCAGGGCAGTGAGCACCGCAGCCAGGTAGCCCTGCTGCCAGGGAGGGAGGGCGAACATGCACTGCGCACAACACACAACACATGCACACAACAGACAAAAGACAACACATACAACACAAACACAACACACAACACATACAACATACAACACATACACACAACACACACAACAGACCACACACAATATACAACACACACTACAAACAACACAATATACTAGACACAATACACAACACATATACAACACACAATACACAACACACACTACAGACAACTTACACCACATAACATACAATATACAACACAACACACACAAACCACACACACCACAAAACACAACATACAACACACAAACCATACATTACACAACATACACCACATACAACACACAACATACACCACACACAACACACATAACACACAACACACAACAAGGAACCATACAACATACTACACACACACACATACCATATACCACACACACACACACACACATACCACACAAACCACACACCACATGCACAACACACACCACAAACAACACACACAACAGACCACACACAATATACAACACACAAGCCATACACAACACACCTCACACACAACATACAACAAACACAATAGACCACATACAGTATACATCCACACAACACATACGACACACACAACAGACCACACACAACATACAACACACAACCCACACACAACAGACAACACACACAGCTCACACACAACACACAACACAATATACACCACACAAGCCACACAACACATACAACAGACTACACACAATACACAACACACACTACAGACAACAGACAACATACACAACAGACCACACACTAGCCACACAACACACACACAGCATACACCATATACAACCCATAACACAGACAGCACACACAACACACAACAAATACATACAACAGACAACACATTACACATACCACACAACACACACAGTATACCACACAAACATACCACACACACCATGTATAACACATAACACAACACATACATACAACAAACAACACACATAGATAAACCGCAACACATACAACAGACCACATAAAATATACACCACACAAGCCACACAACACACAAACACACACCATACCACAGACAGCACACAACACACACTATACCACAGACAGCACACAACACACACCATATACAACACATAACACACAACACATACACACGACACACTATAGACAACACACAATATACAACACATAAGACACAACACGTACAACACACAATATACAACACACAATATACACAACACACTACAGACAACACAACATACCACACAACACACAATATACAACATACACAACAAACCACACACAACACACACCACAAACCACACACAACATACAACACACATCACAACTACACAATATACACAACACACAATGTACACAACGCACACCACATACCACACACAACATGCAACACATACCACACACAACACATACAAATGCATACCACATACCACACACATACAAACACATGCCACACACCACACAAACCAGACAGTGCACACCACATACACAACACACAACACAAACCACACACTGCACACACCAAACACATTACACAAACCACACACTACACAAAACACATCACACACAGCACACACATCACACACAACACATGCACCACATATACACCCACATACACACCACACTTCACACACATCCCACACACCCCTCTCTCTCTCTCCTTCCCTGTCTCTCTCTGTCTCTCTCTCTCTCCCTCCCTGTCTCTCTCTCCTCATGCGTTCTCACCCATGGAGAATGTAAGTGAGAGGAGCTATTTACGTCATTCATAAAGAAGAAGGGAGGAAGGACCACAGAAGCCCACTCTCTATCAGAAGGGCCAGAGCTCAGGGAGCGCCTTTGTCAGCAAGATGGGAACCAGCTTTTACAGAGCACTTTGTGTCTTCAAAGAACTTCACCAACATTGACTCATTAAGCCACCCACACCTCTGAGGCAGCTGGGGTGGCTTGGTTCTCCCTGTCAGAGAGGAGAGAGGTCAACGCTCACCTCAGGGCACAGGGCAAATTCAAGAGAGGGCAAGGGCCAGTGTGTCCCAGATGACCCGGCCGAGGAACCTGCTTCTGTGTCAGGGAAGGGGTCAAGTGAGGTCGGAAGTCAAGGACCAGCTCTCTAGGTGCTGAAGGGTTAAGGAAGGAGGAAGAGAGGGTGGCCGGTGGCTGGTGGCATCATGTTACCTTCTGCCTGTCATCCAGAGAGCCAAGCTGAACAGGCAGCAGAGTGCCTGTGAGGAGGGGTGGGCCCAGCCTTCCTGGGGCAGCAGCCCCTCCACCCTCTTTTCCTGTGCTGACAGAGAAGGGAGAAGAGGTCTCAGAGAGGCTCTTGGACCGAGTTCCTTCGTTCCTCCCTTCTAGGAGTGGTGCATTTTTACAATATCAACAGTCCTCACTCCCAGGCAAGATCTCTGTAATGCATCACATGGATGAATCCTTCTTTATCTCAAAGTTCACACACAGTATGAACTTAATAGCCAACAGGGAGCTTGTTTTTATGCTAATGGAATGGCAAAGGGAAAGTTCTTCCCAAATGAAAGAGCTTTGATGTCCTGTATTTCTATATGTGTGTGTATGTGTGTATACATATATATATATATACACACACACACACACACACACGTATGTTTCCTCCAAAAAAGAAATGGCTGGTCCGGAGCTGAATCTCTTTCCTCCTCAAACCCCTACTTGGAAGCAGGCATTCCTCCCATCGTGAAAGGGCTCACATACAGCACAACTTGGTTTCTGAAAGGTTGGCCTTTGGAGCTAGAAAGATTTGTTTCAGGCATTGTCTGGATGTGGAGAAGAACCTGACTCTTAGAGGCAGCTTTCTCTGACCCCATCGCTACCTGGGATCCCAACACCTAGGAAGAGGTTTAAAAGAGAAACTGTCCAACCCCAAACCAAGGGCAACACAAACCAGCCTGGCTTCTTCACTCATAGCTTGAGCAAGCTGCTTGTCTCGGTGATTATTTGGACACATGCTACGAAGCACAGAGACATACACTCACCTTTTGTTTTCAGGGATTAAAGAGAAGATTTTAAAAATCTGAAGCCAAAAAGACACAGAGCAACAGAAGCAGCTGTACAAAACACACCCTCAGAAGGGAACAACTTCAGAAGAGAGAACGAGCAGGACCCTCAACTTTGTCCTGAGCCCTTCATTGGAAAGCTTATCCATCTTCATTTTTCCTAAAACTGGGATTTGTAACTAAAACCATTTCCTAAATGCTACTATGGACATTGTAGTACCGGGCACAAACTAGGGTAGACGTGTCATTTTCAAGGACAGTTTAACTGGGTGCATTGTATTTCGGTCAAGTGACTTAAAATGCTAGGTTGGACAACTTAGGTGAACTCTTTATTGGCACAATGTAATGCATATTTTGCACAGCCAAGTCAATCTTGCATTCTTGTTAGAAGGTGTGAATTGGTATTTTCAATCAGTGGCAGCTGACTATAGTATCAAGAGCCCAGGAGTTCAAATCTGCTTCTGTCATCTACCCACCAAAGGACCTCAGGCTGATTAAACCCTTCTAGACTCATGTCCCCACCTCTAAACAAACAATAGTAATGGCACCTCCCTGGTAGGTTTGCTGTAAAGATTAAATGAGATGTTGCCGCAAAACAATGAGCCACAGTAGGCATTCTCTTTGCCCTTGGATTTGTTTTTCCACAATACAATTCTATGTACCTTAGAAAAATCAAATGATGATCTGGTTACTTATTGACCTAATTGAAAGGATGCCTATAAGGTTATTGAAATTTATGTGTTTTTGTTTGTTTTATTGGCCTTTTAGTTAGAAATAAGGATTGATGAAAGAAAAAAGGGGGAAGAGAGGGATGGAAGGAGAGAGGGAAAAGGAAGAGAAAAAGGAAGGAAGGGAGGGAGGGAAGGGAGGGGAGAGAAAGGAAGGAAGGAAGAAAAGGAAGGAGGGAAGGAAGGAAGGGAGGGAGGGAAGGAACTGAGCCTATTTTAACCAAACACAAAGAACTTAGAATGGAGCTAACCTTATCTCTTCCACATCTGTATATGAAAATCTGAAAGAAACAAATGTCCTCCCGTGTTTTTTTGCTGCTTTATCAGAGGTGCTTGCAAGCCTCCGCCTGGGCAGGCTGTGGCCTGTTGCACCTATTTGTGAAGACCTTCCTTTTCTTGAAACAATACACTGAATAAATACCCCTGGAGTTAGAAATCTGGCAAAGCAACTGAAAAGGGGTGGGGGGGGGGGGGTGCAAAAACTATGAGAAAAAAGGCATTACACACAGTAAGAGCTTGCTCAGTCAATATTTGCTGAATGAATGAATTCTAGCTTCCGATTATACCTTTGAGCTTTAATGTCTCTTGGCTGCAGAACTGATCCCCCGTTTCAGCTTTCTGTTTTCATGCTGCCATTGCATAGACTAGAACGGCCATTTCATGTCACCTGTTTTACAAGATTTAGAGCACATTCTCAGACCACCTGCATCACAGTCATCTGCTAAAAAGGCATATTCCAGGCCTTTCCAAATGCCAAAGACCAGGGATTCTGAAGATCCATAATCCAGTATGTGACTGGCCCCAAACTGGCTTCTTTAGGTGAGGGGAGAGAGGGGAAGCGTCTGGCTTCTACAGAGGGGAGAAGGGAGAGTTGACCCGGAGCCCCAGCCAGCCTGCACCCCGGGGGTGGAGGAGAGTTGGGGGGCAGGGGCACTAACACTAACATTATTCTTTTTTTTTTTTTTTTTTTTTTTTTTGAGACGGAGTTTCGCTCTTGTTGCCCAGGCAGGAGTGCAATGGTGTGATCTCAGCTCACCGCAACCTCTGCCTCCCAGGTTCAAGCAATTCTCCTGCCTCAGCCTCCTGAGTAGCTGGGATTACAGGCACGCGCCACCACGCCCAGCTAATTTTGTATTTTTAGTAGAGACAGGGTTTCTCCATGTTGGTCAGGCTGGTCTCAAACTCCTGACCTCAGGTCATCCACCCATCTCGGTCTCCCAAAGTACTGAGATTACAGGTGTGAGCCACTGCACCCAGCCTAACATTATTCTCTTTCAACCTGAGGGTCTAAGAGACGCTGTTAAAGAAGCTTCAAATAAAGGCTTGTTATTTAAACTTATAAAACAGCCCCCTAAGAGACCAAAATAGCAATAGCCTAAGCACTATATTAGCAGGAGGGAGGAGGGAACAAATCTTCGTTTCTCATGGGAGAAATCTACTGATAATGCCAAAAATGGGTATTTTTGAAGCGGTATACGTATATTACTTAGCAACCTGGGGTGGATTGCCATCAGAACTAAAAGCAGAAATAGTTACAAGATTTAATTTAAAATGGTGATTTCTGTGAAGCTAGCCTGGGGTGGGGTGGCCAGGGCAGGGAACTCTTGTTTTCCACAATAAAATATTTCTATACGGGTTGATTTTTTTCCCCAGCCATGTCTAAATCACAAAAGAAAGTTAGACTTTGTATTGGAAAAGCATTTGGGCTGGTTGAGTCAGTCTCTGGGGTTGGGGGTGGTGGCCCATGAAGGTGACTCCAAAAGCTCCCAAATGAGTCTCTGAGCTGCTGCTGAACCTGGGACCAGGTAACTTTGTGAAGTGAATGAACCAATGAATAAATAATGAAAGAAGAATCAGAGAAGTCAACGCTGGCTGTTTGATATGCACACGGATATGCCAGTCTTGCCCAGGGACCCAAATCCAACCTAAATTGAAAGGCAAAACTGAATATGGCTTCACCTCAAGGCGCCTCTTCCTCTCCTGCACCCCTTTTTTTTTAACCTATTCTAATTTCACAATTAGGAAATAATACAAGTATTGAAAGTTACATCATACATAAACCATTTCCCCAAATGTCCTTGGCTGGCGCCATCACCCAGGAACTCCCAGGGTGGCTGGTGATCACAGAAGACTCCATTTAGGCCACTCAGCAGGGTACACCAAGGACAGTCCTCTCAACCTGCAGAACTTTCTGGTTTAAAAACAAAACAAAAAAACAAAAAACCTCTGCTTTTAAGACTTAAATCAAGGTCTTCAACAGAAAAGCCAGAGAGAAACAAAAACAAACAAACTGATCCTGGTTTTCCACCAAGCTCAAAGAGCCTTTGTCAAAGTAAATCAAAGCACTCCGGCAGCCAGCTTATTAGGTTTAATCATCAACTGTGCTTATCAGATCCTTCATTTGTAAGTCCCTTGAAGAAAAAAAGTGCAAAATGATTCGTTTTGTGCTTTGGAGATTGATATCAAAGCAGGCCTTGAGGTCAACTACAGAGGTGCTTTAAGTGGAAATTATAAGCAGGAAACAAAATGCACTCATTTAATTTCTTCAAGTTGAGCAGAGACCTCCTGGATGCCACGTGTCAGCTTTACCTGCTAGAAACACATGCGCACCTCGCTTTCCAAGACCCTGGAAAGGGGAACCCCTTGAATTGATTGGATTTTGCTCCCCTTGGCCAATTCTTCACTATGGTTTAGAGATTTGCGGTCTTCCAGTGGCATTCTACTCAATCAAGGTGACCAGCCATCTGTTGAACTGTCTTTTCCAACCTGATATACCCAAGTGTTGTGGTTCCAATTTCAATATTCCCTCCTAGGGATAGCAAATGAGAAGATCTATGGGAGAATAATACAAGAATATGGTAAATGATTGACAATATTACCCACGAACCTGCATTAAGTCAGGTTGGTTCGCTGGCACCCTGAAGCCAGCCATGGCATAGTATCTGATTCAAAATTCAAACACACAGCAGCCAAAGATGAAAGCAAAGGGCAAATTAAGCCACCACTGAAGGTGCTCGGACAGGCCAGAGGAAGATTCCATCCCACACCCAGCTCAACTTCTTCCCACCTTTCTTCTTTGTCTTTCTGTCTGCCTCTGACATTTCAGTTCTTACAATCTTCTCTCTAAACAAATTCTGCCACGTTCTCCCGGGACACCCTCTTGCTTTCTCTCTCCCTCTTGATGCAACAGTAGTTCTCAAACCTTCCCATGGAAAATCCCACCAGTTTCTTCCTTCCTGGGACCCTCTCTCCTTTCCTTTCCCTATACCAAAAGATCAAGACCAAGCTGGGATTACAGAAAGCGGGGACCCTGAGAGTGGAGTAGGAAACAGAGACTGAGGTTATTGGTGCACAAAATATGTGGTCCCTGGAACACTATTAATATTGTATTGATGGCCTACAGTGTGTTGGCTACCATATTAAATTGCTGAATTTAACAGGGGTCTAAAGTGGGCTTTTCTAAGTGTGTTCTGAGGACACTGTTCCAGGGAGATGCTTCTTACTAAGAGCATTTGATGGTTAAATACATTTGGAAAATGTGTCATCTCGTATTCATCCCCTGGAGACTCCCAATACACATTACATTTTTGGTAATTCCTGCAATAGATATACTTATTTGTCATTGGTTAGCCCAGTATTTCCCTGTTTTTTTTTTTCTTTTTTTTTTTTTTTTTTTGTTTGTTTTTTGAAACAGGGTCTTACTCTAGCAGCCAGGCTGGAGTGCAGTGGTGCAATCTCAGCTCACTGCAACCTCTGCTTCTTGGGTTCAAGTGATCCTCCTGCCTCAGCCTCCCAAGTAACTGGGACTACAGGCACACGCCACCACACCTGGCTAACTTTTGTATTATTTGTAGTAACAGGGTCTCACTATGTTGCCGAGGCTCCTAACTTATTTGATCACCAAACCCACTTGATCGTGCAAAAAGCAGCAGCTAATGTCAGCATCACTCTTGGCCCACATAGATCTTCAAAATGGAAGTCACCAAAGTACAAATGTTCCGTGTGTGTAGGCTCTGGAGCCCTGGGTGGGTGTTCACCTGATTTACTGGAGTGTTTGTGGTAGTGTAGCCATGGGCGTGATGATTCTTGACCAGGAGGTTTTGTTCCCCAGGAACAGGGGCTGCAAAAAGATGAGCTAGGGAGACAATTCAGGCATGGATGGTTGAGTAAACACAGAACGTTTAAAAAGAAAAATCAGCAGAATTACCTTGGTGCTCCTGTGTGGGATTCCTTTCCAAACTATAGTCATGGCTTTTAAAAATCTCAAAGATCCTTTGGTTTTCTTTCTCACACTTCCGTTCCCCAGAACCCCTACCCCTTCCTTAGCATTGTTGTTTCTTAAATGCAATGATCTTCTCATGGTCCACAGACCTAGGAGAGGAATGGAGACCCCTCCAGCCCAGAGCCAGCCCCAGACGTCTGACACCAGGGCTGCTATTTTGAAGGGTGCTTCGAGATCTGCAGCTCCAGGCATTTTGTTATTTTGCTATTTGCTTTTGGAACTTCTTAAAACAAACCTCAAAGATGAGAAAACTCCTGTTTGAAATGAATTCCTTTTAGAATCCAAGAAATGACTCATAGAAGCTGTTTTGGCATTTATGTTCCCTGTTAAGATGATTAGGCTCATAAATTCTATTTTTGAAATGCAGTCTTTGTACCCCGAATATTTTTCCAGAACAACAACAAAAAAAACCTGAGGTGGAAGAGTAGGGGAGGAATGATATCCCTATTTACATGTTTGCTATGATTTAAATACATGCTATTGCCTACTTATTTTTGTATTTTATCATCTATTTTTCCCCACACTATTAAAGAGGTTGGGCAATTTTCTTCAGTGAAGTTGCTTAAAATGCTCTTATTCTAAAGAAACTGACTTTTAAAAATATCACTAGCTCATATGAACAAACTCACGTCTTGTTCATGTATGAGCTAGTAAGATTAAAAGTTCTGTTTTCACTCAAATGTCCAATGACTGATGAATGAATAACAAAAATGTGGAATAGTATTCAGTCTTAAAAAGGAATAAAATTCTGATACTTGTTCCAAGTAGGAATATATCTTGAGGACTCTGGGAGCACACTTTTAGAAACACCAGTGGCCCGGGGCTTCTTCCCCCGCCTGGTTTTGATCTTACCAACACTGCTGCTCCCGAAACAGCCTAGTTACTCATTCTTCAAAACTAATGCTTGGCTGGACCCAAGCCCTACTTTAATCACAAAACTGGTACCGTTCCAACTGAGTTAGGTGGTTTTCTTAGGGCCATGCAACGGACTGTCTTGGCAGGGGGCAGGTGCAGCCTTCCTTCTTGGGAAAAAAGTCTCAACTGTAGAAATGTGATGGCCCCTGAGATTTAAGTTATTGTAGTTGTTACCTAAGTTTTATGCACCGACGCCTTTGTTCTTGTGTAATAAACTGTCAACTGCAGCATGTTCAAAGTAGCTCAACCCTCTATTTGGTCATAAAATTAATCCTAATCTAAAAACCACTCTTTCATTTGTAACTGCGTGGCAAGCCCAAGTTTTTAAGGAGCGTTTTGTTGTTCGGTACTTTTGATAACACCTGTGAAGCAGTGCTGGTTATGAGAAAAGACTTCGTGTGTGCCTTTTCAAGAACAATGAACTGCACTAAACTCTTTCTTTTTAAGTTCAGGGGTACATGTGCAGGTTTGTTATACAGGTAAACTTGTGCAGCGAATGTTTATTGTACAGATTGTTTCATCACCCACATATTAAGCCTAGCACCCATTAGTCATTTTTTCTGATCCTCTCCTTCCTCCCACCCTCTACCCTGAAGTAGGCCCCAGTGTGTGTTGTTCCTCTCTATGTGTCCAAGTGTTCTCATTATTTAACTCCCAGTTATAAGTGAGAACATGCAGTTATTTGGTTTTTTGTTCCTGTATTAGTTTGCTAAGGATAATGGCTTCATCTACGTGCCTGCAAATAATATGATCTCATTCTTTTTATGGCTGCATAGTATTCCATGGTGTATGTGTATCACATTTTTTATCCAGTCAATTACCGATGGGCATTTAGGTTGATTCCATATCTTCGCTATTGTGAATAGTGCTGCAATGAACATACATGTGCATATGTCTTTATGACAGAACGATTTATATTTCTTTGGGTATATACCTGGTATTGGGATTGCTGGGTTGAATGGTAGTTCTGTTTTTAGCTCTTTGAGGAATCACCACGCTGCTTTCCACAGTGGCTGGCCCAATTTACACTCCCACCAACAGTGTAGAAGCATTCCTTTCTCTCCATAAACTCACCAGCATCTGTTATTTTTTGACTTTTTAGTAATAGCCATTCTGACTGATGTGAGATGGTATCTCATTGTGGTTTTGATGTGCATTTCTCTAATAATTAGTGATGTGTAGCTTTTTTTCATATGCTTGTTGGCCATGTATATGTATTCTTTTGAAAAGGAATTGCCTAAACTCAAACCTCAAAAGAAGTATTCTACTGCTTGAGTTTCAAATGAAAAATTAAGCATCAAGAATAAAGATCTTCAAGAACGTCATTTTTGAGAGTCTCTGGCATGACTAAAGAGGTCATGAATGCCGATCTCATGTGTATCTTCATGCTCTCCCTAAGACACAGGCCATGTTTCTGAATTACATGTCAAGAGATATACACAGTCGAGGGAGTGACCAGCCATTACATTCCAAAAATAATCCCTGTGAAGTAATTATAATCTGTTTACCTTGATTTGTCCAGAACAACTTGGTCATCAAGCATCTCTCTTTATGACGCACCCGCATGGATTTTGGTAAAGTAGAGATTGTGGAGGACTGAATGTATCAAATATAGACAGAATTGTCAGATAAGCTTTACAAATAAGTTTGTCACATTTTTTCAGGTGTAGGCAATTCTCGCTGTCTTCACCGGGGCTGATCTGGAGTGATGTTAACTTACCCCAGTGAGCTTTGTCCTCTCAGCTTCGGGCTTCTGGGCCACTCCCAGTTGATGTCCTGGAGCACAAGAGATGGGGGAGATGGATAAGAACACAGTTCCCATCAGTTTCCAGGATGCCTCATTAGGAAGCTCTCTTTTTGGCCAGACCTGGGGGAGACACCATATAACACAATGCACCCCAGAGGAAAGGCAGTGAAGTTTAGCAGGGCTGAGCCATCCCCACTTGAGATACGAGGCTGGGCACCATATTACACCAGTGATGACACCTCTAATGGGGTGGAAAGGTCACTTAGGCATGGCTATCTTCAACTCCACTATTGACCTTCCCCATCTCCACTCTTTTCTGCCCTCCCTCTATAGTCTGGGCAGAAAGAAGGAAGAGATTTCTTCCGGAGGTCCTAAGATAAGCCACAGAAGAGCTTCTCTCCACAAAGCCCCCATTTGTGGTCATGGAAGGCAGGCGAAGGTTGGTGCCCTTGGATGAGTGTCTCTTGCTCTGGAATGGAGGGCGGGGGCTGGTGCTAGCACTTCCCTCACCTTTGGAAACTCCCTTGGCTGTAAAGAGCAAGATGAGGCCAGGCGCGGTGGCTCACAGCTGTAATCCCAGCACTTTGGGAGGCCGAGGTGGGTGGATCACGAGGTCAGGAGATGGAGACCATCCTGGCTAACATGGTGAAACCCCACCTCTACTAAAAATACAAAAAAATTAGCCGGGCGTGGTGGCGGCGCCTGTAGTCCCAGCTACTCGGGAGGCTGAGGCGGGAGAACGGCGTGAACCCAGGAGGTGGAGCTTGCAGTGAGCCGAGATTGTGCCACTGCACTCCAGCCTGGGCAACAGAGCGAGACTCTGTCTCAAAAAAAAAAAAAAAACAAAAAAACAAAAAGAGCAAGATGAGAGGACACAGGCAGGGGCGGCCCCAGTGAAGCTGCCAGCTGGAGCCTCCATATCCCCTCCCCAGCCTTCCTGCAGATCCACTGCTGATGGTGTCGCCCAGCCCCTTGCCTGCAGCCGAGGCCTGCTCCCCTCTCAGATGGTGCTCCACCAATCCCAAGAAAGGGGCGATGAGTCCCAAGAATGTCTGCCTTTTAATAGGTGCCAGTCCGGGCCCAAAGGGTTGTGAGAGAAACAATGGGCTGAAAGGGGCCCCTCTGATCTTTGGACTCACATCCTTCAGGGGGACTACAGGCTGCATCATTCATTCCTTCATTCATTCAATAACTGTTCATTGAGTTTCTGCTCTGTGTTCTCAAGGTTGAGAATTGGCAGCAAACAAGACAAACAGACTCTGCTTACATGGTTTTGAGTACCTTGAGACCTACAGCCCCAAGCCAAGAAATCCAGCTTTCCCATCACAGCACAGGGTGCTATAAAGAACATCAGGTGGGTCATGCGCTGCAGAGCAACTGAATCCCCCTGAACCCCCCCATTCAGGGAATGCCAAGCTAAGGCCTCAGTGAGGAAAAGGAGCCAGGTAAGTGAAAATGCAGGGGGAAAGCTTTGTGTGGGGAAAACGTGCAAAGGCCCTGAGGTAGGTGGTCTGGAGTATTCAAGGAGCAGCGGGTGTTTTGCAGCTGCAGGGGAAGGAAGGAGGGATGTGCAGAGATCTCAGTGGAGCCCTTCACACAGGGCATCATGGGGGAGACATGAAGATGGTCCCAACTGTCTTCTGAGGACACTCTCTGGTCTCATCTGGAGCCCCGAGTGTGGGCTTCTAAACCACTGAAGGGACCAATGGAAAAACTTGTCTGATTCAAAACCCAGTGAAGAAGCCAGGGGTGTTGGCATGTGCCTGTAGTGCCAGCTACTTAGGAGGCTAAGATGGGAGGATGGCTCAAGCCCAGGAAGTCAAGTCCAGCCTGGGCAAAGTAGAGTCCCTGTCTGTCACAAAAGAGTAAAATTAAATAAATAAAATCAACCATGCACTGCTGTCCTCCTTGCACACCACTGAAGAGGCTCCTGCCTTCTTTGGCGGTCCCTCCATTCACATCCAGCATCATAAGATGTCAGGCACACATCTCAGCCTGCTGTATTCCCAGCAGAGGAGGCAGAGCCAGGACACCAGCCCATTCTTCCTAACTAATCTGTTTCCTCTGCTGTTTAATTAGACCAGTTCTTCTCAACAACGGGGTGCTGTTTCACCCAGGGGACACTGGCAACCTCTGGAGGCATTTTTGGTTGGCACGAATGGGGCAGGGGTGCTTCTGGCATCTGGCAGGTAGGGACAGGGGTGCTGCTAACATCCTGCAGCACTGGGGACAGCCCCCCACACCAGAAAACCATCCCATCCAAAATGCCAACCCATAGATCAGAAGGAAGATGAGCCTGGGGAGAAAACTAGAGAGGATTTTGCTCCAGAAAAAAATGACCCACAATAAAGCTGGCTCAGCTCCTTTCAAAATTAAATACCTTCCTTCTTTGTCACACACTGGAAAACGAGCGAGTTTCTATTTCAGGCTGTGGGGTGAGTTAGCGTCGGCTTGGCCGGCTGTCTGGCAGAGGCTCCGATTCATCAATGACAGCTAAGTGTGGTTTGCTGTGTGTCAGGAGAAGGTCCAGGATGGGCTGGGGCAGGGAGTGTGGGGGGCAGACCACCCTCATCTCTGGGGCTGCTGGAGCTTCCGGAGCCTGGAGCACACCCAGCCTGCTTCTCCTTGTGGGAAGTGATTAAATGTGAAGCTTAAAGCTGTAAGGACTTCCTGGCATCGCGGGTTTTTACTTCTGAACTTGTTCCCCCCTCTCTTTCCTTGCCCTCTGAAGCTCCCAAATTCAGGGCCAGGCACAGTGGCTCATGCCTATAATCCCAGCACTTTGGGAGGCCAAGGCAGGTGGACTGCTTGAGGCCAGGAGTTGGAGACCAGCCTGGCAATATAGCAAGACCCCATCTCTATAAAATAAATTAATTAAGCTCTCAAATCGAAAGCAGAGGTGTGTGTAGACATACCCTTAAATAGATATGACAGTGATGTCATTGTACAACATAGCTGTCAGGGTGGAAGTGTTAAGGCTTCAAAATTGATATGTTGAAGCCTTAACCCATGGTAGCTCAGAATGTGACTCTGTTTGGACATGGGGTCTTCAGAGGGGTAACTAAAGTAAAGTAACACTATTTGGGTGAGGCCCTAATCCAGTCTGACTGGTGTCCTCATAAGAAGAGGAGACAGAAACATACACAGAGGGATGACCCTGTGAGGACACAGGGAGAGGACGGCATCTATGAGTTGAGGAGAGAGACCTCAGGAGAAATCTACCAGTCAGGAGAAACCAACCCTGCCACACTTTGGTCTTGGACTCCAGCCTCCAGAACTGGGAGACAATAAATTTCTGCTGTTTAAGACACCCAGTCTGTGGTTCTTTATTATGGCAGCCTTGGCAAACTAATCCCACATCCTTAGAGCTACGAGGGGTTCAGATATTCTCCTGTGCAACCTGGCCCCCAGGGTCACCATCTCTTTTATGGACACACTCTGAGAAGTCATCAGTCACTGTTGGGGATGGAGACCTCACTACGTCTCAAAGAAATTGTTTAGCATGGTATATTAGCTTTATCTTGCTGCTGTAACAAATTATTTTAATCTTGGGTGTTTAAGGAAATAGCAATTTATCCTCTCATGGTTCTGGAAGCCAGAAGTCCAAAACCAGTTTCCCTGGGCTAGCTCCCTCCAAGGGCTGTGGTGGAGAATCTGTTTTCTTGCCTTTCCCAGCATCTAGAGCTACATCCCTTGCATTTCTTGGCTCCTGGTCCCTTCCTTCCTCCATCTTCAAAGCCTGTAGTGTAGCATCTTGCTTCCTCGATCAGATGGTCCTCTTCTGTCTATGTAAAATCTCCTTCTGCCCATCTCTTATAAGAACACTAGAGAGTGCATTTAGGGCCCTCCTGGATGAGCCAGGACAAACTCCCATCCCAGATCCTTAATTTAATCACATTTGCAAAGTCTCTGCCCTATAAAGTGATGTATTCACGGGTTCCAGAGATTAGAATGTGGGTATCTTTGCAGGAAGGGGGGATTCTTCAGCCTCACACACATTGGCCTCCTCTCCAGGGCTGAAAGTTACCTCTCCAGAGCTTCCAACCCATCACTCCTTGTTGTGAACTCTGCAGCAAATAACCCATGTCTAACTCTTCCTACTTGAGATCTTCCTCCAGCTTTCTGAGAACAGCTCAGGTGCACCTTCAAGGGTGCCCATTTCCAGACTGGCTGCCCCATGATTTCCCTCCTTCCTCATGGGCTATGGCCTCCCAAGGCCTCTGCAGCCTGTTTCCTCCCCAACAGACTTGAGTTGGTTAATATCTCTCGAAAAATGTGGCAACAAGAATGGGTGAGATGCTGCAAGGTGACTCCACAGCCCAGAGAACAGCAGGTGCCTGCCCTTTAGTGCCGTAGGCTATGGGCCATGGGCCACAGAGCTTGCTTCAGCTTCAGTATCTGCATTTCACCTGCAAGGCACTGAGGCCCCATCACTGAAAAACCACAAGAGCAGAAATCTTCCACCTTGTCTACCACAGAGTTCCAGTTCCTAAGACACTGGCCTACTCCTAACTGGGGCTCAAAAAATACCTGTTGATGAAACAAATGTAGCATTAATTCTACTTGCCAAGTCTATGAGTAGATATTTATCTTTAATCTTCCAGGATTTCAACTTTGCCATGAATATAACATTTTTTGTCTCGTATAAACAATGGTTTGCAGAAAAACAAAAGAGGCTTTTCGATAAACAGAGAGAGCCCAGCCAGTGAAGCTTCAACACTTTAAGATTCTAAGTCACTAGTTCACAGTTAATTCAAGTAACTACTTTGCAGATTGGAAGGGTGAAAAGAAGTGACAAAGACCCCTCTTCCTCCCACTTCAGTTACGGGGTAGTGGAGAAGGAGAGAGAGGGGAACATTTATGGGACGATGGAAAGTCCAAAAGGAAACAAAAAAATTTCCCACGTCAAAAATGGCAGAGTCCAAAGAATAAGAGAAAAGTCTGATGAGGCCTGAATATCATCAGCTGTTATAGAAGAACGAGTTTGATTTAATTGTAGCAGCTACACTTGTACACATTTGAGGTGGAGAAAAAACTGGACCTCCTGACACAGTCATGTTTTCATGTGAACAGGAAAGATTCTACTGCAGCAGGCCATGGGCCAGCCCAGACAACTGTCTGCAGCCAACACCTGCTGTGTGTACTTAGCTCTTCACTGGCAGCCTCACCTTCCCTGCACCCCACATCCTTAATGGGGGTGATGCTGTTTCCAAAGGGCAGAAAACTGGTTCTTAAGGGGTCAACAAATCTTAGACATCATAATGGTTTGTGGCCCTTTAAATTTTCATTCTCTACAGCACATTCTTACTCTTTAGTATTGAATTTCCTTTGTTGTGAGGAAATTAAATTAAGCTTAAATTGATTAGTTTTTCTTTCTGGGGGGTGATAAGGATGGAAAGGTTGTACAACACGGCCCCAACCCACCCTGGCACCAGCAGCCCTGTCCACTGAGGAGTCTGAAGCTCACTCACACTTGGGCCTAAGTGTTTGACTGGGATGTCTGATGGATGGAACCTTTCCCACCAGCTGCCAGCCATGCTGCACAGAGGTGTGAGCACGTAGGGAGGAACCAATGCAGTGGGCCAGGGGTACCATCTTCATTGCTCCTTGAAGATGGTGGCTCTTTTCTCTGTTGCTGTGACATATGGCTTCTGCTAGTCACAAGCCTGTGGCCACATAGCTCCCACGTCTGGCTTCCTCTTGCAGCATGCTGCTTTGCCCTTGCCAATTCTTGGTTAGTCTTTTCCTCATGCTTCCCAAGAGGGTGACAGGGTGGGTTGATCATAAATTATCTAGTTTCCAATATCCTTTGTGTTAGTTTCCTTGGAGCTGCTGTAATAAATTACCATAGACTTAGTGGCTTTAAAAACACAAAATCTGGGGGCCATAAAGAAGAAAAAAATGTCTACTCTCACCCTCCTAGTTTCCCCAGCTATAGCCTTGTAAATGAGACTAATTGCTAACGGTTTGAATGTCTCTCTTCCAAAACTCATGTTGAAACTTAATTGCCAATGTGATGTAATGTAATGTATCAGGAGGTGGGGCCTTGGAGAGGTGATTAATAGCTTAATGTCATTATTGTGGGAGTGGGTTAGTTGTCGCAGAAGTGGGATCCTGATGAAAAGAATGAGTTCAGCCTAACTTCCTCTGCTTGTCTCACATGCTCACTTCTGCCTTCTGCCATGGGCCCACCTTGGCCAGATGCAAGTGCCAAGCACTTGGACTTCCCGGCCTCCAGAACTGTGAGCTAAATCAATCTCTCTTTTTTGAAATAAATTATCTTGTCTGTGGCATTCTGTTATAGCAGCAGAAGATGGACTAAGGCACTGATGAAGGACAGATTAACAAGAGAAAAGCAGACAGAAGTTTACTAATGTGTGCATCTTAACTATGCATGAGGAGCACTCAGGGATGAGTAACTCAGAGGGGTGGATAGAACTTGGGTTTACATAGAATTTTAACAAAAGAACAGTCAATTTTGTAGAGAAGTGACAAGACAAGAGAAAAGGGCTTTGAGTTTCAAGGGGGAGGACACATTGTGGGAAGACAAATATATGGAAAAACTAATGGTAGATAAGGGCTAGTTAATAAGGTTTGTTGATTCCCCTGGTGCCGTTACAGGCTGATAAGGGTCTAGAGCTGTCTCTGATGATTAACACTTGCCCTTCCTGGTAGAGAAAGGAGGGGGATACCTTTACAAATTTATGTACCACTTTTAGACAAACAGGGGGAAGGCAGGGAGCTTTTCTTATATCTACTTCTTCTCAATTGCCTTCAGCTTAAAATAATCCTGTTACCAACATGGCTTATATTGGGGAGGCATATTATTCTGCTATGCTTTAGGGCCTACTCAGATAATCCAGTATAATTTCCCATCACAAGATACCTTATTTATCACATCAGCTGTGTAGAGTAACATATTCACAGGGATTCAGACACAGGCTTTTTTGGGGGAAGAGAGGGGGCATTGTTCAGGCTACCTCATGCCTTAAGACAGTGTTCTTCTGCCAGGACACTTTGCTGACTGACAGCCTGCCTGGAAGGCAGGCTTTATCAGTGGTGGATAGAGCAGTTAAATCACAGAATGCAACTCAACTTGGCAACCTGTGGATCAGGGGGCACCCCAAGGAACTGGGTTGTTGTAGATGCTCTGCTGGGCCATGGCTGCAAGGCCTGCCCTGATATTTTCCTAAGACTATTTATATTTTTGAAGATAACTTTGGATTAAACAGTTAAAAGTCAAATGGCAAGGAGTGGGGGGTATTGGGGATAAAGCCTTTGCCTTGAGACAGCAGTCACCCACTCTATTAAAGGAAACAGACAAGCAATGTTCAAGCAGCCAGAAGCTGAGAAAACTCCAGATGGAGCAGTATCCCCCAGACTGACCCCACTCCTCCTTCTGAAGTTGTGCAAGATATTGCCTGGGGGAAGTGAGGTCACCCACTTCACCATCACTTTAGCCAAAGTGCAGCAGTGTGCAATATACAAAGTGTTTGTGGAGGTTTGAGTTTGTTCATTTTCTTTTTCCAAGAGCAGATTTTTCCCCCTAAAAGCATGCTCTTAAAGGAATGGCCCCCAGCTAGTCACAAGGAACTCAAATACTAACAAACACATCATTAAACATATATGACTTCCTTTCAGTACATTCCGTCCAGATGCAGGAGACGGTTACCACACTGATTTTCAGACCACCCTCATTATTGCTCCCACCCATCTCTCATTAAATTGCCTTCAAGCAAAAAAAAAAAAAAAAAAAAAAAAAGTCATTAGGATCCAACTTCTGCTTCTCCTTTTTCTTAATTCCATTCTGTGAAGTTAAATAGGCAATAGTTGGTTCAAACAACCTACGATATTTCCTCATTTTCTCTATTTTGCAGGTCCTGAGAAGCTGCCATTAGCTCTCAAGGCTTTGAGAGTCCAGCCAGTTTCTCCAGAGTGAAGTCCCCCTCCTCAGAGGAACAAATGCTTTCAGAGGAACAAATGCTTTCTGAGAAACTCGCCACTGGGCAGATCCTGCCACCCACCTGCCTGCCGCTGCAAAGCAGAGCCTGCTCAAAAAGCTGCCATCATTCCCAGCACTGCTACATAAATGCTGAGTGTGGTGGCTTGAATTGTGTCCCTTGAAAAGATATGTTACCGTCCCAATCCCTGGTACCTGGGAATGTGACTTTATTTGGAAAGAGGGTCTTTGTAAATATAAGAAGATGGGGTCATGCTGGAGTAGAGTGTGCTTTAAATCCAAAGGCTGTGTCCTCCTAAGAGGGAAATGTGGACACAGGCACAGAGGTAAGATGATGTAAAGGCACGCAGGAAGGAGGCCATGGGATGGGAGGCATTTGCTGCAAGCCCCAGAACCCCAAGGATCCCTGGCAACCACCAGAAACCACGAAGAGGCAAGAAGGGTTCTTCCTCCGAGCCCCCAAGAAGGAACCAACTGATTACAGACTTCTGGCCTCCAAGACTGTGGAAGAATACATTTCTGTTTTCTTTTTGGTTTGTTTTTTTCTTTTCTTTTTGAGACAGGGTCTCACCCTGTCACCCAAGCTGAAATGCAGTGGTGTGATCACAGCTCACTGCAGCCTGGACCTGCTAGGCTCAAGCAATCCTCCCACCTCTGTCTCCTGAGAAACTGGGATTACAGGCGTGCACCGCCGCCACGCCCAACTAATTTTTGTATTTTCTGTTGAGATGGGGTTTCTCTGTGTTGGCCAGGCTGGTCTCAAACTCCTGAGCTCAAGCGATCCACCTGCCTTGGCCTCCCAAAGTGCTGGGGTTACAGGCGTGAGCCACTGTGCTCAGCCCCATTTCTGTTGTTTGAAGCCTGAGTTTGTGGCTGTTTGTTACAGCAGCTCCGGGAAACTCGCACACAGTTCCACCCTAAAATGCCCCTTTAGGTCACTTTCACTCAAAGTCGCTGCCTATTTCTATTTTTATTTATTTTTATTATTTTATTTTTTTTCTGAGACAGAGTCTCACTCTGTCACCCAGGCCAGAGTGCAGAGGCATGATCTCAGCTCACTGCAACCTCTGCCTCCCGGGTTCAAGCGATTCTCCTGCCTCAGCCTCTCAAGTAGCTGGAATTACAGGCACACGCCACCATGCCCAGCTAATTTTTTTGTATTTTTTTAGTAGACATGGGTTTCACCATGTTGGCCAGGCTGGTCTCAAACTCCTGACCTCAAATGATATGCCCACCTCACCCTCCCAAAGTGCTGGGATTTGAGCCACCATGCCCGGCTTTATCTCTATTCTTAATACATCTCTTCTGCTGCTTCTGAGGTTTCAACCTCAGCCCAATTTGGGCTGCAAATCCAAGTAAGAACCACTAAGGCCCTCTGGGGATTTGGCTAGTTCCAAAAGGGGTCCAGGGAAATGAGCTGTGTCCTCCCCAACCTTCCCTCCCCCCAAGTTCTCTTAAAGTAGGATGGCCCATGTCGAAGGATGCAAAATAAAAGCAAAATAATGCCATACCCATTGCCTACAAGGGGCAGGGCCCAGGGAGGAAGGAAAGAAGATGCTGTTAGGTCTCTAGTCACACCTGACTCTCTGCTGTGAGTGTCCCATAGAATGTCTCATTCTCACCATCCTGAGGTCAGGGCCAAGGTCCCCATCCTATAGGTGCAGGGTGTCTCGGCTGGGATCCAAGCCAAGTATCCTTGTTCTGAAGATCACATGAAGATTCACCCCAAGACCTGGTGTTACAGCAGCCTTCTTCTATATCCACAGTCTGTGCAGGGCCACTCAGTTTAAGTTCAGTTCAACATAATTACAGCAGCAGTTCTCAAACTTTCAGGGGCATCAGCATCACCTGAAGGGCTTGGTGCAACACCCGTTGTTCCTCGCCCCATAGTTTCTGATTCCATGGGTCTGGGTAGGGCCTGGGATTCTGCATTGCTAACACGTTTCCAGGCAATGGTGAGAGGTCAGTCCAGGCTCCACAGTTTGAGACCCATCACTTCGTGTAAACATGGGATGGTATCAGGTATGAGCCAACTCCTGGTGTCTACGCCCTCAAATGATGGATGGAAAAGACCAGGAGATGGAGGGGCCCTCCTTCCTCAGCCCCCCTCCACCCACACATACACGGCTTTCATGACCTCCCCTTTGCTAGCTGCCTCTGCCAGGCGGTGGCCTGAGTGCTGCTGTCACCCACACCCTCCATCCTTCTGTGCCCAGAGTCCATTTCTCCACTTCCCTCTGTTCACGGTTAATTCATGTGGAGGGAACGTCCCTGAGCTTGTGTTCACATGAGCAGACACACCCACAGGGGCCGCCATTTCTTTTGCCACCTTTCCCTGTTTACCTTGTCCTTCCCTTTTGGATTTGTTTTGCTACACACTGTGTTATGAGCTGGACTGTGTTCCCCTCAAAATTCATCTCTTGGCCTAGCACGGTGGCTCACGCCTATAATCCCAGCACTTTGGGAGGCCGAGGCGGGTGAATCACCTGGGGTTAGAAGTTCAAGACCAGCCTGGCCATCATAGTGAAACCCCATCTCTACTAAAAATACAAAAATTAGCCGAGTGGTAGTGGCACATGCCTATAATCCCAGCTATTTGGTAGGCTAAGGCAGGAGAATCACTTGAACCCGGGCGGCAGAGATTGCGGTGAACCGAGATCGCGACACTGCACTCCAGTCTGGGTGACAGAGTGAGACTATCTCAAAAAACTAAAAACAAAAACTCCTGTCTTGAAGCCCTATCCCCCAGTAGCTCAGACTGTGACTGTATTTGGAGATGGGGCCTTTAAAGAGGTGATTAAAGTTAAATGTGACTGTCCCAGGGCCAGAAGTCTCTTCAGAAATGATGGGCTTAAGGATTTTTTCTTTTTTTTTTTTTGAGACAGAGTCTTGCACTCTCACTCAGGCCAGAGTGCAGTGGCGTGATCTCAGCTCACTGCAGGCTCTGCCTCCTGGGTTCAAGCGATTCTCCCGCCTCAGCCTCCTGAGTAGCTGGGATTACAGGTGCCCACTATCATGCCCAGCTAACTTTTATATTTTTAATAGAGATGGGGTTTCACCATGTTGGCCAGGCTGGTCTTGAACTCCTGATCTCAGGTGAACCACCCCCTCGGCCTTCCAAAGTGCTGGGATTATAGGCGTGAGCCACCTCACCAGGCTGGGTTTAAGGATTTTTTTCAGATGAAGAGATTGTCCTGGTATGTCCTAAATGCAATGACAAGAGGCCTTAAAGAACACAGAGGAAGATATGCTACAGGAGCAGAAGGGCTGTTACCAAGGAGCAAGATGCTACGTGGTTGCTTTAAAGACGGAGGGAGGGGCCATGGGCCAGGGAATGCTGGCAGCCACCAGGGGCCAGAAAAGACAAGAACAGATTCTCCCCTAGACCCTCCAGAGTGGCACAGCCCTGCCAATGCCTTGACCTTAACCCAGCAACACTAACTTCGGATTTCCGCCCTCCAGCCCCATAACAGAATGAAGTTGTGTTGTTTGAAGGCATCAAGCTTGTGGTCATTTGCTATGACAGCCACAGCAAACTCCTACAGACAGAAGAGAAAAGACTCAAACCCAGGCCGTCTGTCTTCAGAACCTGTACTTATTAATAAAGATTTTACCATTTAAAACATTCTTAATGAGGAAAAGCTTCATTAAGTGAAATTCACGATACGATTTGACAAATTTAAGCCCTGTGTAGCGCCACCTGAATCAAGATATAGAACAGATCATTTCCCCAAGAAAATTCCCCACTGCCCTTTTCTAGTGGATCCAGTCCCTGTCCCGAGACAGCCACAGTCCTGATTCCCATCACCACCCATCAGTCCTACCTGTTCTTGAATATCATATAAATAAAATAGTACATTGCTCCTTTTCTCCTGTTCTCCTACCCATGGTTTGAATATTCCACAGATTGCTATCATTTGCCTGTGGGCTAACTCTTGGGTTCCAATGCATCAACCTGCTGTAAACACTCTTGGGCAGGTCTTTCGGTGCACACGTTTTCATTTCTCTTGGGCAAACCCTTCCTAGGAGTGGAATTGCTGGGTCATGGGAGTGGTGTGTGTTTCATTTTACATGAAACTGCCATGCTGGTCTTCCTAAGTGCCTACCATTTGACGGTGCCCCCACAGTGAGGGGTCTCCCCTAGCTTCATGTCCTCCATAGCACTGTCAGGCCCCTGCACTCTTAACCACTGTACACAATGAGGTCTAAGCTTTCATGGAGTTTGCTGCGAGGTTGAAGTGAGGCAACCTCCAAAAAGCAAAGCTCCAGGCACGCACCTGCTTCATGTGCCGGAATATTCCTTTCTGTTCCTTTTACTAAATAAATGGAGTTCCTTCCTCTGAAAAATAAGCAGCTTTGGACCATAGAGCCACCAAATGACATTTTTGTAAATCATATTTCTTTTGAAACCTTGCTGAAATATTTGAGCCACTACTTACGTTCTCTTACTACCCAATTATAATGCATGGTCTCCAGGACCCGTTCTCCAAACTCTGCTTAGCACGCACGGACCTTTGTTTACATGAATCTCAACAGCTGTGTATGGCAACAGTGCTCCTTTCCATGGAACCAAAGGTGAGACGCAGGCCGCTCCTGAAAGACTGGAAAAAAATGGCTCCAAACACTTTCTCTCTCTCTCCTCCCTCTGTCTCTCTTTGTCTCTGTCTCTGTTTCTGTCCCTGTGTTTGTCTCTGTCTCTCTCTCTCCAACGTCAGGTTCACAGAAATAGATTACCACCCTCTTCCTACTGGAAGCACATGTAAGTATGTGCACATCCACAGGCATCTGCATACTCTCAGCCCAGCGAGGTCACCAACACCATGTGTCCCGAGCCTTAGCACCAATTCACACCCACTTACGGCTCCCTCTTCCTCTAGAGGCACCACTTGGGCTGAACCTGTGTGTTTGGCTTTTTTTTTTTTGAACACTGTAGTTTTATCCTGGGTAGGTATTCCTAAAAACACACTCTTTAGTTTTAGTTTTTTCATATTTTTATAAAAGGTTATCATGGTGCAGGCCATTTTCTGGGATTCATGTTTTCAACTCTATGTTAGGGCTCGCAGTGTCCAAGACCCCTCCAGTCCTTGGCCCACAGAGGAAACCGAGCCTCAGAGAAGGGCAAGCTCCTCCCCACAGCATAGCCGTAACCCATCACATAGGTTGACAGCAACCAACATATTAGCATGGAATGATCATTTCTTAGAAGCTGTAGGAGGAACTTCCACCCCCCACATCGTTTCTCTGTCTGTCTCGTCTCAACCTCAGGTATCAAGGTTGTTTTGTTCTATATTTCACAGATGAGGAAGCAGGGACTCAAGGCAGGCGAATTTAACTCTGGTCATACGGCTGGCAGAGCAGGCCCTGAACTTGGGCTTGTCTGACCTGCTGCAGGAGCCCACGTCAGCCTGACTCTCCCACCTGGACACGAGTTCCCAAGGCACGTGTGGCATCAGAGGTCCTGCCAGTCAGAGCGTCGGATCTGTGCTTCCCCCCCCATCAGGCTGGCGCCACAGGAGGAAGGAAAGGGCAAACACCTCTTCCTGGGAGCAGGGGTCAGGTCATCCTGAGGCAGCAGGAATTTTAGCAAATCCAAGTTTTCTCATGTCTGGACAGCACCTTGTAGCACCCACTGTGATGGTGCCAAGGCTCAGGCCGAAGCCAGTCCCATGAGTGTGGCCAGGGCTCTGCACCCATGGCAATCTCAGGCACGAAATATGCATAGCTGTGTGTGGTCAAGGTGGCCTGCCCTGGGATGTCAGGGCTCTGCACACATGCACACACACAGACACACACACTCACTCACTTAACATGATGTATCTCTTTGAATCCTCACAACAACCTTTGCTATGAATTGGTGATTCCAAACCACCCCACTGTACAGATGAGTGCACTGAGGCTCTGTGGGCTAAAGTCTCCTATCTGAACAATCAGCTCATGATGGCAGAGCTGACACTCCTCTCCCATGAAGAAACCACAGGCTTCTGACACCAACCCCAAGACAGGAACATCAAGGACACACCTCAAGTCTACGCAGGTCCCAAGACTCTCTTCCAATCGCCATGCATTTCTGTCTATTTGTCAGGGAGTTGGTCTTTACTGTCTTCATCAAAGGTAAGGAGGTAAGGGTAAGAGGTTACTGTTGCATGTAAATACATTTGGAAGAGTCTTCCACCCACCTTATTGCAAAATAGAGACTGTGGGAGGGAATGGGCCTCTGCAGTCCCCCCTGCTGCCTTTGCTCATGTGAGCAGAGGCTCCCCTCTCTCCATGTAGACACAGGTGTTCATCAGGGCTCAGGGATACTTCAAGGAGCACAGGCAGGCTCTTGTATCCTCTTCTGGGTGCTTGGTGCAGGGCACAGCCTGTGCAACTGTACATAGCAGCCCTGCGATGAAAGAGGAGACCAGCCTTGGGTGCTGTGGGCTGGAAGCTGCTTTTGCTCTGTCTGGTTTTGCCAAATCTGGTGCCAGGCTCAGAGCAGGGAGAGAGACACAGTCAGCCTACTTCCAGCACTGGCAGCACATCTGTCCAAAGAGAAACATGTCTTTTCCTAGCACAACCAGCAGCACCAGAAGCACCTCTCCTAATCTGTCTGTCAACCGTCTCTCTGTTTTTCTCCTCTCTCTCTCTCCCTCCTCCCTTCTTCCCCCTCCATCTATCTCTGTGACTTTGTCTCTCTCCATCCCTCTCCCCTCCTCTTTCTGTCTCTGTGACTTTGCCTCTCTCTCTCTATCACTCTATCAGTGTCTCCCTCTGGGTCTCTGGGTCTCTGTCCCTCCCCAGTAGGTTCTATTTAGATTTGTTGTGACAAATTGATGTCATATTCACATAGATGGCATTTTAAAACCACGGAGGTCTTCAGAGCCAGAGCTTCATTCACACTGCAGGCCAGGGACACTGTTGCCATGGTAACATGACTCTCCACTTCCTGCCTTACCCGGGCTCCCGCATTCAGCATCACCTTCATCTCCCTCGGCAACACCACAGATGATTAAATAAAGCACTTTAATTAACTCGGATTTGGTGTGGGGGTCTTCATCATTGCTGCTGGGAACAAGCGTTTGTAAACCCTTGGGGCTACATGTGCCCCTCTCCGAGGCAGTTTGTGAACCCACACTGGCCATTTCTCACAATTTGGGCCATAGGAAATTTATATCCAAGTAGCACTTGATGAGATTCTAAGGTAACAGCCACAAGCCACCTCATTCACAAGGCGTGAGCTTCCTTCATCTGCAGAGACACATTAACTTCATGTAAATGATAATGTCTTTGAGATGAAAATGTCTTAGTCTTTTCAGGCTGCTATCACAAAATACCATCAAGTAGGTGACTTATGAACAACAGAAATGTATTTTCTGCAGTTCTAGAGGCTGGAAGTCTGAGATTAAGGCGCTGGCGGAGTCAGTTCTGGTGAGGGAGGCTTCCTCTCCGATGGCCTCTGCTCACCCTAACTTCACACGGGAAGGGGTGAGGGGTCTCTCTGGGGTCTCTTTCATGGGATCACTAATCCCGGTCATGAGGGTTCTCCCCTCACCACCTAGTCATCTCCGAAAGGCTCCACCTCCTAATGTCATCACCCTGGGGGTGTGGATTTCAGCATATGAATTTTATGGGGACATAGATATTCAGATCATTGCAAAAATCAATGCATTATTAGGCATGGCCAGGGAGAATCGATTGCGGATCTTTTAGATAAAGGGGCTCTGGTGCTGGGGTGACAGGCCTGCCTTCCTGGTTTTCACCCTAGAAGCAGGCAGGAAGGAGAAGGAAAGAAGGGAAGGGGGAAGGAATGACGCAGGCAGGGGCCTCTAAACCTGGATCCAGGAACTTAAAGGGTAAAAATTACATTTTTATTTTCACTAGCCTTTAACTGAAATGTATCATTTCCTTTCAATAGGTACCTAGGCAACAACCGCAGTGGCGTGTTAGCATCCTTGTGACTTTGACACCAGTAAAAATCACTGGATCATCTCATTCCATGTTATGCCTGTCCACCACTTATGCCCATCACTGCTTCAAAATTCCCAGGTTATTAGTACCACCTCCGAGGCTTGTTATAGACCTGGTTATGGTATATTAATAGCACATGTGTTGCTACCTCACTCATTGTTTTATAATGGTATCTTAATCTTAATGTAAGTGGTTTCCTTTATAACCTGTGTGTTTTATTTTGTGCATTCAAAAATCTGATTCTGAAAATTGGCCCACAGGTTTCACAGACTGCCCAAGAGGTCCGGGGGCATAAATGGCTCCAGAAAAAAAGAAATCTAGTATTATTAATATGGTCCATTATTATTGGTGTTTTTGCCATTCATAGGTGTTAGTCATTGGCCCCTCAATAAAAAGGATATGTATCTATATCGATCAATCAATCAGATAGATATAAAATTCTGAAGATATTTATAGAAGATACAGATATACAGGTATCTATATATACCTGTAGATATGGACAATTTGTTTGCCAAGAAAATTGAGGATTTCAACATTTATTTATCTCTATTTTTTTCCATTGAAGTCCTCAAAAGTGATGCCAATATGACATGTGGAAGTGACAACCTGGGAAGCTGGCCTGGGATTTCTAGTGGAAAAAGTATATTTTAAAAATTAAGGGCCAGGCGTGGTGGCTCATGCCTGTAATTCCAGCACTTTGGGCGGCCGGGGGACAGATCATCTGAGGTTGGGAGTTCGAGACCAGCCTGGCCAACATGGAGAAACCCTGTCTCTACTAAAAATACAAAATTAGCCAGGCACAGTGGTGCATGCCTGTAATCCCAGCTACTCAGGAGGCTGAGGCAGGAAAATCGCTTGAACCCAGGAGGCGGAGGTTGCAGTGAGCCGAGATCACGCCATTGCACTCCAGCCTGGGCAACAAAAGTTAGATTCCGTCTCAAAATTAAAAATAAAAATAAAAAAAAATAATAATAAGACCCAAGGCATGAGAGAGATAATACAAGGCTCATTACAGACCACAGAAGCCATTATGCCTGTTACTTAAAATCTAGGCCTGTTTCAATTCATTCTACCAAAGTAGACACTGAAGCAGGAATACCACTCTTTAACATAAACGGACACACACAAAGGCCCAGAACCAGTGCCAAGAGTTTTGCACCCATTAATTCATTCCATCATTTGTTTATTTTATTTGACAAATGTGCAGATAGTACTTACCATGTGCCAGGCACTATTCTAAGTGCTTCAAAAGCATTATCCTATATAACCCTTTAATATGGTTTGGGTCTGTGTCCCCACCCAAAGCTCATCTCGAATTGTCATCCCCCTAATCCCCACGTGTTGAGGGTGGGACCTGGTGGGAGGTGATTGGATCATGGGGGTGGCTTTCCCCAGTGCTGTTCTCATGATAATGAGTGAGTTCTCACAAGATCTGATGGTTTTGTAAGTGTTTGACAGTTCCTCCTATGCGCACATTCTCTCTCTTCCTGCTGCCATGTAAGACATGCCTCTTTGCCTTCTGCCATGATTGTAGGTTTCCTGAGGCCTTCCCAGCCATGCAAAACTGTGAGTCAATTAAACCTTTTTCCTTTATAAATTACCCAGTCTCAGGTATTTCTTTATAGCAGTGTGAGATGGACTAATACAACCTTATAACAATAACAAGAGGTAGGTACTATTATTGTTGCAGATTTTCAGATGAAGAGCTAAAGCACAGAGGGTATAGAAACTTGTGAGAAGTTCCTACAGCAAGTAATTGATGGAGACAGCATTCAGCCCCTAAGCCCACCCACCGTGGGTATTTTGGGAGGCTTGTCACACTGGCCTTCCTGCTTCTGGCTCCCCCTAGTCTTCAACAGCTAATGGTAGGATTCAAACCTAGGTGGTCTGAATGAGGGCACTGATATGGTTTAGCTCTGTGTCCCCACCCAAATCTCATCTTGTAGCTCCCATAATTCCCACATGGTGGGAGATAATTGAATGATGGGGGCAGTTTCCCCCCTACTATTCTCATGGCGGTGAATAAGTCTCACAAGATCTGATGGTTCTGTAAGGGGTTTCCACTTTTGCTTCTCTCTCTCTCTTTGCCTGCTGCCCTCCATGTAAGACATGACTTTCTCCTCCTTGCCTTTCACCATGATTGTAAGGCCTCCCCAGCCTCATGGAACTGTAAGTCCATTAAACCTCTTTCTTTTGTAAATTGCCTAGTCTTCGGTAAGTCTTTATCAGCAGCATGAAAACGGACTAATACAGGCGTGAACCCTATCACCACTAACTTGTCAGGGCATTGTCCAGGTGGGGAAACAGGCATCCAAGAGTTCAGGGAGATCAGTAAGATCCTGCCCTGGGCTCCTCAGGAAACCCTCTGTGTGTCTCACCACCCATCCATTAATGCGAGGCAAAGAGGAAACTCACACTTTCCTAATTTTGCTTATTTTTCATCCTTCAAAGGACAGCTCTTGTGCAGATCCCAAATCAACATCAGATGAAAGTATGGGAGCAGCATCTAATCAGCCATCTTGACTCGGGTGGCTACTTAACAGCCACCTGCCCTGACCAGTCCTTCATTTGCAAGCAAGGCTGCTGCTCAGCATTCTCGCCCACTCAGTGGTTAGTTCTGAGAGCCACATATTGACCAGTGAGCCCATCTGCACAGCCCCTTGGAATTGGGTCTAAGCCATCGCTTCATTCTGATGATGGAAAAGCAGGAATGTGGAGTCTGAGTGACTTAGCCCCGGCTCGGCAAGATCTGAATTCAACTCAATCCTCAATGCTTCCTTCTCCCAAGAAAAGCCTATGGTACTCCTTTCTAAAAAATCATTCCTGCTATGAACTGACATACAATAAAATGCATCCATTTTTATTTGCACAACCCAACGAGCTTTGACAAAAGTAAACATACATGACCATCACAACAATATAGAATTGTCCCGTTACCCCAAAAAGTTTTCTACATGCCTTTGCCATCATTCCCACTCCTGGCCCAAAGCAACATGGGAGATTTGACTTCCCTTTTCTAGAACTTTGTATAAATAGAATCAGATAAAACTTCGTAGACATGGAAGCTAGAGACAACGCTGTCTGTGCATTGACTGTCTGCTGTGCTCCAGGGAGGTTCGGAGAATATTTACATCAATGCCGTTTGAAGGCGCTTCTCCACCCTAACTAGGTGCACGTCTCATGAGCTACCTGTGAGAGTCTCGTTGACACAGGAATGACAAGATAGTGTGCTCTTAGTCCTCCATGCACTGAGAACCCAGCACAGCCTTCCACACACAGCTTCCCCCACCTACCATACACCTGTCCCTTAGCAGTCTGGTTGCTAGGAAACATTCACTCTATTTCATCTTTACACATAACACGCCGTATTTCCCTAAGCCCCCAGAGTGGGCTCTTGTCACTTCCGTTTCATTTCTCCCTACTCAGCCCACATCTCTCCCAGGGCTCCCCATAAAGCACATTCCCACTAGAGGAGCAAAAGCTGGTGGTTCCTCTTGTTTCCTTTTAGGTGAGCATGAATGAAACGTGCGGGGGCTGCTGTGGGAGAGAAGAATCTCACAGAACATCTTGGTTTAGAGCACAGGCAGGCAGGCACTGAGCCCTGGGTCGCCCACTCTTGGATGAGAGAGGCTTGTCTTTCTGAGCCTGGCTTCCCCCATTAAAAAACCCAGGCTAAAAGTGGTCCCCATCTCCAAGAACTGTGAGAGGACCATCACTCCCATGCCTTGCATGGAGCATGGCTGCCCAGTCAGGATTTACTGCTGTCAACGCCCACCTCGCCATGCCCACGTGTGGCATCAATGACGGTCAATGCAAAGGACCTGCCCTTGTCAAGCTCAATTCAGGGTTCCCTTTATAAAAGCATCATGCTGGCCTCGTGTGGTGGCTCAGGCCTCTCATCCCAGTACTCTGGGAGGCCGAGGTGGGAGGATTACTAGAGCCCAAAAGTCTGAGACCAGCCTGGGCAACATGAAGACACCCTTTCTCTACAGAAAAAAAAAAAAAAAAAACAAAGCCGGGTGTGGTGGTGCACACCTGTGGTCCCAGCCACTTGAAAGGCTGAGGTGGGAGGATCACTTGAACCTGGTAGATGGAGGCTGCAGTGAGCTGTGATTATGCGCTTGCACTCCAGCCTGTGCAATACAGCAAGACCCTGTCTCTAATAAAAATTAAAAATAAAAATAAATAAATTAAAGCATAATGCTCAGGAAAATAACACCATATCTTTTGTTTCAGACTTTGGTAGGCAGAATAGTCCCCAAAGATGTCCACGTCCTAATCCCGGAACCCATGAATACATGAATACACTTTGTTATGCAGCAAAAAAGACTCTGCCAAAGCGATGAAGGCAATTTCTTCATCTCCCTTTTGAAAGGGCGATCGTCTGGGATTCACCAGAGAGTCCCCAGGAGCTCGGGATGGCTCCCAGCTCTGACAGCAAGGAAGGAAACAGGGTCTCAGCCATATAGCCACAGGGAACCGGAGGCTGGCAATGGCCTGGAATGGTTTAGAAGTAGATTTCCCGGAGCCTCCTGATGAAAGCCCAGCTGGTCAACCCCAGGACGGTGGTCTGTGAGAGCCACAGGAGAGAAACCAGCTGAGCCGAGCGGGCCTTTGGGCCTACAGGCCTGTGTGACAGGACAGTGGTGGGAGGGAGCCATCCACCTCTGCCCACTGCCCTCTGTGACTCCAGCGCACTCGGGGTCCCACTTCCACACCCTCTGCAAAGGCCCTCGCAGCCTGCCCGTGTCTCCGCCTCCTCCCCAAGGTCTCCCCTCCCACCCGCTCCTCCAGCAGATGGGCCCCTGGCTTTGCACTACTCCTCTTTTCCCCTCCTCGGGACTTTATTTTTATTTTATTTATTTTTATTCCGGTACCACCTCTCAGTGAGACCCACTGTCACCCCATCAGCGCCCTCTCCACCCTCCCCTGCTTTACTTCTCCTTATCATCCAGCATGCATCTATTCACCAATATATTATTTATCGCCTGGCTTTTCTACTAGGCAAATGATTCTCAACTGGCGGTGACATCGCTCCTCACTTCTCCCGGGGGACAGTGGGCAGTGCCCGGGGTCACTTTTGATTGTCACAATTGGAGGAGGCCCCTGACATCTGGTGAGTGGAGGCCAGGGATGCTGCTTAACATCTTCAATGCACAGGAAGGCCCAGCCACAAAGCACGATCCAGCCCAAAACGCCGGCAGTGCCTCGGCGGAAATGTCACCTCCTACACCATCAACTCTGTGAGAGCGGGGATTTGTTTGTCACGACTGCGTCCTGGTGCCCAGACCAGAGCCTGCACATCACGGTGCTCCGTGGATGGGTTTGAAGGAGCGGACCTGGACCAGAGCGTGCTGTAGGCCACAGTCAGTGCCGGCCCACTCAGAACTGGCCACTCAGCGGTTACCCATCTCTATCGCTTTTTTTCCCAGAGTCGGAAACTTGGAACCACTTTCAACTTTTCCTCTTCTGCTTCCCCTCCAGGTTCCACAGGGGGGCCTCGCTGCTGGGCAGGGGCCTCCGGGCTCCTCCATCCTCCTCCGCCCAGCTCTGCCCTCCCAGCGAGGAATCTCCTGTGGAACATGGTGGGATCTCATTGTCCCTGCTGCAGGAAGTGGAGCAAAGAAACCGAGGTAGGGGGCCAGGTTCAGTGGCTCATGCCTGTAATCCCAGCACTTCGGGAGGGCAAGGTGGGCGGATCACCTGAGGTTAGAAGTTCAAGACCAGCCTGGCCAACATGGTGAAACCCCATCTCTACTAAAAATACAAAAATTAGCCGGGGTGGTGGCACACGCCTGTAATCCCAGCTACCTGGGAGGCTGAGGCAGGAGAATCACTTGAACGTGGGAGGCGGAGGTTGCAGTGAACCAAAATCGCACCACTGCACTCCAGTCTGGGCGACAGAGTGAGACTCTGTCTCAAAAGAAAAAAAGAAAGAGAGAGAGAGAGAAACTGAGGCAGGGCCATTTCTCTTCCTTCCTGCAGTTCCCTCCCTTTCCTTCCCTGGCTTACCTGGTGTTCATCAACATTCCAGAATTCTGCACTGAAGGAATCCCATGCAAGTCTGTCTCACAATGGGAGAGTAAGGCCCCCTTTTTATTCACGTGGGCTCTGGGATGACCAGGGTCAGCATAGCATGATTTACACACGCTGCTTGAACCAAATCAGTGAATGGAACAGCCCTGGAGTCATTGTAAACAAACCCAGATTCGCTGGACGCCCGCTAAGCTGAAAACCACAGGAAGAGGAGAGAAGACATACAAACCTCTTTCTCAAATGAGACTTTCTCCCAGAACCTAATGTTCGGGAAAAATCTTCCTAATTACTCATTAATTGGTATATTATCAGCACTTTGTGCCAAGGATTCAGTGGGTAATTCCCATTATTTCTAGAGAGCAAGGTAATGCATCCACTCAGCCAGGCAGAGTGCGCGCAGCTCTGGAACTGTCACCACTGAGGCCTGTGGGCAGCCCCGTCCACGAGCCCAGTCCTCAGCCCTGCGGAAACGCTGGCTGCGCTGTTGAAGCCAACTCCTGAGACTTGTATTTTTCCGACAATGTGAAAAAACATTTCATCATTCAGCCTGATTTTTATTCTCACTTCTTGGGTATACATTTTTTGAAAATGGATTTTCCTCTTAAAGAATAATTTATTGTGTAAGTCAGTCTAATTCTCCTGCTCCGGAACTTTGTGTTTTGAACCTCTTGGTCATTCAAGTAAGAGCACTGGGGTAATTTTAGCATTGCTAATTGGCTCGATAAAGAAATGTATTTTAAACAACTATGATTCAGCACTTAATCATAGCATTTGATGATACTGTCATTACAAAAACCTCTATTCTCCATTAAAAATAATTAAACCATCTTAAAGTTTGACCATCCTATGTTGGTCTAAACTTTCTATATTTTCATATTACTCAAATGTTTATGGACAAGAGAACTGTGGTACATAAAGAGAGAGAGAGAGAGGGAGAGATGGAGAAGGAGGGAGAAGAGAGCATGCACCCTGGAACTTGGGTTTAAGTCCCAGCTCTTCCATCTGCCGACTATGTCTGCAGAACAGTCCTCACCCTCTGAGACCATTTCTTCTTCTCTGTGGGGAGGATGTGCTGGGACCACAAGGTATCAGGACACCCTGTCCCCAGGGGCAGGGAAGAATGACCTCAGAAGGAAATGAGAAGGAAGGGGCTCTGGGATAAGGCAGGGGTCTAGTAGGGTGTACCAAGCACTCCTGTAGGGCAGGAGCCCCAGGGACGTATGTGGAAGCCCATATATCTTGGGGAATATGTGGAAGCACATATACGACAAATGATCCCTCTCCTTCCTGGGTGTCTGCGCCATGGGACATGCTCTCGGAGGCAGCTTGCCAGAAGGGCCACCAGTCTCCAGTCACTATTCAGGCAGCCCTCTACTTTAGCCCCCAAAACTTTTAAAAGGTAAAAGTCTGAAAGTCCAAGAATGAATTTACCTATTTTACCAGTTAGGATCGGATTGACTGCAAGTATCATAGACACCAAATCACAGTGGCTTAAACAACGCGGGACTGGGTTTGGCTTCATTTTCCCTGCAAAGTGTGGCAGAAATGATCCAGCTCCTCTTCACCGAGCCTGCAGGACCTGGCTTCTTCATTCTTCCACTTGGCCACCTCTAAGGTGAGGTCCTTGTCTCATGGTCCAGTATGGCACCCAGCCACCACATCTGCATCCACATCTACAGTGGGGCTTGTTGTTGTCACCTCATTGGCCACAACCAGCCACATGTCTTCAAATAGTTTCAGGGGAAGCAGAGAAACATAGTGATTTCTTCTAGGCAGTCATGTGCCCAGCCAAAAATTCCACTCTATGGAAGAAGATCTGGGGGAAATATAGCAAATTCTGCCTCTCGTATTAGGGTGCAAGGAAGTGGTAGTTCTGTTTCCAGAAAACAAAAATGCCTGTAATGATGGTTTCATAAGTGCTGGCAACTCAGTAGGAAGGCGAGAGCAGCAGGAGAGCCTGGCCAAGGGAGGTTGGTGCTGGTGTCACCTCCCTCCATCTCTCCTGTCTGGTAGCCAGTGCATCTCCCCACACCTCTGGAGAGGCCAAGACAGGCAGATGGGCAGCCATGTCCCCTCTACATGGATGCATTGGGTGCCTATAGCCAGGCTCGAGCAAAAGAGTCTGTCTTCTCCATTTTCCACAATGCAAGCCTTGTGGGGCTTCATCTCCAGTCCCTTCCCTCAACAAGCTCCCTCTGCAAGCCCTTTACCCTGAAGAGCGTCCACGGCATTTAGGGCTGCACAGGTCTTTGCTGAGGGAGCTGTCTTGGGCACTGTAGGAGGCTGAGCAGCACCACTGTCCTCTACCTACAAGATGCAAGGAGCACCCCTCAGTGTGACAACCAAAACTGTCTCCAGAAGGTGCCAAATGTCCCCTGGGGGGTAAAATTACACACACACCCTCCCTCAATGAGACTCACTGCCACAAACCCGGGACCAGCTATGTCTCCATCTCCAGGTGAAGCACCGATTTCCATAAGACACAAAGAAAGGAGGCAGGGCTGGAACCTCCTCTATCTGCAGTAGGGATGGTGTTTGTTGATGAAGGGGCACAGGATCTCAAAAGAAAAGGTGGGAAACTGGGGAGAGAGAGAGGCAGATAACAGAGGGAGTGCCACTACAGACATGCTCATTTGGAGACCTCGGACTAGAGCCATGGCTGCCGTGAGATGCAGGTGGCACAGGCGACACACCCCTTGCAGCACTTCCCACATTTCATTATAATCTCGTTTCTTCAGTACCTTCTGCCTCTGCAATTATGAGCTCCTCAAGGGCAGGTCTGGGTCTAGGTCACTGCTGCATCCCCCGTGCTAGGCAAGTACTTGACCCTTCACTGGTGCTTAATATTTGATGAATCAATGAATGAATCAATGGGTGGATACTTATTTCCCCACTAAAGGGACTGTTTCATATCAAAAATATGTGGTTTAAACAACACCAGGCAGAAGGCACTCAACTATGTAACATTTCCATATGCCAGGCACTAATCCAAGGGCTTTGTATGAAGTAGCTTATTTCATTCTCAAAGCAACCCAATGAGGTGGAGTACTATTGTTACCTCCACCTCCAGGAAAGAGAGTGAGACACGAAAGTTAAGTAACTTGCTCAAGGTCATATCACTATTAAGTGATAGAGCCAGGATAGAAGCCCATATCAACCATTCTACTCCCAGGTTACGTGGATTTTTCGATATTTACTCTGCAATACTGCCTTTTCGTCGAACAATAATACAATGCTGACATGTGTTGCCTGTCCTGTCTCCCTCCCTTCTACACAGGTCTCTCCAGTGGATGTCATGGCCATGTGATCCACTTCACCCACCCTAGAAGTGGGCAGTCACTCAGGCCTATGAAATTGTCCCACCCACACACACTGTGATTGGCCCAGAGCTGGCCCAATCAGAGTTCTTTGGGGGAACTGAAATGGAGCTTAAGGTAAGAGGTCACACTTGGTCTGGAGGTCCTACCATATAGTCACAGAAATTACTAGGGACCATCTTGAAGCCATATGAAGAAAATCTGTGAAACTGAAGTTAAGCAGAGGCAGCTACAGCTGAGACAGTCGTCTCGATGATGTCATCTGAGACTCTGGATCCAGCTGGACCCAAAGCCCCTCTTTTCCTTCTGCCTTCCCTTTTTTCTTAAGCCAGTCTGAGCTCAGTTTTTGTCACCTGCATCTGAATAAGTCCTGACCCAAACAAATATCTAGATAGTATTAGTTGACTCTATGAAGGCCTAGTATCTATGGACCAAAATGGTCTTGATTTTATTTAATTTCTATTAATTGAGTGAGATGCTCTTTAATCCAGCATTTGCATCTCCTCAGCATGAACATGAAGAACAGAAACAAGGGCAGACCTTATTTCAAAATGGAATCTCAAGATATGTTTGGCTTCCGGGGGAAAAAAAATGCCTTATTGACTTTAGCATGAAGGATGGGCTTCGTGGCATCTTCACCCCCAAGCATCAGTGCTCCGTGCTTGTTCTGAACGACAGAACAGGGCCTCATCCACACCACTGATTCAACACAGAATGTATGGCTCATTTCCTTTGCTTCAGAGAAAGCATTTAAATGGTAAGATTGGTGAAACTCTCAACGACCTTTGCATTTTCAACACCTTTGTAAGATCTAACTCAAGGCTGATAGCATACATGCTCAAGAAGTAGTATTGATTGATTGAAAGAGCATAGGCGACAGGTGTCAGATACATGAGATGGTTCTTTGATTTTGAACCATGTATTATTAACCATGAGTATCCACTGAAAAGCTTCTGATTATAAGCAATTCTTAGTTTCACGTTTTAAGCTGGAGAATAATCGTTTTGTATTTATTATGAAAATTTGCTGTATATGAAACAACTCAAGTTACAGCAAAGAAAACTCAAAAAGTGCAAATGATCAAAAGCTTAGAGATGATGGAAGGGAAAACTTCTCATTGTAATCTAAATAATACCAGCAATTTTTAATCAGCTCATTTGTGTTCCAGAAATGCAGGATGATTCAGAAAGGTGAAGTGCTTAGGATCTCAGAAACATTTCTTTTTATCTTTGGCTTTCTTTTTAAAACACTTAATATGGTTTGCCTGTGTCCCTACCCAAATCTCATCTTGACTTGTATTTCCCATAATCCCCTCGTGGGAGGGACCCAGTAGGAGGTAATTGAATCATGGGGGTGCTTACCCCCATGCTGCTGTTCTCATAAGATCTGAAGGTTTTATAAGGGGCTTTTTCTCCCTTTTCTCGGCACTTCTCCTTGCTGCTGCCGTGTGAAGAAGAACATGTTTGCTTCCCCTTCCACCATGATTGTAAGTTTCCTGAGTCCTCTCCAGCCCTGCAGAACTGTGAGTCAATTAAACCTCTTTCCTTTATACCCAGTCTTGGGTACGTCTTTATTAGCGGTGTGAGAACAGACTAATATAACACTCAAACACAGTCTCAGATATATCATCCCAGTGTTTTAGCCTTTCTGTTTGCATTAAAGAGTGGATATTTTATCATAACATGCATATTATTTCTGATTCATAGAACAGGAATGGAGCAACCAAAACAAAAGCTTTGGTTAATGAAAAACTTCATTGGCAGGAGAAAAAACTTCCTAAGTACAGCAAGTTTCCATATGTTTACCATAAAAGTAACCTAGACTCCACCTTGGAGCATGTAAATATACAGACTGTTCATTGTATATGTTGGCAATGATTTTAAAAAAAAAGAAGATTTGGACACATATCCTATTCAAATGTCATTGCCACTTTTATCATTTACTCAGATAACATATGAAAGGACTGGTACACATTCATCAAGGAAGTAGTCATTTTATTACAGTCAAGTGATGGGGTGATGTATTGTGCAACATGCCCTGCCTTCCTGGTTTATGGGACAGTTAGAGTACATTGCCCATGAGTGTTATCTACACACAGCTGTAAAGAGCTCTTTAAAGACCATCCAGAAACATCAACTAGTTAAATATCTCTATGTATAAGTTCACGTGTGTATATTTTTCAATTTCCTAATTATGTTTGTTTAAGAGCAAACCCAGTTGAGTATCTTTAGACCCAATAGTTGGATTTCAACTCTGAATCTAAAGTGAAATGGGAACTTTCCCCAGGGTTGAAACTTACATCCAGGGCAACTCCTAGAGATCCTATGAAGCCCTAAGAACCACAGATGTTAGAGTGAGATTCACCTGATTTTTGATGGAGTGATTGATTTCCCTGTGCTCAGGACTGGGCTGAAGGCAGCATCTATTCCTAAATCCTGCTAGATTCTACAAGATGTTTTGTTTTTTTGTTTTTCTTCTTTTTATCATGAGGAAGTGGAGTCAGGTGCTGACCTTCAGGCCTTTGAACTTGCCTTAGCTACCAGCATTTTTCAAACTTCAACACTGTGACCATCACCTGGGGAATCTCATGACAATGCAGACTCTGATTCAGCAGGCTGAGGGTGGGAGGAGGCAAAGGGGAATTCATCCCATCTGTCCACAGCCTTCCCATTGGAACCTAAGTCCCACATGCCTAGAAACCCCCTTGGCCAAAATTTCTCTGAAGATAAATAAAATGGCAAGAGCCAGGGGCGCTTGCCATTTTCATCTGCCAAATGAGGTTATAGAAGACTCTGTTTTAGAAGGGCCACAGCCTAGAGGTCTAGGTGATGCTGAAAAATGACAAGTGGCCGATTCCCAAAGAAATGATAGAATTTCCCATCTAGCAAAGATACCAGAAAGCTGAACTCACCTTTCATCATTTTTAAAAAAGGATAACGTCTTTGGGAAGCTTTTCTTCCCGTGAAATCTTACTGCCTTCCCAGGGTATCACATATTTAAAGTACAGCTGTGCTCATCGAAGGAGAGAGAGGACAGGGGTAGGTAAAACCTTTCTCCTGCCCTGTAGGGGCCTCTCCCCAGAATTCCTCAGGACCCACAGAGGAAAGCTGAAATGCTTGGATTTAATACAATGCCCCATTTTTTTTTAACTGAGCTGAACATAAAATTAAGCATTTTAAAAAGAAAGATTTGGTACATTCACAACATTGTGTGACCACCACCTCTATCTAGTTGCAAAACATTTTCATCAACCCCAATAAGCCCCAAACCCATTAAGCAATCAATCTCCAGTCCCTCCTCCCTTTACCCCATAGCACCACCAATTTGCTTCCTGTGGGTACAGGTTTACCTATTCTAGTATTTCATATAATGGAATCGGACAATATGTGCCTTTTTAGATCTGTCATCTTTCACTTAGCATAATGTTTTCAAGGTTCATCCACACTGAAGCACATATCAGGAGGTATTCCTTTTTATGGCTGAATAATAATCTATTGTAGGGAGACATTCGTCTCCCCATTGATGGACATTGGGGTTGTTTCCACCACCTTTTGGCTACTGTGAATTACTGTGTCTCTGAGCATTAGTGTGTAAGCACTTGAGTTTCTGTCTACAGTTCTTTTGGGTATATACCTCCATGCTCCAATGCTATAGATGAAGAACCAGGCCACAAAAGATCTAGTGACTTGGCTAGGCTTACTCAGCAAGCTCATGGCTATGCTGGACCCCAGGTCACCGAGTACCTGCTCCAGCTTCTACTGAACCCCAACATTCCATGAGAGCTTGGACTTGGCCCCACCTCTCCACTTATGGCAATGCCAGTTCCCTGGCTGGGAAAGCCCTCTCTGGTTTTCTTTCCCTTCCAAATCTTCCCACTCAGATCTCAGCACTCTACCCTCCTTCCCCACAAGGTGTTCCCTGACCACCCACAGCCCTTCCACTTCCTCCTCTAATTTCCAGTCTTATGATAATCTAATTATAAGTCCACATGGCACACAGTGTGTTTCACAGGTAATTTGGTGACTTGTGTTGATAGTAAGATATTTGAGGACAGGAGCTTAGCAAATCTTTATGACACATTAAATACATGGGCAGAGGCCTGCAGAGCCAGATGGGTGACTTCATCTGGTCTGCTGGCATCCACTTTGGCTGACATGACTAGCAATGTTACAGTCACTATACAGTTGACATGACGACATTCAACACCACCAAAAGGTCTAAACAGTGCTTTAGATCCCCCGGCTGGTGATGTTCACAGCAGTGAAGTCACCAGGAATATGCAAAGACACAACAAGCCTTGTCAACACCACCTTGCCACAGCTGGAGCCACTAAATATGTGGACAGAGTCCTGGCCCAAGAGTATAGCCCAGAAGAGGAATGGACATCCCTCTCCCCACCTTTGAGTAGAAAATGACCAGTAAGCCTGGCACGATGGCTCATGCTTGTAATCCCAGAACTTTGGGAGGCCATGGTGGGCGGTTCACCTGAGGTCAGGAGTTTGAGACCAGCCTGGCCAACATGGTGAAACCCTGTCTCTACTAAAAAATACAAAAATTAGCCAGGCATGGTGGCAGGTGCCTGTAATCCCAGCTACTCAGGCGGCTGAGGCAGGAAAATTGCTTGAACCTGCGAGGTGGAGGTTGCAGTCAGCCAAGATTGTGCCATTGCACTCCAGCCGGGGCAACAGAGCGAGACTCCATCTCAAAAAAAAAAGAAAACAAGAAAATGACCAGTGAAGGCAACACGAAAGAGATCAATGATGTCGTCAATTACAGGATCATGCTCGATTATCTAAAACTCAGTTTACCCTGTTGTAGGACTTGATCTTTCATAGAGATTGTTATTACAGAAGTACTTTAAGGACTTTAGAAATATGCCAGTAAAACACACACTTTTTTTTAATTCATTCCAGAGATTTCCATTCCCCAATGAGGTCCTCATCAGAGTCATCAAAGGAGCAGCACATCCAAGAAAGTCCAAAAGAGTTAGATTTTTTTTTAATGATGCATTAGAAAACCTGACCCCAACCCCTGCCTTTCTTTGTCTACTTTATCACATTTGTAGGTTTAGGAAAAAGTTTGTCTTTCAGTCTCAAAACTTTTGGAAAAAATAATGTCCCACTGTCTTTCATATCAAAAAGAAACGACAAGTGTGTTGATCATACAGAGCCAATCTCCTCTTCACATAATGAATAAAGAGAAGTTTCCATTCTTTTAGCCACAAAACAGGTCATTTTCTTCAAAATGTACACACTAAAACAATAAATTAAACACTTATGCTTCCAAGGGAGAATAGAAAGATAAGAGCAGGAGACATATGTGTGTCTTGATGGTGGGTGCCGGTGTATCCTGGGAGCTTAACCTTCACTGCAGATTTAATATTCACAAAAGCCCAGTGAGGTGGGTACTATAATCTCTGTCTAACGGTGAGAAGATCAAGAAACTAAGGCTTGGGGAGAATAAGTCATGAAACCCATGTTAGGAACGGTGGGTTCAGGGTAGAAATCTCAAAGTTCAGCTTTTCCCACCACACTTGAAAGGAATTAGTAGAAATTAATGGCTTTACAGACCTCACAGCCACCAGTTCTGCTGTGGGGCTGCATTTTGCTGTGGGACCTCCCCTGCATCTGTCCTCTCCACATGTCTTGTGTCAGGCCCTGGAGAAGCACAAGGTGCCGCGACCTCTTCACCTGCAGAGCAAGCCCTGTCATTGAAGCAACCAGGTGCTCACAAGTGTTGTGAACCCAAGACTCCAATAAGGGGACACCTGTGTGTATCCAATTTTCTACCAGCAGCAGCTTATCCACTGGGCATGAAAGGGGGGAAAACTACTCAGCCAGTCATTAGGTAAATAGTCACTGCTTATCTCAATGCAAAAAAACAAGCACCCTTCTGCAGGAGTAAAAGGAAGTGTGGAAAGGTGAAGAGAGCAAGGGGCAGGAAGCAGACAGTTCAGAATCGGGAGCCTTCTCTGCTTGTGTGGACAAGCTACTCACACTCTCTTAGCCTCGACTTTCCTATCTGTGAGTGGGACTGGCAATCAAACCACACTACTATAAAAAGGATACGTTTGCCCAAAATAGCCAACAGGTGGAAGCAAACAGGCGAATAGATAAACAAAATGTGGTCTCTACATACAATGCAATATTATTCAGCCTTAAAAAGGAAAGCGCTTCTGACACAGGCTACACCATGGATAGTCCTTGACGGCATATTGCTGAGTGAAATGAGCTAGTCACAAAAAGACAAATACTGTATGATTTCAACTTACATGAGGCACCTGGAGGAATGAAGTCCATAGAGACAGAAAGTAGAATGGTGTTTGCCAGGGGCTGTAGGGAATGGGGAGTTAGGGTTTCACGCATAGAAAATTTCACTTTTGCAAGACAGAAACAGGCCTGGAGATGGATAGTGGGGATGGTTGCACAGCAGTGTGAATGTACCTAGTATCATAGAACTCTCTGTAAAAATGGTTAAGTTGGAACATTTTACGTTATGTGTACTTTACCACAGTGGAAATTAATAATGCTAAAAAAAAAAACATGTTTGCCATGATTCTGTCACTGTTGCTGAGGAGAGAAAAGAAACGCCTTGTACTGTGGACCCAATCAACTCAAATTAGAATCTCTTGGGATGGTGCCCAAGCACAGGCATGTTCTAGAGGCTCCATCACACCCACGCCAGAGCTGAGCATCACCCAACGAGCCGAGTGCTCAGGTCACATTAGTGACTCATGTCCCTCAGCCTGACACTTACTCATGTTGCTGCAAAACAGCAGGATACATTGGGAGCACCCAGGCATCCGTGTGCATTGAATTAACTTTTATTTAGTTCAACTCGAGAAACATTTCTTGCCTACCAACAGGGCTGGCATCACAGGCACCTGCAGGTAGTGCCACAGCGGGCGCCCTCAGAAGGCTCTGCTCGTGGCTTAATGCTCAGTGGCTGCCATTTTGAAATTCTTAACGATTTTTGAACAAGGAGTCCTGCATTTTCCTTTTGTACTGTGGGCCCTGCAAATTGTGTATTTGATTCTGCCTACAAAACCAGATCCTGTTCTAGGCCTGGAGAAGCCAGAGATAAAAGGCAAAGTGGCTATGGAGAGGCCATAGGCTGCAGAATGCCCAGGGCAAGCTGAGGCCAACCCCATCAGGACCTTCTGGTCCACCACTCACCCCACCCTCTTCGCCCGGAGAGCCAGACATGGATTTGCCTGCAGAGGAGGGAGGAGGAGAACCCCTGACTGTGGGTGGATATAAACAAGCTCATGATGAGTGATAAGTAACATATACAACAGGAACAATGATGCAAAACATCGGTGCACGTTGGGCTTTAGGACAGGGCAAAACTATACACAAAGCAGGCATCTAAGAAGCTAAGTTCTGAGTTCTCAGCTCACCCCATGCTCACTCTTCTTGCCAGCATTCATGGAACATCCACCATCGTGCACCGGAGTCCCTGCAGCTTCCAGTCTCAATAAGCCATGGCTGCAAATAAGCACCACCTACCACTTACTGAACGCTTCCTTCGTGCCAGGCACTGTGCTGAGTGCTTTATATAAGCAGCCGCAAGTGCTTCCCATCATGGCTTCCTAGCTGGCTATTAATTGAACTGTTTTACAGATGAGGACCAGGAATGATCAGAGAAACCAAGGAACTTTCCCAAGATTACGTAGCCAGTTAGCAGGTGATCAGATGTGAACTCGGGTCTTTTGCTTTGAAATCTGTAACTTTGCCCTTCAATGTAAAATACCCTTAGGTTGAACCACATGCAGTTGGTGTTTGACCGAATATTGTCAATTTCGTCAGGCAGCGTGTGATGCAGCTGAAACTGAGACCATCCATAAGCCCTGTGGGAGGCCAGTGAACCCACAGATAAATCCAGATCACTCCCCATTCTGTAAATCAGCGTGCCGGGCAAACAGCTCTCTTAAGCAGGGAAATGAAGGGAATAAAGAACAAACAAGTGGGAAGCTCTGTAAGAACAATATCCTGTGAGCAAGCTGAATGAAAGCACCTGCCTTCCTCCCTCAGCCCAAGCCAGCTTGCTTAATAAATTAGATTGCTTGTTTGTTAGAAGCACCTTTTTAAAAGGTGAGTGTAGACAGCTGCTCTCCAGATAATGACACTAAGCAGAGCTGTTGCTACCAAGCCACGCTAGAGATAAGGCTGCTTTCCCAGAAATACATTTTGGGGCAGGGCAAATTGAAAGTGCGTACTTCTCAGGTAATAGGTAATAAACATTCCGTTTTGGAGCTTTCTATATTGAGCTTCTGCACCTGGTCGCTAGAAGGCTATGGTGTCAGCACCAAGCCTGCAGATTGCTTTGTATATCAGCCGCCCCTGTTTTTCCCCAGTAAAATACCACTCCCGGCTTGGCCGCCAGCTCCTTCCTCTTTCTTGGTGGAAATCTACTGCCTTCTTAAACTGGTGCATGGAAAATTACATGGTCAGCGCCACACTCGGGGCTAGAAAAGCACACATCCCACAGTGATTTCAAACGATCCAGCCTTTCATCATTAAAAAATAAATTCTGTGGGCGAGGAGAAAAGAATCGTGAGGCCCCTAAGCAGGTGACTCATTTCAGACAGAAATGCCAAAGCCATTTCTGAACAGATGGGTTGACAGGACACTTAGCAAATGCTGCTTTTAATTCTTTCTTGCACTCATTCATTCATTCAACAAATATTCCCTCAGGCTTACGGAGCATGGGGCACCACTGTAGGCACTGGGGAAGTAGCTGCCAAATACAAAATAAAACCCAAAAAATCCCTTCTTCCCTGGAGCTTCCACTCTACAGGTGGAGACAGAGAGGAAACCGATAAGGAAACTCTAAGAGTTATGGGGTAAAGACAGCTGGGGGGGCGGTGCGGGTGGAGGGGTTACCTTGGTGGAAAGGTGATCTTAGAGCAAACAGGAAGAGAAGGTGCAGAGGGAGCTCTGTGGTTACCTGGGGGGAAAATGGTCCTTCTACGCAGAGGGAGTGGGAAGGGCCTAGGGGGAAGTAGGGCCAGCTTGAGCCTGGGAGCCGTGTGGCTGTGGGCATGGAGTAAATGGGGATGAGCAGGTGAGAGGTGAGGCAGGTACACTGAGGCCAGGTGGCCACCAGGAGCACCTTGACTTTGCCTCTGAGTGGGATGGCACTCACTGCTCTGTGCAGAGGAAAGTCATGACTGGACTTGCTTTTTGCCAGACACGCTTTGAGGCCAAGAGGGAGCAGGGAGAGGAATGTTGACATCATTGAGGTGTAGGATGATGGAGTAAGGGATGGACATGGTGGAGTGGGAGCAAAGGCCAGGGTCTAGCTAGGTGTCAATGGGGATGTTACTGACAGAAAGACTCTACGATTCCTCCAGGTGGGGCAAACCCTCAACATCAGCCCATGGATGGATGTTCCCAGACCCCAGGAGTCTCACCATAAATTTTCCCTGGGACAGGCTGTGGGTGGCAGTGGTCGCCATCTGTCCTTGGCTGACAGGTGCCCGGAGCTGTGGCAGTGTCATTCCCAGCAGCCCCAGGATTAGGCTGTTATCTCTGTTTACCAACAGGAAGAGACACTCGGTGGAGGATTCAAGCTGATACAGGAGCCGTGGATTGCCACCTGCCTCTTCTCCTATGCCTGTCATGAGTACACACACCAGTCCTGTCTGCTGGCCAAGCCCCCTTGCTCCCAGGTGGGAGAACAATGTGTAGAAGCACAAATTACAAACTGATTCTTGTGTTCTCTAAAGACAGTCTGTTTTTCAGATCATGATTAGGAATAAGTAAACGGTAAGTCTCAGAGTTTTCAGGGGCTTATTATACAGGGCCTATCAGAGTAAAAATAGAAATTACAACAGCCCAACATGGAAGAAAGTTTTCCTTCCTCACTCCCAAACTTCAAACAGAGTCCGAGGGTTAGGATGTGGGCGTAGCTTTTTGGGGGGCCACAATTCAACCCATTCCAGCTAACTTGATTGAGTATTGATGCCTTTTAAACAAGCAATGGAGTGATCATTGGAGATGAAGAAGCAATTTAAGCTCATCCCTCAAATGCAAACCTTTCCAAAGCAAACATCCTAGGAGGTGCTACTTGAGTTAACCTCGGAGATGATTAACCTGGGTTTTGCACCACTGCCCTGAGCCATTTTCCACAGAACAGAATTCTTTATTGTTTCTCAAGATGCTACTTTTCTACACTGCAGTTATTTCAGGCATGACTCAGGTTAAAATGAGTGTGATAAGATTTCTTGGTAAAACCCCTGGGAGGCTTTGAGTAGAGAGTTTTTAACAGTAGCTACCCCAAGCAAGGCAGCTGGAGTGGGTTGAATGGTTCCTCCCCAAAAGATCATCCCTGTCCTAACCCTTGGACTCTGACTGTGACCTTATTTGGAAAAAGAGAGTTTACAGATGTAACTAAGTTTGAGATCTCAAAATGAGGTCACCCTGGATTACACAATGGGCCCTAAAGTCAATTACAGGCATCCTTATAAGAGACAGCAGAGAAGACACAGACACAGAGGGGAAGGCCATGTGAAGGCAGAGAATGGAGTGACGCAGCCACAAACCAAGCAATGCCTGGAGCCACCAGAACCTGGAAGAGGCAAGGAAGGGACTCTTCCTCAGAGGGAGCAGGGCCCTGCCCACACCTTAGCTTCAGACTTCTAGCCTCCAGAACTGGGAGAGAAGAAATGTCTGTTGTTTGAAGCCACCCAGCTGTGGCACTTTATTATGGCAGCACAGGAAATGCATACAGCCTCCAAAAGAGAACAAAGCCCTTCTGAGAGCTTGATTCTAGACATGCAAGACCCTGAACCCACCGCGCCTGGGTTTCTGCCTACAGAACTGTGAGATAATCCATGGGTGTTGTTTTACGCCACTCCAATTGCAATAGGATAAGACAGCGAGGATGTCATGTGAGTGACCAGCAAGGCATGTGGCCCAACCAGACAGCCAGGGAAGGCCTTTAATGAGTGACTTGAGGCTGAGAGTGAGGTGGTGAGTTGTGGAGAAAGTCCCAGCTCAGGGTTCACTGTGGACCAACAGCTCTTTACTGTGGGGTACTACCTTCCTGGAGAATTTCCTGGAGAGTATAAGGCCTGACGTGGGCCTTCAAATGTCTCAAAAAGAACAATAAATCCCTCCAGAAAACCATATTACTCCACTTTCTTTCCAAAGGAAATTCAAGTCTGTTGAAATGCTTGCTCTAAAACAGTTTCCAGTGATATTAAACAAATTGGCGGCTCTCAAAATACCTTGGGTGATGATCAATAAGAGTTGTATGCGCTTTACATGCTGATAATCACACCTAACCCACAGCATTTGTCTGATGCCTAAGTGGGCTCAGATTTGCCCAAGGCCCTGGTCCAAGGACCTCTGAGGGACACAGCCTCGTCACTCAGACAGGAGAGCCCAACTCAGTGACAAACAAAGGCCAAGGGATTCTGCACATGAAGACAAAACAGAGTCTTCCTTCTCAACTAGAGAATGGCTTATCTAAGAAAAAAATCAACTGGAGAGAAAAAAAAAGTGAGGATGTCAGCATTTAACAGGAATCTTGAAACTTTGACAGGAAGGGCGACACTTTTCGGTCAATCTGAAATGTATGCAGACAGGTCACAGATATATTCCAAATACATTTTTTTAATTGCTAAATATGTTTAAAGAAGATTTTTAAAATAAAACTCAATGGACCAGTTTATACACTGCAAATTCATTACATTTTTCCAACCACGCAGAGCTAGGCTTAAACTCAACTATACTGAAGGTTAAACTCAACTATTACCAGTGTTATTCTATCCCAAAGAACGAGCCAGGTCTAAGCTGATGTTTCCTCCTGTTGTGACAATAAGAACTTTCCCCATTGTCTTGCACCTTTCCCCTTCTCGCTCCACTTCCACCTCTCCAACGAGCAGGGAAGGCAGATTAGAGTTCACTAGAAACACAATACCTGAAACATAAAGGCCTCACACCTACCCACCTAGGAGTACAGCTCAGATGATCTTTCTAATAAGGAGTGGCAATGGAGCTTGCAGGCCGAAGAAAATATAACTTGGGTGTGATTAACAAGAGCTTAGGCTAACACATGCCTGCTTCTATAATTATATTCTGTTTGTCTAGAGAGAAAAAACAAAAAAACAATAAATCATCCAGTGGTGCATGACTGGCTTAGTTCTCTGTCTCTCTCTCACTGGGAAACTCACGATGAAGTTCTTCCAGGAAGAGGTTGCAACCCCACCTGCCCACCATTCTCCCTGACACCTGTCACTGACCAAGATGACTGGCACATGCAAGAAACACACGGGCCCCTGCAAAATCTCTCGATTCATTTTACTGTTTCTTGGTGAACTGACTTGTATTATCTCCCTTTTCTCTACCCTTATTAGTTTCCTGCAAACCACTACAAGTTAGCAGCTTAAAACCACACATGGCGGGGCGTGGTGGCTCACGCCTGTGATCCCAGCACTTTGGGAGGCCAAGGCAGGTGGATCACGAGGTCAGGAGTTGGAGGCCAGCCTGGCCAACATGGTGAAACCCCGTCTCTACTAAAAATACAAAAATTAGCCGGGCGTGGTGGCACGCTCCTGTGGTCCCAGTTACTCAGGAGGCTGAGGCAGAAGAATCGCTTGAACCCGGGAGGCGGAGGTTGCAGTGAGCCGAGATTGCACCACTGCACTCCAGCCTGGGTGACAGAGCAAGACTCCATCTCAAAAAAAAAAAAAAAAAAAAAAAACATGTACTATCCTACAGCTCTGGAGGCTGAAAGCTCAAAAATCAGCCTCACTGGGCTAAAATTATGGTGTTGGCAGCGCTGGTTCCTTCCGGAGGTTTTAACGGTGAATTGTTCCTTTGCCTTTCCAGCTTCCAGAGGCTGCCCACGTTCCTTGGCTCATGGCCCCTTCGTCCATCTTTAAAGGCAGCAGCAAAACCCAAGTTTTCTCCACCTTCTCTCCCTCCTTCCATCATCACATCACCTTTTCTGACTTGGACGCACCCAAGTCCCCCTCATAAAGTCCCTGTGATTACACTGGGCCCACCCAGATCACCCAAGACCATCTTCCCCCCTCAAGATCCTTCACACAATCACGTCTGCAAAGTCCCTTCTGCTGTGTCAGGTGACACATTTGCAGCTTCTGGGAACATTACTTCCTCTCCCACTGCATTTTGGCGAGCACAAAGCTGAGACATCTCACAAGAGTGATCCCTGATCTGGGATTTGAGAAGTATGGTCACTAGAAATCAGACAGAAATCTGCCCACCTGCACTGTGGGTGTCATCCCACTATTTAAAAACCAGCTAAAAAGCTCTAGGGTGTCTGCAGATGCCATCAGCCCAACTTCAATAATGACCATATCTATGTGGGCCTGTGTGCTTACCCACTGCAAATCTAAACAGCTGTCACCAAAACATCCCAGATCCATCCCCTCTCTCTGCCCTACTGCTCCCCCTGGTCCAAGACACCACAGTCTCTCCTGGGGACACCTACAGCAGCTGCCTGAACAACCTTCCCACTTCCTGCTGGGCCTCCTGTAGCCCCTGGCCCATGCAGCAGCCAGTGGCCTCCCCAGAAGGTATACCCAGTCCCATCAGTTCCAGCTCAGAAGCCCCCACTGGCTGCCCAGAACATATGGAGTTAAATTCAAGGCTCAAGGGGCCTCACAGCCCTCATCCTATGGCCCTAGCTCCCTCTCCAACCCCATCTCACTCCTCACCTGCTTAGTTCATCCTCCCTATGCCCAGAGTTTTCTCTTCAGTTCTTCATATGATACTGGGTCTTCTTCAGGCCTCTGGTCCCAGCAGTTCCATCTGCTGAATCCACCTCCAGGCCCCACCTTTTTGGCCTGGGATGGAGTGTGCTGACTTTGATCACCAGCCATTCTATCCTCCTCCAAGGCAACTTATGACTGCCTTGAGGAAGCTGGATGTCATGTCCCCCCAGGTTTCACATACCGAAGTCCTAACCTCAAGTACCTTAGAATGAAACTGTATTTGGACATGGGATCATTGCAGATGTAATTAGTTGAGATGAGGTCATCAGGGTGGGCTTTAATTCAACATGCTGGTGTGCTTATGAAAAGGGGAAACCTAGACATGGACACGCACACAGGGAGAACACCCTGTGAAGACAAAGGCAGGAATCGGAGCGATGTGTCTACAAGCCAAGGAGCACCAAAGATGGCCAGCAACCCAGCAGAAGCTGGGAAAAGGCCTGGAGGAGATTCTCCTTCACAGCCTCAGGAAAACCAACCCAGCTGACACTTTGGTCTTGTACTTCCAGCCTCCAGAACGATGAGACAAAAAATGTCTGTTTTGTTGTTGTTGTTGTTGATGATGATGGAGTCTCACTCTGTCACCAGGCTGAAGTGTAGTGGCACGATCTCGACTCACTGCAACCTCTTCCCTCCCAGGTTCAAGTGATTCTCCTGCCTCAGCCTCCGAGTAGCTGGGACTACAGGCATGTGCCACCACACGCAACTAATTTTTTTGTATTTTTAGTAGACTGGGGGTTTCACCATATTGGCCAGGATGGTCTCAATCTCTTGACCTCGTGATCCACCCGCCTCGGCCTCCCAAAGTACTGGGATTACAGGTGTGAGCCACCGTGCCAGGCCAAATGTCTGTTGTTTAAGCCGCCCGGTCTGTTACGGCAGCTCTAGGGAGCTGATATGCTGGGAAAGCTACCATCATATTTTCTGATCTGTTGCAAGGACTCTAGAAGAGTAGGCCCCCCAATTCAACTCAATGCCCTTGCGTAGGGTTTGGATGGTGGAGGTGAGTGGAAGCAGGCAGCTGTGTTGCTGCTTCTTGCCTGGTGCTCTTGGGTGGCCCAGCTGTGGCAGCACTGGGGGTTCCTACAACAGTGTCAAGAGGCTTTGTTTTGTGAGTGTCATGAGGCAGTTCCATGGCTACAGGCAGGCTGCTCCCAGACCCCTGGATCCAGCCCGTAACACATTCGTGTGTGTGTGTGTGTGTGTGTGTGTGTGTGTGTGTGTGTGTGTGTGTAGAGATGGGGTCTCACTATGTTGACCAGGCTGATCTCAAACTCCTGGGCTCAAGTGATCCTCCTATCCTCCCACCTCGGCCTCCCAAAGTGCTGGGATTACAGACATGAGACACTGTGCTGGCCTGTCACACTTTTTTTTTTTTTTTGAGACAGAGTCTCGCTCTGTCACCAGGTTGGAGTGCAGTGGCATGATCTCGGCTCACTGCAACCTCTGCCTCCCGGGTTCAAGCGATTCTCCTACCTCAGCCTCCCAAGTAGCAGGGACTACAGGCGTGCACCACCACGCCCAGCTAATTTTTGTATTTTTAGTAGAGACAGGGTTTCACCATGTTGGCCAGGATAATCTCGATCTCTTGACCTTGTGATTTGCCCGCCTCAGCCTCCCAAAGTGCTGGGATTACAGGTGTGAGCCACTGCGCCCAGCCCTGTCACACATTCTTGAGCCAGTGGCTACTACCCCAGCTACTGGTTCCTGATTTTCCTGACAGCAGGAGTGAGCACAGCTCCAGGCAGCCCACGGGGTGTGATGTGGGGAGCTGCTGTGGAGGCCCAGCCTTCTGAGGGATTCTGAAAGCACCTAATACCCTGCATTAAATCCTGTTCTGCTCAACTTAGCCAGAAGGACAGCCTTTCCTGCAGGTGGACACTGGCAGCCTCACGTTTAGAAACAGATGCTGCTTTCCTCACGGACGCCATCCACTCTTACACCACCCTCACTCTCACTGAGCTGTTTTCTATTGCACTCACAGGTATTTAAATGTGCTGCGTTTACTTGTTTGTTTGTGTACTTATTGCCTGAATTGTGACCTCCATGGAAACATTGACCTTGTCACTGGGCCTCTCTTCCGACATCCTCATGCCTAGAACAGCGCTTGGTGCAGTGGCCGCTTTGGGGTATTTATGGAAGAAGAGAGAGAGAGAAGGAATTTCTAAGTTTGGCTTCTCCTTGAAGAAGCTTCCAAAGGCATTTCTAGAACACTTAAAATATGTGAAAATAAGGGCTACCTGGATTATATGTTAAATGAATTATGCTAAAGAAGACTCAGCAGTTGCTAACTTTTCTCATCTGCTCTTAAATATCCCATTCTGCTGTTTCAAATTAGAAACTCAGTGTTCCAAAACAGTGAGATCGTTTACTTCTTTTTCTAAAAAAAAAAAAAAAAAAAAAAAAAAAAAGTCATTGGAATAACGGGAAGTACTTTAAGAATCTATGGGGCAAGAATAGAAGCTAGTCGTCGTTGTCTGTATAAACCAAAAATAAAATAAAATTCTAATGCCCCTCAGCTATCTGAACGGACCGCCCCTCTCGGCCAAGGGCCTTCCAGAGTTAACCTGAAAATCAGGCCAGGACGGGAAGTGGGGGTCAGACATGCCTCATCACCCCAACATCAACACAGACCTTAAGTCTGACAAGAAACATGTACAATATCTTGTTTCTGAAGCCTGCTACCTCGAGGCTTCCTCTGCATGATGAAACCTTGGTCTCCACAACCTTTCATCATAACTCAGACATTCCTTTGTATTGATAGTAACTCTTTCAACCAATTGCCAATTGGAAAATGTTTACACGTGCTTATGACCTGGAAGTCACCCTGCCCCCGCCACCAACTTCGAGTTGTCCCACCCTTTCAGACAGGACCAACGTACATCTCGCAAATATTGATTGATGTCTCATGTCTCCCTGCAATGTATGGAAGCAAGCTGTGCCCCACCATCTTGGGCACATGTCCTCAGGACCTCCTGAGGCTGTGTCACGGGCGCATTCTTAACCTTGGCAAAATAAAACTTTCTAAATAGACTGAGACATGTCCCCGATACTTTTGGGTTCACGTCTGTCACTGAGATGGTAACTGTGGTCATTTGAATACCCCCTCACATTATCCTCATCTCCTCACAGCAGCCCTATTCATCTGGCAAATTGAGGGGGATCACCTGGAATATTATGTTTTTATTAAAAATACGATTTTGGTTTTCTAAGAGATGCTCTGGGCTGCTCCAAACCAGGGACTGCAGGGCCCGCCTGTTTCTGCAAATGAGGTTTCATTGGCACTCAGCCGGGTCCATTTATTTACACATTGCCTAGGCTCCTTTCTAGAGCTGAGTTGTTGCGTCAGGGACCACATGGCCTTCAGAGCCTAAAATATTTACTCTCTGGCCCCTTAAGAAAATGTTTGTCAGCTCCTACTCTAAACAAAACCCCCGGCCACATGGCCTCTGGCGCTGTGTAAGGTCTTTGCTGTGCCCTTTGCGGACACGGACACGCTAGGGATGAACTGACTCCGAGCCGGCCAGTTTCAGGCTCCTTCCTGGAGGGATAGGAACCTGTAATTCTCAGCCCATGTGACCAGTACTGGCCAATGAAATGCAAGCGGAACTGACCTGCGCCTCCAGGCTGAGGCAGTGAAACGCTCCTGAGCCTTTCCCCAGTCTCACTCTTCTCCCCCATGGCAACCAGCAAACTTCCAGAGAGCAGAGGCAGGGCGCCTGCACCGGGTAGAGCGCAGACTCCGCCACTACCTACCTATGATGGGCTTGCAGTGAGCAAGAAATCAGCTGTTGCATATTATGGCACTGAGACTTTTAGGGTTGTTTGTTACAGCACGATAAGCCTAGCTCATTCTGACTAGGATGGTGGTCTTTTTGCTGTCATAATTAATTTGCATTTCTCAGGGTTTAAAAGGGTGCACTGCCCCCCTAGATCTCAGGTGGGCATTTTTGAACTTAACTAGATAACAAAACACAGCTAAGATAAGTCCTTTTCTCCAGCAAAGATGGCAATGCTCTAATACCTCTGAGCATATTAAAGATTCTCCAAGACTCTAGCCTCTGCTGCAAAAACACATACAAATACCTACTACTACTGCTGCTGTGATGATGAGGATGACAGCAATAGCGAGAATATTTTAAATATGCCAGGCATGGTGGCAACTGCTTTCCAAGTATTATCTTATTTAATCTGATCACTGCCCTATGAGGTAGGGAGTATTCTGATTCCCATTTTATAAATAAGGAACCCGAGGCTTAGAGAGCATCAGTGACTTGTTCAAGGTCACCCACAGCTGTCAAGTGATAGAACTTCGATAAAAATCCAGACTCCTTTAATGGAGTATGGAGGGAGGTCAGAAAACATAGGAAGTAAGGGATTGTGATTGACAATGCGTCCTTGCAAAGGGACAGGTTGAGAGACACAAGGGAAGCTGTCTGAGGTGTGCCATTCACCAGCTTCAGGAGAGAAGTGGCAGGCTACCTCCAGCTATCCAGCCCTATCCAGCCAAGGAAGCTTGGGAGACATGTTAGTTCCCGCCTTCATTTCCATCAGCAACCTCAAAGCCACCCCTTGAGATGATGAAAATAACATTGTTTGATAAAGAGTTGATATTCTCAATCTTATGAAAATATGGATTAAAGCATCTTACTGATTTATTTAATCTGAAACAAAACAGCTGTTAAAGTGAACTAACTATGGTCTGAGAAGGACTCCGTACTTCTTTCTTTTTTTTTTTTTGTGGATGGAGACTTGCTCTGTTGCCCAGACTGGAATCCAGTGGCACAATCTCGGCTCACTGCAGCCTCCACCTCCCAGGTTCCAGTGATTCTACTGCCTCAGCCTCCCGGGTAGCTGGGATTACAGGCACACACCACCATGCCCAGCTAACTTCTGTATTTGTAGTAGAGATAGGGTTTCACAAGTTGGCCAAGCTGGTCTCGAACTCCTGACCTCAGGTGATCCAGGCGCCTTGGCCTCCCAAAGTGCTAGGATTACAGGCGTGAGCCACTGTGCCCAGCCAGGGCTCCATACTTCTATATTTGAGTCCTTGTGGATGAACTGCAACCTAGCTTAATAGGTAGACAAGATTGAAAACCTAACTTAGGAGTATGCGCCTGTAACAATAGCTGAGTCTTGGCCAAGCCCAGCGGCCGTACTTCAACCACTCATATGCTGCTGAGTCTTTAAGCTGTGTTCAAATAAGGCAAACGCCATACTGCAACCAATCCAGCCATCCTGTACCTCACTTCCAATTTCTGTACATCATTTCCCTTTCTTTGTCTATAAATCTTCTTCCACCACGTGGCTGCATGGTAGTCTCTGCTGTGACTCTGGGGGCTGCCCGATTTGCGAATCGTTCATTGCTCAATTAAACTCCTTTAAATTTAATTCGGCTGAAAATTTTCTTTTATCAAAGCTAAGTAAGAATTTGCCAACATGTTGCATAAACTCAATCATTTCTTCCAACCAGATTGCATCCCCGAGTCTCTCCTTTTGGGAAATTTCAGAACCTACACTGCCACCCAGCTCTCTGCCTTCCTACAACTCAGCCCACCCATGACCGCACCTCATTCACGGCCCAGATGTCAGGGACAGGGCAAGGGTAAGGGGGGCTCATCCCCCTGATAATAAGAAACCCAATGCTCTTCCTACCTTCTTGGTAGAAATAGCCTCTCTGGGACTTCATGACAGCCGCCTTTCCTATGGCATACATCATTTCTCGTGTTTTAGTGGCTTTGGTTTGCTTTTGAATGTGTGGTGGGAAGTTCCATGAAATTTATTAAATAACCAGGATATCCTGTTACCTTATCAAGGCCTCTATAGAAAACCATTGCCCTGGGAGAAGGGATGAAGGCACCTGAGACATCTCATATGAATCATGATGGCAATGTCTCCCCTGCCCTGAGACAGCAAGACTGAGAATCAGGAGAGGTGGTTCTCATTATCCCTGAAAGCATTTTAGCTTGGATGTGGCCACTTTGAGGACTATAGCTGTAGGCACCCTAATTCGTGTTTTGTGATTATCAAAATATCTTCCGAATCCTGGACAGATCATGACATCCTTAAGCCCACTATCGTGAAGCCACATGGAGGTGGTGTCAGGTACAGAGCAGAGAACATTCGAGAGGCACTGGGTTGTCTGGGGGACCTCTGGGCTCCAGGAAGGTCCACATCTGCAGGGAGACAGTCCCACGGTTGATTCTGGAAATCCAAACTCTTACGAGAGTCAACCACCAGCTTCACTTCACTGTAATTACCCAGGCGAAGTGAGTGAACAATCTGAGCCTCCCCATAAAACTAGCCCTCTAATTGTTGTGGTTTAACAGCCTCAGACCTCAGGCTGGGTGGAGAGGAGGGCAGGCCTCGCAGAAGCCAGACACAGCCACCCCCGCAGGCAGCCAGGAGCGAACACAGTGCAAATACAACTGGCTCAGTCCTACAGCTCCTGTTTGGTTTACAGAGAATACCACCTCCAAGGCCATTCGCAAGCACGACGTCACTCTAGTGAGAAAACAAGTAAAGCTGAGCTATTGACAAAAATATCCCCAACCACCTAACAAAATAGTAAGCCCAGCATTATTTTATTCCAGTAAAAACCCAATGACATAGGCCAGGGCCACAGTTACTATACCTTTGGTTGATGATTGTACTGAGGTTTAGGAAAGTCCCACGGCCTATAGGAGGTCAGACAGCCACAGTGGCAACCCTGGGCAGCCCTGGGCCAGGCTCTGGACCAATACACAGGCCACAAACCTTTTTCAAAACCAAAAAGGAAGCACACTAGCAACTTATCCCCCATTCTAAACTCCTGTCACTTCCTGGGAGACCAGGTAAGGCTCTCCTGGATGTCTTCACAGAGCGGGCTTCATACGGGATCAGCCTTGACCTCCATTCATGCAGACAGGGATGGCAAGACAAAGCCTGAATACAGCATTCAACAAACAGACCCTGTGTCCAGGCTTGGAATTTCCCACTTAGGGCTGGTGATGGACGAGGACTCTGAGAAGTTCGTTCTGTTTGAACAAAAAAGAGGCCATGTCAATTTCAGAACCATGTATCTCTTAAATCATGCATAGTAATGTCCTCCATGCCTCTCTCTTGGAGGATCATCCAGAGGGTGATAGCATCAGAGCTTCGATCTTGGATTTTTGTGTCATCTATTCTGCCAATTTCTAATTCATTTGTCTCAACAGTTTTGCCACCGTCTTTTCCTGGATCAGGTAAAGCAAAATCCAGATCAGCCCAGGCCTGTTTGCAAACAGAAATGCAGAAACCGTGCTAAATCTCAAAGATTCTGTCCTGCCCAAAGAGCGTCCTTACTTATAAATGGAGCGAAGCCTCCTGCACCTGCTACATGGGCTCGTGTGCGCACCGAACCCAAAGCTGCTTTCTGGGCTTACCATGCAGTCTCTCCACCTGAGGCCCCCACCCAGCCCCACCCTGTGATGCCCACACTGTGGGTTCACCTCGAAGTGCTGACATTCATCACCCTTTGAGGGCATTCTGTGTTTCAGGGTCTGGGCTTACACCTTTGCAAGGGCATGTTTGTTTTGACTCTAACTTTCTTCTAATAGAAACTGAACTCTTATGTCTAATGGAAGTGATAGCGGTGTCAAGCACCCCCTTCACTTTTTTGTGGATGACCAAAACCTCATGCATAGGGACCCAGCCCACTGCCTTATGCAGGGTGGTGGGCATGCAGAAGTGTTTGTGGGCTGGATTTGAAAAGCTCCCACTTCAAAGATTAGGGGTCTATTTAATCCTGTGTTGTAATGTCAGAGCAGAAGGTTGAATCAGAGAGAATCTGAGAGGAGAAATTGCAAGCGTCATGGCTGATTGCTTTCCTTTGTGTCTGGTGATGTCGCTGTGCCTGAATCCACGTCACTAACAATGGCCAACTGGCTTATGCCACCTACCCCCGTGGTCAGGGGTGGCAAGGTCTGACATCAGAAAGGAGGGCAAGAGGTTTGGGAAGGTAAAACCAACATCCCCTCCAAGAAGAGAGAACCGGCCTTCCTGCAAGGCCTACCCTTGATGGCCCTACCCAAGGCCCACCTGCCCTCTCTTCCCACTGAGCCCTCTAATCTCCCCACAGCACCCATCTATACCCCCTTATGGGCCCAGCCACCATCTTCCTAATATTGCCTTTATTGATGGGCAGTTCTCATCACGGCTGCTAAGAGAGTGAGCAGCTTACATCAGCATAGCCTGTCGGTAAATGCTAAGTGATTGAAGGAAGGAAGCAAGGAAGGAAGGAAAGAAGAAGGAAGGATGATGTGTTCTCACATCTGTCTGCTAAAACAATAAAAAGTCATTGCTTTTGTCATGCTGTGATCTCAGTCAAGCCCCCTTTCCTGCCCTTAACTCCAGGAAGCTGGACTCCAGCAAAATCCTGCCCTTACACAAAGGCAAGCCCAGTAGGCCCTTGCCACATTGTTGGTGGTATTGTCCTTGTTAACCTGAGTGTTGGGAGAGGAACCCAGAGAGAGATCAGTGGCTTAGAAGGGCCCAGACCCAGCCAGTCTCCAACAGGGTGTGAGGACAGAGAAGAGGAGGTTGTCTTGCTGGGAATGGTGAGCACAGCCTCCCCAGAGAGGTGTGAGGCAGGAACAGGTGTGTTTCCACGCACCTGAACTCATGTCCCTCCGCAGGGCCCCAGCCTGCATTTTATGCCCCAGCCTTGTCTTCAGGGCTTCCCACCCCTTTTACTTTGTCCATCAGAACCCTTAGCCAGGTAATGATGGTTATTTGAAACTCCCCATCTGATCACTCCAACCTCTCTGTCACATCTGAGTCAGATTCTGATGCTTGCTCTGTCTCTTCTAACTCTTTTTTTTTTTCTCTTAGTAACCCTTGTAATTTTTTATTCAAAACCAGATATGTTGCACTGGGTAAATGGAACCCAATGCTGCTTCCCACAGAGGCTTTTGCTCCTGTAAGTTGTGATATTCTGCATTTGCCTGTCTGCCTCTCCAATTTCTGGGTCAGTGGTTTGCCCTGTGACCTCAACTCCCTGACAGATCTGAGAATTGCTGCTTTGGGGTTTGTCAGGCTCTTTTCTTACTGTGTGGATAGGAGTGATGACGTCCAAGCTCTTCACATGCCAGACCAGAAACTGCAAATGTCTCTATTCTTTCCATTCCCAGAATCCGCTACCTTCTGATATCTGTCTATGGCATTGCCTCCAAGGCTCTGATGACCGTGAACTCCACCTGGGGGCCCTCTCCCTTCCCTACTCTCCGTTTCTATGTTTGCAACCTCTGTTAGGTCTAGTGAAAGGCTCTTTCCTCTAACAGAGGTTTCCCTGACACCCTGACTGAATCTTTGGATGCCCCCGCTCCATCCCCATCTTGGCACATTGGATACACACCAGTCCCGTCATTGAGTACTGTCTCTCTTATGAGACGGAAGGCACCTTGAGCACAGAGCATTGGCCTGGTCACCTTCCCACCCCTAAGAGTGGATGCTTCACAAGTATTAGCAAGATAAATATCTATGATTTTAAATTCCCATCGTACCGCCAACCCATTTGTATGCATTTCTAAAAATGTATTATCTTGACATTAGAATACCTTTTAGGGAAGCACCTGTTGCTGTTTTCCAAAATATCTCAATACAGCTGCTTGGGGTGGAAATTAAGGATATGAGGACATGGATCAGTGTAAAAGAAATCACTGAATTGTGGCATTAGGAATTATCTTAAGAATTTGAGAAACGGGCCCGGCACAGTGGCTCATGCCTGTAAGCCCAGCATGTTGAAAGGCCTAGGTGGGAGGATCACTTGAGCCCAGAAGTTCAAGATCAGCCTGGGCAACATGACAAAACCCCATTTATACAAAAAATACAAAAATTAGCTGGGCACGGTGGTATGCACCTGTGGTTCCAGCTACTTGGGAGGATGAGGTGGGAGGATCACGTGAGCCCCAGGAGCTCAGGGCTGCAGTGAGCCATGATCACACCACTGCACTCCAACCTGGGCAACAGAGTGAGACCCCATCTCAAAAAATGAAACCAAACAAACAAAAACAGAATTTGAAAAAAGGAAAAGAGCAAAGTAGAGAGGCAGGAGAGACAAGGGGGCAGAGAGCTGAAAACCGTGAAGAGAGATAGGAGGCTGGAACCAAGCAAATGGCGCATGAAGGATGCTTTTAAGCACAGAAATATGTTTCCCAAAGTTGTTGGTGTTGCTGCAGCATAAATGCTCCAGCTCCCCAAGCCATTGGCCAAATCTGCACACACACACAACGTTTTGTGTGAATGTATTTATAATGGAGGGACCTGGAACTCCATGTCTCAGTAGACACAGAAAGAAATGGGGATTGTGCATGTGTGCGGGTGATGACATGGTCCCTAAACAGAATCAACTCAGCCAAAGCAGGAATTCAGAGGAATTGGACTTCCCATGACCAGCAGAGTGGGTTTGATGCAGCCTAGAACTTAAGAGGCCAAGTTACCACAGTTGACATCTGCGAACAGATGCATGAAAGCACAAATGAATGAACTCATGTAACATTCAGAGGGGACCCGATGTGTGGGCTCCATTTGTGATGTAAGAGTCAACACTGGCCGTGGGATAGAGTGTCAAAGAAATACCAATCGAGGCAGAAGTTATATGGAGAAAGGAGGCCCTGGCAGGTCTGTCTGTTCCGCTGTATTTTGCTAAGGAGACTCAACAATGACTTAATCTACCCCAAATGGGGAGAACTCGTAGGGATTTGCAGCCACAATCAGTCAGCCATGAGCTAGGCAGCCATGCAGATAGAAAACAAAGACAATCTGACCACTGGATTCCTGGCCAGCCTCCTGTGTGGGTCTTCCGGGAACCCAGGGTGACTGGTCCTCTCTGGAGGACAGAGACTGGGCTCAGGAATGGCCAGGAGTGGGATCACCTGCCTGGGTCATCAGCCCACTCTCACCTGGGTGCAAGCCTGGACTGGCCCTGCTGCCCAAAGTTGATTAACCTGGGATTAAAGAGCTAAAGAGTCAATCTTCCTCTCTCTGTCTCTCTGTCTCTCTCTCTCTCTCTTTTTCTCATTTCTATTATTTCTTTCCTAGAGCGAAAGTTCTGAGAAGCCTGCACCCTCATATCCCATCTGTAAAACTTCTAGCTACACGTCCCTTCAATAATCGCATTATTCAATGCGAGGAAGAAACCCAAGATGTTCCCCCAAATATATAATACAACATTAATGTAGCTGCTGGGAGACATCACCAGAGATTGCATGGAAACTCTACAAAAGCAAAGCAAATCCAAACAAAAAACCCTCTGCACAAGGCCAAGGAGCTGAAGTAAGTTAAAATGAAACATCAGTAATATTGTTTGGGAAAACAAAGAATCATATAACACATGGCTTCTAAAAGAAATTTATTGAATGCTTTCAAACAGCTTGAACAACAGAGCTTGGCAGATTAACGGCCGTAACTGTACCTGCAGGTGTATATCAAGTTCAGACATCTGATGCCAGGTCCCAGGCCCTGGCAAGGCCAGAAGTCCCAATATTAGACATAATCATTCTCGCTTAATGCCTTTTTCAAAGCCCATGTAATTCATTGCTGGGGTTGTATTTCATGTTTAGGTTGTCTGGCTTTCTTTGTTCTTAAGAAAACAACCAACCAATACCAGGAGGCCAAACGTTGTTTAGAATCATGAAACCATAGAATGTTACCACTGGGAGGCATCTTGGAAATTCAGACTCCAATTCTTCTGTTTTTCAGAAAAGCTAACTGGGGCTCAGGGAAAGAAAGCAAGTGGTCTCTTGGGCCAGAGGAAGGAGGAGTCCAAAAGAGGGAAGGGACAGCCCTAGGTAAAGAACCGGATTCCAGAGGGCACATAAAATACTGCTTCCTGGTTTCACACCACCTAGACTTAATGATAACAATGACACTCACTGTGTGATTTTTATTTCCAGTTTATAAAGAGCTCTCAATTGGAATTTCTTTTGACTTTCACAATCTGTCTCTAAAGGCATGGATATGACCTGCATATTTCAGAGTAGGAAACCAAGATGTAGAGAGATTGGACCAAGATTCCAAGGATTGGGGCTTAGAAGTAAGTTAGCCACATCCTTTTCAGTTTTGAGAGTTGAATGGTCACTAGTATGAATGATGACTGTCCCAGGGAAACCAGAGGGCCAGGTCACCCCACCCGTGCCCCAAGCCCATGCCAGTCCCATTCAGCCATGTGGCTCCCAATCCCATCCTCTATTGCATTAGGCCTCATATTTTTCAAAGCACTTTTATGGTTCTCGTGTGCCAAGTAACCCAGTGAGTTGGGCAGGATGGGCATGCTGTGCCATTTACACAAGAAGAAATGGAGTGTTCAGAAGAGGCCACGTAAACCACGAGAACCGTGCAAAGACAAGTTTCCTTAATTCAAATGCACATCCAGGGACCTTTAGTCCTGGTACATCGAGGGTACCTCGGACCTGCTGTAGATCCAGATGTCTTAGCAAATCCAGGGTTCCTTACTCCTGCTCTAGAATTCTCTTTCCCACATACATTTACTCCACCCAGGGAAGAAGAGAGGAAGGAAGTATTTAATAGATTGTAACATATGAGATCCCCCAAAAAAGTGTTTTTAAGTTAAAGAAATAAATGATGGGGGGAGGGAAGAGGGACCTACCTTCAGTTCAGCCTCCAGGCAAATTTCCAAAAGGCCGGCATGTTGGAGTCAGCTCTGGAACAGCAGCCCCATCCCACTGAGTCTTGGGGGAGATAAGAAGGGTCTCAAGTCCCAACAGTCACAGAGCACTCAGCTAGTGGTCTCCTAAAAAGAATAAAGCCTCAGCTTGGTTAGGTTGGCTCTCTGGGCCAAATGACAACCTGAACTGGGGGCCCCAAATCTGGCAGCCCATGGAAATCACTTGGAAGCAGGGTTATTCCAGATCTGCGGAATCAGAGTCTGCTTTGAACCAGCTCTCCAGGCAATTCCAATGAGCAGGCAGATGGGAAGCAGGGATTTGAACAAGACTTCATTACTATTACAATTATGTGAAGTAATTTCTAAAATCTCCCTCTTCTTTCACATGAGATAATGAAAGAAACCCATTTGATACATTTTTTTACATAAACTATATGATTGCTTTTTTTTACAACGTAGTTTTAGGGAATTTAGGGTCAGGCATGGGTTTGGGAAGCAGGACTTGGGTTGAGACTCTGGCCTTGACCCTAATGAGCAGTGAGACCTCAGGCAAGACATGTGACCTTCCCAAACCTCGGTTTTCTTAACTGTGAAATGGTGGTGATGATTGAATGAGCAGTGCAGGGCTAATGTGAGAGTCAAATTAAATAGATTTTATAAACTGCCTTGTGCACTGGGAGCATTTGGAAAATGGAAGCTTTTAGGAACATTGTTGTGCTGTCTCTATCCTTGGTAATGTGGGCAATTCACAAAGTGAAGGGTAATTTTTGCTTCTCTCACTGTATCACCGTGTCAGCAGCCCAGTTTAAGCCAGCACAGTAGACCATAGACTCCCCACACTCTACTCCCAGCCCTGCAGTCTAAGACAGCATCTTGTGGGGCTGAGTCTAAGGCAACTGCAGGGGCACAGATAAGTCCTTTTATTGGGTATTTTCCCCAGCTCAGGGTCAGACACGGATGCTCTTGGGTAACAAAGGAGTCCAGTGAAATCCCCTCCCAAGAGTAAAGCAGGAGAATTGCCGTGGCAACCCCAACCTGAAAACAATGTAGGCATGCCAATGGCGCAGTGGGGGTTCAAGGGCGTGATTGGGAAAGTGTTATGGAAGTGTCTCAGCTAGACTTTGATGAACGCATGGGATTCGTGCAGGTAGAGATGGCTGGAAGTGCTCTCCGGGTAAAGGAACCAGCGCAAAGAAGAGCTCGGAGATGGGTTGTGGTGGGTCTGAGTTAGGGTGGCCATGCGACTTCATCAGACCAGTTGGTGCTGCTCCCACACTTGGGGGAGGGGAAGCGTGTTGTCAGCCCTACCCACCCCCACACTGCCTCCCCAGCAGACTGGGGCTGCCAGGGAGCTGGGATGGGCCCCTTCCTCATCCGTGCAGGGTGTTTCATTCCACAGGATGTGGCCGACCTGAACCAAGGCCACGGCTTCGGCTCTACAATTAAGAAACCACCACAGTTCTGACTCTGCGAACAACAGAGGTGTTTATCCTGAGAGTTATCCAAGTTAAACTGGAGGATGCCTGTATGCTAGAAGGTTCTATGGAGGCACTGAAGAGGGGTGAAGCCACCATGATGTAAATTAAAGGTGACATCCTAGTCATGTGGTCTTTCTGATGGACAGCACCAGAGCCAGGTCTGGATTGGTTTAAAAAAGTGGAGTTGGTTTCAAGGGCCACAAAGACAGCCTTCATAACTTTAAGACTCATTCCATATGGGTTTAATACTTACAGTTCCTGAGAGCTAGGTGCTTTGCTTAGGTACTGAACGCATTGCCTTGCCATCCGAAGCCCTGCATTCAAGACCATGAACTGTGAGTCAAACTAAATGTTGAGTGTTCCTTTTTCTGCAAGAAAATGGATGCCTCAGTTGAAAAGACAGATAAGAAGTGCAGAAAAAGAAAGCAAAGCAATCAGCGTTTCAAGATAACGATCCCACTCCATGGAATGTGCGCTCCAGGAGGCAGGCATGGGGTCCAGTCTCATTTACCTTTTTGTCACCTGTGTCTGGCAATTGGAACTGCTCCATAAACAGTGGTTCAAGGAATGAAGTAAGAGAAACTCCTCTCCAGCTAAGGAAAGTGAATGTTTCTATGGGGATGTGGCAGTTATGAGTGGCAGGGGCACTTGCTTTGTATTTAGGCTTTTGCATTTTCTTTAGCCCTTAAAAGAACATTCTCTAGGTAGAACATTTATCAGGACAGGCCCTGTTTTGAGAAAAATTGAAATATTGGCACTTTGTATCAAAAGCACAGGAGTGAGAACATGCGGTGTTTGGTTTTCTGTACTTGCGATAGTTTGCTCAGAATAATGGCTTCCAGCTTCATCCATGTCCCTACAAAGGACATGAACTCATCTTTTTTATCGCTGCACAGTATTCCATGGTATATATGTGCCACATTTTCTTAATCCAATCTATCATTGATGGACATTTGGGTTGGTTCTATTTTTTATATTTTATTTAGAATAATGTATATCTATATTAATAAATGAGATTAACTAAGAAAAAAAAAGCACAGGAGAGCTACCGTGCCCTCTGGAACAGTTTCACATGGAGGAATTTTGCTTACCTGACCCTCAGCAGGGTTCCCCAACCTGGAGTTCACTTGGAGGTGCTCATTAGAATGCAGGTTCCTAGGCCTACCAAACCAGATTACCTGGGACAGGGCCAAAAATCTGCATTTTAAAAAATAATTTCAACTTCTATTTTAGATTCAGGGGGTACACATTCAGGTTTGCTTCACAGATATATTGCATGACACTGAAATTTAGGATAGGAATGATCCTGTCACCCAGATAGTGGGCATAGCCTCCAACAGTTAGTTTTTCAACCCTTGTCCCCCTCCCTCCCTCTCTCCCTTTGGAGTCCCCAGTTTCTATTGCTGCCATTTTTAGGTCCATGAACACACATTGTTTAGCTCCCACTTATAAGTGAGAACATGAGGTATTTGGTTTTCTGTTCCTGCATTTCATTCCCTTAGGATAATGGCCTCCAGCTACATCCATGTTGCTGCAAAGGACATGATTTTGTTCTTTTTTAATTGCTGTGTCATATTCCATGATGTGCATGTACCACATTTTCTTTATCCAGTCCACCATGGATAGGCACCTAGGTTGAGTCCCTGCCTTTGCTATTGTGAATAGTGCTGTGATGAACATATGGGTGTGTGTCTTTTTGGTAGAATAATTTTATTTTGGGTACATACCCAGTCATGGGATTGCTAGGTCAAATGGTAACTCTGTCTTACATTCTTTTTAAAAATTTTTTTTATTTTTAATTTTTGTGGGTACATAGTAGGTGCATATATTTATGGGGTACATGAGATATTTTGGTACCAGCACACAATGAGCAATAATCACATCATGAAAAATGGGGTATCCATCTCCTCAAGCATTTATCCTTTGTGTTACAATCCCATTAGACTCTCTTCTCTTTTTAAAAAATTTGAAATATATTGGAAAACATGGTTTTTGTTTAGTTTTTTATTTAACTTTTAAGTTCGGGGGTACATGAGCGGGTCTGCTACATGGTAAACTTGTGTCATGGGGGTTTGTTGTACAGATGATTTCATCACCCAGGTATTAAGCCTGGCATTCATGTCAAGTTATCTGAGTAATCTCCAAGCTGCTTTCCTCAGTGGCTGAACTAATTTACACTGCCACCAACAGTGTATAAGCCTTCCCCTTTCTCCCCAGCCTCGCCAGCATCTGTTGTTTTAGCCATGCTGCCTGGTGTGAGATAGTATCTCATTGTGATTTTGATTCACAGGGAATCTGCATGTCTGAAAGTTCCTCAGATGAATTGAGTGAATACTAACACTTGTGAGCTAGCACTGACTTCTTCAAGCAGCATGCCTATCACCTGTGACAGCTCCTTCTGGGGGATGTGGTGCACACAGTACACAGCCATCTCCCCCAGGACCACCCTTTGACCTCTTTCAGTGGTGAAACCATCCCAGCTACCAACAAGTGCAGAGGCAGCAAAACCAAAGTAAACCAGGAAGAGAAGTAGGCAAGACCATATATGTAACTAATAACAAAGTTTCTTGCAAAATAAAAAAGACCTGTTATTTATGTCTGCAGTGACCCTGACCACACAGTCAGTGAGTGAGCAGGTTTACAAGTTCTTGAAATAAATGTAAGCAGCACTACGGTATAACTATCTTTCCAAACTGCATTTCATAACCAGAAGACTGGCCTCCACTGGCGCCATTCCCCAGGCACCATCTACCCACACCTGGGAGCAGCCCCCAGTGGGCTTCAGATAATCCGCTCGCCAACCTTTGCAATCAGCTCTTCATTCTTTCCTGTGTTCCCTCACACCACACTCCTTCAGCTGATTGTGGCATGTCTCCTTACCCTTGGCAATTAGCCATTATAAAGAAAAAAGTTTCACCTCCTGCAAGAAGCCTTCCTAGATTACAAGAGAGCTGGTTCCTCCCACCTCCTCACCCCAACATCCCCAGTGAACATTTGCAGATCCCTGAGTTACTGAAGCCGTGCAGGAAGAATAGAAAAACAAAGGAGAATCTAGAAGCAAATGCCAATTTTTTTTCTCTGTTTCCTGGTGGGCTTCAGCAGACGTAGGCTGAAAATGCATAGGCAAGGTGACCTGTGGGCTTTTCCTGCTGGATTAGACAAGCACATCCCAGGGTCAGCCTATGGGACATGGACGCAACTTGGTGCAGGGAACCATACTGAGTGCAGGATGCGGATGGGAAAGGATACTCAGGCCTTGTCCAAGGGCTCGGAGGGGTGCCTCTGCCCATTGTCCATGTGTCTGGGCACCTGGGTGATGGAAGATGCCCCATTCGGTCGGGGGACAGGGCTGCCTGCACTGAGCCCCCAGGAGGCTGAGGAAAGCATTTCCCCACCCCACCCCAGGCTCTGTTTGTGGATGTGGCCAGGTGACCTCAGAGAGCCGGCTGATCTGGGTGGGTGCAAGGAGCAGTTTTGTAAGTTCAGGGTTCTTGCCTCTCTCCCCTCCCCATGGTGCAACTCTGCGGGGGATTTATTGGCATTTTGGCAAATCTCAACTTGGTTCACTGCTGCCTCTTCTTCCTAAAGACTTTCCAGGACTTCTTGGAGTGTGGGGGTGTTTTCAGAAGGAATCTGAGAGCACCTCCCCACCTCCCGCACACATACACTCAGCCTGCAATGGTCTCTGTCATGCCAGGTTAGAGGAACCAGGCAGGCTGAGTGACCCGGTCATGTCTCCTTGTTTTCAGGAAAACCGTACAACTCGACAGAGAGGCATTGAAGCCACTCTTTCATGAATGAGTCAGGATGACAGGTGGAGAAGGATGTCCCCAGACCCCAGGATCCCAAGCCTTTCACAGGAGAGGTGGGAGCATCCACCAGCCCTCCCTTAAGATAAGGCCACCTGCCACTGTGGTTTGGCTTATACCACAATATAAAGTCTAAAACAGCAACTTCTCTGTAAGAAAGCCAACCAGGGGACCCAAGGCACACAGGGCAGGGGGAAGGTACCTAGAGTGGACCCACAGGCCCCCGGCTGCCTTGTGGCTCCAGAGCCCCTGAGGACAGCAGCCCGGGGATGGACTTCGGCGCACTGTCATCCTGTGACTCCCACGCTTTCCCGTGGGTGCGTTCTGGACCTTGATCACAGGCTTCCTCTGTTTCCCCAGCTGTCAGCAAGAACACAGAGTGGGTGATTCTTGTCCGGACCAAGGTATGCACAAAGGTGATTACTATGGCCTCCGAGATTTGCCTACAGCTTGAACCTTCCTCGCCTAAAAGGGCACAGGTTATGGAAGTCACCCTGTGTACCTGCCAAGCCCCAGCCCCAGTCAAAAGTGCTAAACAACCCTGGGACAAAGCCAACTCCATCTCTGCTTTCAATGCACGCCAGCCACAGTGAATCCCTTAGCCCACTGGTGTCTTCGGGAGCCCCTCTCCATGCCCCGTTCTTCCAGCAGCTCCCTGTTGAGGAACCAAGTGTGCCCAGCCAATTTCCCCCAGCACCCACTCCCTAACAAGCCCTACTCAGGCTGTCATGGTTGGAACATCAAAGAGTCACCTCCCTTTGGAACTTTTTCACTAGCATCATTATAAAACACAGATCAATGTTCAAGAAATCCCCCAACCATGAGGAAATGAAGGAATTGGGGTTCAATGGCCAGCAATTGCCCTTCCCCCAATCTCTGAACACAGTTAAAACTTAATCAAGTGAAATGCTCAAAAATGAGGAGTATAAGCTCATTTTCCCATCTGGTTCAAGGAAGCCGTTGCAGTCTCTGCACATCAGTGGCGAAAATCACAGTCTATCTTCTTGCCTTAGCAAGGGCAGTAGAGTCTATATAATTTTATCTTGCTTGTTTGAATGCAGGAGTCTGTACCTGGGGGTCACATTTCTTTTTTTTTTTTTTTCTTTTGAGACAGGGTCTCACTCTGTCGCCAGGCTGGAGTGCAGCGGCCTGATCTCAGCTCACTGCAAGCCCGCCTCCTGGGTTCAAGTGATTCTCCTGCCTCAGCCTCCTGAGTAGCTGGGATTACAGGTGTGTGCCTGGGGATCACATTTCTATGGCAATTCCACAAGACCCCACAAGAGATGGTGCTACAGTTGGCTGCTCCCTGGCGTTCATTGGAATGCGGCTGCATTTTCTAAATTCCTTTGTCCTCTTGTCTGACTCTCCTTTGCTTCTTTCTCCACAGAATTATTTGTCCAAAAAAAAAAAAAAAAGTTGAGTTAACTGGGGACTCTGGTTAGCTGTTCTGTAGTTAATGCAGGTATAATTATACAATACACGTGAACATTGGTCTAGAGCAGCGCCATCCGCTCACGACGCGCCCTGTCCGTGCTATGCAAATGGTAGCCGCTCATGACAATGGCAATGGAGGAATTGGATTTTAAATTTTATTTAACTTTATTTTATTGTATTGTATTTTCGAGACAGAGTCTTGCTCTGTCCCCCAGACTGGAGTACAGTGGCACGATCTTGGCTTACTGAAACCTCCACCTCCCGGGTTTAAGCGATCCTCGTGCCTCAGCCTCCCGAGTAGCTGGGACTACACGCGCGCATCGCGGCGCAAGCCACCACGCCCGGCTAATTTTTTGTATTTTTAATGGAGACGGGGTTTCGCCATGTTGCCCAGGCTGGTCTCGAACTCCTGAGCTGAGGCAATCCACCTGCCTTGGCCTCCCAAAGTGCTAGGATTACAGGCGTGAGCCACCGCGCCCGGCAACTTTAATAATTTTAAATCTAAATAGCCACATGTGCTTTGTGGCTAGCTTCCTGGATGGGGCGGGAAGGACATTGATAGGCAGCTCACGGGAGCACTGGGCAGGAGGCTGTCTGGATTCAAATACAACAGCCCTGTGCTGTCCACGTGTGGTTGTGGGAATTCACCGAGACGACTTAGCGGGAGCCCCACGCTCAGTTTCGGGCACAGTGTAGATTCTCAGGAAAGCAAGGCCGTGTTGTTCTGATGGAACCCAAGGTTTGGGGTCTAGATTAGGCCAGCTTCAGCTTCTCCATCCCCCCTGGTTTCTACACTCCTTCAGGCCCTTCCTAAGTCAGGCATTGTAGCAGGCTGGCTTGTGTCCTCAAGAAGGATGTGTTTAAGTCCTAACCCCTAGTACCTGTGAATATGACCTTGTTTTGAAATTGGGTTTTTGCAGATGTGATCAGTTTAAAGGTCTTGAGATGAAATCATCCTGGATTGAGGGTGGGCCCTCCATCCGAAGACTGGGTGCTCTTATTTTAAGTTCAAAAGTACAACTGCAGGTTTGTTACACAGGCAAACTTGTGTCATGGGGGTTTGTCGTACAGATGATTTCATCACCCAGGTATTAAGCCTAAAACCCATTAGTTGTTTTTCCTGATCCTCTTTTTCCTCCCACCCTCCAAAAGGCCCCAGTGTGTGTTGTTCCCTTCCGTGTGTCCATGCGTTCTCATTATTTAGCTCCCACTTATAAGTGAGAACATGTGGTATTTGGTTTTCTGTTTCTGTGCTAGCGTGCGAAGGATAATGGCCTCCAGCTCCATCCATGTCCCTGAAAAAGACATGATCTCGTTCTTTTTATGGCTGCATAGTATTCCATGGTGTGTATGCACCACATCTTCTTTATCCAGTCTACCATTGGTGGGCACTTAGGTTGATTCTGTCTTTGCTATTGTGAATGCTGCTGCAATGAACATTCCCTTACATGTGTCTTTATAATAGAATGATTTATATTCCTTTGGGGATGTACCCAGTAATGGGATTGCTCAGTTGAATGGTATTTCTGTCTTTAGGTCTTTGAGGTATCTCCACACTGTCTTCCACAATGGCTGAACTAATTTATACTCCCACCAACAGTGTAAAAGTGTTTGAAAGGGGTTACATTCCTTAGCCTCATCATGAGGACCTGGTTCAGTGAGCAGAGTTGAGGGAAGGTAAAACAGGACCTAGAAATGGCCACAGCTAGAGCGCCACCCGAGCTGCCAGGACCAGGCTGGACTCTGCACACGAGGTTGTCCAGGGCAGGGCAGGGCCAGGGCAGGGCCAGGGCATGCCTGGAGCTGCCACCACTGTAGCACAGAACACGGGGTCTTAATCTGGGTGAGGAGTCAGGAAGTCTGTGAACTTAGATAGGAAAGAAATTCCACTTTTATTTTCCCTGACTTCTAACTACATGTTGGCCTTTTCTTCCTCTCGAAGTCTTAACCTGGGTGAGGAGTCAGGAGGTGTGTGAACTTAGATAGGAAAGAAATTCCATTTTTATTTTCCCTGACTTCTAACTACACGTTGGCCTTTTCTTCCATTAGGAGCACAGGCAATGAAGCACACTGTGGGGGACACACCTGCGATTGTCGAAATCACGGATATTTTCATACTGCATTGCAGCTGTTGCCAGTATCATCAGTGACTTTCATCCTTCTCTCTGCTTTGTAATTATGGTAGTTATAAGGCGGACAACTCAATCTTGTCTTAAGCTATTAATAAAAAACACGTGCACTATCATATCACAGTTGGGAGGGCGGGGTGGGGATTGTTACATTTTGTTACATTTTGTTAGCTGTATTTCAACATACTGGTTTCCTTGGGAAGCCCATGTACTTTATTTCATGCATTTGAAGTCTGAATTCTGAGAAAGGGTCCATAGGCTTCCCCAGGCTGCCACAGGGGTTCATGACACAGAACAGGGTAAGAGCCACTGGCATGGACACTAGAAACCTACACCAATGCTGTTGTATCACTTTTCAGACAAACTCTGTGCAATAGGAATTTTTTAAAGATGCACTGTCACTTGAGGAAGACAGGTGATCTTCCTGCGGCACAAATAGAAGCAAAGAGATTTCTCTTCTTCTCTGTACAGCAACACAATTGATAAATGGCCGATAATCTCCACCAAATTGGCAGCAGTAGGCTGCCCGAAGGCAGCAGGCATATTCATCTTTGTGAATTGTTTTACTATGATGCTGTCACATTTCCAGGAATCAGACGGTTAAAATGATATATTTTTGTGGTTTGGCATTTGCAGCTTTGCTCTGACTTCGCTGGTAACTGCCAACATCTGCAAATTATTATGTGCTTAAAAAAAAATCAACCGCCACCGCAGGCTGCCCCCACGGTCCCCGGCTGGGCCAGGCCTCCTGCCAGGCCACAGGGCAGAGTTCTTGGACCAGGAGGCAGCAGGGTCAAAATCCAGGTTGCCTAGGAAGCCCCCAAAGACAGTTATGGATAGAGCTGGGAGCCCGAAACACACGCGGCAGTCTCTCAGTTTCCAGGTACCAGTTCTCACATCATCCACGCATGTGTTTGAGGAAAAACAAAAAAAACTGATGGTTGCCAAAAACAAAAATGCTTCCATATCAAAGTTTATCAGTGTCAATGTCAAAAGACTTCTGGTTCGTAGACTCATTTTGGCTTGAGGCCACCAGAAGTGAACTCTGGTTTATAAATGCAGAAGCAGAGGCACTGGCCGATCATGGAAGATGCATGGAGCTGTTCAAGAGGCCCAAGCCTGGTGCTCAGAAACTTGGCAGGATCAAGCATCTCGCCCAGGAATTCATCCCCTGCTTGTCTAAGCCGGCTGGCTCTCGTGACTGACTCGGAACAACAGAGCAGATGTTTGCGTGGGAGGCAAGCCTCACCCAACATCTGTCCTGCGGCGGGAAGGCCTGGGTGTTCACAGATAGAGCTGGAGTTCCCCGGTGGGTGGCACAGACAATTAGCTGGTGCTGCGTCACATGTAGTCTAATTACAGGGGGAAATAGGCTCAAACACCGGGTGATAAGCAGTGCAACTGTTTCGGGTGACTCTGTAATTTTTCCTCCGTTAATTTTCTCCATAACGCACATGACTGTCATAAGGGTTAATTAAAAAGAGCGTGAGTGGCCTCATGTCACATGTAGCTGGACCAGAAAGTGTTGAGTACCTGCTCATGCGTGCAAGAGGAGGAGGGAGGAGCACATCACTGAACTTCACATGAAATCGGATACCCGGGACTAGAGACAGTAGAGGGTTTTGGTGAAATCAGATACACATTGCAAAGCAGCACACCGCGATAATTCAATTTAGATATACTGAGATGGGCTGTATAAACAAGGAGAATGGAAGGCAAAAGGGTGATTCCAGGGAGGCTTCCTGGAGGAGGTGAGCTCTTCAAAGAGGTCATGTGCACAGGTAGAGGAAAGAAATAGAAAAAAAAAAAAAAACAGCACTAGAGCCAAGGACAGGAAGGATCACAACCATAGGGACAAGGATCCAAAACCATGAGGTTAGAACCTGAAGACAAGGAACCAGACTCAAGGAAAAAGTTTCCTTCAAAGATAACGGCTGATGGGTGCAAGGAGGTATCGAGGGATAGAGGATGTCCAACCCCAAGCTATAAGCAAAAGTCCAACAACTGATATCTCTTGTTTGCAACCCATCTCAAAGCCACCAAGCCTTGTGTAAATATCACCCAGAGTGGCCAAGACACCAAGTGAGCAGAGCCTGGTGACATCTAGGATTTGCACATAGCAGGTGATGAATAAACCCATGCTGTCTGACTTGGGAACTTTGACCTCAAGCTCATCACCTCTAGTATTTGTGGATGAAGTCAATGATAGAGTTAGTTCTTGCTTGTTCATGAAGCGGATGGTGCATCATTCTAAGCAACGCATAACATATCTGTTTTTAAAATGTTTTTATATGCATCTTGGATCACATTAAAATTACTTTGCATTTTGAACCATACAAAAACTGATGGGGTTGGGAGTAGGGAGTGGACACTCCAGCCCTTCCTGCACTGAAAGAATGGATGTGCAAGCCACATGCTCTAAGAGGGTGGAGGCATCCTCTTACCTAAATACTAGACTGGCATCAGCAGCTGCAATCCCCGATCTAATTGCCTTGCTGGCAGTATCTGAAGCAATTGTTTTAATTTGAGACTTCATAATGACAATCCAAAGCTCACTTGATTATGATTATCACTGAGGAAGGCACTATTCAGAGTGTAGCAAATAGATAATATAGCTTTATCTACACAGCATCGCTCAGAGTGCAGCAAGTAAATCATATGGCCTGATCTACACACACACAAACACACACACGTGAAGTCAGGAATCTCTGACAGTGCAGTTCTAGTGTCCCCAAGCCTGTGACGGGTGTGCAAGATAGCGCCGTCCTGGGTCTGGCCCAATCCACGGGGGTTTGGATTCTGGGTTTGCTCATCCCCTGGGCTTTCTCTGCTTCTGTGGATCCCACTCCAGAGAGTGCTGGCATCGCCTCTTTCTTCAGGCTCTGAAGCCTCTTTCAATTCAGAACTTGAAATTCATTGCAGAGAACCCTCAGTTGTTTTGTCTGCAATCAAGTGACGGTGACTGCATTAGTCCCTGGGGCTGCCATAACAAAGCACCACAAATGGGAGGCTTAAAACAACAGGAATTTATTCTCTCACCATTCTGGAAACCAGAATTCTGAAATCAAGCTGTCGGCAGAGTTGGTTCTCTCGAAGGACTGGGAGGGAGAATCTGTTCCGTCTTGCCTTTAGATTCCGCTGCTTCCAGCAGTCCGTGGCTGTCACATGGCCTTCTCCCTCTGGAGTGTGTCTCTGTGTCTGTCCTCCTCTTCTTGTGATATCACGAGTCATATTGGAATAAGGGCCCACCAGACACCAGTATGATTCCATCTCACCTAACTGCACTGGCAGTGACCCTATTTCCAAATAAAGCCAAATGCCGAAGCAGCAGGGGTTAGGACTTCAATGTATCTCTCGCAGGGACACAACTGAACCCACAGCAGTCAAATACACGGTCCTCATTAACCATACATGTAGGTCTGCTTTCTGCTGTGTCTAACAGATGCGCTTTTCTGTCCGAGGTTGAAAATTAAGGCAGCTTCCTCCCTGCCAGGGTACCCCCTGCACAGGCCCCTGCCACAGCTGGTGGTTACTAGAAGTCTTTCATACTCTTCAGTCCTGTGACAATAATTTCGTGTTTCCATGCACCCATATATAGACCCTAGCGCTTTTGGCAGGAAGAGAAGAATTTCTAAGTTGAGGCTGTTTAAAAGCGTCTCCCTAGTGAAGGGTCACCAGATTTAGCAAATAAAAATACAGGACACCTAGTTAAATTTGGATTTCAGATAAACAATGAATAATTCTTCAGGATAAGCATGTCCCATGCAATATTTGGAACACACTTACACTACAAAAATTACGAAAGTTCATGTTGCTGGGTGTCCTGTATTTCATCTGGCAAGCCTACACTGCCGGCACCAGAAAGTCCTTGAAGTGAGTCTCCTGATCCTTCTCCACCCCCACCCTCAGTCCTGGCTCCATCTGCCCTAGAGGCTGAGGGCTTTCTATGTAACCCCCATGGAGACAGGGCATTATAAGATGCAAGGATGTGAATGGAAAAAAATCACAAGATCTATACATCTGGAAAGGGGATCTTTATTTCTTCTAAAGGATTACAGCCTGCAGGGTGGCCATTCTGACAGGCCGGGAGACGCAGCCTCTGGCAGAAACAGCTGGCAGGCACCTGGAAGGAGGGGGCGTTGCGGCAGGAGCCTCATGCTGAATTGAGCTGGCCAAACATACATATTCAGGTTCCAGGAGGAGCTATGAATATTCACAAAGAGAGTCCTGAGCCGTGCCCACTGAACATGCACGTTACATGCGTCCCATGTTCACTTTGGGGTGGAGGCTTCACATTTAAAAGCATTACAATGAGTCCCTACACGTCAAAAGGTGAGGCAGGGACTCGAAGGCATACAAGTGTGCAGCTTCCATAATCAGCCTGAACCAGGTCTATGGTTGGCGGTCTCTTACCAGGAGACTGAAATCAGCCTCTCGTCCAATCAAAGCTATAGTCACAGCTGTGGAACGGGGTCAGCCAGCGTCTGCAGGTGGATGAGCTGCAGTCGTTTGAATCTCGGGGCCGGTGCGTGTTTAGCTGCTGGAGAAAAAGAAGGCGCTGTGTGTGAGAGCAGAGCCCGTTCTCTAAGTGTAGAGTGCGCGGCTTGACCCTTGCCTGGCGTGGCCTGAGGTGCTGCTTATAATTTGGTGTCTTATTGCCATAAGGAGTCTGTGCTGTCGGTCTCATGTCTCTATTTTAGCATGACAGCCAATCATCGTCGTCTAAACCACAAAGGGGAGGGACTGTGATGAAGCGTGTCCGATCGCCCGTCCCCTCGTGGCTGGGAGCTCAGCTTTCAGGTTTCTCTGGGGTCCCCTTGGCCAAGAGGGAGTCTGTTCAGTCACTTGGGGGACTTCGGATTTTATTTTAGTTCTGAAAGAGTAGCAAATGGGGACCAACATGGAATTTGAAATGTATAGGAGGTAATTCCCAAAGTAAACCGCTCCGTGGACGTGATTCAGATCTGACTCCATGACAGTGCTGTCCCCTTCCCTGCCACCGTACTCCTCAAGGAGCTGGACGCGTCCTCGCAGGAGTGAGAGCTGCCTCATCCACACCCACAAAGAAAGAACTCCGCTCACATATTTCCCTGCAAACAAAGGGGCTCTGTATGTAATTAACTGACAAAAACGCGGGTGGAATTGCAGGTTTGGAAATAAAGTATAAGGCTCTATAACTCAGCCTGGCTCCGCACACACAAGCCGTCAACTGACACCTGAGCTGGACTGAAGCAGGAAGGGGGCTGGCCCCTGGTCAACACACACTGAACCCAGCGGCCAGTACACACCCTGCTCAGCTGACATGGGCTCTGCAGAGAATTCCAGCTCCCTCTATTCCCCACCCCTCACACAGAAACCTCTTATCCAGTTTGAGAGAGGTGTGTGCATGCATGTATGCACGTGCGTGTGCAGGCTTGTGTGCATGCCTAATGAAAAGCAGCTTGTTCAGAGTTAGTCAAAGGCTTTGGGAATGAAACGCGGCTTTGAGCCCTTCCACAGCAGCTTTGAGGGGAGGTGTGTGTTGGTCAGAGCATGAAACCAGACGCCTGGAACACCGCCCAGCCAAACCCACCCGCAGCTCTGATGCAGGAGCTCGCACAGAGCATGACACGTTTCTCTGGGTTTGTTTTTTCTTTATCTACAAAGAAGTAGAAGGAGAAGGGAAAAGGATAGGAGTCCTAAAAGGCTTATTACTGCCCACGAGGGTCACTGGAATTGACTCAAGTCAGTGAAACGCTTTGAAGATTAACGGGCCCATATAAATGTTAATTTGTTATGAGGTTTCTGCTAGGACGTTAAACAGAGCAGGGAAGACTTGCCCATAAAACACAGCATGCAGTCCTTGGTTATAATTAGTGCCTATAAAGGTCTCTATATTGGATTCAGTCGAGGGCCTGGCAGGAGGGCAGTAAGGAGCCATTCCAGCTCCTTTTAGAGGCGAAAGTGGGGCTGTGGACGAATAGGTTCCTCAGAACAGTCACTGCCTGGGAAGCAAAACCACGGAATGAAAAGCTAGGGACAGTCCCCTAACGTGGGGGTGGGGCAATCAAAGGGAGCCGCCTTTGAAGAGCCCTGAGTCCCTTGAGGGAAAGGCAGCAACAAAGCGCCGCTTGTCCACCATCACCTGCAGCATGCTTTCCTTAATGAGGACGAGACCCAGGTGGCTCGGTCACTGCAGCTCCCTGGAAGGGACCCTCAGGCCCCCAAAATGGGAAGTCCCCACCTTCCCGCAGACTCAGGATGCTTCTTGTGGGAAAGCACACCCACACTTACAGTGACAGCAGTCATGCTGACCTCAAAAATCCTCCAGGAAAATCAAAATTACACCAATTCACAGGATGTTCCTCAAAGTCCTGGTTTCACAAACTGGAAAACAGCGCAACCCAGCTGTGGTCCAGAGGTCCTGGTGACCTGGCAGCGACAGAATCTTCTCAGGCTGCCTCTGTGCTGCCCTTCTGTGCTGGGATGCACCTGTTGGGGAAAGCTGGGGTTAGGAAACCCAGTGGGTGACCAGGGAGAACTCAAGAACCAGCAAAGAAAAGCAACAACAGGCATATTCACATTTTAAAATGCTTCAGGTGCAGTTTACATACTCTGTAGAGGTTGGTAAAAGTTACACAAATTATGCAAATATCGTGTGGCTCACCTACTGTCATGGACAATATTGTGCACCCCACAAAATTATGTTGAAGCCGAACTCCCAGTTAGGGGTGACTGTATTTGGAAGCAGGGCCTTTAAAGAGGCAATTAAGTTAAGATGAGGCCGTTTGGTGGGCCTTAATCCAATCTGACTGGTGTCCTTATAGAAAGATACAGAGACCCCAGGATGCATACAGGAGGGGCCTCTGCAAGCTGAGGAGGGGACTCAGGAGAAAGCAAACCCACAGGTGCCTTGACCTTGAACTTGTGACGCTGAGCTTCCAGAACTGTGAAAAATAAACTCCTGCTGTTTAAACCTCCAGTCTGTGGTCCTCTGCCATGACAGTCCCAACAAACCAATACAAAGACAATCAGAGAGCCAGAGGCCACGGGGCTCCCACCGGCTTGGGTGCCTTAGGCAACACGCCCCATCCCTGGGGTCCTGGGCGCACCAAACCCACCCCTGGCTCCTGGGCGCACCAAACCCACCCCTGGCTCCTGGGCGCACCAAACCCACCCCTGGCTCCTGGGCGCACCAAACCCACCCCTGGCTCTTGGATACCACCTCAGGACCACAGCTCCATTCATCCAGAGGCCAAGTGGGCAGCCTGAGGCAGTAAGAACACCACTCACTGGAATGAGCCGTTCAGGGCTTTGGGATCCCCTCCTCCAGGCAGCCTTCTCTGGCGGCAGCCACCCTCCTCTGAGCCAGGTACCCTGCACTCCTCCTCCAGGCTCTCAAAGAACCCTGGAGTCCCACATATCAGAGCACTTTCCACACCGTGTGCTGACTTCCTGGCTCCCAGAGCCCAGCCCTAGGAGATCCTTGTTCTGGGGCACGTTTCTGCCTTTCCTTATCCCTATCTTTCTCCTCCTCACTCAGCACCTGGCCCTCGATGAGCAGGGTTCTCATATTTAACAGCTGTCCACTGGTCATGACACCTGGGTGCTGGAGGGAGCAGGAGCACAGGCACTGAAGCCTGCCGGCGGGGGGTCCGGATGCTACTGAGCGGAGAAGGAAAGGTGTCTCGGCAGAGTGAACAGTGTGTGTGCCGGCCCAGAGGTGAGCCGCAGCAGCTGCGGTGGCTGGAGAAGTTCAGGAGGGTTGTGGGAAAAAGCAGGAGGAGGTGGGGAGGGCTTCAGAGTGGGCTGGAGAGGTTGGTAAGGGCTAGGCCACCAAGGACCCTATGAGCAGTTCAGGGCTTTGGGATCTACTGAGAAGGGAGCAACCCTAGGGGTTCTCTGCAGGTTGCAAGCCCTCTGGCCCCCAGTGGCCAGGAGTCTTCAAATCCCATAACCCCCACCCATGGTATTCTGCCCCTAAGGATGTCCACAGATGAGAAGATTGGCCTTCCAAGATTCTCCATCAACCCCTCAGTGAGGCTTCAGCAGCACTGAGCCCAGCAGAGACTTCTGTAGCACCCGAAAGCCTCCTTCTGTCTTGGGAGCCTCATCTGATCTGCTGTATCATGCGTCCCTGCCCTCTCCTCTCTGGGGCCTCTTTCCTTCCATCATCAGGGGAACTCGCTCCCCTGAAAGGAGAGGGCCAAGATGGGAACATTGTGCTATGTCAGCAGCCAGACACACAGCCCGCTGAGCTCCAAACAAAAGAAGTGCCAGGACCCAGGCACCTTTGTCAAAAGACAGCCAATGTAGCCTCTGTTCCAGGAAGGCTCCAGCCTGTGGCCTGTGGGGGTGAAGACAAGCTCCTGCACAATCTGGCCCATTGGATATAAAACATCTATTTGACTTCGGAGAGGGGAAAATATATCACATTGCTAAAATGTCCTTGGTTGCAGTGAATAGCCCAGGGAGAGGTGGAACAATTCATTCCAGAGACCAGCATGAGTGAGGAAGTTGACAAGCACAACGTGGGGCTTTCCAAACAAAAGAAGGAAGAGGCCAAGATAAGGATTTGGTACATTTGGCCAACAAATGGAGGAAATAATCATTTCCAAACCATTCTTGAATGTGCATTTCATCCGTATTTATAAGAATGCAAGCCTGCACACGCTTTCCACCCTGTGTCACCCCATCATGGGCAGGGACTTGGTTTACAGACTTTTATATTTGCAGATGGCATCTCTCATGCACATACATTTTGCGTATACTTTGACATAAATAAACCCGGTTTGGTTTTAAGAAATTTTAAACAAGTGATGTAAAAATATTGAAATAAGATGCTAAGGTTTATTTGGAGTTCTCCTAGGATGCTGAAGAGGTGGAAAGAATAATTTCCAGAATGAAATTATTCCTCAAACATGTTAGACATTATATCAACTCTAGCACAATGCTATGTATGCAGCAAGAGGGTGATAGTATCTGTGATTGGCTGAATTAATTAATCAATCTTAGGCATTCAACAAATATTTATTAAACAGTTAAATGAATAAATGAATGGAGGCAAGGGATAGGATTGGTGCATTTAAGTTCACATGTTAACGAACCCCCATAATAAGCTTCAGTAGTTGTGCAATTTGTTGTTGGCATCCTAAGTTCTGAAATGCAATATATTCTACATTTTCTCCCCCTTATTTCCTTTCCCAAAGTTTCTAAAAAATGAAACAAAACATCCGTGTGCATGAGTGATCCCTGGCAACCTGCCATAGTCCACATTCCTTCTCTCTGAGACTCTCTCTGATATTCAGTTCTTGGCCTCCACTTGTCCCCAGATCATGTCCAGACGGCTGCAGGCTCCAAATGCCCAGAAGTCAGCTAATCCCAGGATCGGCAACAAGCCTTGGCTCTGGGTAGACCTCTTACCTTTTCAAGAGCTTTTTCATTGGGTCTTTGATTTTATTTCACCAACTCTGTGAGTCAGGACAGGCATGTTCTCGTATTCTCACTCTCTCTTTCATACAGACACACACATGCACAAACATGAACACTTACCCCACATGCTCATGCTCACCTGGTCCAAGGAACCCAAGGCCCTGGCATCCAGAGAATGAGAGCTCCCAGGGCTAGCTGCTGAGGGTCAAGGCCGAAACCAGCTCAAGATTTCCTTCCCCCACCAGTGCCGTCCCTGTCCCCATGCAGGGCAATGGTCCACCCATTCCCAAGAAAAGGCCTCCAACTCCCTTCGTCCAGTTCCCTGCCCCTGGGCCTGTCCTCATTCTCGCTCTGCTGAAGTTGACACAGGCCTCGCTCCTGTGCAGGGGTGGGACGGGGTGGGGGAGCTACATTTAGACAAGGAAAGGGCCCCCAGGCTTCTGAGTGCGCGTACACACAGACAGGCCTCTGGGACACATTCTGGATGGCTCTGGGCAGATGGCTGTGTTTCCTCTTTTTTCCAGAAAAAAATTCCAGACGACGCAATGATCACAAATGCCAATATCCTAGTAATTGACAGGACTGGATCACACTATGTGAAAAGAAAAGGCGCCCCACAGGCTTTATATACATGTGCGCCGGGCACGCTCTCTGTGTCTCTAGCTGTGTCTCTGTGGACCTGTGTCAATGCTCTGTTGGTCTCTGTCTCTCTTTGTGTGCCTCTGTCTCTCTCTGTAGCTCTGTCTCTCTCTGCCTGTGTTCCCCTATATCTCTGTCTCTCTGTCTCTGTCTCTCTCTGCCTGTGTTCCCCTATATCTCTGTCTCTCTGTCTCTGTCTCTCTCTGTAGCTCTCTCTCTCTGCCTGTTTCCCCTATGGCTCTGTCTCTCTGTCTCTGTCTGTCTCTGTCTCTCTGTGTGTCTCTCTGTCTCCCCTCTCCCTCTCTCTCTCTGTCTCTCACACACATATCCCTCACTGTACGTCCAACTCAGCTCAAGCCCGTCTCCCTTGCACTTCCTATAAGCCCCTCCTGGAATGGCCCACCCAGAAGGGGCACTCAAAAGTGGGGATGCATTAACTTTCAGAATATCTGACCTCACCACATGACCTCAGCCGGACTCTGGGTCCAAGCAGGGAGTGGAAAATATCCCCAAGTGTAGCTGAGATGAGGCCTTGGAGTTAAGAGGTGAGCAGAGGAGAAGAAACCAGAGAAGAACATTAGAAAGAGGAGATTTGGAAAACTTTCTTTCATTCAACAAATGCCCGCCATGGCCAAGCACCTTTTGTATGTGAGGTGCTTAGTCACCGGGCCTGCGGCAGGAAGGATGAGACAGCCCACCCGCAGGAGGCTGACTGGAAGGGAACAGCCTTGGGAGACAGACGAAAGACAGGAATGAAGCGTTGGGCACAGCCAGCAGTAATACATGCAGCAGAAGAATGAAGCAAGGTGAGGGAAGAAAGCGTAGGGGGTGCCTGCAAACTTAAGCAGTGAATTCATCCACCAGGGCTGCCATCACAAAGTCTGCAGACTGGGCGGCTTAAACAATACACATTTAGTTTTTCACACTTCTGGAGGCTACTAGTCTGAGATCAAGGCGCCAGCAAGGTTAGTTTCTCCTGAGGCCCCTCTCCTTGGCTTGCAGGTGGCCTCTTTTCCTCGCCAGGGCTTCAAACGGTCTTCCCTCTGTGTGTATCCTAATCTCTTCTTATAAGGACACCAGTCGGATTGGATTAGGGCCCACCCCATGACCTTCTTTTATCTTAATTACATCTGGAAAGACCCTATCTCCAAATTCAGTCACATTCAGAGGTGCTAAGGTTTGAGGCTTCAGCCTATGGATTTTGGGGGACACGATTCAGCCCATAACAGATGTGGTGCAAGCTGGACACCCTCTGTGTGGACACGCAGACCCACCCTTCCTGCTTTTCTTCTCTGCCCTTTGCCCCAGGACACTGACCTACAAAATGCATTTATGACTCCCTGCCTCCCAGCCCCATGAAGCGGGAGCACATGAAGACATGCCAAGGAGGGAGGAGGGTGTTTATCCCCAGCCCCTCCCTGCTTGCTTGCTTCAGGCAGGCAGCATCTCTCTACCCTGAGGCAACAGCACCTGTTAAGAGATGCACCTGCTCCATCCAGCTCTCTCCCCAGGTTCTGCTGATGATAATTGCTGCCTCCCCTTGGCCCTTCAGACAGAGCACTGGTAAGTTCTCCCCACTGTCTCTAGACCTGGGGTGTTGCAACAACCTAAACCCTGCCCCCAGCTTTGTAATAGTACCTTTACTAAATTCTACTCTTAAATTGCCACATCTTAGTGGGCCATCCGACCAATACAGGGGGATCAGGCAGGAAGAATCAGAGAAAGAAAAAGGAAATCAAGAAAAAATGGTGTCCCAAGATCATTTCAAGAAGTGGGGCATGATCTTATGATAAGAGTTGCAGAGGTTAAGAACTTGAAGAGAGGCCATGCATGTAGGAAGATGTGGGGCCCAAGCAACCCCAGTGGTTGGGGCAGTGGAAGGCAGGATGCTCATCAAAGCAAAATAAACTTAGTTAAGGAGAAGTAGGGGCAGATTTCATAGTCAGAAAACACACAACAACCTTATCCATGCCACAGTCCACATTCAACAAGCACTTGTTGCCTTGAAGCCCTCATGACTCCCCAGTCCTGCGTGCAGGACACCCATGAATGTGTGTGCATGTGTGTTTGTGTGTGCATGCGTATATGGACACATACACAGACAAGTGAATGACCTGTGATATGGGGTTTTATTCAATTACTGTATATAGTATACAGATATCTAACTCCCAGAATGCAAGGCTGAGCAATAAATATTAAATAACAATAAATATTAATCTAGCTTTGACAATAAAGCCTTGTTTATGAAAGCCAAACCTCTCCAAAGATATGTTTTATATTACTCCTTAATTTATGATACAATCTTTATATTTTTGTTATTTTGGCACTAAAGCCCTTTCTTTTTTAATAGACTTTATTTTTAAAGCAGTTTTAGGTTCGCAGCAAAACCGAGCAAAAAGCACAGAAAGTTCCCATGTACTCCCTGTCCCCGCGACCCCACACAAGCCTCCCTCACGATCAGTATGCCACACCATAACGTCCAGTTTTAAAATATGCTTCAACCCATTTAAACAACCATAGAACGTTCCCAAAATCTTCCTGACAATAAACAGCATGAATACATGCCTACTGGCCGGGAGTGAGAACCAAGAGGTTGAAGACTTTCTTCCATATTGTTCTCAAAGCCAAGACTTAGGCCTACAGCAAACATCCAGCCACCTCCCTCTGCCTTGGCCGTTCTGTCTTGATAACCACAGCTGTATACTTCAGCAGTTTCAACCACTTACTTCCCAAGCCTACAAAATCTTCCTTTTGCTCCAGTTGCAAGGGGGAGGCATTGGCTAAAGCAAATCATAGTCTCTGTGGGTACACCTGGGAGGCAATGAAACGCAATAGCTGAATGCCCCCATCCCCACAGAGACAGAACTATAGTGGCCTGCCATTCACTCACACTGCAGAAACATCTTTGTCTAAGCATAACTTCGTCCAGCCAGTTACAGGAACAAGTGGCTTCATCTCAAAGTAAAAGTTAAAAAGAAAAAAAAAATTAAAGGAAACTGGGATCTTTTGGCTCAACTAGCCAGTCTTGCATCTGGAACTAAAATCAGAGGCCAGCCTCAAAAATGGACAAAGGACTTGAATAGATGTCTCTCCAAAGAAGGCATACAGATGGCCTGTAAGGACCTGAAAAGACCTGCAACATCACTAACCATTAGGGAAATGCAAAGCAAAACCACCATTTACTACCGCTTTTCAACCATCAGGATACCTAGTGGGTTTCTTTCTTTCCATTCCTTTCTTTAAAAAAAAAAAAAATTTTATTTTAGGTTCGGGGGTACCTGTGGAGGTTTGTTACATAAATAAACTGGTGTGTCATGGGGGTTTGTTGTACAGATTATTTCATCACCCAGATATGAAGCCCAGTAGCCAATAGTTATCTCTTCTGCTCCTCCTTCCTCCCACCCTCCACCCTCAAGTAGACCCCAGCGCCTGTCATTTCCTTCTGTGTTCATGAGTTCGTATCATTTACTTCCCACTTATAAGTGAGAACATGTGGTATTTGGTTTTCTGTTCCTATATTAGTTTGCTAAGAATAATAGCCTCTAGCTCCATCCATGTTCCCACAAAAGACATGATCTTATTCTTTTATATAGCTGCATAGTATTGCATGGTGTATTATGTACCACATTTTCTTTATCCAATCTGTCCTTAATGGGCATTTAGGTTGATTCCATGTGTTTGCTATGTGTGCATGTGAACAGTATTCCATGTGAACAGTGCTGCAGTGAACATTCGTGTGTATGTGTCTTTAAGGTAGAATGATTTATATTCCTCTGGGTATATACCCAGTAATGGGATTGCTGGGTCGAATGGTAGTTCTGTTTTTAGCTCTTTGAGGAATCGCCGTATTGCTTTTTACTATGGTTGAACTGATTTGCACTCTCACCAACAGAGCATAGGAGTTCCCTTTTCTCTGCAACCGTGCCAGCATCTGTTATTATTTTTTTTTACTTTTTAATCATAGCCATTCTGACTGGTGTGAAATGGGATCTCATTGTGGTTTTGATTTGCATTTCTCTAGTGATCAGTGATGTTGTGCTTTTTTTCATATGCTTGTTGGCCGCATGTATGTCTTCTTTTGAGAAGTGTCTGTTCATGTCCTTTGCCCAATTTTTAATGGGGTTGTTTTTCTTCTGTAAATCTGTTTAAATTCCTTATAGGTGCTGGATATTAGACCTTTGTCAGATGCATAGTTTGCAAATATTTTCTCTCATTCTGTAGGTTGTCTGTTTACTCTGTTGATAGTTTCTTTTGCTGTGCAGAGGCTCTTAGGTTTAATTAGATCCCATCTGTCAACTTTTGCTTTTGTTGCGATTGCTTTTGGTGTCTTTGTCATAAAATCTTTGCCCATTCCTATGTACAGGATAGGATACCAAATATTTTTTAAAAAGAAAGAAAGAAAAGAAAAAGTGTTGTCAAGGATTTGGAAACATCAGAACACTCGTGCATTGCTGGTAGGAATATAAAGTGGTACAGTGTCTGTGGCATGGTAATTCCTTGAAAAATTAAACATGGAATTACTACATCATACAGCGATTCCACTTCTGGATATCTACATTAGAAAATTGAAAGCAAAGACTTGAACAGATATTTGCACAACAATGTTCATTATTCACAATAGCCAAAAAGTAGAAACAACCCAAATGTCCATCAATAGATGAATAAAATGTGGTACATACATGTAATGAAATATTATTCAGCCTTAAAAAGAAATGAACTTCTGACTCATGCTGCAACATAGATGAACCTTGAGGATATTATGCTAAATGAAATAAGCCAGACACAAAAGGACAAATACTGTATAATTCCATTTACATGAGTTACTGAGAATAATCAAATCATAGAGACGGAAAATGGAATCGTGGTTACCAGGAGATGAGAGGAGATGGGAGGGAGGGGGTTGGTGTGTCATGGGTACAGAGTTTCAGTTCTGCAAGATAAAAAAAAGCTCTGGAGATGGATAATGGTGGTAGTTATGCAATAGTATGAATGTCTTTAGTGCCACTGAATTGTACACTCAAAAAGGGCTAAAATGGTAAATTTTATGTTAGGTATTTTACCATGATTTTTTTTAAGTTCACTTAAAAACAAATCAGGAGCCTGCACCCCTTTTTGCACCAAGTCTTCCCATCAGAGCAGGGACAGGCCAGGGAGGCTGCCTGTGTCACAGCCACAGGGGACAGTGGTTTCAGGTGGGGATGGGTCCTGGAGACATGGACAACCTCATTCTCTCCTGTCCAATCTCTCACCAGGGATGACATGCAGCTAAGTGGTGGAGCCAGCAGCCAACCCAGAGACCCTTGTCCTTATCCATCTTCTGCTGTCTGTGCCCACAACCCAGTCTCCACCACTGTGCTGAGGTCCGTCTACTCAGGCCCAGGCAGACCAGGCACCATACCTCCCTCTCTGTTCCTAGGTTCAATCTTTGCCTCAAATGCCCTTTGTTCTCTCGAGCTGGAAAAAGAACATCTGAGGAAGATATTGATGGCTGACAGCAGGAAAATCAGAAGTATCTTTGCCAATTAGAAAATAAAGTAAAAGACCTCATAGATACACTTTCTACAGAAACTCAGCTTTGTTTCCCTATTCTCGTCCCATCATTGTTACATTCCTGGCCCAGCTCACCCTCGGCACCGGGTGGCACAGCCCAGGAGTGAAACCGTTCCTCACCTCGACAAGCCGGGGGGACATACAATCCACAGAGCCCCCAGTTTATTTGGCCTCCCCGTAGGTTTCTGCTGCAGCCTGAGTGAGGTTTACATTTATAAGGAGACCCTCATTCTCAATCTTATAAGGTCCTCTTGGAATATTCCAGACAGGAATGGAGCTGACAAGATGCTTGGAAGGGTGCAGGGCTGCACGAAGCCACCTGTCCATTTCCCCACCCTGAGACAGGGTCGCAGTGGATAAGCACCCACTTTTAGGGACATTGGAGGTGGGAAGCCCATTGTCACTCCTGTGTTGACATCACACGCTAGAAGGGAGTCTGTTTCCTCTCCCTGAATCCCTGACACTGCAAGGAAGTTATTTCCTCGAACTCTTGGGAAGTAGGGGAACTCCTGGCCACCAGCCTTTGTTTAACAGCCCTTCCTGTTGTCAAGGAGTGATGCCCCCACCGCCCCCTGGCTCTGCTGCAAAGCAGGTGATTTAACTTTGAGTCATCTGGGTGAGTTCTCAGAAGCCATAGAGGCTCACCATGGCCTGTCACAATGGGAAGACAGCTGAGTGTGAGACACATGGAGACCCAGCCTTGACCACCACTGGGGAGGACAAGCTCAGGAGAAGGAAGAGGAGTGACTGGGAGGGAGGAAAACGCAATAGGACAGCCAGTTAGGACAGTGGCTCTGCAACTTGAGCGCCACAAAATCCCCTGGGGCCTGTGAGAACACAGATGTCGGGGCACCTCCCCAGCATTTCTGATTCAGGAGGGCTGGGCAGGGCCTGAGAATCTGCATTTCCAATGAGTCCAGGGTGGCGCTGAGCCTACTGATGTGGGATTGGATAAGGATGCCCCGTGCTGGACATTTCTGGAAGGGACCCACCCACCCTCTACTGCCTCAGGACCAGCCTTGGTGCCCACCCTCCTCCATCCCCACCTTTGTGCCCACAGCAGGGCTGAGTCCTCCCCACACCCACCAACCACCCCATCTCTGCTGCTGCTGTGCTCTGCTCCTCGGACAGTCCTGGGTATTTCCGTGTCCTGCTCTGCTCTGCATCTCTGAACGCTGCCCCGGGCCTACACCCTTCGCAGGGGCCCTGACCTCCGTGACTTGCCAGTTACCTGCTCCTTATAAAGCCCCCACCTGCAACCTGACTGACAGACTCAGGGATCCTTGTACCTGCCTGTGATGTCTTTTCCTACCCAGCCTGACCTCCCATCTGCAAAACCCTCCCATCCTTGGATGCCCAGCTTCACATCCTCCAAGGATTCTCCTCTCCAAGACTTTCCAACTCCCAAGCATTAAAAATACCTCTTTCTTCCCTAGTGCCCACAGAGCAGTCACTGTTTCTCAACTATGACTTCTTATGAGTAACACTGAAAACACAGATAGATTCCTGTCTCTACCAAAAACCTTTAAAAATTAAGAATTAGCTGGGTGTGGTGGCATGTGCTTATAGTCCTGGCTACTCCGGATGCTGCAGCAGGGGGATCGCTTGAGCCCAGGAGTTCAAGGTTGCAGAGATGTTGCCACTGCAGATTGAAACCCTGTCACTAAAAAAAAAAAAAAAAAAATACATAAAATAAAATAAAAATAGGTAGATAGATGATTGATAGATATGAAGGTATGATATAGAGATATATGCCATACTTCATTGTTATTGAGTGTATGCTTTTGCAGACTCATCCCCTATGCACACTGCCCCACCTCTCCAACTCAGATCTGGAATACATCCCCAGGCAGGAGCTCCAATAAGTCACTCATCTATGTTGTATTATAGTAATTGTTTATACATATACAAACATAAATTTACACTTATTGTTACTATTTGTGTGTACATATGTTTATGGTAGGCAGATTAATATCCTCCCCACCTCCAGCAAAACATGACAAAATAGGGCTATCTCCTAATCCCTGGAACCCATGAATATGTTACTTTCCATGGCAAAAGGGACTTTGCAGATGTGATCAAGGTTGAGATGGGAAAATTCTTCTGGACTATCCAGATGAGCCCAATCTAATCACACGAGCCTTTAAAGTGGGGATCCTTTCCCCGATGTGGGCACGGAGAGGTGTGAGCATGGAAGGCTCAGAGACAGACGAAGGGGCCACCAGCCCAGGGGCAGGAAGAAGCCGGGAAGCACAGGAGAACAGAATCTCCAGAAAGGAGAGCAGCGCCGCCACCTTCACGTTAGACCCAGGAGACCTGGGTCAGATGGCTAGCCACCAGGAGTGTAAGATGCTAAGTTTGCATTGTTTTAAGCCACTGTGTTTGTGATAAGTTGTTAGAGCAGCAGCAGAACTAATACAGCGTGTGTGCGTGTGTGTGTGTCTGCATACACACGTGTGCACTTGTATCCCTGCTATGCCAGAGTTCTTAAAGACAAGATGCATGCTCAAATCACCTTTGTATCCCTTATGGAACCCAGAAGGAACCATCACAGTGTGAATATATTAGTGTAATTCCACCCATATATTAGTAATTCTTAAATGACACAGAATGTACATTGACCGGGGCTGACATCCATTTCTAAGCCAAGAAAAATGGTAATGAGGTGCAAAGAGGAAACCTGTTGCCCTTGGGATTATCAAAATCTCTCACCTCAGAAGAGGCTTTCTGGGAGACGTCATGGCCCAAATCAGGCCACAAGGAACTGCGTCTCTGGCCTGTAATTATTTCCTTTGACAACGATGAGCTAGACTCATGCTGCTGCCAGTAGAACCCTAGAGCCACTGCACCTCCTTCCAGGGCCTCCACCTCCCACTGATCCGGCCCGGAGGCAGAGCAGCAGCTACAAGGGCCAAGTCACAGCATGGGGCATCAGAAGACCCCAGGCCGGGCCCTGCCCTCTAGCCCCTCACCCCTCTCCTTGCTGAATCTGGAAGCCAGCTAAGTCCAGGCAGGTGGTTGGAGGGATAGAGAAGCCCCAGGGAGGTTCTGGGTGCCAGACGCAGGAGAGGAGACCAAAGGTGGGGAGAAGAGGGTGTTCCCAAGAAGGAGACGCCCTGCTGGGAAACCCTGACCCCAGCCAGTGGTCAGGATGCCAGCTCTCTGCTGAGCCTAACAAGCCTGGTCGCACATACAGCATCGAAGCCCCAGTCCCAACCAGCTGGCCAGGCTCTAATGACCCCGCCAGGTGACCAAAATCAACCTCAGGTCTGGGATAAAGAGTCACTGACATGATAAATACTGAAAGCCAAGCCGATAAGATGAAATGCGTGGGTGGTTTCCCTTAAAGAGTTACTGAAGGGTTGTCCAAGCCTTTGACAACCTTCATCAGATGAACAATTATTGGTTGCATGGTTGGTGCGAGCCAGGTGTGGATGCAAAGGTAAGCAACATGTTCCCCGTCTAGGAGGAGGCAGAATAATTAAGATTTCTTGGGAATAAAATCTGACCCAGCTCCTAGCACCTGCTCAACAATCTTAGCTCTTTTATTTACATTTATTCAGTCTCAGATTTGCTCCCCGCTTCCTGTCCCCATCCCTCAGCTTTTTCTTTTAGTGTAAGCATCTAGTCCTTCTCTTGATACCAATGCAAATAGCCGAGACCCTTCCATTCATGTAAGACCCCATCTTCTTCCACTGCTAAAGAACTCTTGACTTAGTACAACATAAAAGACTTAAATTGTTTTCGGTTTATCTACATGAAGCCTGGCACTCTAAAATTTCCAAAGGATATGGAGTTGCTTTGTGACCTTTTGCAACTTCCTTTCTTTGCAAACCAAAAAAAGGTGTCCATCCTTCAAGCAGTCAGTTAGGTGGTTGATAAATACCCGAGTTCTAAGAAAGAGGATTACCAAGGGAAGAGATAACTTCTGCACCTCCTCACAAGAGTACAGTGTGCTTGGGATCCTAATTTCTGAAACTGGGTCTTCCATTTCTAAGTCATTCTAATGGCAGATATTATGAAAATATTCTCACTCCCCCACATCGCTCAGAATCTTCTTGTCATCAGATAATGTCTCATAGAGGAAGGAGTCATTTTCTGGGAGCTCTAACCACAAAAAAACATCTGGAGCCTTCTTAGAATCCAGGGTTAAAGGTCAGGGTGACTGGAACATTTGGGATGGTCACATCGTTCCTCTCCTAGCTTTACGTCAGGGAAACGTGGTACCACAGTGTGATTCGGTACCACAGTGTGATTCAGGGCTACGTGTGACATCAACCCGCATGCTCTGGGGGCACGAGTGTGCCCTCATTAAAAACAAGCCCTCAAGAGATGAGAACCAATCTTTGGAGACACCAGCATTAAATGCCAGGAGCTTGGCGGTTGGCTGTAGGAATTTCCCAAACAGCAACATCTGTTACTAAGGAAACGACAATATCACTGCAATCCTCTAGCAGCTACTGTTTTACGGCACGGACCAGAGAGACAATAGTCCTGCACCTGCTCACTCACTCTGTCCTCCCAGCAGCCTTGCCAGGGATATGTGTATGACATCCTCAGCACACCCTCGGATGTGATATTGTGTGAATCAGCCCATTCCTCAGATGAGGAGACTGAGGCAGCTGGGAAGTGTATCCTGCTTGGGTCACATAGTGAGTGAGGGGCAGAGCTGTGACGACGAAGGTCTCCCACTCCAGCCTCCTCCGTAGAGCCCTGTCCACGGCATTGAGGCCAACCCTCACACCCGCTGGGTGGCTGTTTCTCAGAGTGTTTCCATCGGTTTCCTCAGCTCTGCAGACCCGGCCTCCTCCACTTCCTCCCTTGCCTTTATCTCTCCAGCACATGCCCACAAAGAGGAAAAAGGCCACCGCAGTAAGCCAAGCTGTCTGTCCAGCATGGACCGTGGGCTGACACCACGTCAGGCCTCCTCTTGAACCTATTCCCTACAGAGGCCTTGCCAGCAGCCACAGAGCCTTGAGCAGGAAGCGGGCGGAGGGGGGGGGAAGGCGGGGGGGCGCAGGGGGGCAGGGGGAGTGGCAGGAGGGTGGGGGAGTGGCAGGAGGGTGGGGGAGTGCCGAGGCTGGGCCATCACCCTGCCAGATGCTGGAAGGCACTTGCTTTTATGCTTTCAGAGGCAGGTCCCTGGAAGAAGGTCTCCCCAGCTGTATGCATTTCCTAGGGCTGCTATAAAAATGACCACAAACTAGGTGTTAATTCTTTTGTTCTTAAAACAACAGAAATTTATCCTTTCATAGTTCTGGAGGGCAGAAGTCTGGCAACAAGGCAGTGGCAGGGCCACGCTCCCCTGAAGGCTCAGGGAGGAACCTTCCCTGCCTGTCCCAGCCACCATCCTCGGCATTCTTTGGCCGTGGCTGCACCGCCCTCATCTCTGCCTCTAGCTTCACGCGGCCTTCTCCCTGTGTCTCTCTCCCCTTCCTAGAAGGAGAGCAGGCATTGGATTTGGGGTCACTCTAATTCACTATGACCTCATCTTGACTTAACATCTGCAAAGACCCTGCTTCTAAATAAAGCCACATTCTGAGGTTCTGGTTAGACATGAATTTGGGGGGGGGACATTATTCAATCCACTTAGCAATGTCGTGTACTCACCTCCTCTGCCAGGCCTCTCCGGCAAACAAGCAGGAGTCTACCTGTCACCTTCCAACTCAGGAAGGTGGGGCTTGGGTCCCAGCTTCCCGCTTCCTGCCCCCATCCCTCAGCTTTTTCTTTTAGTGCAAGCGTCTAGTCCTTCTGTTGATACCGACGCAAATAGCCAAGACCCTTCCATTCGTGTAAGAGCCCATCTTCTTCCACCACTAAAGAACTCTTGGCTTAGTAGAACATAAATGACTTAAATTGTTTTGGTGTATTTACATGAGGCCTGGCACTCTAAAATTTCCAAAGGATATGGATTAGTGGATGGGATGGGGGGATGAAAGGACATCAAGTTTGACTCCATCCATACTTGGGGAACAACTGCAAAGTTTCCTGGGGTCTATGTAGGCTGGAAAAGACATGGTCCCAAAGTTACACAGCCTTCATTTCTCAGAGATTCAGTCTTGCACAGAATGTCAGGCAACCCGTTTTCCAACTTCAGGTTTCTAAGTCAATTTCTTCTCAAGTTGTATGCATCTATCTATTGGAAAGTCCTGCAGCTGGGGTCGGACGTCCTGGCTGAGCTTCAGGACTTTATCACATTGGGTGAGCCCATGGGTCCTCAGTCAGAGATTCCACGGTAACATATAGAGAGATGAGGGTAGAAACGTAGCTCACTGTGGCAACCCCGTGACCACCAATGGGGACCGCCACAGTGAGAGTGCTTCCCAAGCTCCACGAGCCACCCAACCCTTCCTGGTCAGATCAGATCACCCCAAATGACTGTGGAGATGCACTCAGTGGGTCAGAAAGGCAAGTGGGTAAGAGCAGATCACAGCCCTCCAAGAGCAACGTTCTCTAGGAAGGAATGATCCAGAGAACAGAGTGAGTGTCAGATGACTTGGGAGAGACACTGTTCCGTGTAGTTGAGGAGATTCAAGATTTAAACTTGAAGAGCTGAATCAAGTATGAAATGGGGCTTCTGTTTTTCCACTGGGTTTATTCAAACAGTAGGTCCCCTGCTTCTTCCAGCCCTTTCTGTGGTCGAAAGACATCATCGGTCATGTACTTTCTGTTTCCTCTGTCCTGCTGGCCCCCAGGTTCCAGGGAATCCTTCTGCCCTCCAGCAAGATGACACCTGATGAAAAAAAAAGAATATCAAGTCAGTTCAAGCTGTGTGCATCTCCACAGCACAGCTAGCTGCCCCAGGGGACTGCTCAACTCACTTTGTACTTGAAACATTTCTTTTTTTAACCTAAACTAAATTTAGGAGCTAGCCAACAGAATAGAATAACAGGAAAACTCACGCCAAAGCCCTGGCACCTCCCACCCTGTCCCACCCAGCTTCCAGCTTCCTCTTTCCTCAGCCAAGAACCCTGACAGCCTGACCCTGCCGGCAGAAGGTCCTGTATTTCCCAGCAGCTGATGGCGAAGATTCAGAGCCTCACACTGGAGCCCACCCTGCAGAGCTCCTTCCAGCTAAGGAACAGGGGCCAGAGAGCTGTGCACAGCCCACGGCCCCTCACAGAGGGGGATCCCAGGCAGAAAAGGACTCAAGATCCAAATCTGGCCATTCACAATCCCCTTCCTGCATTTACTTCCTCATTACGCTTACAAGTATAGAGAGAACAGAATCGTTTCTGTTTCAGCATAATGTTTGTTAGACAGGTTGTACTCCACGGGTGTGAATTTTCTAGAAAAATGTTTCCATTTTATATTTCCATTCAGTTGACAATATAAATTTTAAAAATTAGTCTACTTTCATAAATTCACAGTTGAAAGACAGTTTTGTAGAATAAGACTAACACAGTATTTTACAAATGAGAAGAGAACCCATTGTTTTTCCCCCTTTAAATGGGATCTAAGCATTACTCAAATTTGGAAGAGAGAAAAAAAGCAGCATTAGAATAGAATCGATAATCCAGTGGTCCTCAAGGTGTGCTCTTGGGGCCAGCAGCGTCAGCATCACCTGGGAGCTTGTTAGAAATGCAAACTCCTGGGCCTCACCCAGATCTTCTGAATCAGAACTCTGAAATCCGTGTTTTAACACGCCCTGCAGGGAATTCCGACACAACCTAAACCTGAGAACCGCTGTTGCAATCTAATGAATATTCAAATTGTTATGCTAGAACCTGGAATTCTAGCATCTCTTAGCACATATTTTTAATTGAACCTAGGGCGTTTCTGCACATATTTTCACCTGTCACCTATTTCCCTTTGGAATGGGTCCCTTTGACCTATTACATGATGCCTCAGATCCCAAGAGAGATTTCAGCACAACTCCTGGAGTTGCTGTATGATGGAGTAACTACAATTCACAGGGTTTGCACCATTCGCTGAGCAGGTACCAGACACCAGGCACTGCACAAATTCATTTAATCCTCCCAACAACCGATGGGATTTAAAATAACAAACTAAAAAAAAAAAAAACCAACAACAAAAAACACTCTATTAACTTCATTTCACGGATGAGAAAACTGAGGCCCAGAGAAGTTAAGCATCTTGCCCAAGGTCACACAGCTGATTGGGACAGAGTTAGAGCTGGAGCTCACGTTGCCTGGTCCCCATACTCACAAGATGTTGACCCTGCAGGAAAGAAAAATTATCTGGGATGCTTTCTAGAACAGGATAGACATCTAAACCTCTAGGGACTTCAGAGGCAATGAAGTCCACTCCTCTATTTCACAGACGAACATACTAAGGCCCAGGGGTCTTACAGGGCAATGGTACAGGGTCCCCCAGCTGGCTGCAGCAGAACCAGGACAACCCTGAGGTCTACCATACTGTACTCTTCACTTAGAAAAGCCACAGGCCCTGGGTGGCAGATGGAGAGGACAGGGCTTAGGTCACGCGTCCACAAGCACTTGGCCCACTTCAAAAGCTTTCACGGTTCCCAAAATGCAAGAACTAGAGGCCTGACCTCATGTGAACAAAGCATTTTTGAATTCTAATTAATAATGAGCCACATAATTATCTTCTTTGGAGGAGCATATTTAACAGGAATAACTCCAGCGCTAATAAATCAGTTTTTTCTAAGGAAGTCACGACTTTTCCCACCTTGTCACCTCAGACAGGATTTCTGCTCTAAGCTGTCTGAGCCTGTTCCTGGTTTCTATGAGGCAGAGAAGCCAGACTGTGCTGGTGGAAACCTCTCTCTTTTTTTCTTTTTCTTCCTCCGCCACCCTGTTGCTTGTTTTCAGGTGCTCTTGGCCCCCCGACCCTGCTCCCGTCTGTGTGTCTTCTGCTTTTACAAAGGGTGAGTTTCCACTGTTTCTTCTGCAATGCTCAAACATGATTGGCGTCCACCCCTCTCCCTGTGTCCGGAACTGGTGTTTGAGCCTTAACCATTTCCACAGCCTTGACTGTTTTTCCCTAACAAAATATACCTTTGAATAAATGGCCTTATTGTGCCACCACCTTGGCCTCTTGAATGACAGTTTCTCCTCATGTGATTACCGTGTAGCTTTCACTGGAGATTTGTTTTTCCCAAAACAGCCTCTGGGATAAAACCCCTCTGGCCCTGCTGTGGGGTCACTGGTAGCAACATGCCTGCCTCGTGCCCACTTCCACACAAGGCATGGGGCCATCAGCCATCATCCCAGCCCTCCAAGAGGCCTTGTAAATTCCCTGGGAAGACAAGGCATATGCTGAATTCAGGAATATAATGCATCATTCAGTAACTTCAGTAATCCCCATCCTGGGGGAGCCACAGACCGGGGGTGAGAAATCACAGAATTACGACAAGGTGTCTGGGAACTCAGGTGTCCAACAAGCATTGTCTGAAATCTGAACAAATCTGATTGACTGTTTTGCAATAAATATGTAGGTGCTATTAAGGCTAGCAAAACCCCAATTGCCTTAAAAGGGTCAATAATTTATTTATAACACCTATTTGACAATAGTTATTTTCTCAACCAACAAATACCAACCTATCCCATGAGTCTTTAAGAAGTGTTGACATTACAAAGGACCCTTATTCCAAAACACCGGGAACCCCTGATCCAAGCAGTGTGTGTCCTGGGAGGTGAAGATATGGGGGTCACCTCCGCAGGGCCTGGGGAAAGGCTCTTTGTGGGGAGGGGCTTCTCACCTGCTTTTGTACAGGCAGTGGGGTGGCAGTGGGACTTAGGTAAGTGGGCAGTGAGTGGGCAGGGCCCACGTTCCCCAAAGGCAAGAGACTGTGGAGGTGTGGGGGAAGAAACAGTCTGACCTCAGCTTTTGTTGTGTCCTCCCTGCACTTTCTTACTAGCAGCTGGAGGTCAGAAAAGGGTGTTTGTTCAGGGCTGCTTGAGTGGGTAACGAGCTGAACCTCTCTGAACATGGCTTCCTCTTCACAGCCTCCAGCACCCATGACCTGGCTCACTCCCCTCCTGGCCAGCCAAGACCGGTCAGTTGGAAATACAGCCCCCAGAGCCAAGGCTGACGCTGGCCCAAGGCACTGGCTGTGTGTTCCACTCCAGCCCTGTTGGGCCAGTGCCTCCAGTAAGGAAAAGAGACTTGCTCCGTGGAGCTTCCAATGTGTTTTGGGGTAGGAGGTAGGGATTTGGAGAGGAAGTTGGATCACCTAAAATGCTGACAAACAGATGTACCTTTGCACAAACAATGCCAACATGCTGGCAGGATTAAAGTCATTCTTGTTGCTGTGAAACCATTTTGATTATATAAATAAAATAGTGCATCCCCATTGCTGACCTCCAAGATAAGGAAAGCTTGCCCCACATCCATAAAATAAGAATATTCTTTTGAACTAGCCACACCTAGAGGCTGGCTGTCAGGGCTCCTGAGGGGCCCTACTGGAATCAGAAGCCATCCTAGCCGGCTTCTGTGCCCTCATTCCTGATGCAGCCTCTTCCTGGGGGGATAATTGAGAAAACCCAACGCGGATCAGGCCCTGGTCTCCACTGGCTCCCTGACCTTGCAGCCAGGGCTACTATCCTGAGTCTTAAGGCTCAGTGGCACCAGTAGCTTTACCTCCAACAGCCAGACCCCGCTCCCAGTTTCAATCCTTGCTCCTCCCCATGGCTTCCAGGATGGACCCAAGCTCCGGAGAGATGTGCAAAGCCCTCCCAGCTCTGGCCTGCTGGCCTCCCAGGCCACGACCACATACACCCTCTCTCCTGCCACCCCCAGGCCTCCCTCCAGCTCCCCTAGCCAGGCTTCCCTAGCCGGTGTCCCAGGAGCCCGGCCACTTCATCTGTGCCGCTGCTGTTGCACAAGTTCCTGCCCCCTTTGCTCCTGGTGTACACACCCTCAGCCTTTGCATTCCATGTTCATCTACCCCTTGGTCACTCCACAACTCTTTGTGGCCCTGCCCTGGGGTGGGTGCTGGGGGTTATTGAAGAAGACAGAGGCTCTGGGGTCTCATGATGCTTATGATCTATTCTACTAGAGAGAAGCTGAACAGTTATGCATGTTGCTATTTAGTGACAACTGGTATCAGCGCTACCTCGGAAAAGAAGGCTGAATGCAGGAAGAGGATGCCAGGCTGGGGCACTGAGGAAGAGGTGGCGTGTGGCCCACAGGAAGGCATGAGGGGCTGTCCTTCTGGAACAGGAAGTAGAACATTCTGAAGGGCGTGTCACACGTTCTTCAAGCTCACTCTGCCAGCCACTGGAGAACGGACATAATGGAGCCAACGATGGCACCAGGAAGTCACGGGGGCAGTGTTTGCTGTTGTCCAGGTAGGAGATGGTGATGGGTGCCCTGTCCCGGGGGGAAGTTGTGGAGGCTGATCCAAGTGCACAGAACAACTCTGTGCTGTAGGAGAGGAAGGGGGTATATCCTTCAGAATTCTCCAGGAAACTTAACCTAGAAGACATAGACAGATAGAGATGTATTACAACGAATTGGCTTGCGTGATTATGGAGGCAGAGAAGTTCCAAGATCTGTGGTCAGCAAGCTGGACACCCAGGAGAGCTGAGGGTACAGTTCCCATCTGAGTTCAAAGGCCTGAGAACCAGGAGAGCCCAGAGTGTAGGTTCCAGTCCAAAAGCTGCAGGCTCAAGACCCAGGAAGAGCTGGTGTTTCAGTCCTAGTCCAAAGGCAGGAAAAAGCCCATGAGCTAGCTCGAAGGCCGGCAGGCAGGAGGAATTCTCTCTTACCTGGGGGAGGGCCAGCCGTGTTCTACTCAGCTCGGGACCCTCAGCTGATCTCATGAGGCCCCCCACACTGGGGAGGACAATCTACTTTGCACACTCATCACCTTAAGTGATAAACTCATCCAAAAACAGCCTCACAGAAATGCCCGGAATCAGGTTAAGCCAAATATCTGGGCACCCCATGCCCCAGTCAAGTTGCCACATAGAATTATTCATGGCAGGGAGTTATGGAGGTTCTGAGAAGCAGTGTGGGGAGGTGGGTGCAGGATGTGCAGACACACACACAGGTGTGGAGCTCAGACGAGAAGAACGAGCAGGGGTACAGCCAGGGAAGTACAGACATATGGAGGTTACTGGGGCCCCGGGAGGCCATGGAGGCCCTAAAGGAAACAGGCTGGAGTTCAAGGCACATCCAGGACAGAGCCCTGAGAACCCCCAAAGACCCCACTGCTGGAAGTTTGAGCAGATCGGAAGGTGCTGGAGGTAAAAGCACCTGGGAAGGGGCTGGCATGGGACTGGCCCAGATGGGTCAGAGGGACCCTGTGCAGTGGGGCTCTGCACCCAGTGCACCTACCACTGACCCCTCATGCACCTGCCCATTCACCCAACAGTACAATTCGAGGAGCGAGTGAGAAAATCCTCATCTCCAGCTACCTGTCACCCTACCCCTAGCTTCCCTAATCTCATTTAAGGAAAAGCAAACCAATTTCCTTTATAGAATGTGCCTGTAAGGCAACGTGACACACAGCTTACAGCAGCCACCAGCAGACTTCACTCATGCCATAAGTGGCGCCCTCTGCCACACTCTTGTCCTCAGAAGCCCTGAGCTCACCGCACAGGGCACCTCAAGATGGGAGGGGAGCGCCTGTTCCACTGACAAAGTTAGATGAGTAAGACACCTGCTGCAACCTCACCCCTCACACACACACACACTCACACACACTCACATTCATGCTCACACTCACGCTAACACTCATGCTCACATTCACACTCATGCTCACACTCACAAACACTCACACTCATGCTCACACTCACGCCTGCACACTCACTCATACACACTCTCACTCACTCTGGTGTCCACACTCTCAGGCTGATGTTCACCAACATACACATATGCATTCACATGCACACATACACACACATACATGAACACCTGCACATATACTCACTCTCACTCACATATGCTCACATACACTCATGTATACACAATCACACTCACTTTCCCAATACACACATACACATTCTCATTCATGTACCACATGCACACACACACATGCACATGCAAATGCTCATTCACACACACCACATGCACACATGCACACTCTCACTCACACACATTCACACACACCACATGCAAACACACCACATGCACACTCTCAAATTCTCACACACATTCACATGCACATCACATGCACACACACGCACAATCTCAAACGCTCACACACATTCACACACCCCACATGCACACTCAAACTCTCACATTCACACACACATCACATGCACACACACATGCTCACATTCACACACCCCACATGCACACACTCCTCACACATCCCCATGTTTCCGGCCACACCTGCCATTCCATACCCATTCCCTGTGGCCTGAGAGCCTGTCTGCAGGAGAAGGGGCCTACCCCAGTGCACAGGGAGTGAGGGAGGCTCAGAAGGCCAAGCCATCAGCAGACCATTTAGGGGACCCTTCCAAAGCAGCGGCTCATCATAGAAGTGGCAGTGAAACGCAGGATAAATGGAGTGAGGAGGTGAGGCAGACACTAAAGAGAGGCACTAAAGGGAGACACGTTTCATAGGAGGCTCTGCTGCCTCAGGGAAACACAGCAGAAGGCAGGACCAGGGTGCAGCCTGTATTAGTCCATTTTCATGCTGCTGACAAAGACATACCCAAGACTGGGTAATTTATAAAGAAAAGAGGTTTAATGGACCCACAGTTCCACGTGGCTGGGGTGGCCTCACAACCATAGCAGAAGGCAAAAGTCACATCTTACATGGCGGCAGGCAAGAAAGAGAATGAGAACCACCCCTTTTTCTTGTTTTTTTTTTTTTTTTTTTTTTTTGAGACAGAGTCTCGCTCTATCGCCCAGGCTGGAGTGCAGTGCTGCGATTTCAGCTCACTGCAAACTCTGCCTCCTGGGTTCACGCCATTCTCCTGCCTCAGCCACCAGAGTAGCTGGGACTACAGGTGCTCGCCAACATGCCCAGCTAATTTTTCCTTTCTTTTCTTTTTTTAGTAGAGATGGGGTTTCACCATGTTAGCCAGGATGGTCTCCATCTCCTGACCTCGTGACCCACCCACCTTGGCCTCCCAAAGTACTGGGATTACAGGCGTGAGCCACTGCGCCCGGCCTGGTTTCCCCTTATAAAACCATCAGATGGCATGAGACTTATTCACTGCCACTAGAACAGTAAGGGGGAAACTGCACCCATGATTCAATTATCTCCCACTGGGTCCCTCCCACAACACATGGGAATTATGGGAGTACAATTCAAGATAAGATTTGGGTGGGGACACAGCCAAATCATATCACAGCCCTCCACTGTCAGGTGCCTGGCACTGTACAGACGTGGGAATCCAGGCAGGATTCTCTGCCTGAACCTCTCTCATGAAGACAAGGAGGGAACACACAGCAGGCAAATCCCAGGCACAAGCCAGGTCGTGACTTTGTGCCCCTAGTGAAAGAAGGAGCTGATCATTTCATTCATTGTGAGGCAGTCTATGTGCAAACAACATGTGAGCACCATGATTGGCAGTGCTTTAAGACTTCTATAAATTAATATTCAAAATTGAAAATAATCAGATTAGATTATTTTGGATTTGGACTTTTTGAATTCATTTCTCTAGCATTTTCATTTCACATATTTTTTAAACTTTTAATATTGAGAGAAGTATGAGCCAATTATCTTTTTCAGGCAATCACAGTATTGGCGTTGTGTCTCAGCAGGCCGGGGGTTGGGGCCCTGGATTCAAAGCATCCATCTGAACACATTGTCACCCATGCATCCTGAGAGAGACAGCTTCATGGAGTGGAGGTGTGTGGCCTGGAGGCCCCAAGTAGGCCACCAGGCACGTTTTCCACGAAAACCGAAACTTCTGACGGGATTACTAACATTGGGAGATTTCCGTTTCTTGGACGCCAGTGGAGGGGCTGCACCAACCTTAAAAGAAATCATGTGAGCCTCCACGAATCAGCAAACAAAGGAGAAATTAAGGTTCTGCCCACTTTTGTGGTTTTTGCTTTTCTGGAAAGTTTACGTTGTGCATCCTTAAGTCATTACGTAACACTGTATTAATAAGCAGTTGACTCAGAACTCCAGAGGGCTTCTGAGCTGGTGAAGTCCATTCATGTTACTAAGTTTATTCTTCCTCCCAGAATAAAATCTTCCATCTTCTCTGAGTTAGGCCTTCCTCATCAGAACCATTTCTTTTCTCATTCAGCTCTCTGAGGTTTTCTACTTATCATCCAACTGTAGTATCCACTGATAAATTACACGGATTCACAATCCAGCCACTTACTTTGTTTCCTCCTAACATTTGGAATAAGCTACTTCCTGCACCAGAGCCTCTGTCTGTCATGCCTTTACCAGATCTTATTTTGGGGGGCTGACCAGTTGCCTAAACCCACATGCACCCTCTCACCTGGGTTCTCAAGAACTTCTATTTTGGACATCCACCAAAAAAAAAAAAAAATCTTGTTAAGTAAGATGAACACTTACCTGATGGCAGAAGCCTGTTGTGCTCATCCAAACTTTGAGATAACCAGGGTTCCTGGAATCTAAATCTTCCTATATAAAATAGCAGAGTAGCCGATCAGATAAGAGTCAGACAAGTAAGGTTCAACTTTGGAATCAATAAATGGGGCTGGACGCAGTCATTCACCTACATTCAAACAGCAAATAGGCTGGGTGTGGTGGCTCACATCTGTAATCCCAGCATTTTGCGAGGCAGAGGCAGGCAGATCACGAGGTCAGGAGTTTGAGACCAGCCCGACCAACATGGTGAAACCCCATCTCTACTAAAAATACAAAAATTAGCCAGGTGTGGTGGCCTGCTCCTGTAATCCCAGCTACTCAGGAGGCTGAGGCAGGAGAATCACTTGAACCCGGGAGGCAGAGGTTGCAGTGAGCCAAGATCACACCATTGCACTCCAGCCTGGGCAACAGAGCGAGACTCCGTCTCAAAAAAAAAAAAAAAAAAAAAAACAACCAGCAAATACCTGTGAACAGCCACCTGGGCTTTGCTGAAAGGTTCTCCCATTTCTGATGAGGGTTTGTCTCTTTTTAAAATTTCATGTACCTAAAAAGTGAATTGATCACAAGAGATTGTATCCAAGGAAAGCCCCTCTCCCAGGAATGTTAAGGGGAGAAATAAATTTGAACGTAGAGCTGCGGGCTCCTGGGGAAGGAAGTGCTCAGTAAGTATAGTACAAGGCAGCATGACACTAATATGAGGCTGAGGTGACTCTGTAACCACTGGCTGACTACAGTATCAACATCCATACAAAGACAGATTAAAGGAGGACACACATGGCCTGCCCTCAAGCTCATTCACAGCCCACCAAATCAACTCTTTGTTCAGCTTCTTGACTTTTCACAGTCTGCTGGCTTCAAGATGTTTTCCCTGGCCTTCTTCCAATGCCTCTTCCCTAATCCCAGGTAACATTACTGAGGGGGGTTACTCATTTGATATATATGTAAGTTATTTGAGAAAGTTTATTAAGGCACAGTGGCTCACGCCTGTAATCCCAGCACTTTGGGAGGCCAAGGTGCGTGAATTACAAGGTCAGGAGTTCAAGACCAGCCTGGCCAAGATGGTGAAACACCGTCTCTACTAAAAATACAAAAATTAGCAGGGCATGGTGGTGAGCGCCTGTAATTCCAGCTACTCGGGAGGCTGAGCAGAGAATTTCTTCAACCTGGGAGGTGGAGGTTGCAGCGAGCCAAGATCGTGCCACTGCACTCCAGCCTGGGTGACTGAGCAAGACTCCATCTCAAAAAAAAAAAATGCTATCCACAAAGTTGGATAAGTACAGAAACATTGTCCCAGGAAATGAAGCCAGTGATTAGGGCAGGGGTTGGCAAGTGTTTTCTGTAAGAACCACATAGTAAATATTTTCGGCTTTTACTGGCCCATTTGGTCTTTGTTGCAACTGCTCAACTCTGCCATCAAAATGCAGGCAACAGCCGTGGATAATATGTAGTGAATGGGCATGAGCATTGTCTTAGTTAATTTTCTGTTGCTTAAAACAGAATGCCTAAAACTGGGTCATTTATAAAGAAAAGGAATTTATTTCTTACAGTTATGGAGGCTGAGAAGTCTCAGGTCAAGAGGCCACATCTGGTGAAGATCCTCTTGCTAGCCAGGACTCTCTGCAGAGTCCTGTGGTGGTTGGTGCAGGGCAACCTGTGGTGAGAGGACTCAAGTCTCACTTCCTCTTGCTACAAAGCCGCCAGTTTCCCTGCCACGGTCTCCCTTCCTCTTCTTACAAAACTGCCAGTTTCCTTGCGATGATCAACCACCAATCCGTTAATGCATTAATCCATTAATCCATGAATAGATTAATCCATTCATGAGGGCAGAGTTCCCATGCCCCAATCACTTCTTAAATGCCCTATCTCTTAATATAGTGACATTAGAGACTAAGTTTCAACATGAGTTTTGGAGAGGACATTCAAACCATAGAAGCGTGTTCTAATGAAACCACGTTTATGGATGCTAAAATGTAAACATATAATTTTCATGTTCCACAAAATATTCTTCTTCTGATGTTTTCCCACACTATTAAAATATAATACTATGACTAGCTTGTGAGCCACATGAAAAGAGGCGGCAGGCTAGATTCGGGCTGTGGGCTGCAGTTCGCTGGCATCTGCTCTAGGGCCACTCTCTCAGTAACAAAAGTATGCATTCGCCTCTAATAACACGCATGTACATGTGACACTACTCAAACAGTGAGCAAGCTGAGACTGAAAAACGTATCAGTTGACACTCCAGAATTTTCTTGCTGAAATCTTTCAGTGGATCATCTTATAAAGTCCTGGGAATGCATGCTGAGGCAACTGACCTAGAAAATGAGATGAGAAACTCCTGTAAGATTGGAGTTTTCTGTTAGCCCACCATCTCCAGAGATTAAAAAATAATCATAAATAATAATAACTGTGGTGCATTCAACATCTCAATCTGAGATGTTTTAGTAAAATGAAGGCATGCTCGCATGTATTCACAAAGCCTAGAGGTGAGAAATAGAAAAGATCTCAGTATTTCAAATCTGAGTAGCGCTGTGCTTGTATCATTCAGCTCAAAATCTGCAGAAGCACTTGGACCAGTTAAAACTGTGCAATGGGGTCAAGAGTTCAAATATTTTATCTCGATCGAGAAGGAGGATGTGGGATGATGTGGGATGCCCTGCATCCTCTCCTCCCTTTTTTCCTGGAGGGTTTGAAGCCATCCCAATTCATTTTTTTCCAAAGTCTGACAATAACTCAGTGGGTCATCCCAGCCTTGGAACGAGCCATTCCTGGATGCCATGTAAATTGTCTATGGGGGATGCCTCCCCAGCTATCTTCTGCAGCCTACATCTGGACCAGTCAATAATCCGAACCCTCAGCTTCCTGGATGTGAATCTTTCCCCAGACTAGCTAAGAACTAGGGGTTGACTCAAGAATGCACTAAACAATTCTTCCCCCACTACCCTGTACCTCCACAATCAAAAGTGTTAGGGGCCAGGCAGGGTGGCTCATGCCTGTAACCCCAGCACTTTGGGAGACGGAGACAGGTGGCTCGCTTGAGCCCAGGAGTTCAAGATCAGTCTGGACAACATGGCGAAACCCTGTCTCTACTAAAAATACAAAAAAATTAGCTAGGCGTGGTGGTGGGTGCCTGTAATCCCAGCTACTCAGGAGGTTGAAGCAGGAGAATCACTTGAATCTGGGAGGTGGAGGCTGCAATGAGCGGAGATCGCACCACTGCACTCCAACTGAGGCAACAGAGCGAGATTCCATCTCAAATAAATGAAGAAATAAAATGAAAATAAAAAAGAGTGTTAGGAATAAAGCCTGTCAAATCATCATTACTGCTCCTAAGCATCTCTGGGTGCTTCTGAAATTGCTGTTAGGCTATTTGCAAGACACTGAACATTCCAGAAAGTGTGCTAGAGCATTGAGAATTTCCCTCAGGGACTGTAGCTGCAGACCTTGCTCTCACATGCAAGGTGACCACGTGGCCTGCACGTTCCAGGACAGTGCCTGCTGCAAACAGTCTACCCCTTTACCTTTTACATAACTGTACTCACCGATCAGGAAAACAGACCTTGGTCAGACAGAAGCGATGGTCATAATTTCTCTGCAGATGGACTTATAACTACATTTCTTCAAATTGCAACAAATGTAAATACAATCAGTCATACACACTCTATGCTACCACCTTCTCCCATTTTAGGGTGTTGAAAGCCCAAATTCATCACGGCTGGGTGGGGCAACTCACACCTGTAATCCCAGCACTTTGGGAGGCCCAGGTGGGGGTGGATCACTTGAGTTTAGGAGTTTGAGACCAGCTTGGGCAACACGGCAAGGCCCCATCTCTACAAAAAAATACAAAAATTAGCCAAGCATGGCGGTGTGCTCCTGTGGTTCCAGCTACTCAGGAGGCTGAGACAGGAGGATTGCTTGAGCACAGGAGGTCGAGGCTGCAGTGAGCTGTGATCACACCACTGCACTCTAGCCTGGGTCATACAGTGAAATCCCGTCTCAAAGGAAAAAAAAAAAAAGTCACATGTGAAAACTTCTGGAGAGTCCAAAGACAAACACCATAGCTCATGGGCCATTAAGACAATCTGTACAAACACTCAATGAACCAATATGAAGACAGAAATCCTGGTGAATTGTATATGTATTCCAGAAGATTAAAATCAGGAAGGCAAAGGAAAATGGAGAGCTGGCACTTGGCACCCATGAAAGACCCACTCTCCCTGCCCTACCAGGTGGCATTTCTCCTTCCCACCCTCAGGATCAGCCTGGCATCAGCGATTATCTCAGCCCACTGAGGCCTGGATGCTGCTGGCTGATTTTTGTCTCTGCAGTCAGGAGCCAACCACAGGCCTCCTGAACCTCCAGCACCCTGGCTCACCCAGGACAACAACACAGATCAACTCCCAAATAAATTCCTCTCTGTTGTCCTGCAATGTGCTAATTGCCCATAATGAGCACATCATAATAATTAAGGATGACTACGCCAAACCTTTGACTGAGGTAGCAATCCTTCACCGACAAATGGCAAGGCCTTTCCTAAATCTTAATTAAAGAGCACACCAGCCACCTGAGCTAAGGCAGAGTTCTCCCACTTTCGAGATGGGGAAAATGGAGGCTCAGGGTGGCAGTTTTCTTATTCTATTCCATAAGGCACACTTGTACATTTTAATTGGTTTAAATTAAGTGCTATACATAACCTATAAGGAGGTTGTTAAATAAATTGCTTAGCCGTTGCAAAGAATGATAGGTAGTTGTAAAAATTCATGTTTTGAAGACATGGGAAAATGCTTGTTATGGAATTTTAAGAGAAATTAAGAAAGATAAGTGTTGTATTTGTAGGACGGTCTTGGTCGAGTGTGAAAATACGCGTGCTGGTGTGTGTTTGTGTGTGTGTATCAAGAGTAGATCATAGTGTTAACACGGGTTCGCAGTTTCTTGGGTGATTCAAGATGAATTTTCATGTTTTCTATACTTTTTTGTCATTTCCAGATTTTCTACAACAAACATTTAATCTTTTATAATAAGAAAAAGATACATGTTTTAAAGATTTTTAAAGGTATTTTACTTTTTTTAAAAAAAGATATTTTAAAAGACTTTCCTATTCTGTTTTAAATCAGGCCCCTTGGCCCTCCCTTATTAACTCTTTAAATGCATGCAGGACATTCGCTCGGCAGCCCTCTTCTCCTGGGTCACCTGTACTTGGGTTTGTGGTGAATTGACAAGCATGTCATCGGGGTGGGACTCCTGCTTCAAGGGATGCCTCCCTGGAATTCACTCAGAGCGGTTGGGAATATCCAGCAAAGTCTGGGGATGCAATGTGGGGCCAAATCCCAGGTCTCCATCCAGAAGCCCCCATGGCCCCTGCTCAGAGTCCATGGAGTGACCTTTGTGGCCACAGCTTTCCAGGAAACGGACGTGTGTGCCGGGCACCTCCTTCTCAGCCCACCCAGCTGTCTGGTGGTCAGCGAGAGGAGAAAAGGCAGCCCCAACATCAAAGACATAGCAACTGCCTGGTGACATCCTCCCTGGCCAGCTGGAGGTGTCAGCTCGAGGCCGGACTCTGTTTCCTGCTGCGAGGGCAGCTGCTTCCCTCTTCCCTTCAACTCAGAGGTGAAAGGTTCGCACCATCCTGCAAACGCCACCCTCCAGCCTTTGACTCCCACACCCTAAACAAAACAGCAACCAGACATCATGAGCCCAAACTGAAACCCACCCCCCACCCCAAGGATGGGCAATGTGGAGAGACCTTTGCCCACCAACAACATTTTCCCACTACACCCCAAAAGGAAGCAGCCATCCTCCCTTAAACGCCTTCCGATCTGACCCTGGATGCTCAGGCCACTTGGCTGTTCCCGGGTGCAGGAGCAGGGACCCTGGGAGGCTCCGCGTTGCTCAATGCCTCTGAGCACAGGCTGACTCTCTTCACAGCAATCTGGGGAATTTGGGCTGTTCTGGGGTGGAGCTGGGGACAACGGTGTGTGTCGGGCAACAGCAGCGGCCTCGACTTGTTCTGGCTTTTGGCTCTGCAGGGAAATCCAGGCAGACTGGGACTGAGGAAGGCTGGGTGGGTGGGCAGGGCTGGTGGACATGGGGAGCAAGGTCGTGGGCCACCCCGTTGACAGACCTCTCCGGGAGAGAAGCCTGTTGGAGCTGGGCCTGGGCGCAAAGGGGGAGAGAGGGTGAGGCGCTCTGGGAGGGAGCCCTGAACACAAGCTGCAGGAGGGGGGAAGGGAGGAGGAAAGGGGACGGGCCTGGGTCCCCCTGTGGAGGGCTGAGCTGGGGACAGGCACAGAGCAGAAAGGAAGCCATCTACCCTTTAAAATGCCTTCAAAAAAATAATCCCAGGACTCCCTTGTACCTTCCAACTTGCCTGTCGGCATCTATTGAGTGTTTTTCGTGTGAAAAACAGTCTGTGCCACGGCAGGCTGGCCAGCTGCGGGGAACCCTCCCATTTGGAGGGAAAATGAAGACTGCAGGATGGTGGAGAGAAACGTGGGGGCCTCCTGGCCAGCCCCCTTTTCCCCGGCTCCAGAAAGCACTATGAGAATTCCTCAAGCCCTCTCATGTTTATAGCTTCTGACCCACACCTGGCTGGTCTTCCAGGTGGGTCCAGTTCTTTCCTCTCTCCTAGCACCCACCCAGCCCCCAACACGCATCCCCAGGATCCACCAATACCACGCCTCCAACTCCGCCTCTGGCGCCCTTAGGTTCCCTGCGAGGGTTCCTCCGGCATCCGCCGTGGAAGCTGTGGCTCAGGAAAGCCTCATTCACATGCTCGGCAACCGCACACTGGAAAGCAGCCAGCAGCCCCAGGAGCCACACTTCACCTGATCCATCCACAAAATGGGCTGAACGGACCCAAGGCGAGAGAGCCAGGTCCAGCCGCCCAGCTGGCCAGACCTGTGCACTCGCTAGGGCACGATGTCAGTCATAGCCTCGACTGTTGTTAATCCCACAGACAGGTGTCTTTTGGTCCCAAATTTGTGACAGGCACGAATCACGGAGCTGGGAATCTGGAAGACTTGGATTCCCACCTCGCTTCTGGCTCCCGATGCTGTGGAACTACAATTCAGCCTCCACTTCCTCATTTATCAGAAGTTGTTGATGAGATGCCTTGGAAATTCTTGCCAACTGTAAAATCAAAGAGATGGCAAGGACAAACCACGTGCCTTCAGAAACTGCTTCCCCAGGCACCTGCATGCTCACTCTCTTACCCATGTCTCCACCCCTAATCCCTCCAATGCCCCAGGAGGGGGCTGGGTGAGTGTTGGGTGGCAGTGAGGCCCAGTCACCCAGCTGGTGAGCAGGTGAGCCAAGACCACACCCAGGGCCGCCGTCCTACCTCCCAGTCAATCATGCATATGGGAGATAGATAAAGCCCTAAATGCTCATTTGGAGCTGCTTGAGAAGAGAATATAATTCATGGGCCAAAGATACAGAAATGTCTTTCCCAGTGGGAGGCAAGCCGGTGGCACCTGCTCTCCAGGGCCTAACACCCTCATTTCCGCCTCTCCGGTACCTGATGCTATCAGAGGATTGACTCCCTCTAAAGGCCAACCTGAGACCTTTACTTAGCTCAAAATGTGGTTCAGGGAGAGAAACTAACAAAAGGGAATGGGAGTGGGGGGAAGAAAAATCATCTTTTTCTGCCACCAAAGAACAGCTGCAAACATAGAGAACGTGAAGTAGCCGGGAAGTCGTCGTGGCTGGTGTGAATTCAGTCCCAGGGGAATCGGCCGCACTGAAGTGCTGAGCGAATGCTGCCCAGAGAAAGGCAAGCCCAGCGAAAAGGCAGGCCCCTCCCAAGGTCAAGGCTTCCTCGATTCGGAGGCAGCCTTCCATCGCAAACTGCACCCCCGCCCACAGTGTCAGGCTGCAGCGTCAGGAACAAAACCAGCAGCCCAGAGCTGATGAGGCGCAGGCGGTGCCCAAGCCCATGGGAGGGTTAATTAAGGCCGCCCTGAGCTGCATACCTGAGTCTCAACACTTGGGCTGAACTGCAGACCTGAGTGCCGAGGACATGGGGCCAAAAGCCGAGAAGGAATGTGAGGCTGCCCACGCGGCCATCTTGGCCGGCAGCCACGGCTGACCTGGAGGGGTGAAGGCCTGGGATGCCATTCCTCCATAGGAGACTGCATTAGCCAGGGCTGGAGGAACGCCAAGGCCATGACCCACAGAAGCCCATGAGAGGCTGAGGCCCAGCCCGGCCCATCTTCTCAAGCCTGGCTTGACCCCCACCTGTGACATCCTGCTTGGTCCCGGAATCAGTGTGATGTGATCAGGAAAGGCGAATTTCTGCTGTGTATTTGACAGAATATCAACTCAGAGTCCCTGGGGCTGCCACAACAAAGTAACACAAACCAGGAGGCTTAAAACAACGGAAATGTATTGTCTCACCTTTCTGGAGGCAAGAAGTCCAAAATCAAGGCTGCTGTCCCTCTGAGACTCCAGACAGAGCCCCCCTTGCCTCCTCTAGCTTCCGATGGTGACCATCAACCCTTGGCACTCCTCAGCTGGCAGCTGCATCGCTCCACTCTCTGCCTCCATTGTCACACTCCATGTGTGTCTATGTCTCCAAATCACATTTTCCTCTACCTATAAGGACCAGCCATATTACAATGGGATCCCACCCTAATAACCTCCTCTTTACTTGATCACAACCGCAAAGACCCTATCTCAGCATCACTCCAATCTCTGCCTTCATTGTCACAATCCATGTGTGTCTGCGTCTCCACATCACATTTTCCTCTACTTACAAGAACAAGCCATATTAGATTGGGATGCACCCTAATGACCACCTCAACCTGGTTACATCTGCAAAGAGCCTATCTCCAAATAAGGGCTCGTTTCCAAACACCAGGGGTTGGAACTTAAACACATCTTTTTGAGGGACACAATTTGACCCACAACAGAATCCTAACACTCGGGCTCAAAAGAAAGAAAAATGTCACAGCTCAAAAATCTTTATAAAATAAGCATTATTGTTTAAAAATATAGAGAAATAGCCTGAAGATACATCATCTGGAGCTTTCATTTGTTGGACTATTATGCAGTCACTGAAAACTATTATTCAGAGACAATGGGATGAGGTGACAATATATTTCTAACAATCTTAAGTGATACCTATGGTGGTGATGATGTGAAAACGTCACATGAATAATGAGGCCGGGGTGGGGAGATGAAACTGCTGTGGGGGAGTTGGGAGATTATGGACAATTTTTCTCATTATATTTTTTATCTTAAACTTCTTTGTATTTAATATTTATTTATATATTTATTTTTAAATTAATATTAATTAAGTGTATATTTGTATTTAAATATTTTTAAATTAAAAAGAAAGGGGAAAAGGTGAGCTTCAGTTTACACTCAGCGACTATAGGATTTGGGAAGGTATTAACCTCTGCACTCAGTTGTTTTTTTTGTTTTCTTTTGTTTTGTTTTGTTTTGAGACAGAGTCTCACTCTGTCACCCAGGCTGGAGTGCAGCAGCATGCTCTCAGCTCACTGCAACCTCCTTCACCTCCCGGATTCAAATGATTCTCCTGCCTCAGCCTCCCAAGTAGCTGGTGTTACAGGCATGCACCACCATGCCTGGCTAATTTTTTGTATTTTTAACAGAGACAGGGTTTCACCATGTTGGCCAGGCTGGTCTTGAACTCCTGACCTCAGGTGATTTGCCCACCTCGGCCTCCCAAAGTGCTGGGATTACAGGTGTGAGCCACCTGCACCCGGCCTGCACTTAGTTTTCTAAGTGCACATTAGGCGAAACATACATCCCTTCCACCTCTGAGGGCAGCTGGGGTACTGACACAGCTGAAATGAATGTGTTAGGCCATTTTTGCATTGCCATAAAGAAATACCTGAGGCTGGATAACTTTAAAAAAAAAAAAAAAGAGGTTTATTTAGCTCACAGTTCTGCAGGCTGTACAGGAAGTGTGATGCCAGCATCTGCTCAGCTTCTGGGGAGGCCTCTGGGAGCTCTCACTCATGGTGGAAAGCAAGGGGGTGGGGTACACACATCACACTCGAGAGCAGGAGCATGAGAGAAAACGGGAGGTCCCAGACTCTTTTAAACAACCAGATCTCACGTGAAATGAGTGAGAACTCGCTCATCACCAAGGGGATGGTGCTAAGTCATTCATGAGGATCCACCGCCATGACCCAACACCTCCCACCAGGCCCCACCTCCAACATTGGGGATCGAATTTCAGCACGAGATTTGGAAGGGGCGAACATCCAAACAGTAGCAATGTCCTAAGGATACAACCCCCCCACCCCCCGGAGAACTCTATGGCATTCTAATGAAACCATTCACCCTTCATGTTATTACAGAGCAAGGCTGCATTTCCATCATTGTCCTTTTAAATGCTTAAGTGAGCCCAGTTACCAATCAATACTACTGACAACAGGAAGAGGAAAAGAAGGAAGAATCAGCGATACAAAGAGCACAAAGTCAAAGTGAGTCCAACCACTGGACATGGGTGTCACTGGCAGAAACTTCCAGAAGCTTGGTTCAACATTACCTGCCACAGGCTCAACCTTAAGGCTTTGAGCTGCTACAAGAACTCCAAGAATTGTTTCCTGGCACAATTTCACTCATTTGCCAAGTTCTACAGCGTGGGAACCTGCAGAGCCTCCCCATCTCATCACCACTACGTGACCCATTCATTCCACACTGGCCTACGGGGCGTCCATCCAGGGAGGCGTGTAGCTGTGGCCAGGATGCAGCAGAGGACATCTCGGAGTCCCTGCCCTCATGGGTTCCTGGGACTGTGAAGGGGACAGTCAACAAACAGAAGAGTGCTGGGAGTGTCAAGAGGTGATGATCGCCCAGAGGAAAAGACAAGGTGAGAGGGGAGCCCAGCCCAGGGTCGAGTTCTCGGGGGCGGGACGTTTGCACAAAGATGCTGTGAAGTGAGGGGGAGCAAGCATTCCTGTACTCAGGGGACAGAATGTCTCATCCAAAAAGGACCAGCAGGTGCTTCCAGGAACATCAAGAAGCAGGTGTGTCTGGGGCAGAGCAAGTGAGCAAGAGACAGGAGGAAAGAGGCCAGAGGGAGGCTGGGGCCAGAACAGTCAGGGCCTGGAAGCAAAGGTCCAGACTACAGATTTTATTCTTCGTGAGAAGGGGGCCGCTGCAGGGCTTTGAGAAGGCAGTGTCACTTTTTTTTTTTTTTAAATAGAGTCTTGCTCTGTCACCCAGGCTGGAGTGCAGTGGCATGATCTCAGCTCACTGCAACCTCTGACTCCTGGGTTCAAGTGATTCCCCTGCGTCAGCCTCCCAAGTAGCTAGGACCACAGCTACATGCGACCACGCCCAGCTTATTTTTGTATTTTTAGAGACGGGGTTTCACTATGTTGGCCAGGCTGGTTTCAAACTCCTGACTTCAGGTGATCCTCCAGCCTTGGCTTCCCAAAGGGCTGGGATTACATGTGTGAGCCAACGAAACCAACCAGCAGTGTCACCTTTAAAGGGATATCTCTGGATGCTGTGTAGAGAACAGCTGGGGTATGGTACCCAGAGTGAGGAAGGGGCCAGGGCAATAGCTGTGGGGTTGCTGAGAGGGGGCAGACTCTGGACAATTGTTGAGGGATTTGCACAGAGCATGCCAGGATTCAACAAGCCCAGCATGTCCACCTTTGGAGCCAGGACCCCAGGGGAGCCACAGCAGGGCCAGAGCAGAGGAGAGAGAAGACACACTGGGATCCATCAGCACCTCTGCCTCCATCCATTGATTTTCTGAGACTCACACTAGTTCCTCTTGAGGGGTTGTTATGTAAAATACAGGATGTCCCACTAAATTTGAATTGCAGATCAACAGTGGATAATTTTTTAGGCATAAGTATTTCCCATGCAATACATGGGATATGGTTACACTGAATATTTGCTATGATTGATCTGCAATTCAACTTTAAATAGAGGTTCTGTTATTTTGTTTGTTAAATGGGCCAAGTTCTATCAGAACTCCCCAGAAAAGGAGACTCTGGAAAATGTATTCCCAGCTTGACCAAGACAGAGCTCCTGTCCCCAGGAACTGACAAAAACAACCACTACCAACACTGAGTGCTTACCATGCACCCAGCACTGTGCCCACATGTTCAGCACTTCATCTAATTCCACAGCCCAGAGGATTACATTTTATTACTACTGGTTTGCAGATGAGAAAACTGAGGTTCACAAAGATACACCAACTTACCAAAATTACACAGGTGGGCATAATAATAGCTAACACTTACACAGCACATGTAAGCTCAGGCATGGATCTAAATGGATCTCACTTAATCCTTTTTCACAGCTCTATGAGACAGGAACTGTTATTGAACCCATTTTACAGATAAGGAAACTAAATCGTATTGGTGTTAAGTGGCCCAGTCAGGATTTGAACCCAGGCAGTGTGGCTGCAGAATCTGTGCTCTTACCTAGCATCTTAAACTACCACTGAACCACTTCTGAGGCCACCTCCCCACTCTTAATGAAACAACATTAATGCACAAGAAACACTCAGAGAGTCCTAGTGGCAGGAATGGGGCAAACTGACAACAGAGGAGATGGAAATCATTGAGGATTGGGGGAACCTAGGGAGGGTTCATGGAGGAGGAGGCAGACAAGTAGGATATCTGAACAGTTGAAAGATGTGACAAAAGGGAGGCTGACTAAACACCCATGTTAGGAACTATAAATACATGAAGTAAATATCACTGATTACTGAGTTCTTCATATAAGCCAGGTGCTGTACTAAGCTTAGAATTTATCTCCCTCTAGACTGGGTAATACAGTGAGACTCCATCTCTACAAAAAATTGAAAAATTAGCCAGGCATGGTGCTCATGCCTGCAGTCCCAGCTACTCAGGAGGCTGCAGTGAGAGGATCCCTTGAGCCCAGGAGGTTGAGGCTGCAGTGAGCTGTGATTGCACCACTGCTGTCCGGTTTGGGTGACAGAGCAAGGCCTTTGTCTCAAAGAAAAAAAAATACCTCTCTCAGTCCTTGAAGTCATCCCCAAGGCAATATGGTCCCCATCTTGCACACTAGAAAACTGGGATTCAGGGAGGCCAAGCAACTTGCCTGATGTCACCCCATCAGGAACAGACAGATGCAGGATTGCAACCACCACGGCAACTTCAAAGCCAGTGCACCTGCCATGTTTCCTTCCCTCTTGGCATGCCTGGAAGGACTTCCATCCCTAAAGTCAAAACAGGCACTTGCAGAATGGCTGGATTCAACAAGGTCATCATGGCTTCTGAAAGAAACAGAGCAAGGGGATTTGCTCTGAGAAATACAGCCTCCATCTCAGAACCCTGCAAAGATGCCCTCCCTGGCTGTCTGAGCAGCCTTTGCTGTCAGGCCCTGTTGGCAGAGGAAAGGTGAGCCGCCTGCCCTGGGTCAGGGAGAGCTGCAGCCCCCTCCTTGGGCAGAGATTTCACCCAACAGAGAAAACCTGGGTGGAAAATTGCATCCAGGAAGAATAGAGGAAAGACAAAGGAAATGGCTGCCTTCTCCCCTGGGCACCCGCCCCCATGGCCACCACCTCTGTTGCTCACAACTTTATCCATTCCTTTCCTTGGGAATCCACGGGTGTTCCAAGAGCTCTTTAGTGCAGTGCTTCAGAGCTTTGACTTTAGGGCAAGATTTGGCCACTGTGAGCAATCTGATGACTCCGTTTCTGTTTCTAAAAACCTTCAGGAGGCAAATGCAGAAATAAGTACAAAAAAAGTGAGCAAACCTAGAGAAAACCTGCCAGCCTGGAAGAGAGAATGGATGTGCCTATGGGCAAGGCCATCCATACACATGATGACCAGGCTAACTGTGAATCACAGATTAGAACTGGGGCAGCTCTGGGTGTTAGAATGCAACGTGGAAGCACTAATGAATCCCAGCATTCAGCTGGGATTCAAGAAAAATGGAGTTTGGCAGATGCAGACTCCTTGTCTAAGACTTCTTTTAGGAGCCCTCCTTGCATTGCGGTATCTTCTATTTGCTCCATCAGCCCTGGGCTCTCAGTGATTGGAGGGGTCTGTGTGAGTGGTTCCAGACCAGCTCAGCATGTTACTAGGTTGTATTATCAAGTAGAAGCCTGCAGCTTCTGTAGCAGTCTCTGTGCTTTTTCTCGATAGTGAGCTATGATTAGGGTGAGCTCAGAGCTGAAAGTCAAACAGAAATGCAGATGGAACCAATCAGCCTCAGATTCCAAAGCAGCTGATAAAAACATAACATACCAAAAAGAATGTTGGTCGCACAGGAAGGAAGCCATAGCCCCTTGCCGTCTGCATTAGGGAGGATTTTAACTTTTTGCTAGTTAATTTTGTAATTTTTTAAATCTTGTATAAGATTGTGCACCATTTGAAATAAGAAAAAAATCTTTAAAAAAACTTTTTTAAAGGAGATAAAGATAATGAAAGAAAGGAGCCTTGAGGACAGTAATTGCCAAACCATACTGCTGAGTTCAATGCCTGGGTGACAGACATTTTACCTGCAAAACACATAAGGTTTTCCTTCTTAGTAAACTCATGCAGGCTTTACTATTAAAACACAGAAGCACTATCGCAGGAAGGACATTGACATAAAGTGCTTTCAGGGCCCTTGAAGCACGGACTTTAATCAATTTTCCTGTGTCTACTGAAGGAGGCTTCAGCTCTTTGGTTTAAAACAACCCAGTGGATGGCCCTTAATTTCAGAAATTGTTCTATGCAGTTTTTTTCTCAGCAGGATGCAGAAAGCAATCCCCACTGTGGCTGAGAGGAGAGCAGGCCTGGTGGGCTCCACTCAGTGGCAGCCAGTGGTCACTTCTGGATCGGTTCCTGGCTGGGGTCCATTGTCCTGACCTGCTGGTCCCACACCCCACAGAGGAAAGTTGCTATTAATACCCTCTTCAGGTCCCTGCAGGAAGCTTGGCCTTCTCCAGATGCCACTTAGGAGTCAATCCTTGTTCCAAAGAAAGAGAGCATAGAATGCAAACTTGTGTCAGGTTGAAGAGGCTGGGGACAGGGGCATTCCAGGCTGCTCATCCACAGGTCATCGTCACTCGGCTCCTAAAGAGTACATCGTCGTGGAGGAAGGACAGACAGAAAACATGATCTGCTGGCTCCAGACCCACACCTCACTGGCTGCCCCTCTGGCCTCTCCCATCACTCACCTGCAGGGCAACCGCCTCCAGCCCTCACCTGCATTCCTGGGATTCCTGCAGCTACATCCTCCCTGGTCTCCCAGCTCTGCTCTTTTGAGCCTCCACATGGGGCCCAGAGATATTCTTTCATGAAGTGAGTCAGGTGGGAACCACCCAAATGTCCGTCACCTGATGCATGGAGAAATAAATTGTTGTCTGTCCACGTGATGGACTATTCCTCAGCCATGGCAAGGGATGAAGTGCTGGCCCACACTCCGACGTGGATGAACTGAAAACATTCTGCTGAGGGAAAGAAACCATCACAAAAGGCTTGTAGGATTCCATAGATATGAAATACCCAGAATAGGCGAATCCACAGACACAGAAAGTGGTTGTCAGGGGCTGGGGGGAGGGAGGACGTGGCGTGACTGTGCATAGACTAAGAGTCTCTTTCTGGGGTGATGAAAGTGAGCCTGTTTTGGGGGTGATGAAGTTCTGGAATTAGAAAGTGGTGATGGCTGCACAACATTGTGAATCTACTGAATTAAACAGTTTAAAATCACTAAAATGGTGAATTTTATCTTATGTGCCTTTTATACCAACTTTTATTACTTTTTTGAGACAGAGTCTTACTTTGCTGCCCAGGCTGGAGTGCAGTGGCGTGATCACAGCTCACGGCAGCATCAACCTCCGGTGCTCAAGCGATTCTCCCACCTCAGCCCCCTGAGTAGCTGGGACTACAGGCGTACGCCATCATGCCTGGCTCATTATTTTATTCTTTGTAGAGACGGGGTCTCTCTATGTTGCCCAGGCTGCTCTCAAACTCCTGTCCTCAAACAATCCTCCCACCTCAGCCTCCCAAAGTGGGATTGCAATCCAATCCAAAGTTGGATTGCAAGCATGAGCGCCAATTTTTTTTACAAGTAAGCCAGAACATGACAGCACTTAGCATAAAACCGACCAGACCAGAGGCTCCCCCATCTCACCCTAAAGCCTCACCACGACCTACGCGATTCTCCCAGTGTGCTCTCATGCCTGGCCACTGCCCAGCACCTCCTACCTCCACTGTTCTGTCCCCATGCTCTTCAGCCACGCTGGCTCCTTGCTGAACCTTGAACTGCCCAAATACACTGCTGACTTGGGGTCTTGGCGTAAGCCATTCCGTTTGCTAAAAACATCTTCCCTGGGTCTTCCCACTGCTTCCTCACTCCATCAGGCCTCATCTCAGAAGCCACCTTCTCTCACACGCTGGGCTAAAATGCCTCCCTCCCCTGGCCCACTGCTCTCCTGTCTGGCCTCCTTCCTTTTCTCTTGGCAACACCCCTCCTGAACTCATACACTTGTTCACTAATGTATGTGGTTGTTTAGAGTCTGTCTCCTGCACAGCAGGTCAGCTCCGCGAGAGCAGGGACCAGGTCTGGTTTTGTCCACTGCAGTATCTCAGTAACCAGGACAGTGCCTGGTACATAGTGCTGAATAGATCCAGTGACATAGCATCGTTTATGTCTAAATTATTAGAAAACCAGGCCGGGTGCAGTGGCTCACACCTGTAATCCCAACACTTTGGGAGGCTGAGGAGGGTGGATCACCTGAGGTCAGGAGTTCAAGACCAGCCTGGCCAACACGGTGAAACCCCATCTCTACTAAAAATACAAAAATTAGCCAGGCATGGGGGTGGGTGCCTGTAGTTCCAGCTACTTGGGAGGCTGAGGCAGGAGAATCACTTGAACTCGGGAGGCAGAGGTTGCAGTGAGCCAAGACAGCGCCATTGCACTCCAGCCTGGGCGACAGAGCGAGACTCCATCTCAAAAATAAAATAAAATAAAATAATAAATAAATTATTAGAAAACCATATTTATTTTGAGTATTGATATTATCAAGTAAGATCGTTTGTACCACCTACTACAAGAGACTCATAGACACAATGTTATGGGGTTTAAATAAAGGAAAAGCTTTTCTACCTTGGCATGAGGGGGGCTCAGGGTAGAACGGAAGCCAAGGTGTGTGGCTAGGTAGTCCCTGGGCTGGGGCAGGACACAAGAAGGAATTCATTCGCTCAGGCAGCAAGGGAGCGTGATGCTTCCCTGTGCCCTTGCTGACCCTCATGATCATCTTTAAAGCTGACCAATTATATTAGGTGACAGTGGCATTTTGTATTAATTAACGCTTCTTTGATTGCTAGTGAGGTTGACTGTTTTCCACATGTATATATTAATCATTTCTATTCATTCTTATAGTTATCTGTAATTGTGTTCATTGCCCATTTTTCCACTGGATGTTTGCAGTTTGTTAATTTGTTGAAAGTGTTCCTTATTAAGACACTGATGCTTACACACACATTTATATACACGTGATACAAATATATAGCATATATAGCAAATTGAAATTTCTGGTTTATTATTTACCTTTTCATTTTAACATCATCTTTAGATATGTAGTCAAATTCTTTTTTTATGCTGTTCTTTTTGCTTCTATATCTAGAAATGTCTTAACTCTAAAAATAGATCAGTATTTATCTTTTTTGTAACTGTTTTTATAATGCAAGAGTATAGAAGATGACACTTTTACTTATAAGTAATAACTTTTATACTTGTGGAATTAATTTTGTTACATAGAAGAGCCATATGTACCAAGAATCTTTTAAAAAGTTCCCACTGTTAACCCAGCAATTCCATTTCTGCAACCCTCTGCGAAGACCTGTTTCTCACCCAGGCACCCCCGAGGCATAACATGAGAAGTAGCAGATGAGATCTGAGGCCTCAGGGTCCCCAGGGCTCATCTCCCTGGACATCCATTGTACTGAAAGCCTTTGCAGGTAGGGCTAAATTAATGACTCATTTAACGGATTAGTAATTGAAGACATTATTTTAACATTAAAACAAATCAGATCACTTTCAAGAAGAAAGCAACATTCTCCTGAAATTCTAAGAAAAAGGTGAAAACCTCAAAGCTTCTCTTTGGGGGATACACTTTGGCAAGATGTTGGAGAATCACTATCCACACCAACAGATCTGAGATATGCACTGAGATTTATTTATTTACAATGTTCACTGCAGCATAATTGTGCAAAAAAATGGACACAATCTAAATATCCAACAGTAGCAAATTGGCTCAATCAATTATGATATGATCTCATATGATGAACGGGGTCCATTGAAACTGTTTCCATGACAATAATTTTAGTTGCAATCACTTTTTTCAACATCTAATGTAATCATGAGAACATATTAGAAAAAATATCGAGCAGGCAGTCAGCCAAAAGGTTACCAGTGGCAGAACAGCTGAAGGCGGTTATTTTCTCCTTGATACTTTTCTGAACTTTCACTTGCTCCACAGTGACTTTATGATTTTCTACTCAGAAGAAGAAAGTGTGGGGTTTGTGGCTGCTGTTTGGTTTGGCAGCTCGCTTTGTTTTTGAGAGAGAAGTGGAGCGGAGGGAGCGGCGCTGTTCGTGTAGAGGGCCTCGGGGAGACGCCTGGGAACGGGGCCCCTTCATGCCTTGTCTGCATGTTAGGAATAGAGACACGTGAATATTTTTACATCGGTTTTAACACCTTTGCAGGCCTGTAGGTTGGAAATAGCTGGTCAATGTCTGGTGCGTCCCAGCATGGGAGGCGCGTCCCTCTCCAGCCCCATGCGACATTCTCGGGGTTGACTTGGGGTCACAGTTGTCTGCTCCCAGTGTTTGATCAGCTTCATTTCCAAAATGGGTCACTCACAGGGCGGTGTGTGATCATGTGTGTGACGTGGCTCTTCAAAGCTGTTTCCTGGTTGGGAAATCTTCACACACACACAAAGGTCAAGTCTGCTGTCTGTCCAGCGTTGACGGTGCCTGCCACACCTCACGTCTGCACCCTCTCCTGTCCCCGCCTCCGGGCCTTCTGCCCATAGCCAGGTGTGACAGCCAGGGCTGCCGCCTCCCGATCAGGCAGTGCACAGCCCTGGGACCCCCAGGGACACAGACCTAAGGGAAAGTGAGCCCCCAAACCTGCCTTCCAGCCAGCCTGCTTGGAGGAAATGCCCTAGCTTTATTGAACACTTAATTACTTAATAAATATTAGATGATACCATTCTCCACAAAAAAAAAAAAAAAAAAGATTGAAACCCAGAGAGAGATGGGCAAGTCACGAAAACAAGAATAAAGAGGATTATTCTTCAAGGTAACAGGATATGAAGAGAAGTGCCCCCAGGCTGGTCCGCTGGAGCATTTAGGACAGCAGAAGAGAGGCCTCTTTATAATCTCCCGGCCTGAAATTCACCCTCATCGCTCCCAGCTTCACATACAACCTGGAACTCCGGGGGAGATGGGGAAAGCCGGGGGGCAGCCCCTGTGACCTGGCTGACCCAGGTCTCATGACAGAATGTGAAAGACTCCTTTATTTATAATTCTCTGTACTCCCAAGTTGTAAGCCCCGATTTTACCTACAGGTACCTTTTGAGTATTTAAAGATGTGCCAAGCACACAGTAGAGAAGTATCATAGGTGGAGCCCAGGGCAAAGAGCTCAGGCCTGGGTGAATCAGCACCATCTCCCACCAGCTGTGTGACCTCAGGTAGGAGATTCAACCTCTCTGCTTCAGACTACACAGCTCCCAAACAGACAGAATTGCCAACCTGCCCCACAGCTATTGTCAAGGTTAAATGAGGGTACATCCATGAAGTGCTCAGAGTGGGGCGCATCCTGAGTGTCACAAAGGTTGGCAGCTGTTATTGTCTTGTTTTGATGGTTGGGTCATCGTCATCATCATCATCATGATTATTATCCCCATTTCGCAGCAGTGAAAACAAAGGCTCAGGTCAGTCTGATTCCAGGGCTCCTTCTTTCTCATCTCCACTTTGCTTCCACCAATAACACCCAGTGGGGGCCCCAGTACGAAATCGTCTAACTCCTTACCTTCTTCACTATCTTTTTTCTTTTTCTGTCTCCTTTCCCCACTCTCTTTCCCATCTGTAAGCCAAAAACCCCAACATCTAGGAAAAGCCAATCATGAAAAAAGTCATCCTCCCACCAATTTGTGCCTCCAGCCCAGACCTCTCTCCCAAATTCCCAACTTACATGTCCAACAGCCAACTCCACACCTCAGCCTCAGCATCTCACACTCCCTTCGCCCAAGACTAAACTCCTGCTCTTCATACCCAACTTGCTGCCTGCAAAGACCTCCCCATCCCCAGTGACACCATCCTTTTGGCTGCTCCAGCCAAGAGCCCTGGAGCCCCTGTCCATTCTCCTCTTGCTCTCACTCCCTCCCTCCCCTCTTCCAGTTGGTCAGGAAGTCCTGCTGGCCCTTCCTTCAAAGTAAACCCAGGAGCTAACCACTTATTATCCTCCTGCTCTGCTCGCTCCAGGATTCCTGAACCAGCTTCCTGGCAGTCTCCTAAGGTCAAGTGGCATGTGTCTTCTACTCAGCCTCCTGTGTGGCCCCCATATCACTCAGCGCTAACTGCAGGGGCTTCATCATGGTCTCCAAGACCCTGTGTGATGCCTCGCCCACATCTTCCCTCTTCCATCCATGCCTCCTGCCCCCACCACAGTGGCCTCATTGCCCCAGCTCAGGGGCTTTGTCCCAGCTGCTCCTTTGCCCTGGAACCCACCTACTGCAGGGAGCTGTTTGGCTTCCCGGCACCTCCTCTAAGCTCATATCCCACCTTCTTTTCCCTCCGTGGCCTACCCTGACCACCTGCAGTGGGTTGAATCACGTCTTCCCCAACATTCATGTCCATGGGGAGCCTGTCATTGTGACTTTATTTGGAATTAGGGTCTTTGCAGATGTCATTAAGTTAAAGATTTTGCAATCAGATATCCTAGTTTTAGGGTGAGCCTTAAATCCAATGATTGGTGTTCTTATAAAAAGAGGATAATACACACAGAGATACAGAGACAAGGCCATGTGAAGATGGGGACAGAGACTGGGGTAATGGGGCCACAAGCCAGGGAAGCCTGGAGCCACTAGAAGGTGGAGGAGGTAGGGAAGGATCTTCCCTAGAGCCTGCAGAGGGAATGCAGCCCTGCCAGCAACTCGATTTTGGATTTCTGGCCTCCAGAAGTGTGACAGGATAAATTTCTGTTGTTTTAAGTCACACAGTTTATGGTGCCTTATCAGGGCAGCCCTAGGACCCAAGTCCACTGTCCTATTGAACATCGAAGCCTGTCCCACCCCTCAATCCCCATAGCCCCACGTCTTCCTGCCAGTCTCTGCCACTTCTTTGTCCTCGTGCAGTTACCACTGCTGGCACGTGCTGTCATTTCTGCCCAACTGTGCTTATTTTTATCAGCTGTCTCCCCACACTGGGACCAAAGGGCTATGAGAGAAACTTCTTTGTCTTGATGAGCCTGGCAGTTCACAGGGCTGAATCAATATCTGTTCAATCAATAATGGAATAATAAACAAACTCCTAAGGAATTGGAAAGGACCAGAAAACCCTTTCGGAATCTACATGAACTCTCCATCTTCCTCCTCAGCCACCTTCATTTAACTTCATCAAACTGACAGCCAGCTTTGAAAACTAATGCTTTCTAGTTTTTGTTCTATTGAGTTTAGTGACAAGCATTGCAATAGTGATCGTATCTACTATACTTCCCTGCACATTCCCTGTGTGGCTGGTAGAATCAATCAGCTCTTCTACAGCAAGATGGAAGAGTACTTGTCACTAAGCCCAGGAAGCAGAGGTTGCAGTGAGCTGAGATCAGGCCACTGCACTCCAGCCTGGGTGACAGAGCAAGACTCCACCTCAAAAAAAGAAAAGAAAAGAAAAGAAACACTGCAGAGAGCTGTTGGTGGAAAGCGTCCCTCGTCATGCCCCCTCCCAGGCTCCCCATTGCTTGGGATCTAGTGTGGTGCGCTGTGCCCCGCCCAGCACAGGCAAAGAAGAGAAACTGATCTTACCGGCTACTCTGGGTCCTTTCACAACCACACACCCCAAAGAAGGATAAAGCCATCCACGAGTAACCCCAAGTCACCATAAGAGGTGCCCTTACTTCAGAGCTAACCTAGCCTCTGGGAGCCAACAAGAGCAAAGAAAGCCCCAAGACACGGATCTCAGCCCTTTGTCACTGGATGGTGTCCTCCCAGCCTGCTCACTCCTATGGGGCAGGGGGCCAGAAGCAGGAGACAGCTTCCCTCTAAGATCCACACAAAGAACACTAGGAGGGCATTTGGGGAGTGGATTGTCACCTACAGATCAGAGGTTGAACGAGCTCACTGGGGCCTCTCTTGGCTCCAGTTCACTAAGGAACATGAAATGCTTTAGGGAGCATGGAGTACATACGCTGGGAAGAAAAGATCCCCAGCAAAGCAAGGAGAGCCAATGCCAACATCGAATGGTGACCGGAAAGGCTAACATCCATTTACCCAGCAAGTCAGGCCACCTCGGAGCCCTCTGCCTGCCCCAGGCCGCTATTCCCAGGCCAACCCAGGGCCTCTCCTTCTGGTGCAGGGGTTCTCAAGATGGCGTCCCCTCTTGGTTCCAGGTGGGCAAGGGTCAGGCCCTCCTACCTGGGTCCCTCAGTCCTGTCCATGTTCCAGGGTCTCAACCTCAGCCAGAGGCCTGGAGGGGCCTCTTGAGGACACTCGTCTATACCCTGGTCTCCTCTCTAGCTCCCCCACTTTCAGCCTACAGGTTGACTCATTGGGAAATGATTCCTACGTCATTTCCTGCATCCTCTCTGCTTTATGGAGAATCTGTGATGTCTGAACAGGAGGCCTGGCCCTGGGGCCTGTCTCTGACAACATCCCGACTCCTCTGAAAGGTGCAAATGACACATCCTGCTCTGCAGAACTTCTGTCTTGGCTGGGCTGTGGTAGCCAAAGCCCCTGGGCTTCACGTTCTTCTAGAGAAGTGCCTGCCATGCCCAGCCTAGAAGGCTGGCTCCCAACGCTAAAAGGAAGCTTTTCTCTCTTAAGAACCCAGCTTTGTAAATAAAAGCCTCCTGTGTCGTTATTATTGTTCTTTTAGGTAATTTTTTTCAAGTTGGCATTTTGAAATAATTTCAAATTTACTGAAGAGTTGCAAAAATAATACAGAAATGTCCTATATAAACTTTGCCTACCTCCACCAATGTCTTAAAATTATTAACACCATTGTTAACACAATCATCCCGTCTTAGCCTCAGTTTCACTTTCTGAGGTTTCAGTTACCCGCCATCAACTGTTGTCCAAAAATATTAAGATATTTTGAGAGAGACAGAGAGAGAGAGAGATCATATTTACATAACCTTTAGTACAGTATATAGAAATCATATTTACATAATCTTCAGTAGAGTATATTGTTATAATTTTTCTATTTCATTATTTATTATTGTTGTTGATCTCTTACTGTGCCTAATTTACAAATGAAACTTTATCATAGGTATGTGCATATAGGAAAAAAACATACAATGTGTAGGGTCCAGTACTCTCCGAGGTCTCAGGCATCCCCCGGGGGTCTTGGAACAGATCTCCATGGATAAAGAGGGCTGCCATATTTGAGGAAAGGAAAATGCACGAAGTAACATTTCCAACTTTTGTCTCATCAACTAAACTGAAACTTTGACACGTCTATGTAACAGAATGAGAAACATGTGCTTCTGAAACATTTTGAAAGTGATGCTTTTCTGTCAGTACTCAACCCTTTTCTTTCAAGACTCTTATGCTTGAGATATCTACAAAGCCCATATACATTCCTCACTTGCATTTAAAAAGCCGCTACTGTCCATTCCTCACCCTTTGTTGCTTGAGAGCTTCCCCAGAGATGTAAGCCAACCATGCTACCCCTCAGAAGCTAAACAGCACCTCCTTCTTGTAGGAACTCCTTTAGGGGTGACTCGGGCTCCAACCTAATGAATTTGCACACTCAGGCACTCTCTCGGGGCATGTTCACAGCACATGAAACCTGTCCAAAGACAACTATTAAAATTCTAAAATTCCACCCTCTGTCCAACAAGTTTCTGAACACTTGGTCTCTATGCCTCCCTGCTAAAAACCAAGCTAAAGAGATGAACCATGGATCAATAGAGGTTTGCTTTGCTGAGCCAACTAGTGAGGACTTGGGTTGGTGCCTTTCTGCATTTATCATGGTTACATGGTCATTAAGGGTGACATTTGTTAAAACTGAAAAGTCATTAACCCCAGGGGCAGGACTGCCCCGGTTCACAGTGGGGCTATTCCCTGTCTAGAAAAATGAAGGGGTTTTAGTTAAAAGGATTTGAGCTGCTTGCCATCTGGATTTTATTTTGCTTTTCTATTATTTTTAAGCAGATTTAATGTTTGAATGGGTAATGCATCTACATGGTATCAAAAAGTTTAAGAAGGTGTATATATGAGCAGTTCCTTCCCTTTCCTCTCTCACAGTCACGTTATTCCCACCATGGCCTATGAGTTTCCATTCTTAATAGATGGTTTTATAGTCTTCAAAGGTTACTACACGAATACAAGCAAAGGTATACTCCCGCCCCCACCACAAAGACTGGCACTCTACAAAACTTGCTCTGTGCCTTCATTTTTTATTTAACACTACTTCTTGGAAATTTTTCCCCACTGGTACAAGAAAACACATTTTTGTTTGTTTCAGCCCTATTGTATTCCATTTATATAGACATCCCACAACATACTTAACTAGTCTTCTCTTAGGGGACAATTACATGGTTGCCAACACTGCAATTATAAAACGACGCAAATCTATGTGTCAGATGGTACCTGTTCACTAGCGACTAGGATGGTGCCAGAGGAGGACACGGAAATGGTAAACAAATCACATGCGGGGGGACCCTCAAAGGCTGTGTCTCAGTTGTGAAAAACAGATTTTCATCAGGTAGTACACATCTATACTCCATTTTACACTTTAGATGGAGCTAAAGATGTTTCCCTCTCCACCTGAGTTCTGCCAGAAATGTGTCTGAGAATTTGCCCCCAGTCTAAGGACATGAAACCCCTTGTTCCCAATATACAAGCGTGGAGGGGCACCACAGATTAAAGTAAGATCAATGTTACCAGAACAATAAAAGGGCCCGCTAGCACCTTTAAATTTCCACTAATACTTTATTATTTTTACTCCAAACCCTTTGTTACGTTAAGAGACAGCAAATTCCAAAGAACAAACTAGTTTTAGCCAGAGAGAGCACAAGCAACATGCCTATCCGGGAGGAAGTGCTCAGGAAATGATAGCTTCAGATAATACACCACCCATATCCTACTTCCTATAGTCAGTAAAAAGAGCACTAAAAAGTCCCTCAAAACACACAAAGAAACACTAAAAGTAAAGTCCAATGCCTGCAGCCCACTTCAGTTTCCTTCAGTCCCCAATTTCTAGGTTAATGCTCCAAGATCACAGCCAGACTTCAGCCCCAGGCCTCACCATAGCACTAGATGTTGCTTCTAGAATCAAGCACTGAGTGGCTTCTAGAACTGAGGCACTACATCAAACCTTCAGAAAGGCCAATGCCCGTGGTTCTCAAAGTGTGGTCAGGCCAGGGACCCCTGGGAGTCCCCAGACCCTTTCAGGGCCCCCATAAGGTCAAATGATTTTTATAATCATACTAAGATGTCATCTACCCTTTCCACCCTTACTCTGTCAGTGTGCAGTGGAGTTTTCCAGAAGCTTTGTGATGTGTGGTAGTGCAACAGATTGAGTACAGAGGCAGATAGGAGAATCCAGCCATCTTCCAGCTGTTAAAGAGACTTGAAAAAATGTAAAATAATACTGCTCTTCTTATTAGACCATTTTGCCCTTAAAAATTTAGGGTTTTTTAAAATAAAAATGTTATTTATATCAACATGTAATAAGTTTATTATGTTAAATGAATTAATAAATGTTTTTAAATGTCTTAATTCCACTTTCTAATATGGTAAAAAAAAAAAAAATGCTCAGCTTACCATAATACACACACAAAAAAAAAAGCTCTTTGCTGTCTTCAATAATTTTTGAAAATGTAAAGGGGTCCCAAAAACAAAAAGTTGAGAACCACTGCCTCTACAAGAAATGAAGGTATGCCGATGATCAGCTCATTACCGTGAAGTGCTAGGGGGTCAGTGAGCCTGCTTTCTCAGGTCACTCTTCCCTTCTTCATTTTCCTAGCACACAGCACAGTGCCTGCCCAGGGTGGGTGTCCCATGCATGACAGAGGAAAGGAGGGACGGCATAAGGAAAGCAGGAAGACCTTTCCATTGATTATTATTGAATAACACAACTAAGTCAAATCTAGAAAAACTCTCTGAAAGTAAATGGCAAGTTATTCTGGGTGCCCTGCTTACCAGTGAGGAAAACAGACAAATGGAAAGAGGTGTGGGGATAGATGGGGAAGAGGAGGGACGGGTGCATGTGAATGGAATGTTCCCCACCACCAGGGATTGCCCAGAACATCTGGCCCACCCCTCTTCCCATTCACTGCTCTACAAAGAGCTTCCCCACATCACCCACCACTACCCCAGCAGTGGGCACACAAGTGTGTGCAGCTTCCCAGGACCACCCTTCACACCACACACACACATCCTCACCCACGTCCCAAGCATTGAATCCCTGCCCAGCAGCACCACAGCTGCAGAACGGAGCGTCTGTGCCAACTTGGATTAAGTGTCCCCATGTGCTCTCAGCCTTCTGCCCCATCTGCACCTCCAAAGCAAGGCTGGAGGGCTGCTCTATCCACTCACCCACCAATGCTGAGTATAGATGGCTTTCTTGTGTGGCCTAATGGATTTGAAGTGATATCTTCTTCTTGTCTTTGCTCCTCTCTCATTCCTAATGAGAGTCTCCTCATATGCTTGGGTATTTGGGGAAGGTTACCTCTCTTGTAAATTACTGTTTATATCGTTCACTCATTTTCCCATTAGAATTCCTGCTTTCTTTTATCAATGTGTAGGTATTTCTCAGATATTCTTGATTGATTTTAGTTATGGACATAACCTTCTGCAAGCTGACACCCTCTCCAATTCCATCATCTTTCCCTAACTTTGTCTTATGGACAATATTTTAACATTTTTTTATAATATCTTTTGCGTTTTTGTTCACTAATCCTTTCCCATTCCTAGGACCAAAGATATCATTCTACATTTTTTCCTACTGAATTTATGATTTTACCTTTCACTTTTAGGTCTTTAGTCCAGCTGGAGTCAAAGTTTCTAATAAAGCATTTTTTAATTACAAGACAAACAGGGCAGTAGCCAATTATAAAATCTAGGCATTTCCTCAGCAGTCATGACAGGCAGAGGGTCATGGTTTTGAGCCTGTACCTCTGGGGATTGCTCTGCAGGTGTAATGGCTACCTTCATATGTCAACTTGCCTGGGCCATGAGGAGCCCAGATATTTGGTTAAACGTGATTCTGGCTGTGTCTGTGAGGGTGTTTTGAAAGAGATGAACGTTGGATTCAGTAGGCTGAGTAAAGCAACCGGCTCCCTCATGCCAGTGGGCCTCATCCAATCAGCCAAAGGCCTGCGTAGAACAGAAAGGCTGACTTTCCAAGAATAAGGAGGAACTCTTCTCTGCCTGGCTGTCTTCGAGCTAGAGCACCAGTTTTTTCCAGCCTTCAGACTCAGGCTGGAACCACATCCTTTGTTCTCCTGGGTCTCCAGCTTGCCTGCTGCAAACCTCCATGACCACATGAGCCAACTCCTTATAATAAATATAAATCTCTTCATTTAAGGAGCATATGAGACATATTTATACACACACACAAGCAGGTACACACACACACACACACACACAGAATCTGTCCTGTTTCCCTGGAGATCCCTAATACAGTGGATATATACAAAATTCAAGTGGCTGATGGCACTAGTGATGATGATATTTGCAATTCTGGCTGGTGGCACCACAGAGGATACTTTAACAGAGCTGTTCCATTCAGACCACCTGGAAGAACATTGTTGTCTTACCATGAACAGCCCCACTGAACACCACCATCTTTGGGCTCATTTTGGTCCATAGTTTCCAATAAAAATGAATGCAGGTTCATATGTGTTAGGAATGGGTGTCACCTGGGAAGTGTGTGAAACACATCCATGTTTCAATAAGCAGCACCTGCAGTCACTAGGACCTGGGTGAGCGTTCTGCACACTTCATCCTGTGGCCTCATTGGTGGCCTAAGTTCCCATTCAAGCCACAATGGAGACACTCCAGGAAATGCTGAGACACAATCAGTGAACACAGAGGGACACATCACACCTGGAGAAGCCTCCCGAAGGTCATTGGCCAAATTTCCTTCCAGCACCAGCTTCAAAAAGCGATTCTTGTGTGACTTTGAGCCCAGGCTTTGCTGGGGAAAATGGTGGCAACTCGACTTCTTTAAATCCAACTGAGGCAAAGTCAGACCCACTGTCAGAGACTCTCACTATCAAAGCTGTAGCCAGATGTCAGGTGGAGTTCCCCCTTCCCCTCAGGCCTAGATGAAGTGGGCCTAAACCCCCAGCTCCATGTGGACTGTGGCAATACCAGGCCCTTTCCATCATCTCCGATGGTTCCTAAGGTTACAGCCTCAGAGTCCCAGTGCCTGGACACGTACTCCTGTATGCACTGTCTCTGTCTCCATCTGTGTTGACCTGGCTGGAACACACAACCTATATATACATATAACTATATACAACTATATATATAACTATATATATAACAATATATGCATAACTATATATATAAAATATATATAATGGAATATTATTCAGCCCTAAAAAAGAATGAGATCTTACAATTTGCCACAACATGGATGAGCCTGATAAGCCAGACACAGAGAGAATATTGCACGATCTTACTTATATGTGGAACTCAAAAAAATCAAATATATATATATATAAAATGTTTATTTATCCCTTCATCCATTGATAAACACTTGCGTTGTTTCTGTATCTTAGCTACTGTGAATATTATTCCCAATGGCATCTCTTCTCCTAAGGATACTAATCCTATAAGATTAGGGTCTCACACTTAAGACCTTGTTTAACTGTAAGTACCTCCTTAGAGGCTCCAAATATAGCCACAGTGGTTGTTGGGGATTTAACAAATGCATTTGTGATGCACAAACATTCAACCCACAACATGGTCTTTAACCACTTCATGCTACCTCTCTGCACCAATATATCAACGTGCAAAAGTGACATTAATATTTTAGGTATTTTCAGTCACAACATCCTAAACTGAGACTCAGGTCTTCACTGACCTAAACAGTTTTTCATTTAAACTTTTTTTGTTTAACTTTTTCTTATTTATGAAGGAGAGACATTGGAAACACTCAGATGCAGGAATCCAAGTTAGGAAGATAGAGCCAATTGTTTGCTTGATGATTTCCAAGAATTCTTTGTGCCTTTGAACCTCGCTTTCAATTCTCTAACAGTTTTAGATATTACAAATATTTTCTCCCAGTCTGACACTTGCCTGTTCACTTTATCGAAGGTTCCCTATCTTGGACAGAAATTCTTCATTTTAATGTGATCGATAGGATACTGATGTGATCAGGACAGATACATTTGGAAAGACAAAGAACAACTTGCAATTTTCCTTCGCTAGGCTAACCCCCATAGTGCCAGCCATGCCCAGTAAATCTATTCCACATTCAGAACACTGTAGACTTAAAATATTCCCAAAAGAATATTGAGACTTCAAATCAATGAAAGATAGGAACAAGAGGAAAATAAGACTTGCTCCCAGCTGTGAAAGACAGTTCATCGGAGTCATAGGGGTTCTCACCACAGGAGAAAATTTGAAATGCAAAGGGTGGGACTTCACATGGCCATGTGATTTCATGCAAAAGCTCCTGGGATTCACAGATAGGCAGGGCCTGATTTTTTTTTTTTTTTTAATTTTAGATGGAGTCTCACCCTGTCACCTAGGCTGGAGTGCAATGGCATGATCTCGGCTCACTGCAACCTCTGCCTCCCAGGTTCAAACGATTCTCCTCCCTCAGCCTCCCAAGCAGCTGGGATTACAGGTGCCCACCACCACGCCCAGCTATTCTTTGTAGTTTTAGTAGAGACGGGGTTTCACCATGTTGGCCAGGCTGGTCTCGAACTCCTGGCCTCGTGATTCACCCACCTCAGCCTCCCAAAGGGCCTGATTTTTACATACGGTTGGAGAGGAACCCAAGAAGCAGCACCGACATGACTGGTGCACTCAGTTCTATGCAGAGCATGGAGCCACACACAAAGGTGAACAAGACCCAGCCTGCCTCAGAGGGTCCCTGGGTCTCATGGGGAAGGCAGGTGGGCAAACGAGTAAATGAAACATAGCAGACTTCACCCTGGAGAAACAAGGGGCAATGAGAATGTGCCAAAGGCAACAGCTCCCAGTCAAGAGACCCAAAGATGCTTTCAGAGGGAAGGGAAATCTGAGCTAGGTTTTGAAAAATGAAAGACAACAAAGAAGAGTAGTCCCACCTGTGGGCCTTGGAACAGACGGACACAGTGCAATCCAGCTTCCAGAACTTTCCATGTGTGGGCTGAGGAAGTGAGGAAGTCGTGCCTCACAGTGTCTTTTTTTTTAATATTTTCAAGTTTTTTTTCTACTTTTTATTTTACCTTTTTTATTGTGGTAAATTATACTTAACGTAAAATTTATATCTTAAGTGTTTTAAGTGCCCAGTTCAGCAGCATTAAAAACATTCAGGCTGTTGGGCAGCCATCACCACCATCCATCCACAGAACTTTTTCATCACCCCAAACTGAAACTTGTATCCATTAACCACTCCCCTTTCCCTCCCAGCCCCTGGCACCCACCATTCTACTTTCTATCTCTATGGATTTGACTGCTCCAGGAACCTCATATAAGTGGAATCATATATTCGGTTTTCTGTGATTGGTTTATTTCACTTATCATAATGTCCTCAAGGTTCATGCATGTTGTAGCATGTGTCAGCATTTCCTTCTTTTTCAAGGCTGAATAATATTACTACGTGGATAGACCACATCTTGCTTCTCCATTCATCTGTCAAAGGACACTTGGGTTGCTTCCACCTCTCGGCTTCTGTGAATGACGTGTCTGTACACAGCAGTGGACCCGTGCCTGCCCATGTCCCCGTCACTCCTCATAGCACCTACCCCTGACCTCGGCGCCGGGGGTCTCCCCTGCATTTGTGTGGTGTCTCTGATCATGCTGGTTCCTAGACATTCACCCTTCAGTCTCAGTGGTAGCAATGCTGACTTTGTGCCTCTTCCGCAGCCCCTCTGTACTCATCTGAGGAGGTGACTATTCCAGGAAATGCTCCAGAACAATTCTCTGCAGAATGCCTCAGGCCCTGGCAGCTGGAAAGGACATCTGAGTCTTCTCTTCCTGAGCAAGCATGCATTTCAAGGAGGGTAGGTCAGATGACACAGTACCAACCCACCTTCTGAATGTCCCAGAGAAGCCATTGCCAGGCAATATTTTTGGTACCTCCATGAACAGAGAACAGCATTTTTTCCTGGAGGTTATTAGCAGGCTCAGTGCAATGCATACATCAGATAACAGCATTGCACTCTATAAAGTGTGTGTGTGTGTGTGTGTGTGTATACATGTGATGCAGACTGGCACCCAACAGCAAAAGACCTCCATGTAGCCTGGGTCACCAGGCCACAAGAATGACTCTCTAGGGATCATATGTCCCAAGAGCAAGCTCAATGCTCCTCTAACTGGACAATTCCCACCCACCCCTGGGATGAGCCAGGATGACTGTGCCATTGATACCTGGAGCAGGAATTCAACCTGAAGATCTAGGGGTAGGGGTGGGATTCCGATGGAGGGAAGAAGAGTGAAGTGTTTAATTGGTGATCAATATATGCATATCAAGAACAAACAACTGCAGTATGAGGTGGAATACAAAAATTCTCACGAATTTGTGCAGAACATGAGAAAGCATCTATCTGTTTAAACAGCCTCCAAGGACAGTGCCATATTGGTACCAGAAAGAAGGAACGGTCCTGCTCCTTTATTCCTTCCTCTCCTGGCCCCTCCCCTCCCTGGAGACAGGGAGGGGGAGGGGAGAGGAGGAAGGAGCTTATATTAGTCTGTTTTCATGCTGCTAATATAAGACATACCTGAGACTGGGTAATTTATAAAAGAAAGAAGTTTAATGGACTCACAGTTCCACATGGCTTGGAAGGTCTCAAAATCATGGCAGAAGGCAAAGGAGAAGCAAAGGTATGTCTCACATACGTCTCATGAGACGTATTCACTATCACAACAATAGCACAGGAAAGACCTGCCCCCATGATTCAATTACCTCCCATCAGGTCCCTCCCACAGCATGCAGTAATTATGGGAGCTACAATTCAAGATGAGATTTGGGTGGGGACACAGCCAAACCTTATCAGAGCTATCCTAAGTAAAAAGACAAGAACCAACCCCCCATTCCCAAGGCATATTTTCTGTCTGCAGCTGGCCCTGGAAGAAAAGAATCTTCTATTTTGAGTGAGGTGAGGAGTTTTCATGAGTAGATGAGGCTGGACATACTAATTACTGAGCAGAGAGAGACTTTATGGAGATGAAATGCCCAGAGAATTTTTGATGATGAGAAAGTCACCAGGGGAACGAAGGAACCTGCCTTGATTTCAATCAAGGCGTCAGGGAAGAGGAGCTCATCTCATGGGGACAACATGCAGAAAAGAATCCAGTTGTTTTCCTGTAGCCTGTAAGTCCTGTCATTCACTGTTCTGGGAAAACCCTCCCTGGCCTGCAGGCTGGTTGACGAGTTGTTTGGAGGTTACCAGGGAAACGCCTCAAGGTGGGGCTTTCAGAGAACAGGAGCCACAATAGGGCCTCCGCGCTCAGGAGCCACAGCCGTGATACAGCCTCTGATAGTAAATTCCCTAGAGGGATAAAAAGATAGGAGCCCTGGAGGGGATGATTCTTAAAGTCATTCTCACATGCAGTCGACATGCATGAGGTTGCCTGATAAAATACAGGACACCCAGTTAAAGTTGAATTACAGATAAACAATGACTAATTTTTTAGTATAAGTATGTCCCAAATATTGCAAGAAATATATCTGAAATATATTGCAAAAAATAAAAAATTAGCATTGGTTATCTGAAATTTAATTTAACAAGTCATCCTATATTTTTACAGTTTTACTGAGTTTTAATTTACATACTATTCAACCCTACCATTTAAAGCGTACAATTCAATGATTTCTAATATATTCACGAGGTTGTGCAACCATCACCACAATCAATTTTAGAACATTTTCATCAGCCCCAAAGGAATCCACACCCATTAGTACGCCCTCCCCACTCCCTATGCCAGCCCCAGCCCCAGGCCCTGACATCCACTAATCTACTTTCTGTCTCTAGAGATCGGCCTATTCTGGACATTTTGTATAAATGAAAGCACACAACATGTGGTCTTCAGGAGTGGCTTCTTTGATTTAGCATATGTTTTTTCAAGGTTCACCCATGTTGTAATATGTATCAGTACTTCATTCCTTTTTATTGCCAAATAATATTCCACTGTATGGATACAACAGATTTTATTTATCCAATCATCAGTTGATGCACATTTGGGTTGCCTCCACTTTTTTGGCTATTATAATAAAACTGCTGTAAACATTTGTGTTTCAGTTTTTTGTAAACATATGTTTTCATTTCTCTTGCATATATATATATAGGAATACAATTGCCAGGTCATATGGAAACTCTATGTGTAACATTTTGAGAAATTTCCAAACTGTTTCCCATAGCAGCTGCACTTTTTAAAAATATATATATATGCGGCCAGGCGCGGTGGCTCACGCCTATAATCCCAGCACCTTGGGAGGCCAAGGCAGGCGGATCACGAGGTCAGGAGATTGAGTCCATCCTGGCTAACACTGTGAAACCCCGTCTCTACTAAAATACAAAAAAAAATTAGCCGGGCATGGTGGTGGGTGCCTGTAGTCCCAGCTACTTGGGAAGCTGAAGCAGGAGAATGGTGTGAACCCAGCAGGCAGAGCTTGCACTCCAGCCTGGGTGACAGAGCGAGACTCCATCTCAAATATATGTGTGTGTATATATATACACACACACACACACACACAAACACACACACATTCTCACTAGCAATGTCCAAGGGTTCCAATTTCTTCACATCCTCACTACATTTATTAGTTTCTGGTTTTTTCATAATAGACATCCTGGTGGTGTGAAGTGGTATCTCATTGTGATTTTGATTTACATTTTTCTAATGGCTAACGAACATCTTTTCATTTGCTTATTGGTCATTTATGTATCTTCTTTTTCTTTTCTTTTTTTTTTAATTTGAGACATAGTCTTGCTCTGTCACCCGGGCTGGAGTGCAGTGTCACGATCTCAGCTCACTGCAACCTCCGCTTCCCAGGTTCAAGCAATTCTCCTGCCTCAGCCTCCTGAGTAACTGGGATTACAGGCACGCACCACCACGCCCAGCTAATTTTTTTGTATTTTTAGTAGAGATGGGGTTTTGCCATGTTGGCCAGCCTGGTCTCCAACTCCTAACCTCAGGTGATCCACCTGCCTTGGCCTCCCAAAGTGCTCAGATTATTGGCATGAGCCACCACACCTGGCCTGTGTATCTTTTTTGGAAAAAAAAAAAATCTACTCAGATCCCTTGCTTGTTTCTTAATTGAGTTGTTTATCTTTCTGTTATTGATTTTTAAGGGTTTTTTATATGTTCTGGATACTAGACCTCATCAGATATATGACTTGCAAATCTTTCCTCCCATTCTGTGGGCTGTCTTCTCATTTTCCTGATGGTCTACTTTGAAATACAGAACTCTTTCATTTTGATAAAGTCCAATTTATCTATTTCTTGTTGTTGTTGTTGCTGTTGTTGTTGTTGTTTTGAGAGAGAGTCTCACTCTGTTGCCCAGGCTGGAGTGCAATAGTGCACTCCAGCAACCTCAGCCTCCCAGGTTCAAGAGATTCTCCTGCCTCATCCTCCCAAGTAGCTGGGATTACAGGCATGCCATCATGCCCAGCTAATTTTTGTATTTTTAGTAGAGACAGGGTTTTGCCATGTTGGCCAGGCTGGTCTTGAACTCCTAACCTCAAGTGATCCACCCGCCTCGGCCATCCAAAGTGCTGGGATTACAGGCATGAGCCACCACACCTGGCCTTATTGTTATTGTTCGTGCTTTTGGTGACATAGCTAAGAAGGCTTTCCATGACCCGAGGTTATGAAGATTTACTCCTATGTCTTCTTCTAAGAGTTTTATAGTTTTAGCTCTTACACTTAGGCCTATGATTGATTTTGGTATACCGTGGAAGGAAGAGGTCCAACTTCATGCTTTTGCCTGTGGGTGTCTGGTTGTGCCAGCACCACTTTTTACAGGCATCTGCTAAATCTGGCAACCCTAGGCAGAGGTTTAGCAACTGGAACAAGTGTAGGGCCTCTGTGAGCATCAGTGGGTTAGAGTTGATCTCTTCCAGGAAAATGTTCATTCTCTTCTTTCCTCTCCACATGAATCCACACCCTCCTTCAGCCCTTGGCCTTAAACACTACATGGAGGCTGGAAAGGAGAGACCACTGGGCCCAGCCTCTGGTGGCATGTGATGACAGTGGTGCAATTGTTAATTTTATGATATTGACGTGGCCTTCATTGGAACCAGCTCTTGGCTAGGGCTCAACTATCTGGACTAATCTTCACTCCACTTTAAGTTTGGAACCTAAATCCTGCAACAGCAACTAAAATTTATGAATGTTTCTTTTTCCTGGAACCAAGGCCCCTGGTCCAGGTCTCCTATATCTCCTCCATTCCCTTTTAAGTTGTGTCCTTAGCCATGATGACAGGCATCAGAAGGCCTTCCCTCTGTTCAGGGCCTCTGAACCGAGCCAGTAGCAGCTCTTCCTGTCCCCTGCCACCTTGGTTCACAGAAATCCTCTTCCAGTCCCCTAGGCCGTCAGCCAAATTGCACAGTGAATTCTGCCTATGAGAACTTAGAGAAACACTTGTTGGACTGTGTTCCTACAAGCAGGTGTTGAGGCTGCTCAACAGAATGTCTGTGAAAAGACCCAGCCCCCATTGCCTATGCTGTCCCCTTCCTGGCATTGAGCCTGAAAGCCAACTGGACAATTTACTTTAAGGCTCAGACTTGACATGGCTCATAACTTTCTTCTGAGCCCATGAAGTTACTTCCCCAGACAAGCTCTGTCATCTGCGTGAGATGACTTATCCATTAGCAAGGATGAATAATGCCTAAACACATCACTGCATCTTCCCCAAGCCCCGCTAGGGTATGGAGAACAAGGAATAATCCTGCCTGCAGAGCTGGAATCAGGCAATCACCCACAATGCCTTGAGTCCTTGATTCATCCCCGGGAATCATGGCTGAACATGCAGCCCAGGCCCATCCAAAACTCGAGGGATGGGGAGGGACAGCTACACATTCCAAAGAATTTGTGTCAACAGAAGCCTTGGTGTCTCTTAATGACCCTCTGGGATGAAGGCAGAAGAAGCAAAAATAGATCAACCCCCTCCATTAAAGAATGATTATTTTTTTCCTACCTTCATAGTGGGAAACATACTATTGAATTTGCACTTTATTAATGAAATGTATCATCAAATTTACCTTTACTATGTGTATCAGTCAGGTTCTACCAGAAAAACAGATCAGTTTCATATATATGTGTGTATGTATTCACACATTCTGATCATGTATATACACATCATATATATATATACACACATACACACATAACACATATGTACATACATAAACACACATACATACACACAAATATATATTACTATTATGTATATAACTATATATAAAATATACGTTAGGTAAATATATATTAAATGTGTATATATACACACACATTCTGATCATGTATATACACATCACACACACATACACATATACACATACACACATAAACATACATACAAATACATCTATTACTATTATGTATATAAAATATAATGTATACTTTATAAATATATATTAAATGTGTGTGTATATATACACACTCTGATCATATATATACACATCATACACACACATATAAACACATACATACACACATATACACGAATATATATTACTATTATGTTTATAAATATATAATATATATTTATAAATATATATAATATATATTTATAAATGTATATTAAATGTGCATATCTATGGATTACTTTTTTATATATGAATACATATTACTATTATGTATATATATAATGTATATTTTATAAATATATATTAAATGTGCATGTGTGTGTGTATAAAATGTATGTAGAGACAGAGGAGAGAGAGACTGATTTCAAGGACCTGGCTTACACGATTGTGGGCCCAGGCCAGGCAAGTCTGAACTCTGCAGGGCAGGCTGGCAGGCTGGATACTCTCGGGCAGAAGCTGACACTGCAGTCAGCAGATGGAATTTCTTCTTCCACAAGGAAACCTCAGTTTGCCTCTTAAGGCCTTTCCACTGATTGGATGAGGCCCACCCAAATTATCAAGGATAACCTCCTTTACTTAAAGTCAACTGACTGCAGCTGTTAGCCACATTGACACAATGCCTCCACAGCAATGCCTAGACCAGGGTTTGATTAAACAACTGGGTATTGCAGCCTGGCCACCTTGACACACAGAACCAACCACGGCGCCAGAAATGCTTCTCTGTTGTTGGATAAGGTGCACGGGTGCAAGGTTTAGACGAAGCAGCTGAGACACACACAGGATGCGGAACCCGCTAAGTGACCCAAGGTAATGCAGACGTGAAAGGCTGAACTTGGAAGACTCGAAGGAATTATGAGCCAGAGCCCTGGACCAAACTTGCAGAGAACTCAGAGCTCACCCAAAGGTCCTCAAGCCAGGGCCAAGCATCGGCTCCCACACGCCAAATCCCACCCACTTCGGGTCTCCTCTTCTCACTACCCTCCCAGTTCTGATCATGTCTGCCACCCGCTTAAAACTTCTCAACCCAAATTCCTTTGCCTGAGATGTGAGACCACTCAGACTCGGTCTTGGCCGGCTTTCCCAGCCCCCTCTGCTGCTGAGGTTAGCCCCCCTGACCGGGGCAGTTACACTGCAGAGTACATGCAGGGTCCCCCACACCCCAGCTCTGCCGCATCCCAGCTCCTTTGCACGTGCTGTGTGAATTTCCCCTGAACACTCTTCTGGTTTTGATATGGAACTCATATTATCCTCAAAACCCACCTTAATCACCACTACACCTGAGAAACCCCCACACCCTCTCCACCTAGAAGTCCCCCACTTGGGCAGGTGAGGGGCCCCTCCTTTGTGCTCCACTAGCTACATCCCTCCATCTGTTCGACATTCCTCTGTTCTTACCACAGTATGATAGAACTATGCCTTTATAGTCAATAAGCTAAGATCGTAAGAAAACTAATTCATGCCCCTTCCTTTTTTATGGAATGAGAGCTACTATAGCCAGGGAGTCAGCAAACTAGAGCCCACAAGCCAAATCTGGCCCACTGCCTGTTTTTTTAAATAAAGTTTTACTGGCACACGGTCACACCCATTCACTTATATATAGTTCATAGCTGTTCTCAGGCTAGAATGGCAGAAGTGAGTACTTGCCCAGATGGCCAGCAAAGCCTAAAATACCCACTGTCTGGCTCTTTATAGAGAAAGTTTACCAATCCCTGCTATGGACCCATCAGTGAGGTGATAGCTGGAAGATGAGGGTGGTGCCACTTCCCAGGGAAGTAGATACTTGATAATGAATGGGATTTCCACCATGGTACACAGCTATTTCATGACAGTTGCTCATCTAGAGAGGGCAGACCGGCATGCACATGTTCAAGCTGGGAATGTCGCCCTGTCAGGAACAGCAGGAATGGCAGCATGCTCTTTGGGTCTGGAGTTCCTCACACTGAGGGAGTTATAATAGCTGTGGGGTTTCCAGGACTGCTCGTGAAGATTTCACTAACCCTAGCTTTGCCCAAGAAGGAGTAAGTGCTTCACGGAAAAGGCCCTGGAGGCAGAGTCTTGGATCCGGGAGCTTCCAATGTTTCTATGAATCTATGCAAACATGGCTTAACTGCTGGCTCAGTTCTTATTGACTTGAGGGCCTCAAGAAAACTCCAGGGAAGACACCAGTGAATTAGAGGATCTTTCTCAAAGACTTTGAGATTCTCAAAAATCTGATGATGAACTGGAACATGTGACCATTTCATGGTGCTAGAGGTTATGGAGAAGGGGAGACCATGATTTCACTCCTCAAGGAAAAATCAGCCCATGGAGGGTCAAGGAAGAAAAGGACAAACTCCTTCTTCCTCTCCCATCTTCAGATACCCAGGTCTCTGGGGTGGAGATAGCAACACCTGGGGTTGGCTATGTCTTTGTAACCAGGGGCCCCATGAGTGGGACTGTCCTCTCCAAAGAGCTTGCAAGTGTGCAGTGACAGTAGCCAGAATCCACACAAAGACGCATTCCAATGTCATTTTCCCCACTGGAAGGGGCTCTGCTTTCCAGGTTAGTGAATTACTCTCGTAATTGCAAGCCGGAACAAGAGCCCCAGGGGAGATCATCGTTTGGATGCCACCCCAGCATAATTGTAGCTGAATGCTGACCTGAAGTTCCAATTGTGGGACAGAGCCACACCGGCTGCGGGTGGGTCTCAGAGAGCTCAGCCACCCCAAAAGCTGAGATTGGTCAGCATTCCCAGCTTAGACATGCACACGTTGGTCTGCCCTCTCTAGGTGGGCAACTGGCATGAAATAGCTGTGTACCATGGTGGAAACTCCATTCATTATCAAGTATCTACTTCCCTGGCACAGTCCTCATCTTCCAGTCTATTCAGAAAAATTTCCCCAGGATTCCAAATTATTTGCAGAAACTGTGGCCATCAATGCCATCTGCTCCCAAGGTTCACACAATGGAATCTGGCAAAATCACACACTGCTCAAGAGTGGGAAAAAAGATTCCATCTTCCTCTTCCCCAAGAGAAACGAGAAATGACACTTGTTTTTTCCGAGACACTCACTCCAAAGGAGTTACAAAGGATCCAGAGAGATTTCTCATCAAAGGGATTCAAGACAATGACAATTTCTAACATAACTGAAATGACTGATCTGCTACTCAGAAACTTCTTAATTGCCTTGACCGCTCTCTACCCTTGCTTCCAGTAATTTCGTTATTATTATTGTGTTGGTTGTTTCGGAAAACATCTCAATGTGTTTTCAACAGTTGTCATGGAGAGCTGGCATCATAAGGACTTCCTGGAGAAAAATCACCTCAAAGGCTCATGTCCTCCACACACACCCCCAGCACACATGCAAGGATTTTGCAGGAGAAACAGGAAGGAACTTTGAAGACAAAAATATTGTGATGTGATCTATAAATTCATTTCTTTCTTTTGGCACTCATGTGGGTCCTCACCATCTGCCATCACCTACAAATTATTGGCTTTTATTACAATGTTATGATTACACATGACAGCAAACACAAAACTTTAACAAATTAACAAAGCATAATTAACACAACTGAAACGTGATTGAGAAACAGCTGCAAACCAAAGCTCTGACCAGTAAGGAAAGGCACCAGAGAATGTGTCTACATGCAAGTGTTTAGCAATATCTTCGTATTGAGACTATTTGTCAGCTCAGAGGCACAGCTACCTGCCAATATCGAGACATTTTCTAACATCTAAGCAGTTGTAGAGAGAATGATTACTGAAAAATCCACAAAATCACCCAACAAGGATGTACAAATTCCATAGTGTTGGGCAAAACAAAGCATTCTGCATTTTTCACAAATAGATACCTGCATAAATCATTCAATACTGTTCCTTTCAATCATCAGGATCATCTTTGTATTTGGAGTCCTGTGAAAAGTGTACCGTATACAAAAGCACATGGAACAAAAGAGCACCAAGATGTCACAGGTGGAAGAAAATGGAATCTGTGCTCCAAGACTCTGCAATCTCTATTAACAGCATTACTATTCAAAAAGTTTGTGAAAGAAAGTGCATGAATTCCGAAAGCCATTTGTTCCCTCTGACATGATGGAGCTTTGAGGAAAGACATCTAATAGAAGAGAAAAGATCAGAAGAGAAAAATCAAACAATTGTGTTTGTGAAGCATGCCTCCCTTCTTAGATCTTTCTAACGTTTAGGGCAATACCCAGACTTTCTTTCCTTGTTGTACTTCCATCCATGTCCCCCTCTTTGGGAGACAGGATCACCGGCAGGTGCTATGCTTTTCTTTGGGACCCCTTCAGTTTCTTCTCTTTACTTCCCATCTCACCCCTGACCATTCAGGCCTATTGCCTAATCCCATTTTTAATTTGCTGTCACTTTTTTTCTCTTCCTTCCCTTTGAGATGCTGCTTGGAACATTTTTCCTTTTCAGTATTCTCCTTTTAGAAATTTAGAACATTCGCCTTTGAAGTCTTATCTGCAATCTTTTTCCTCCTCATTAAGTTCCAAGTTCCACTGGAAAACTAGGAGAGAGGAACAAGTGGCAGATGACAAGAATATTAAAAAGGACTTAGAAACAGAAAATGCCACTCTCACAACAACGAGAATACAGAAAACTGAGCTCATGTAAGCTTCCTAGATCTTAACTGCACTGATGTGAGACAAATTGCAAAGTCACAGAATTCCTGCAAAGGAAAGAAAAATTCTCTTCTCACAACATAGAGGGGGTTTGGTGTTATTGAGCCACGGTGCACCTGTGTGCTAATTTTAAATGCTCCTTTCCCTCCTGCCCCCATGCCCTTAGGAACATGTTGAAGACTCAGTAAGATGAAGGAGGAGCCCAGACACTCCCTCCTGGCTCCTTTTCCAGCCTCGCCTGGAAACCTCCTCAGAGACTCCAATCCCTGCCCATGCCCACCCGCCAGACGCTCCTCTTCCCTCTGTGCTCATTCTACAAACAAAATGCTTCAGGAGCATGGCCAGCAGCACTGGCTAGTTGCCATCAGGAGGGAGGGCTCCTGGTGAGCCCCCTCTCTCCTTGCCAGGTGTATTGCTTTCCTGCTGCTGCCATAACAAGTTCCCACAAACACAGTGGCTTACAACAACACAAATGGATTATCTTGCAGTTCTGGAGGCCAGATATCTGCAATGGGAAACACTGGGCTAAAATTGAGGTGTCAGCAGGGCTGGTTCCTTCTGGAAGTTCCAGGGGGGAATCTGTTTCTTTACCTTGACTGGTTTTCTAGACAAGGCTGCCTGCATTCCATGGCTCCTTCCTCCTCCTTCAAAGCCAGCAACAGCAGAACCATATCAACATGAGTTGGCACATGCAGGAATCATTTTGGGGTGGTAGGTGTTTTCATGCATGCGATGGCTTCCACGTGGTAGAGAGAGTTGACAGTAGCCCTTAATTTCTGATTTGGGCAACTGAGATGTGAGACAGGGGATACAGGGAGAGAAAGGGACTTGATGAGAGTAGGTCATAATAATAGCTAGCATTGGCCAGGCCTGGTGGCTCACGCCTGTAATCCCAACACTTTGGGAGGCCGAGGTGGGTGGATCACTTGAGGTCAGGAGTTTAAGACCATCCTGGCCAACACAGTGAAACCCCATCTCTACTAAAAATACAAAAAATTAGCCGGGTGTGGTGGCAGGCACCTGTAATCCCAGCTACTCAGGATGCTAAGGCAGGAGAATCGCTTGAACCCGGGAGGCAGAGGTTACAGTGAGCCAAGATCATGCCACTGCACTCCAGCCTGGCAATAGAGCGAGACTCCATCTCAAAAAAAAAAAAAGGAAATAATAGTCATAATAATAATAGCTAACATTTACCTGTTCACTCATTCATAAATACTGATTGAGGGTTCTGTGTGCCAGGCTGTGTTTTTCCAGGCACTATGTAGACAACAGTGAACAAGACAGATGAAATCTCTGACCTGGGAGTGTTCTGCCAGAATCCATGAAACTATGGCAGGCCCACTTGTTAGTTTGCAAGTAAGGTAAAATCTCAGACAGCTCACAATTCTTCACAATGCTTTTTAAAACTGTGTATCTTAAGGCCTTTATACAAACACGTTAAATCTGGTCTATGGAGTCTGCCTAAACCCTGGGAAAGACTTTAATCACAAAATATTAATTTTACACACCTTCTCACCGAGTTGAAAAGCAATGGAATCCCAAGGAAACACAGTAGATGCTAACACTATCCTCTGATTCCATGGAAAGCTTATTTGTCATTTCTGGGATAGTTTGCTATACCCATTCGCAGGTTGGCCAGGATGACAGAGAACACCTTGTGTTCACATCTATTCTTGTCACCTGCTGCTCTGCTTCCTAGACACATGGCCAGACCAAATTTCCCAGTGTCTTTTGCAGATGGGTGAGGGTGTGACCATTCTGGCCAATGGAATAGATGCAGAAGGAACTTATGCCCCCTCCTGGTCTGGCTCATAAAAAGCTTCTGTGTGGGCCGGGTGCGGTGGCTCTTGCCTGTAATCCCAGCACTTTGGGAGGCCGAGGCGGGCGGATCACCTGAGGTCAGGAGTTCGAGACCAGCCTCAACATGGAGAAACCCTGTCTCTACTAAAAATACAAAAAAATTAGCTGGCGTGCTGGTGCATGCCTGTAATCCCAGCTACTCGGGAGGCTAAGGCAGGAGAATTGCTTGAACCTGGGAGGCGGAGGTTGCAGTGGGCCGAGATCGTGCCATTGCACTCCAGCCTGGGCAACAAGAGCGAAACTCTGTCTCAAAAAAAAATAGCTTCTGTGTGGTCTTTCATGCACGCACTCTCCTCCCACATCCACCAGCTGAATGGAGGAGATGGGAAGGCCCTGGAAAATGGAACCACCGTAAGGCAGGAGCCTGGGTCCCTGAGTGATGCTGTGGAGTAGACTTTCTCCCCCGCAAGTTTCTGCCATCACCTGGACTTTACATGAGTAAGAAAGAAACTCCATTGCACTGAGCCACTGAAAAATTGGGGTTGTGTGTTACAGAGGTTAGCCTACGCTGACTAACTCAAACGGTTTCAGTATGTGGACCTCAAGTTTGTCTCACACACACATACAAATATATACACATAAATCAATGACACAGAAGCCACGCAGACAGAAATGCCAGGACACAGCCACCACCTATGATCATGTTTAATCTTCTCTCAATTCTTGCAAGCTCCTCTCACGCACTGAGAAATGTCCCAGATTCAAGCATTATAATTGCTGTTATTTTTAGCAAGTTATTAAAGTTATGTAAGTTATAAAGTTTTATAAATTATGTAAGTGACCACTCTTGCTCGTGGAAAAATACCTTAAAATGATGCATGGTTGAGGAGGCTCAGATTATCAGCAAGACGAGACCCTGGAAATATCAACGCTCCTCATGGATACTTGGAATTCAGTGTCTGTGAACTCCGTTTCGGGGACTTATGCCAAAGAGAGTTCCTTGTCACTTTCCTTATGGATCAAACGATCTCCATTTGGGAAGCTTCAGGAAACACCCAGCTAAGGTGAGAATGCAGCCAGCCTCTCCGTCCCAAAGGAAGACTTTGGGCTGTTTTGGGGTTTGTTTAAACCAGGCCCCTTTGTCAAAATTCTGTGAAGCAAGACCCACCTTTGTGGGTAGAGAAGAGTCCAACCCAATGCATGGATTTTAGTCCTGCCTCTGCTTTCTCCTTTTCTAACCTGTTGCTATTCAGGGAATCTTTCTAAAACTGGATAAAAATGTAATGCAGCAAATGCTTATCCAGTATATGCAACGTGCAAAGCTCCAAGTTCGGCACTTAGAAAGACGCTAAGATGGGGAGCGACACGGCCCCTGCCCATCTATCTCTGTCCTAACTCCCAAGGGTCTCTCCTTCTCCACTCCCAACAGTGCTGGTAGGTAGACAAGGGTTGCTGCCCCATTTAATGGATGAAGAAGCTGAGGCTTACAGAGCACAAGTTGTCTGCTGAAGATCACAAGGATCGATGGTGGCAGAGCTGAAACCAAACTGCAGATCTGTTGGGCATCCAGTCCAGCTCCACGCTACTCCCACCTCACTGCACACGCATGGAAACTTTATTGCAAACACTCCAAATTATGTTCAATTACTGGAAATATCAAAATTTGAGACCCAAACAAATTATATCTCAACCAACAACATTCAACCCAGGGGAAAGGCAGTTAAAGGGTATTTTATACACACACACACACACACACACACACACACGTGCACACACATGCATGCACACACATACACACACACTCAATCCCTCACTCCACCTCTGAATTTCCTAGAGCATCATTCCACTCTGCCCTTTGCGAGGCCCATATTCGTAGCCTCTCTTGGTGTGGAACCACAGGGATAAGTCACAATGTGTTCCCTCCCGGAATAAATCACCTGTCAGCTGACCTGCAGCTAGAATTTCTCGGTGACCTGTCCCCAGCTGGTCCTGCTGTGACAGCCGCAACTTGGGATTCCTATTTTCCCTGGGAGCAGGTGACAGCTTGCAGGCTTGCTGAAAGACACCCATCCCAGCTTTGATGGGGCATCTTCAGAGCCCTCACCTTCCTCTGCAGGGTCCCCACCTTCCTCTGCAGGGTCCCCGAGCCTCCTGCTCATCCATTTCCCCTCCAGCACCCCCAGAGCAGCCTGGAGCCAGCCTGCAATGTCAGACACAGGCAGCAGGTCACTCAGGCCCATGCACAGAACCTGCTGTCCCATCTGCCCAGGCTGTCCCCAAGGCACAGGGGCTGCGGACACCCACCAACAGGGGGGAACCCAGAGGAGGGGCTCATAGAAGCAGGAGGACGGAGCAGGGCTGACCAACAGGCACAGGGACACAGCCCGTCAGCAGTACCTCTGCTGTCTCTCTCGGTGTTTTTTGAAGGACCACTTACTGCTCAGCCCATCTTCAGCCCCTCTCCAGATCCCACCAACAGGGTTTAAGAACCTTTGCTATTTCTGCACCAACAGTTTGGTTTTCCAAACTGGGAGGCTTGTGATCAATGTGCCCTGATTGGAACCACCACCGCCACCCCCCACCAGCTGGACTGAAAGGCACCTCACTCAGAAGGAGCTAAAATCCACAGCTTGCAGTGTGACAGAGCTGGAGGAAGATGTAATAGAGGAATCAACGCATTTTCCAAGCCATTTGGGGACCATGGTATGGTTCGGCCCATAGAGTCTCAGTCACCCCATGGAGGAGCTCATCAGTGAGGCTTCAGAACAAGGCCTTAGCTCACTGGCTGGGTTCACATGACCCCACCATCATCCTCAGAACAGGAGCAGAGGACGAGGGATGGACGAGAGCAGCTGGGCATCAGTGTGACCCGCTCTGAGACTCCCCAGACCTGGCATCTCATTTGACCTGAGGGACAAGCCCTCTGCCTGCCTCTCACATGGCCAGGCCACCCCCAGCTCTGCGTGGACACGCTGCTGTCTACGCTTGCAGAGCTGCTGTCATCTGAAGGTATCACCCACTCCTGCTAGATGGGACCGGATGAGCCACCACCAGGGGACGAACTTCCTGCATCCCCATGTGCCCCTGGGCAGTTTCCACACTGCTGGCCTCCCCAGGTATGTAACACCATGCATGGGCCGACCTCACCTTCCTAATGAGACCTGGTCCCTTGGGGCCAGGACAGTGGGGCCACTTCCTATAGCACAGCGCTGGTCAGACAGGACAGAGGTGATGAATTCGCAGGCAGTGAGCCCCATTCTCCTTCCCCTCCTCACCCTTCCTAGAGCCTGGGGAAGCCTGCAGGCCATGGCCCCCCTCTGCGGGGTCCCCACACATGAGTCCCCATGCCTGATCCCAGACGTTCCACCCACAGCTGCCCAAGGCAGGCATGGAGGTGACCAGCGCCTAGGAGCTGCCTGGCCTGAGGCCTCCAACACACAGGCTCACCAGCACAGGGGAGGGCTGCAGCCCAGCCCAGCCCTGTCGCTGCAGGCAGAATATGAGACCCACAGGAAGGCACCAGCTTTAGGGTGAGTCAGGCTGAGAGTCATACACAGTGTGGGCAGCTGAGGCCATGAGGCCTCAGGCCATGTACAGGGATCCTGGATGAGCCTCCACTCCTTCCTGCCCATACCTGAGACGAAAGATGCTCAGGGTAGCAGCAGTCTCGAGGCGGTAAGGCAAAGGTCAGCGGGGACGCTTGTAGGCAGCTAACACAGTGAGAGCAGAAACAAGCACTCAGCCCTCCAGGAGCTGCCAGCTTCACGGGAACGAGATCCTCTCCAGGGGATCTGGGGCGGCTGCGTGTTCCACACATTAATCCTCTCCATGAGACCTGGTCACCTTTCTCCCCCTGAGTTCCTGAGCATCTCAGCTGGGGAATCTGGGCAGGGCCCCGTCAACGCCTAAGAAAATCGCTGGACCATGACAACCTGCAGCTCACTAACCCCATTCTGCATTCATCTCAGCCTTCCCTTACTGCCTGTGTCTTACGTAATTTGCAAACATCTTGCACCCTCGCTTTCACCAGATCCTGGACTTAGAGGCAGTGTTCTTGTCCATAGAATTGTGCTCCGAGGCTGCACACCCACCTCTCCAATGCTATTTCACCTTGCTCCATTCACTCGCCTCTCCAGCCCCATGTTTGTGGTGCCAGCAGCAGTGGGGAAGGTAGGAGGGAAGCTGGTGCATGGGGACAGGCAGCAGGGCTGGTGGATGGAGTGTCCCAGTGTGTCACACAGTGGCATCCAGCTTCCACCCTCCGAGCCAGTCAAGGTCAACCAAGAGCCACCAGGTGTGATGTCTGGAGATGGAGAACAACGGCGGGCAAGAGATGTAGAGGGATGCGGAGCCTTCTCAGAGCGGACATGTCTTTCTCACTTCTACCTCATGACAGGTGCCCGAAAATATTGTACAGGTGTATTCAGAAAGAGTAGAGAGCCACGGATGTGAGTAGTGGCGGTGAGCATTAAATGCCACACTTACCTGCAGAACTAAGGACGAGTGATGGTTATGATGGAGAGAGTGTGGCTGGCAATGGCGTTATGCTCTGAGAGTGAGACACAGAACAACCCTGTCAAATGGTGGAATGATGGGAAGTGCATATAAAGAGTAGAATAAACCTCCTGATTGCCTTACAGGTATTAACCAGTAATAAAAGAATGTTTTTCAAATCAGATGCTGGAGAAGAGGTAGGAGAAAGAGAAGAAGAGGTTAATAGCTGCTTTCAATATTGCTCACAATACGGAACTGAGAGACCATAGGCAAAAAGAAAAAAGAGAGAGAGGATGATTATTATATACAAGTATTAACAGAGAGGTAACCAAAAATATACACCTTTTGTGGTAGATTTAAGACAGCCACATAGGCTGGTGTCTCACACCTGTCATCACAGCACTTTGAGAGGCTGAGGTGAGAGGATCACCTGAGGTCAGAAGTTCGAGACCAGCCTGGGCAACATAGTGAGACCTGTCTATACAAAAAACATTTTAAATTAGGCAGCCATGACAGTAGACACTAGTAGTCCCAGCTACTCAGGAAGCTGAGGTGGGAGGATCACATAAGCCCAGGAGTTAAGAGGCTACAGTGAGCTATGATTGCACCACTGCACTCCAGCCTGGGTGATTTTTTTTTTTTTTTTTACAGACCCTGTCTCTAAAATATATATATATTCTTTGCTACTTCTTTGCTGGGTGCTGTGGCTCACTCCTATAATCCCAGCACTTTGGGAAGCCAAGGCAGGAGGATCACCCAAGGCTAGGAGTTTGAGACCAGCCTGCACAATGTACCAAGATCCCATCTTTGCTAAAATAAAAAAATTAGATAGGCATGATAGGCAGCTCTATAGTCCCAACTACTTGGGAGGCTGAGGTGTGACAATTGTTTGAGCCAAGGAGTTCCAGGCAGTGAGCTATGCCACTGCACTTCAGCCTGACCCTGTCTCTTAAAAAGAGAAAAGAAGAAAGAACATGGTGGAAGTGAAGTGACATTCTGAGACTTGTGAGGTTAGGCCATTAGAACTCTTGCAGTTTCTGCCTGGCCCTGCTGAACATGCTCTCTAGGAGCCCTGAGGCCAGGTGAGGAGTCCAAGCACTCCGCAGGTGCTCGGCCTAAGCCTCAGCTAAGCCTCACCCTCTGGCATCCACTTCAAGTCACCAGACATGGAAGTCAACAGCCACTCAAATACTCTAAACCAACCCATTCACAGCTGAATATAATTAAGTGACTTCTATCCAGGACACCTGAAACAGAACAATCACCCCGCCAGTCCCTACTCAATTGCCTGGCTCACAAAATCATCTGTCAGTATGAGTTCATGATGCATTTGATCTCAAAGGAAATATAAACTATCTTTAAGAAGATACTGTCCCCTGAAAAGGCCTAGAAATGTATCATCAACCCAACAGTACTGAGCACTGTCATGCTGCACTGTGGTCTCTAAATACCATTTCCTACCAAAAAGAACAGGGCTGCCTGCAGGAATGGCTGATTCCAGATCTGAAAATGAAAATACACACAATGAATCTAAAATTGTGTCATCCAGAAATCAAAGAAGCTACCAAACATTACCAGGGGCATGCCAAAAGAAATCAGGAGTTCATCTGAATAAAATCTTACTCATCAAAAACAAAGGCCAGGCATGGTGACTCATGCCTGTAATCCCAGCACTTTGATAGGTTGAGGCGGGTGGATCACTTGAGGCCAGGAGGTCGAGACTAGCCTGGCCAAAATGGTGAAACCCCGTTTCTACTAAAAATACAAAAATTAGCTGGGCATAATGATGCACACCTGTAAGTCCAGCTACTTAGGAGGCTGAGGCACAAGAATGGCTTGAACCTGGGAGGCAGAGGTTGAAATGAGCCCAGATTGTGCCACTGCACTACAGCCTGGATGACAGAGGAAGACTCTGTCTCAAAAAAAAAAAAAAGATATAATTTAAGCATCAATAAAAATAATAACTACAATAGGCTGAATCCATAGGTTCATAATAATATTAAAAAGCTCACTGCTCACAACTGGAAGATGGTCATGAACCACATCGCTACTCTGAAGTTGATAAAGAGAAAAGATAAGGCATTTACTAATCTTTGCCTTCACAATACAAACTGCAGGATAACAAAAGAATTGATGGGCGAAAGGATTCCAATTAGTAAACAAAGAAGGGATGATCTAATGTCACATTTTGAAACTCCTAATGAATTCATGGATCAAGGCAATGGAAACCACAAGAAAACCTGAGAGAAGCTGGCTTTAAATACTTCCTGATAGAAGAGCCCAGCAACATCTGTGAAGTCATCTTAACACTCAAGAATTTAAACTCAAATCTGATCAAACCTCTAGCTCCAACTACTAAAGTTTAGGAAAAGCAAGGCATAGAGAAACATGTTAGACAAAAGCATGGCACTATAGGAAGTTACAAGGCAAATGCGTTGATTTTTTCAATTAATAAATGACCATACAACCAGAGAGGGACTTATGAACCAATTTAAACAAACTAACCTTGTTTGGATCCCAATTCAAACAAATCATCCAAAAAAATTCTTAAGACAATTTAGGAACTGTAAACACTGACTAAGTATTTGCTGATATTTTAAAAGATTGTTTTTATATGAGATAACAGTATAGTGGTTATTTGTTTTTAAGTTCTTTGTCTTTTCCTTATCTTTCAGATACACACTGAAATATTTAGAGATAAAATTATCTGATTCTTGGAAACTGCTTCAAAACAATTGGGGAAGGGCAAAGATTAAAGAGGTTAGAAAAAACAAGATTGGCTAAATTGATAATTTTTGAGGCTAGGTGGTCAGTACATTCGCTTCATGATAAATGGCTCTCTAACTTGGTATATGTTTTTAAATTTTTCGTTAAGTTTTTTAAAAACCATGCTGACAAATAATTTTCAGTAACATAGAAAATGCTTATGACACAATATTACGTGGGAAAAGGCAGGAAAAAATATCAATATAGTAAGATCCAAGCTATGTAAATCAATATGTTCAATGCCCAAATGTTTGCAGTGACTATTTTGGGTGGTGGGATTATTATGGATAAATGTCATCCTTTACACTAATTTTCCAACTTTCTTTTAATACAATGGACACATATGACCTGGCGAATTAGGAAAAACAGATAGTTATTTTAGTTTTTAAGACTAGGTGAACTATGAGCCATTTGAAATAATACTCTTGAGTCTTGAGTCTTGAGTGATGTGTTTAGGTAACATCCTCTCAGAGAGAGCTGGCACCACCCCAGGGTGCCTCTTAGCATCTAAAAGTCACATCTGGTGTAAGATGGCAAACGTGCCACTCTGTTTCTGAGGCGCCGTAAACAAAGGATTGATGCATTTATGCTTCCACTCAGTATGACCAAAGGAATGAAAAAAGTGCAATAATCTCACATATTTGACTCTCGGATGTCCCCAAAGGAGCGCAGCTTGGTAAATGACTATCACTAGGTAATCACTGTTCTAGAAACTTCTCTGCCAGAGACAACTTGGGCGTTTTACAGTTTTTGTTCTGTTGCAAGACGTGATCCAGAGGATTACGCACACTCCTCTCCTGCCTTTCTCCACAGGAAAGCAGACTGTTAGTCCCTCAGCAGGGCAGAGCATGCCAGGTCAGGGGCTCTCTCAGCAGACATTTCCTCAGAGGCCCGAAGCCCTAGCACCTCCCATAAGCAGGGCCTTGCTTTCCAGTGGAGTGTTTGTGTAAAAGGAATTTTTATGCCAGTGCCCTCTTAGGAAGCTTTCTTTAAAATCACATGAAAGAAATGCAGAGAGAGATCTGAGTAAATCCTATATAACCCACAAGCCTAGAAAGTTCCAGAAGCATTCAGAATATTAACATAGCCATCATCAGGCCTTTTCCTCTCCCATGGAGTCATTGGCACCCTGGGAGATCTGGCTGGATAGTTCTGTCCATAATCTCTTAGATTTCTTGGTGGTTTTGTTTTATTTTATTTTTCCTCTTCTTGATATCCCCGCGAGGATGATTTGACCTTTCTGGTAAAAATCTTAACTTGGGAATTTCTTGGATTTCCTGCCTGGAGATTATCACTCCAACATTTCCATATCGCATCTGCACATCTGTGTGGTTTCCAGCATTTGTACTTCATTCCGTCACTCCCCAGTGGCTCTCAAATGTCTTCTCCAATCTCAACAAACCGCCCTCTGGGGCTGTAAGCTCCATTTTTATCGATGGGAAAATAGAGACACCAAGAGGACTTGGCGAGGAGCGAATTCACCCTTGCCTGGACCCTGCTCCAGCCAAGCTGGCCGGCCTCAGCAAGGGGCACCCACACACACAAGCCAGTGCTCCACTCAGACACCTAAGGAGGCAGAGGCTCCATTAACACACCCTCATCCTCACCAGGCTTCCTTCTTTAGCCACAGGTGTGTCTGCCGTGACTGCATCTACCCCGGCATCAGTATGCAAATGAGCCAAAGGTGCAATGCATGGACTGACCTCCACGTAGATTTCACAGGATGGAACTGCCATTTACAGGAGTCCTGTATATGGGAATCTAAACTTACCCATGAAAGGCAGAAAAGCTTCGGGAAATCACTCTTCGGGAAAGTAGAAGAACCTAAATAACCCACCACCTCTCAGAGTGCACCCAGATGGAATGGATGCATCCTTCCTCAGGCTGAAAGGTCTGAAGAGAAGCTCCCTAGATCAGAGCCTCTCACCGGATTAAAATCCAGATGCAGATTCAGCAGGTCTGGCATGGCCTGACATTCTGCATGTTAACAGCCCCCAGTTGATGCAGATGCTGCTGGTCCTTGCAGCCCACACTTTAAGTAGCAAAGATTTAGAGCTGAGCTGCCCAATACAATGGCCACTACCTACTGTGGCTGTTGAGCCCTTGAAATGCAGCAAGTTATAATTAAAATGTGCTGCAAGTATAAAAGACACACAAGATTCTGAAACTATTCCAAACAATAGATAAAGAGAGACTCCTCCCTAACTCATTTTATGAGGTCATCATAATCCTGATACCAAAACCTGGCAAAGACACAACAAAAAAAACATTTTAGGCCAATATCCCTGATGAACATTGATACAAAAATCCTCAATAAAATACTGGCAAACCAAATCCAGCAGCACATCAAAAAGCTTATCCACCAAGATCAAGTCAGCTTCATCCCTGGGATGCAAGGCTGGTTCAACATACGCAAATCAGCAAAGGTAATCCAGCATATAAACAGAACCAATGACAAAAACCACATGATTATCTCAATAGATGCAGAAAAGGTCTCTGATAAAATTCAACACCCTTCATGCTACAGACTCTCAATAAACTAGGTATTAATGGAACGTATCTCAGAATAATAAGAGCTATTTATGACAAACCCACAGCCAGTTTCATACTGAATGGGCAAAAGCTGAAAGCATTCCCTTTGAAAACTGGCACAAAACAAGGATGCCCTCTCTCACCACTCCTATTCAACAAAGTATTGGAAGTTCTGTCCAGGGCAATCAGGCAAGAGAAAGAAATAAACGTATTCAAATAGGAAGAGAGGAAGTCAAATTGTCTCTGTTTGCAGATGACATGATTGTATATTTAGAACACCCCATCGTCTCAGCCCAAAATCTCCTTAAGCTGATAAGCAACTTCAGCAAAGTCTTAGGATACAACAGCAATGTACAAAAATCATAAGCATTCCTATACACCAATAATAGACAAACAGAGAGCCAAATCATGAGTGAACTTCCATTCACAATTGCTACAAAAAGGATTAAATACCTAGGAATACAACTTACAAGGGATGTGAAGGACCTCTTCAAGGAAAACTACAAACGACTTCTCAAGGAAATAAGAGAGGACACAAACAAATGGAAAAACATTCCATGCTCATGGATAGGAAGAATCAATATCATGAAAATGGCCATACTGCCCAAAGTAATTTATAGATTTAATGCTATCCCCATCAAGCTACCAATGACTTTCTTCACAGAATTAGAAAAAACTACTTTAAATTTCATATGGAACCAAAAAAGAGCCTGTATAGCCAAGACAATCCTCAGCAAAAAGAACAAAGCTGGAGGCATCACGCTACCTAACTTCAAACTATACTACAAGGCTACAGTAACCAAAACAGCATGGTACTGGTACCAAAACAGATATATAGACCAATGGAACAGAACGGAGGCCTCAGAAATAATGCCACACATCTACAACCATCTGACCTTTGACAAACCTGACAAAAACAAGCAATGGGGAGAGGGTTCCCTATTTAATAAATGGTGCTGGGAAAACTGGCTAGCCATATGCAGAAAACTGAAAGTGGACCCCTTCCTTACACCTTATACAAAAATTAACCCAAGATGGATTAAAGACTTAAATGTAAGACCTAAAACCATAAAAACCCTAGAAGAAAACCTAGGCAATACCATTCAGGACATAGGCATGAGCAAAGACTTCATGGCTAAAACACCAAAAGCAATGGCAACAAAAGCCAAAATTGACAAATGGGATCTAATTAAACTAAAGAGCTTCCACACAGCAAAAGAAACTATCATCAGAGTGAATGGGCAACCTACAGAATAGGAGAAAATTTTTGCAATCTACCACCTGACAAAGGGCTAATATCCAGAATCTACAAAGAACTTAAACAAATTTACACGAAACAAACAACCCCACTGAACAGTGGGCAAAGGATATGAACAGACACTTCTCAAAAGAAGACATTTATGCAGCCAGCAAACATGAAAAAAAACTCATCATCACTGGTCATTAGAGAAATGCAAATCAAAACCACAATGAGATACCATCTCACGCCAGTTAGAATGGCCATCATTAAAAAGTCAGGAAACAACAGATGCTGGAGAGGATGTGGAGAAATAGGAATGCTTTTGCACTGTTGGTGGGAGTGTAAATTAGTTCAACCACTGTGGAAGACAGTGTGGTGATTCCTCAAGGATCTAGAACCAGAAATACCATTTGACCCAGCAATCCCATTACTGGGTATATAACCAAAGGAGTATAAATCAGTATACTATAAAGACACATGCACACGTATGTTTACTGCAGCACTGTTCACAATAGCAAATACTGGGAACCAACACAAATGCCCATCAATGATAGACCGGATAAAGAAAACGCAGCACATATACACCATGGAATACTATGCAGCCATAAAAAACAATAAGTTCATGTCCTTTGCAGGGACATGGATGAAGCTGGAAACCATCATTCTCAGCAAACTAACACAGGAACAGAAAACCAAACACTGCATGTACTCACTCATAAGTGGGAGTTGAACAATAAGAACACATGGGGACACAGGGAGGGGAACATCACACACCAGGGCCTGTCTGGAGGTGGGGGACTAGGGGAGGGAGAGCATTAGGAGAAATACCTAATGTAGATGATGGGTTGATGGGTGCAGCAAACCACCATGGCATGTGTATACCTACATAACAAACCTGCACATTCTGCACAGGTATCCTAGAACTTAAAGTATAATTTTAAAAAACACACACACAAGATTTCAAAGATAGAATGAGACAAAGAAGATAAAATTGTTCACTAATCATTTTTATATCAAATATATGAGATGATACGAATATATTGGTTTAAATTAGCTATGGTATCAAAATGAACTTCACTATTTTTTTTTTTTACTTTAAATACTGGGATACATGTGCAGAATGTGTAGGTTTGTTACATAGGTATACACGTGCCATGGTGGTTTGCTGCATCTATCAGCCCATCATCTAGGTTTTAAGCCCCGCATGCATTAGGTATTTGTCCTAATGCTCTCCCACCCCTTGCCGCCCATCCCCCGACAGGTGTGTGATGTTCCCTTTCCTGTGTCCATGTGTTCTCATTGTTCAACTCCTACTTAAGAGTGAGAAAATGCAGTGTTTGGTTTTCTGTTCCTGTGTTAGTCAAAGGACATGAATGAAGCTGGAAGTTCACTATTTCTTTTTTACTTTTTAACATGTGACTACAAGAAAACTTTCCATTATAAAAACACTCCATGTTTCTATTGGTCAGCACTGATCTGCAAGACTCTACAAGCTTTAAAGCTAAAATTCTTGAAAGTGCTCTTAGAAATGGTTTTATATGCTTGCCTTCTCCTTGGAAATATACACAATTTATCAACCTGCCAAAAAGGTCTTATCCATCCACCTCTTCTCACTAGGAAGTAGCAAGAGAAAGGACTGATCAAAGCCAGATAACCTGTCCCACACAATGGCCAAGGCTTCCTTTGAATAATATCATGGTGGCTTTTGATTTTACATAGCCAATTCCAGATAAGAGAGGCCCGTCCTTGTTAAAATGACTGTTAAGTCCATTCAACATAATATTATCTGAAGACTGACTATCACTCCAATTTCTGATAAAAGCAACAAATGTGGTTAGAGTCCCAGGCTGATCTTTTGCTTGATTAACACAATCCAGTCCATTTTTTTCCTAATGATCACTTCTTTTCTTTCAGCTGAAATGTCTTTCTCATTAGCAGACATTTTTGAAGTAGAGGGGTTGTTTGTTTAAGGCTTCAAGACCAAGGCAAACATTTGTTATAAGGCTCCAAAGGAATTTGCAAATGATTTCCATCCATGATTTCCAAAGCCACAGGCTGCTTATATAACATTTGTGCAAAATGCGTGGGCTGTTCCCATGAAGCAAGCATTGCCAGAAATGTTTACTCTGCAGGAGTAAAGCTGTGTGTTTGTCACTCTGTTTGAAAACTTCCACATGGCAGCTCAATGGGTAGAGTGTGGAATAGACACTCCATGGATGGCCACGGAACTCTCCATGCCTGTGTCCTCTGACGAGCTGCCCTTGCAGGATTTGACACCTCTTGATTCACTGTGGCTGTCACCTCTTTGAATTGTCTTCAGTTAAGACTGATTACACAAAGGCCAGGTACAGAAGGGTTCTCCAGCTCTCTAAATGCAGGCCATCCCATGAAGTTTAAGAATAGAAAAGCCCTGGACAGTCATGGGACAATGTTATGGCATAAATTGTGTCCCCAAAAAAGATGTATTGAATTCCTAACCCCTGATATCTCAGAATGTGACCTAATTTTGGAAGTAGGGTCTTTACAGAGGTAATCAAGTTAAAATGAGGGTATTAGAGTGGGCTCTAACCTAGTATGACTGATGTCCTTGTAAAAGGGGGGAATGTGGACACAGACACAAAGGAAGAACTACATGAGGAGACACCGAGAACCATGAGAAGATTGGACTTAGGCTGTCACAGCCAAGGAATGACTGGGGCTACCAGAAGCTGGGAGAGAGGCCTGAAACAGATCTCTCCCTACGGCTCTGCAGACCTTGGATTTGGTCTTCTCTCCTCCAGAACAGCAAGAGAATAAATCTCTCATGTTTTCAGCCACCCAGTTGGTGGCATTTTATTACAGCAGCCCCAGGACTAATACAGACTTGAATTCTAACAGTTCCCATGACTTTTGGGGGTTTTTTTGCCATCATTCTCACATGCCATCCCACCTTGGTCCCTTAGTATGCGTCAGTGATCTGGGGGTGACCACATATAGTGGCAGCATCTTAAAAATGCATTCTATAGGTTGCCAGATTTAACAAATAGAAATAGAGGATGCCTAGTTCAAGTTGAATTTCAGATAAACAACAGATAATTTTTAGTATACTTAGTATACTATTTGTAAGTGTTTAGTATAAGTATTTACTATAAGTAATGTCCTTCAGACATACTTATACTAAAAAATTTTCTGTTGTTTATCTGAAATTCATGTTGAAACTGGATGTCCCGTATTTTATCTGGCAACCTAAATAATAAGCATCTTTGAAATACTCTAAACTCCCTGGAAAAGACATGTGTTTGGTGCCACGAGGCGGGCTGGGAGAATTTCCATGAGGCTGGGCCAAAACACAGGGTTCATTGCTTGGCATCAGCTCACTTCTGCTTCCACAATGAGAAGCAGAAACTTAATTCCTCCAAGGAACAATTAATTGGAGTAGAAAGCTTGATTCTTGCATTTCCCACGTAGGTCACAAATTTCTGTTGTTGCAATGTACCTAATACCTATGTTGTGGTTCAAAATGTAGCATCGTCTTAATGCATGCCCATAACTGAATTGTTCCGGTTCCGCCTAAAATGAGTGTAATCACCCTAACCCTAAACTATTCATAACAGACAGGTGAGCTTCAGGGGTGCATGACCCACACAGCCACACAAGGCCTTGCGCTCAGGACCCCACACTTGATTCAAAACTCTGCAGTCACCGTATTAAAATTCTCAATAATTTTTGAGCAAGGGGTTCTGCATTTTTATTTTGCACTGGGCCTCACAAACGATGTCACCGGTCCGAGGACAGATGTACCTAATAACACGTCAGCTGCTGCACAAAATGCTTCCATCACTGAAAAGTGACAGATGCCTCAGCCTGTTCTTTGCTGAACTTGCTTCTAAGCAACTAGAGCCCTTTGGCCTGGCACCTCTCCTCTGCCACGTGCTGCTGTCTCCAGCATTACTTTAATTTAATTAGTATCTGGCTGGTTGAAAAGATTGTTTTTGATTCTGTGTGTGCTGTATGAGCTGTTGTCTGGATTCTCTTCCAACTTGGCCTTGGGAACACCCAGTGTCGAATCTGCTGTCTTTGGCTCTGTAAGACTGTGGTTTTTAAAGGACAATTGTTGCTCATAGCAACTTGAAGGCTGGATGGAGACTTGCCTGAAGCCCCATGAACCAGCAGATTTGGGGCTATTTAATTTCCCACCAGTAGCTGATTCCAAAGGTGTGCTTGTGTGGAATCAAATCTCTCTGCCATCAGCCACATTTATTTTCTAATCTTCATTTTTTCCCTCCCTTCTCATGTACAGGGTTCAGCTTTCTTTCTCCTCCTCTAAGGTTTTCCTTCCGAATTCCCCTTATCCCTTTCCTTGTCCTCTCCCTGTTTGTAACCCATCCACTATTCCACATGCCCCTAGCTGACCCACTTTTTGCCCAGGTCTTTCTCCAGGGGAGAAGAACCAAAAGATGAGATTCAAATTGATTTTGCTGCTCATTAATGTCCCTTTTAAAGGTCTTGACAAGGGTGATGAAGCCAATGCCTAGGGGAAGAAATTTCAAACATTGGCTTTCCAGTTCCATTCCAGTTCCCCACCAATGTCTTCAGTGATGCCACCATGCAAAGAGCATCAGGAAAGGAGCACTGAATTCTGGCTCAAAGTCACTTCTCTGTGACTTTGACTAAGACACTGAAACTCTCAAGATCTTGATTTCCTCATCTACAAAATAAGAGTGCTCAATTACATAATAATCTCATAGAAACCTATAATTTGCACACCAAAGTTATAACCATTAATTATCCCACAAAGCACAGCAGGAATTTTCTAAATCTGAGGCTCGTGATCCACTGTATTAGTCAGCAATTGCTGTGACAATTGCTGTGACAATTGTGACAATTGCTACGTAACAATCCCAACTCTTGTGGCTTAGAACAACAAATATGTATTTCTTGTCTGATGGGCCAGAGATCTGATTTGGTCCAAACCCATCCAAGGATGTCTCTATAGCCCCAGCATGCTCCAAAACACACATGACCCTTGAATACAGGGAGCCCTGACCTTGTTCTTGGTCCTCTCATTGCTGAGTCCAGTTGGATCTGTTTGTCTCCTATCAGGGAATCTACCCTGATATTCATGTAGGTTCTTTTCTATTTTCCCTAAGCATTGGCCAGCTTGAGAAATAAAGGGACAGAGTACAAAAGAGAGAAATTTTAAAGCTGGGCATCCGGGGGAGACATCACACGTTGGTAGGATCCGTGATGCCCCACAAGCCACAAAAACCAGCAAGTTTTTATTAGAGATTTTCAAAAGGGGAGGGAATGTGCGAATAGGTGTGGGTCACAGACATCAAGTACTTTACAAGGTAATAGAATATCACAAGGCAAGTGGAGGCAGGGCGAGATCACAGGACCACAGGACCACAGGACCAAGGTGAAATTAAATTGCTAATGAAGTTTCGGGCACCATTGTCATTGATAACATCTCATCAGGAGACAGGGTTTTGAGATCAACTGGTCTGACCAAAATTTATTAGGCAGGAATGTCCTCTTCCTAATAAGCCTGGGAGCACTATGGGAGACTGGAGTCTATTTCATCTCTGCAGCCTCAACCATAAGAGACGGCTACGCCCAGGGGGGCCAGTTTAGAGACCTACCTGCAGGTGCACATTCTCTTTCTCAGGGATGTTCCATGCTGAGAAAAAGAATTCAGTGATATTTCTCCCATTTGCTTTTGAAAGAAGAGAAATATGGCTCTGTTCTGCTCAGCTCACCGGCAGTCCGAGTTTAAGATTATCTCTCTTGTTTCCTAAACATTGCTGTTACCTTCTTTTTCAAGGTGCCAAGATTTCATATTGTTTAAACACACATGCTCTACAATTTGTGCAGTTAATGCAATTATCACATGGTCCTGAGGTGACATACATCCTCCTCGGCTGACAGGATTAAGAGATTAAAGTAAAGACAGGCACAGGAAATCACAAGGGTATTGAATGGGGAAGTGATAAATGTCCATGAAATCTTCACAACTTATGTTTAGAGACTGCAGTAAAGACAGGCATAAGAAATTATAAAAGTATTAATTTGGGGAACGAATAAATGTCCATGAAATCTTCATAATCCACATTCTTCTGCCATGGCTTCAGCCGGTCCCTCCGTTTGGGGTCCCTGACTTCCCGCAACAGTCTCCTTGGGATTTTGATTTGTCTTTGATCAAGAAGGGTTAGGCTTGTGCAAACGGCGGTATACCTACAATCTCAATTGTCGACGTTTGCCAGACAATGGCTTTGCTCGGGGCCTGGGGCATTGGCCACAAATCTGTTCAATTAATACCAACTGACCAAATAACCAAGATGTTATATTGGCCAAACTAACAGACTGCAGTGTTTTACAGGATTGCTTAAGAACTTTAACAGAAATGTTTTAACATTAAAAAGAATTTGGTTTTGATTAATAGATATATAGAAACACATATTTTATCATCAGTAACTAAAATTGTAGTATTTAGCATTGAAGTTGTTTATATTATGCTAACATCTAAGAGACAAAAAAATAAGCTAATTGATTGGCCTGGTGAATAGATTTTAACCCAAGACACCATGTACAGTTGCACAGGCTGTGCACTATACCACCTCAAGAACTCTATGTGCATAGCCATGATGTGAGTGTGCCTCCAAAACTGCATAGCACAGCAACCATGGCTTCAACAAATTCACTCCTCCTCAACCTAAGACCCCTGTCTTCATATTAATTGCCCATTTCTCTGTGACCATGGACTTTTTCTCTGGTTCCCCAGAGAAAAAGAGAGATGACTTTTTCTCATTCCCCAAAGCCATCACCATCCTGTCCTTTTCAGAACCCCATAACAAGACCCTCTTTGTTAATGCATTTCCATTCTGTTCTCTGACTCCCCTGCCTGCTTACGCCCAACCCCACTCTGCCAAGAAATGTATGCACATCCTAACGCAGACATGTTGTGCAAACAAGTCTTTTACCTAAGAACTACTGCAGGTGCAGGAATCCAGCACCATGAAGGTTGGAATGGGGAAGTTTACCAGCAGCAGATGGGGCATACCTGATGGAGAAATTCCAAAGAGGGATAATAAGACTCTGCCTGCCTCCTTCATGGAAATATACTCTGAGGTGGAAATGTACACAGTGTTCCCATAAGAGGCTTAGAACCATCATAAATGCATTATGCACAGATACAGCATAAATGTGGGGATGGGGGGGGGTCACAAGTGGCTGGTGCATCAAGGACTCCCAGGCTGTACGTGACACTCTGGGATGTCATCATACCACTTAGCACCCCCATTATTCTTTTTAATTAAAATGAAATTCACATAATATAAAATTAACCATTTTAAAAGGAACAATTCAGTGGCATTCAGTATATTCACAATGTTGTGTAACCACCACCTCCTCCATCTAGTTCCAGAACATTCCAGCACCCCAAAAGAAAGTCTCATACCCATTAAGCAGCGACTCCCCATTCTCCCTCCCCCATCTCCCACCCTGACCCTTGGCAACCACTAATCTGCTTTCCGTCTCTTTGAATGCCCCTATTCTGGGCATTTTATATAAATGGAATCGTACAACATGTGACCTTCCGTATCTGCCTTCTCCAACCTAGCATAATATTTTCGAGATTCATCCAGGTTGTAACGCGTGTCAGTCCTCCATTCTTTTTTATGGCTGAATAATGGTCCAATATATGAAAAGACTACATTTTGTTTAACCATGCCTCCAATAACGGACATCTGAGTTGCTTCCACTTTTTAGCTATCATGAATAATGCTGCTACAAACATTTGTGTGGAACTATTTCTTGAGTGCTGTTTTCAGCTCTCTTGGATATATACCCAGGAATGGAATTGCATCTTCATCATGATATCCTCTCATTTTTCCAGCCTTTATTCTGAATCTTTTTAGAGGTCAAGGAAAGCAAACTTTTCCTGTAAATAAGCAGATAGTAAATATTTTAGGCTTTGCAAGCCAGATGGTCTCTGATGCAACTACTCAACTCTGCCTTTGTAGCATGAAGCAACCACAGACAATCCATAAAAAGTTTATTGTTCTTCAATAAAATTTATTCACAAAAACAGACAAAGGGCCAGATTTGGCCCTCAGGCCATGGTTTGCCAACCCCAGCTCTAGGACAAGCCCAAGTGGATGCAGCCTCTTCCAAGTGCCCCATTTCACAGGAGAGGCACCTCCTCCAACCCAGCTTTCTATTGCCAGTGAGGATGAGCAAGGGAGACGGACTTAGCCTGTGGCAGAAGAGAGTTGAGGAACTGCCTTTAAAACTGATTATGAAATATGTGAAATCTTGGGATGTGCTTCTGCTATGAACAGCAGCATTGTGCTCTCTGTTGATGTTTAAGAGTTAGGCTACCATCTTTCAGGTGGTTTTTGAGAATAAAAGTTTGATGAGTACCTTGACCAATCTCTTGGTGTCCTTTCAAACACTCACCCTTTCTGAGATTTATCAAGGGAGAAAGGGTCGCTCATGCTCAAAAGCTCATTCACCCAACAAGCATTTACTGAGCCTTTACTGTGTGCAGGCACTATGCTAAATCCTCGGTATTTAAAATGATGCATTCCTGGATGTTTTCTTTGGCAAGTTGGCTTGGATACCTCTAGTAATGGGGAGCTCACTACCTACACAGGGCATCCTACCCCATGGCTGTGCAGTTCTTTGCTCCTCAGAAGTACCTAAACCTCACCAGTATGCTTACACACCTCCCTCCCACCAGTCAAATATCAACAGGCACCCCCACCATAAACAGGTACACAGAGAACAGGTGAGGAAATGAGGAAATAGCAAGCAAGCAAACAAACAAAGAAACACTGATGGCAGCTTTTCTTACTCCTGGTATTTCTAAAAAGCAGAACAAAATCAATTTCACACCCAAGACATCTTGAAATGTTTCCAAACTTGGGCAAAGTTGACAACTGAATTCTAAGGAGCTGCTTCCCATTAAGAAGAGGATATTAGGAAAGAAAATTATCAGAACTCTTTGTTTAAACCATGGTCTCAGCCAGGCACGGTGACTCAGGCCTATAATCCCAGAACTTTGTGGGGCCGAAACGGGCAGATTGCTTGAGCCCAGGAGTTAAAGACCAGCCTGGGCAATGTACTGAGATCCCATCTCTACAAAAACTTAAAAACTTAGCTGGGCATGATGGGGTGAACCTGTGGTACCAGCAGCTACTCAGGAGGCTAAGGAGGGAGGATTGCTTGAGCCCAGGAGGTCAAGCCTGCAGTGAGCCATGACTGCACCACTGCACTCCAGCCTGGGCAACAGAACACAGTGAGACCCTCTCTCAAAAAACAAAAACAAACAAATAACCTTGTCTCCAGAAGAGGTAAATGAGAGGCAGGACAGCACAGAGACGGAAAACACAGGTCTTGGGGACTGGCAGGTCTGGGTTTGAAGGCCGCTCTTTCCCCCTTTAGCTGAGGGACCTGGGGCATGTCATTTCTTAGAGGAGGCTGAGTTTCCTCAACTGTAAAACCTGGTTAGAACAGTACCGATTTCACAGGATGGCTGTGGGATGCAATGAGACACGCCATCTGTAGTGGTCACACAGAGCCACGAGCTATTAGTAAGTCAGCGGGCCTTCCCACCTGGCCACTCTCTTGCGGCTAAACAGAAGAAGGTGCAGAAACACCGCAGAGATGGCTCATAGGTGCCACATGGGGCTATGGATTCAATTAAAAGAAAAAATAAAGTCTGGAGGAAATGGAGGCAGGCAGAGGTCAGGGACAGGAGAAAAGTGGAAAAAGCACAACTGAGGCACCCAAATGCAGAAGCCACTAGAAGCGGCACCCCAACCCCACCCCTGCAAGAGCCTCCAAGAAATACTTGGCTGCATCACAGGCTTCCCCCCTTCCTGCCCACACGCCTGCAAGATCCTGTTCTCAAGCTGCAGTCTGTGCAGAGTCGCAACCCACGAACAAGTTACGAAATCCATTCCAATGGCTGCAGCCAGCAATGGACAAACGTGAAACTAGAATAGGTCAGAGTGCATAGCACATCTAGGGGAAATACTGTATTGTTAAACCTTTTCAGTAATACGCACATGTGTATACCTGCTTATGTCATCTACATAAGGATACAGGCACACTTACAAAGACTAGAATCAACAATGTCAGCGTGCAGTGTGCATAGTGTATGGTAAGAGTAAGTACTGGTCGGGCGCGGTGGCTCATGCCTGTAATCCCAGCATTTTGAGAGGCCAGGGTGGGAGGATTTGATGAGAACAGGAGGTCACAACCAGCCTGGCCAATATAGTGAGACTCTATCTCAAAAAATACAAAGAAAAAGGTGGAAAAAAAGGAGTATTATTCAGATAAACCTTTCCTATTATATATATGTATATGCAATGTATATATCCATACATTCACACATATATACATATGTACGTACGTATGTATATATATACATTCACACATATATACATATGTACGTATGTATATATATACACACATTCACACATATATACATATGTACGTATGTATATACATATTTTGTTAAATTGTTTTTGGTTTTACACATATGTATATGCACACACGCAATAGAACATGGGCTTCTTGCTGTGAGTTACAGCCGGGGAGATTGAAGCTGCTGGCTAAAGCACCCTTCAGGAGCAGCTCTCAGGGCTCTGGGAGCCCCTGGCAGTTCTATCCTGTGGCTCCACCGTGCTGCCAGGGAGAGCAAGCAGGGCAGAGGCCAGCCAGCAAGGGCTTTCCCTGTGGGGAGCAATGGGATGTTCATTTATTTCCTGAAGAGCCCAGGGCATAACATTAATTCTAAATGGAACAATTAAATTCCAATTAAAAATCAATTTTAAAATGTGAAAAAGTAATAGGTACCAACCGATGTCTCTTTGCATCCGTGAGACTTTCCTGGTCCCCTAAGCCAAAGTTATAAGCAAAGCTCACACCAGAGAAAATTCCGATTTTTCATGAACCTGAGTCAGATTCTCAGGAACCAAAGATTAGAGTATTGATTCTTCCAGCATTCAGCACATCTGATAGCACCCAGGGGGTTATAAATGGCAACAAATCCTGTGAAACATCAGCCCAGAGAATACAGTCTTTATTTTACAACACTTACAAAGAGATCCCCTAAGGTTTATTTTAAAAATAAATAACATTATAAAAAGCAATTTTAGTCACCAGCCTGTTACAGCAAAATATCTGAGCCCCAGAATCCTAGGCAGACGTCATCACCAGCCTGTGTGTGATTAGGAAAACGGGGTCTGGTGAGGGTGGCGCCCCACTCAGTTGAGAGGCTCCCCTCTCAATCCCTGTCCATTTATCCTGCTGGGAGCTCTGTGGTTTGGGTCTCTATGTCTTCCTTTTTTTGAGGTGTTCGATTTTTCCCCAAGTCAGAAAGGGTGGCATCCTTCTAAGTCACCAGCTAAGAACATCAAAAACCCCAGGGCTCCATGTCCTGCTGAAGGTCAGGGCGAGGCCTCCGCCCCTCAGCACCAGCCCTCACTCTCCTTCCCCCTCCATAAGAAGGAGGGCCAAGTGCAGTGGCTCACATCTATAATCCCAGCACTTTGGGAGGCCAAGGCAGGCAGATCACGACATCAAGAAATCGAGACCATCCTGGCCAACATGGTGAAACCCCATCTCTACTAAAAATAGAAAAATTAGCTGGGCATGGTGGCGCGTGCCTGTAGTCCCAGCTACTCCGGAGGCCGAGGCAGGAGAATCGCTTGAATCTGGGAGACGGAGGTTGCTGTGAGCTGAGATTGCGCCACTGCACTCCAGCCTGGTGACAGAGCAAGATCCCATCTCAGGAAAAAAAAAAAAAAAGGAGGAGGAGGAGAAGGAGAAGGAGGAGGAGGAGAAGGAGAAGGAGGAAAAGAAGGAGAAGAAGGAGGGGGAGAAGGAGAAGAGCACAGGTGCCAGGCAGACATTCCTGGTAGGGAAGCTCTCATTCGAGGGGTCTAATCACAGACCCCCAGAGTGTCCTGTCTGTGGACAGAATTCCAGCAGTCTGGAACTTGCATAGAGAAACTATGACTTTTTTTTCACTAATCTCTAGCTGAACATTAGCATTTCCTTCCATCGTGAATGTACACAACAAGCCACAGAAGCAAAAACAGTACCTGGTACTTGGTCACCAGTTAGAAATCACAGCTACTTTCATATGACACTACATCTGTTCCAGGAATCTCAGGATAGCGTTCATGCCCATCACTACATGGAAATGAGAGTAGTTATCAGGACTGTTGATAGATCTATGAAAAAATTAATTTTTTTTAAAGAGCACAAATTAAAAAAAAATATTTGGGTAACTATGTATCAGTGTAATTGATTTCCTTTGTAATCCAGAGTGTTTTCTTTTATACATTTAAAAGCATTCTCCTAATAAGGGGTCCATAGAGGTCATGGCACCCAAAGAGGAAGGAACCCCTACCCTCATCAAAAACTCAGCTCACGGGGCTGACACACACAGGAGACCCCTAACCAAGGCTGTGGGTCAAGTGGGTGCAGACTCCAAGAGAGGCTGCGGGGAGATGGCTGCTCCTCAGTCATCCATCAGCATCTTCACCACATTCACACTTTATAATAACTAAACTGACTCAAAGCGTTTTGTGGAGCAGAAATGGATGACAATAAATGTTTTATTCTCACATAACAGTTTACGGACGGTACGCAAGCCACTGCACTAGAACCCCACAACTGCTAGGCTGGCAAGCTGGGTATGTTGTCATTTCTTAAAGAAACTGAGACGCAAAGGAATGTAATGCTTTGTTCAGAGTCATTGAACCCACCTGACGGTGGCAGAGAAAAGCCTCACAGCTGTCTCCTGACGCCAAGTCCCGGCACCTGGCTGGGCTGCCGCTCCCCGTGCGGGCATATACTGCGCATGCGCTCTGTGCTGGCCCCTCCCTCCGGCCCCGCCTTCCACACCCCTGCCCAGCCCCCTGGTATGAACTTAGGTGCATGAGACACCCTGTGACGACGATCATTAGGACAAGTATGCACTTGCTTATTGGCCTGGGAGTCCCTTGGCTTCTCACAAGCTTGAAGCGCTGCGCCCCCATTGTCCCAGTGCTATGACAAGCCATGCAAAGGTAAACAATAACTAATGGTCACAAGGCGGGACAGTCCACTTTCCCCAGAATATCTGCAAAAATGCATGCCAAAGGTAGTAAGCCATTTCCATTTTCCGACCCGCTGCTGCACTTACAGTCCTCCTGCTCCTCCAGCTGGGTCTCCCAGTAAAATCCAACGCCTGGAGAGGGAAGGTTCTGGCTCCTGGCCCGTCACTGGGCTGGCCTGGATGGTGGCCTGGTGATGCTGGGGGAGCCAGCTTCATCCACGCCAGTCCTCTCATCTCCCCGTGCAGGGAGTAGAAAGGACACTTTCCTCCCATTTTTACGGATTCACAAACAGAGCCCACCAGTGTGTGTGCGAGCCGGGTTGGCACCTGAGTCCCCACCCCACCCCTTGGTTCAATGTAGGACAAAGAGGGCTCACGGGCTCCACGCCTGCTGCATGAGACTGAATTATCCTTCCTCTCTGTTTTACAGTCATGATTGCCCTGCAAAAGAACTTTCCGGCAAAAACAGCCCTTCGTCCTCTTCCCCCGTCTTCTGACCTCTCAAATTTCCCTCCAGTTTCTGGAACTTCTTTGAAGGGAATCTCCCTAAACTACTCGTCACAAAATTACATGGGGTGGAGCTGGAACATTTTTGTTTAGGATGCAAGATCCTGTTTAAACTGCACTCTGTTTTGCAAGCTCTGGTGTTTAGCCTCTCTATATCTCCTGGGCTTGTGGGGGTGGGGCAGGGGTGGGAGTGGCGTGACTCACTGCAGCAGGTTGCATAAACCTTATTGGTGCAAGATGAGTGAGAATTCAGGTGCACATCTTTGAATGACCACCTGCATATCATCAGCCCTTGGATAGCATCTCTACTTTCTTGGGAGATTGGAGGTAAGGATACAAAACACCACAGAGACTCACCGAGTCTCCAAGCAAAAAAGAGTCAACAGCAGCTGAAAGTTGGTGGGCAGGGACACCCTGTGACGTTCAGGTGAAGTTCAGGACCCAGCCCTGTTGAGCTTGAGCAAGGTCAAAATTTTCCTAACATCTTCTGGGTATTTCCACAGTTGAGAACACCAAATGATGTGGGCAGCTTGCTGGGTGCCAAGTACAACATGACGGACCCACTTACTGGGTTCACTTACTGCCAAGCCGGGCACTTACTGGACCCACGCTAGTGGCTGTACTGCTGTGTGGCCAGACCTGGCTGTGGGAGGTGGGAGGTAACCAGGGCTTCACAAAGAGAGAACAGACATTTCCACCACAGTGAAGGAGGAGCTGCCACTCCCACCTTCCCTCCACCTTCTGGCCAGTGTCTCTAACATGCTCAGCACAAGTGTCACCTGGGGTGCCTGCTAAAGATACAGGTTCTAATGCCTGTAATCCCAGCACTTTGGGAGGCCGAGGCAGGTGGATCACGAGGTCAGGAGATCGAGACCATCCTGGCTAACATGGTGAAATCCCGTCTCTACTAAAAATACAAAAAATTAGCTGGGGGTGGTGGCGGGCACCTGTAGTCCCAGCTACTCAGGAGGCTGAGGCAGGAAAATGGCGTGAACCCGGGAGGTGGAGCTTGCAGTGAGCTGAGATCACGCCACTGCACTCTAGCCTGGGCAACAGAGTGAGACTCCATCTCAAAAAAAAAAAAAAATACAGGCTCTAGACCCTGTTCCACAGCTACAGAAGCCAGCTTCCCACTCTGGGCAGCTGCCATTCAACAAGCACCCCCATATGCCCGTGGTTCTCGAATACTGATGGGCATCAGAATCTCCAGACACTTGTCAAAATCCACGCCTTTACATTTACCCCAGTCTATGAATCAGCATCTCCAGAAACCAGGCCAGGTGATTCTCAGGCATCTAAAGTTTGAGATCCTACTTTGGATGAGTGATTTTCAAAGTGGAGTCCCCAGACAAGCAGCTCCTGTGTCACCTGGGAGCTTGTTAGGCACATTCTTGGGTCCCACCCCAGACCTCCTGAGTCAGAAACTCGGGATGAGGCCCCACCCTCCAGGTGAGAGCCACTGGAGTTAGACTGTGAGCTTCCCAAGGCCATGCACTTGTCCTGGTCACAGCTTAGAGTGTGGTACTTGGTGCTGAGTCAGCACTGGGGCTCTCCCTGGCTTCTAAGAGAAGTGAATGAGTTTTCCTCACCACTGACTGCCCAGGAGACCCCACCTGGGCCAGAAGGAGCTGCCTGCTGTCTCCCTCTCCCAGGGGCCAGAATACAGCTCCTTAGGCACCTGTATTTGCAGGGAAGGCTGCTGTATGGGGAGAGAGCAGGCCTTGCCCTCAGTTTGGCTAACTTCTCACAGCTCCAGTTTAATCTATCTTGCTCTACAGCTGCAAAAGAATTGCCCCATGCCTTATGCATTTTGCCTCAGAGTCCCAGGAGTGCAATGTCCAATGTGGGGTGTGCTTTCTCTACTAGCTTAAAGTACAGAACAAATACCCCTCTGCTCCTATATGAACATGAACTGTTCATTCTAGTGATGGCTCTGAACAAAGCCGGGGGTCCCCTTTAAGTTGGCTTGAACATTTGCATTGCTGTTCCAGTCCTACTCATTTACAGATAACACACGGAGCCCTCCAAGCCCTTGCCACCCCTTTCCAGTCCTATTCCACTCTTCCCTCACCCTTCCCAGACCAGCTCAAGCACCCCTCATCCGGGAAACTTCCCTAGCCCTTTCCAGCCCTGGCTGATCTACCTGCTCTCCAAAGGTGAAGAAGCCGTTGCCTTCAGTGAGTATTTGGCACTTTGGGGCTCTCTTGAACCTTTGTCTTATTTCCCCAATAAAAGTGATAGTCCGATCAGGGCAGGGTCAATATTTATTGTCTTATTTTCATTCCATCAAATTACTCAGCACCCCAGAGAGTTTTGATCATGAAGGTGCTCAGTAAGTGTTGGATGGCAGCATAGAGGTCAATCACAAAAGCAAGAAACCACACAGCCACTGCTGCAGATGAATGTCTCTGGATCTGCCCACACCCTTAGAATGGTTCCAGATCAACTGGGCATCTGTCCAGCAGCCTAGGAGTGAGCTTTGGATCCTTTACAAAAACAAGAAGGCAGTAGCACCCCCTGAAAACCATGCCTTACAGTCAACCTGCCTCTAAGGTACAGGCCCTTCCAACCTGCTGTTTAGCAGGGAGAAGGGGGCCAGGCATGGTGGCTCATGCCTGTAATCCCGACACTTTGGGAGGCCAAGGCGGGTGGATCACTTGAGGTCAGGAATTCGAGACCAGCCTGGCCAACATGGTGAAACCCTGTCTGTACTAAAAATACAAAAATTAGCCGGGCATGGCGGTGCACACATGTAATTCCCAGCTACTCAGGAGGCTGAGGCAGGAGAATCATTTGAACCAGGGAGACAGAGGTTGCAGTGAGCCGAGATCAGGCCACTGCACTCCAGCCTGGACAACAGAGCAAGACTCCGTCTCAGAAAAAAAAAAAAATAGCAGGGAGAAGGACCTTGGATTTGGCTTCAACAGACCTGTGTTCAAATTAATCACTACGTATTATTAATATCAAAATAACTGTTAACCTACAGCTGACCTCAGCCACTGCCCTCTGCTGGCCCACTCTGGAGGGATCTGGCTCTGCACCCCGGATTTCTGCCCTTCCTGCACCCTCCCAGGAGGACGCTGCTCCTGCCCTATGTTGGGACGCATTTGAGTTTGGAGATCAAGGAGAACTGCGAAGAGAAGAGAAGAAGAGCTTCAGTCATGGCTGGAGGGAGGCATCGGAAAGGAGGTCAGAAGAACGCAGTCAGAGAGTGTGGGAAAATTGGAATGCCGGAAGAAGGAGAAATGAAATGAGAAGGGGTGCTGGGGATAAGTTGGATCCCCTTTAATAAACTTCCAGAAGTGCAAATAAATGATGGGATTTCCTTTACATTGATCTTCAATGATCAAACTGTGCTTCTTAAACTAAACATGATTCTCAGAGACAGTCACGGCTGCAATGCGGTTACAATGATGAGAAGCCTTTCCTGGCCCTGGAGCTAACTATATCCCATGCAATTTGGCCCCAACACAGGTACTGCTGTCATAATGACCTTGCAGGTGGGGACAGTCAGGCAGACAAGAGGTTGCCCTGGGCCCCACAGCTGGGCAAGGCAAAGCCCAAATTGGAGTTCATGCTGGTGCCAGGTCAGTGCTCTCAGACACTCATGTCCTGTCTTTAGGCAGGGCCAGCCCCTCCCCGTGCAGGGCTCCAGCCAGGCTCTCACCCCTTTCCTTAAAAGTGAACCGGATCCAGGACCAACAGCTCGAGACAGCACTCTGGGAAGCTGATCCCCAAGTTGACGTCTGAGGCTCAAATTCTCTCTGATTCAACCCCACGAGGAGCCAGCTGGGGTCTGAGCCGGGGCAGCAGGGACAGAGCTGCCGCCGGGGGTCTGCTGCCAGCGGGCATCGCCGAGGAGGGCGCAGCCTGCGGGCTGAATGGAAACCAGACAAGGGGCACTCCAGGCCCACCGGGCCGGCCATCCGGAGGGTCTGCAGCTAATTAAGACTGAAGGGAGCACTGAATAACCCTTTTGTGGATCAAAAGCACTCTGTTGGAAACCCAGCTGACAACTCCAACAAAACTGACTTCATGGTTTCTTATGAGAAAACTGTGAACACATCGAGGACTGAAGAAGCACTTTGTTCCAGACCTTCGTGGGAGCACCAGAGATTCAGATTACAAAGCGGCCCTGCCCGGCTGCAACAAACAGTGCCTCGCTGAAGCCAAGGCTGTCTCGGTGTAGGAAAGCCAGAAATAACACATTACACTGAAGCTGAGGCATGGTGTGGCCACGACTGCTCGCTCATGTGCTTCATTTACAGAAAAGGACACACATACCCCACCACAATCCGATTAGAACCAGACAAGACTGGAAGGCTGGGCACAAATCACACTGAGCCCCTCCCCGAAGAGGGTCTCCACTGAGCCTGTATCAGGATGGGTTCTTCGGACATTTAAAGACAACTGAAAATACAAAGGCTCCTTTCACCTCTGCACTCCAGGCTGCTCTCGGGAATCACCCAGAACTTCAAACACGCCCCATGCCAGGATCCCAGCCCCAGGGACTGTAATGTAATTGACCTGGGTGCAGCCTGACGTCAGCATTTGTAGGAGCTACCTGGGTGTCGTGAGTTGGATGGTGCCCCCTCCCAGAAGATATGTCCACCCAGAACCTCCAAATGTGACTTGACTGGAATAAGGGTCTTTGTAGATATCATTAACCCTTTTCCCACTTGCCCAAGAATACTCCCCAGCAGCATTTACCCCAAGATAACTTTGCTGCAAAATACCTTGCTTTTATTATTATTTTCAAATCGCTCTAGTGTATTGACTTTGGAAACAAAATACATCATTCCATTTATAGCATTCTGGTTTTAGTAGTGGTATTTCCATTTACAAAACTATAGTAATTCTCGAGTGCTGAAAATGTCAAATCCTAGAAAACGTAGCATTCCTGCACGTGATGTTAACATTGTTCTTGAAAACAGTTATTGGCCAGAGATTCATCTGATGAATCCGATTCTTCCGAAACAGATGATTCTGATGATTTAGACGATTCTGATGTTAGTTCTGTGTAGAAATAACTCCAAGAACAGTTTTTTATTTTATTTTCACATTGAAAATCCATCAGATTTTCTTCAGCCTCAAAGAGCATGTTTATGTAAAAAATGAGTACTGGCAGCGAGCTGCACTTTATTTTCTAAACGGAAAAAGGGTGAAGGTAAAGATCTCTAGATGAGATCATCCTGGACGAGGGCGGGCCCTAAATCCAATGACTTGTGTCCTCATAGGAGACAGAAAAGGAGATCCTGCAAACAAGGCCATGTGAAGACAGAGGCAGAGACTGGAGTGATGCTGGTTCCGTACAAGGAAGGCCAAGGATGGGGGTCATGAGGAACAGGAGGGAAGCCTAGAATACATGCTCCCATGCAGCTGCCAGCAGGGGCCACCCTGCCCACACCTTGACTTTGGCCTTCGGAACTGTGAGGGAGCAAATTTCTGTGTTCTAAGCCAGCGGTCCTCAACCTTTTTGGCACCAGGGACCAGTTTTGCAGGAGACAATTTTTCCACACACCGGGGGGATGGTTTCAGGATGACTCAAGGGCATGATGCGTATTGTGCACTTTATTTCTATTATTATTACACTGTAATATGTAATGAAATCATTACACAACTCACAAGAATGAAGAATCAGTGGGAGACCTGAGCCTGTTTTCCTGCAACTAGACAGTCCCATCTGAGGGTGATGGGAGACAGTGACAGATCATCAGGCATTAGATTCTCATAAGGAGCGTACCGCCTAGATCCCTCACAGTTCATAATAAGGTTCAACCTCCTATAAGAATCTAACGCCGCCACTGTTCTGACAGGAGGTGGAGCTCAGGCGGTAATGGTCACTCGCCCACACTTGCCTCTTGTCCAGTACTGGTCCATGGCCCGGGGTTGGGGACCCCTGTTCGAAGTCACCCAGGTTGTAGTGGTTTGTTACAGCAGGCCCAGGAAACTCATTCAGCAGGTGGATTTGGGTGGCCCTAATCTAATAAGACTGAGGTACTTATAAGAAGAGGGGATTAGGACACAGACACACACAGAGGGATAACCCTGTGAGGATTCAGGGAGAAGAGGCCTTCTACAAGCCAAGGAGAGAGGCCTCAGGAGGAATCAACCCTGCCCACACCTTGATCCTGGACTCTAGCCTCCAGAACTGGGAGGAAACAAACGTCTATTGCTTAAGCCACCAGTCCGTGGTATTTTGTTAGGTGGCCCTCACAGACTCATACACTAGGTACTTGCTGTATGTGATTTTATCTGATCCTCATGGCAATTTTCTAAGTTGTGTTTAGGCCCTGCATGGTGGCTCACACCTGTAGTCCCAGTTTGAGACTACAGGAGTTTGAGACCAGCCTGGACTACATAGTGAGACCCAATCTCTGAAAAAATTAAAAAGTAGCCAGATGTGATGACACATGCCTGTAGTCCCAGCTACTCAAGAGGCTTAGGTGGGAGGATCACTTGAGCCCATGAGTTTGAGGCTGCAGTGAGCTGTGATTGTGCCACTGCACTCCAGTAGCCTGGGTAACAAAACAGGACCCCATCTCTAAAAAAAAAAGGAAGTTGTTGTTTTATTATTATTCCCTTTTTGCAAATGAGGAAAATAAAACTATAAAAGGTTAAGTGGCCCATCCAAACTCACATATACAGTAAATGTCAGAGCCAGGATCCAACCTGGCCTATCTCAGGCCACAGCTGGCACTAGGGCCCCGGGTTCTAGGTGGCAGCCCCTGGACACAGGGGCCTTCAAGACTGGGAAGTGCTCCCTCTGAGCGGGCAGTCCAGAGCCGGTGATGCTCACTGTTTTGCTACCCTTGGGCCTAGAAAAGAGGGCTTTGCACGTCTCTTGCATTGTCTCAGGGCTGTTTAGTCCCAGGTTGAGGGTAAGAGGAAGGAGGAGCCCCCAAGGCCACAGTTGGGGTCCTCAGTGAACATCCGGGGGCAAGAAAACCTCCAGAAGGTACACCTTCCATCAGCAACCTGGGAGGGGAAAGATACGTTTCTATGAAGAAAAGATGCATTCACTTACAACAGGAACTAGATTTAGTTCCCTTTAATAAGAACAACACTGCCCATATTCAATATTGAAATAGGCTGTTTTTCAGTATTTTTACCCAAAGTAGCTAATTTGATCCTCAAAACACGTCAGCAAAATAAGTAAAGGAAGAATCTCTCCATTTTATGAGAAAATCTCAGGCTCAAAAACATCTGTGTTTGGCAGGGCGCAGTGGCTCACGCCTGTAATCCCAGCACTTTGGGAGGCTGAGGTGGGCGGATCACCTGAGGTCAGGAGTTCGAGACCAGCCTAGCCAACATGGTGAAACCCCATCTCCACTAAAAATACAAAAATTAGGTGGGCGTCATGGCAGGCGCCTGTAGTCCCAGCTACTCGGGAGGCTGAGGCAGGAGAATTGCTTGAACCCAGGAGGGTGGAGGCTGCAGTGAGCCGAGATCATGTCACTGCAGAAATGTCTGTGCTCTCTGCCTCAGCTTCGGCCCTGCAAAACAGCGGTAACACATCTGGCCTCCCGGGCTGTGAGGAGGACAAAATGAGGCAATGGACCCAATGCACAAGCATGGCTGTCACCAAGTAAGTGCTCAGTTAAAGGCCACACATGACAATGTTGTGCCCAAGGTCTTAGCACTAATTAGAGACAAAGCCAGGACCAAGCCCCCTGGATTCTAGAACTTTCTGTACTCAGCACAACACTCTCTGCACCCCGCCTTTTTTATGAAGTTGATTCATAAATTCAAGAACAGCCCAACTCAGATGGTCACACTCCCCTGTCCCCTCTCCTCTCTCAGGCCCAGCCCCTGGACACTGACCTCTCCCCACTCTGCTCCTCCTCCTCCTCCTCCCAGCCCCGTCGTGGGGAAGGCAGGGCAGTTCCCTGGCATTTGGCTGGCTCCTAAGTGTCAGTTGAGTGATTTCATGAATGAGCAACTACCCTGATTACTCTGAAGGTTCAATTTTGATTTTTTAATTTCTATGTCTCATAGTTAGTATTGCCAGTAAGAAACACAAGCCTGATTTATAGATTAAAAGACAAATCTTCTCCATGACTCAATAAATACTGACTCATGAAGACAAGATAAATACCACTTAGTAAGATCACTGTATGAACAATAAGAGGTCGAACATATACATTAGAGACGCAAGCTAACTCCCTGTGTTGATAAAGTAGGTCATTTTTGCAGGGCACGGTGGTTCAGGCCTGTAATCCCAGCACTTTGGGAGGCCGAGGCAGGTGGATCATGAGGTCGGGAGTTCAAGACCAGCCTGACCAACATGATGAAACCCCGTCTCCACTAAAATACAAAAATTAGCCAGGCGTGGTGGCATGCACCTGTAGTCCCAGCTACTCGGGAGGCTGAGGTAGGAGAATCGTTTGAACCCAGGAGGCAGAGCTTGCAGTGAGCCGAGATTGTGCCACTGCACTCCGGCCTGGGTGACAGAGTGAGACCCCATCTCAACAAAAAAACAAAAAAAGAAAGAAAGAAAAAGGAAAAGGAAAAGTAGGTCATTTTGAAGTAATAGTAGAGCAGAAACTCTTTAACATGGGAAGATGTTCATAATAAAATGGTGACAAACACTATGTATACTAGGCCCCTTCAAGTTAGGAAAGATCTACCCCAAATCCTTAGCAGTATACTTGAGTGCAGAGAATAATGTGCATGTTTTACCTTTTAATTGATCTGTATCTCCTATGATGAGCAAACCATAGTACTTTCAAGACAAAATAACTTTATTTAAATAAAGCTAAGCAAGGTGTAGTGGCTCATGGCTATAATCCCAGTTATTTGAGAGGCTAAGGCAGGAGGATCTCTTGAGGCCAGGAGTTTGAGATGCACCTGGGCAACATAGCAAGACCCCATTTCTACAAAACCACAGCAAAAAATTAGCTGGACATGGTGGCAAGCACCTGTAGTCTCCACTACTAAGGAGGCTGAGGCAGGAGGATCATTTGAGCCCAGCAGGTCAAAGCTGCAGTGAGCTATGATCGTGCCACTGCACTTCAGCCTGGGTAACAGTGAGATCCCATCTCTAAAAAAATAAAAAATAAAATGTTTAAAAAAAAAAAAAAAAGCAAAAAAGACCAGCACGGTGGCTTACACCTGTAATCCCAGCACTTTGGGAGGCCGAGGCGGGTGGATCATGAGGTCGGGAGTTCAAGACCAGCCTGACCAACATGATGAAACCCCGTCTCCACTAAAACACAAAAATTAGCCAGGCGTGGTGATGGGTGCCTGTAATCCCAGCTAGTCAGGAGGCTGAGGCAGGAGAATCGCTTGAACCTGGGAGACTGAGTCAAGAGAACTGCATGAACCCAGGAGGTGGAGGTTGGAGTGAGCCGAGATTGCGCCACTGCACTCCAGCCTGGTTGACAGTGCAAGACTCCCTCCCCCAAAGAAAAAAATCTCCTAATCTTCTGTGTCTGTGTGGCAAGCCATGAACTCCTGAGAAGAATGTTTTTAAATGCATTAAAAAAAGCATGAGGTGGGGAGAGTTCCAAAGGAAACCAATGATACTAAAACATATAGAATTATCAAACAGTGTTTATGCTTCTGTTATAAGAATAGATGGGCTACTTTCACATATTAAACAGCAAGAGCTAGCAGCAAGTCTAGTGAACTGGGCACTTGGAAGCAGCAATGAGCATAGCAGTATCTCTGGATAGCTGTAACACTGTGTGCAGGTATCTGGGGTTTCTGTCATGACCACGTGGCAAGAGCTGCTGCCACTGCTGTCTGATGCTCGCCCCACAGTGGAAGGAGATGCTAAATTCCGTTACGCATTAGAGGTCAGTGAAAAGGAAGATGCAGTTTGTTCCCGTCCAGGCACAAGGACTCTTGAATTTGTCCATGGTTAAGAACAGCTCATCCAGGAGCAGAGCGAGAGGCCGGGCTGTGCGTCCTCATCTCCTCTCCCAGCCTTCACATCCTCCTGGCTGCCTCGCGTTTCCTCCACGGGCCTGGCTGAACGCACACACAGGCCTGGGGGAGACTGCAGTCAGCTAGGGGCTGTCTGGCTGCAGAGACACATCTTCAGCCACATCTTCTGTAAAACAGTCACTATGGGATGACGGTGACTGGACGGTGGCTCCGTGCAGTCGGTGTCTTTTGCAAAGATTTCCACCGTGTGCATCCTCTACAGCCAACTCCAGCTGAGGGAGAACGGACCCTCGGTGAGTTGGGGCTGCACAGCAGGTATGGCCTGCTGCCTTCACCCCACACCTGCTATCAAATGAATCAGCCCCCTTTCCCTGTAACCCCAAGAAAAGCCTCAGGACCCATCAGGGGAAGAAGAAGCTGCCCATATAGAGAGAGGGAAGGGATACTGCTCCTCATTCCCCACATGGCATAGCCCAGGTGTAGAAAGTGGCCAACATCCATTTAGGAAGCCCCGTTTCCCTAGCTGGGAGGGGCCCTGTCCTGGGGAGGAGGCCGGTGGAAAGGACAAAACCATTTTGGAAGGAGCCAAGAGTAATAAAAATGGCAGGTTACCTGCCTTAGTTTAAACTGAATAAGCAAAGCCACAATCTCATCTGAGTCCCGTATAAGGCACACCACTCATAAGCTAACTTTTCTCAGCTTCTCTTTACAGCCCATTGGCGAGTGGGCCCTCCAACCGTGGGCCACAGCTCGTGAATCTGTTTGTTGGGGAGTCATCTTCAAACCCAAAGAACAAGGCAAACCCTACCCCCAAGGAACCCAGATAACTCCTTATTTCCCCTTTTTATTCTTAAAAAGTACTTCTCCCAGGTTCCGGCGGAGCGCTGTTCTCATTTTAGAAGGCTGGCTAACTGTGGGTGCAAGTCATTTCTCGAAGCAGTGTCTGTTCTTTTCTTCAATGGAATTGTTTTGTTCATTTGTTTCACTTCCTCTTTGGGGTTCCCAAGGAACATGAGTTCCTTTTTTCCTGGTATTAGAAGTGCGTCAGTTCAAGTATGAGTACATGAAAAGTGAAGAATAAGAGGCTGGCTCCATTAGGTGATGACACGTACCTGCTGTGAGATTTGGGAAGCCATGGCCTGTCATTGTTGCTCCCGCATTATTGTCCAGCTTGTCCCCAGAATGAGAGCCAGTCTCTAAAGACATGCCCATGAGCCAGGCAGCACATAACAGAGACAGGGAAGAGGTCGCTTGGGGGCTTTGTCACCTGGAAGAAATCCCAAGACTTATCCTAAGGACATGGAAAGCTGAAGAACAGAAAGTCACTAGTCAATGGCAGGAGGAGGGCATCCAAGTCCCCATCAGCCTAGAACGCAGCCGACTGACAAGAGGTCAGTGCCACCATCATAGTCCTATGCTTTCTCTGCCCCCGGTAGGACTCCGAACTTTCCGAAGGCTTTGGGTGTGAATGATGGATCCTCCCTACGAAGAGGACCACATCTGATGTATTAGTTTACAACATCTCAACATGATTCAAAAATAGTTCAGCAAGAACATATTTAGCAAAAAAAAAAAAAAAAAAAATGCAAGTCATCAGATGCAAATGATGACATAGAATTCTTCCCAGGCCTAGATATGCAAACAGAAGCAGTGCAAGGGCCGTGTACACAATGACAGTGTGGGTGCAGATAAGACAGTAATTTCCCGGAAAGCTTTGGTTGATGGAATTCCACACTCCATGACCACACAGCCTACGAGGGAGTAGATCACAATCTCACCCAGAACCACAAATGAGCCTCCTGGTGTCAGTTACCTTCTTTTTCAAGAATGACGCCAAGCTCTAATCCCTCCTCACTGAGACTTTAGGAGCTTAAAGTAACTGCATTTTAAAATCTGTCCCATTTGGACATTTTCCCAAAACCCTTGCTCTCTGTTGGACGAGGCACGTTTCATGTTGACTATTCCCATGTCCCCTGATTCTTCTTTTCAATCCAAAAGCTGGGAACTTTCTACTTTGACCACCAGAGCTTCTCTGGCAGGCGATTTTCCACTGCTATTTTCCTTGCTGTCCTTCTCTTTAAAAACCAATAGCATATGTATGAATTCAGGATGCGGGGATATCTTGTGCAATGCAGTAACAGGCAGAGTGAGGGGCAGCAGTGGGCTAGCAAAGAGGTGAAGGGTGAAGGAAGGCCTGGGAGCCAGGCAGACCCACCCCTTCCTGAGTGTTTCCTCTGTTTTCTCATCTGGGCTGCTGAGATTAAGGAGATAAATGCATATAAAGCACTGACCGTGCTTTCTGGCCCAGGGCAGGACTCTAACCATTGGTTGCGCCCATGCTGAGGACTAACCTTGGCCCAGGAAAAGGCTGGAAGAGGCCCACCCAAAAGCAGATGCTTCCCAAGGCCCGGTCACTGCACGGGAGCCAAAAGCACACACCAGATGGGACAGTATGCAATCGGAGGGGACCTGCTCTCCTGGAAAAGCCACCCTGAAAGCTTTCATTGGCCAGATCTGAAGGTGTTGAGGTTTGAGCCAACTGCAAAGAGGTAACCGCAGACCTTGGTTGCCAGAGAAGTCACTGTCTTTTCCAAGCAGTAGAACCACATTCGAATCCCTTGGAGCTTGTCAAGAGCCCTCAAAATCTTACTCTATGCAGAGACTGCCAACAAAAATGTGTCCCCTCAAATTATGGCACAAACTTCAGAGGGGAGGTAATTTAATGCACAGAACCACCCACCAGGGAAGGACGGTGGATAAAATGAGAGGTTCAAGAGACACACGGTGAAAAGTGCCCACAGAGAAATTGTGACATTGAATAATATTAAATTGCAAAGGATTTGAAGCCCAGATAAACACCCTGAGCTAATATCAGCCAAGGAAAGTATGATTCAGTCAATGGAAATAGGCAAACAGTTCAATTAATGTTTATAAACAGGCCTTTTCATCCTTTCCCCCAGAGGAAGAAACTTGAGGGGTGTGTGGCCCACAAGGTGAGGAGACAGCGGCTGACTTGAAGTCTTTGGGCTCCTCTCCAGGCTTCTGGCAAGCAGAGACCATGCCAGGGGGTCCAGAGAGGTCCAACCAGCAGCAAAGCCCACCCAGGTCTCACCAGCCAGGGTACGGGTCACCTACTGCTTCTGATGTGACAGCTGAAGCTCCCAGATACTTCTTTTTTGACACAGCCTTCACCTACTGTTCTTTGAAAGTGAACTTTTGTTTTCAGATTCTTGAAAATCTGGAAGAGAATCCCACCACAAAAGCCACTCATCCCTCCAGGTAACAGGCGTTCCACCTGGAGGGGGCAGCGGAGAGACAGGTGTGTCCAGAAAGCCCCAGGGCCCATAGCTGCAGCACCGAAACCATGGAGGAGGGAGTGGGAGAGGGTGCACAGGAGCCCGTGGGCAGACCTCAGGCTGCACGTGCAAGGCCAAAGGGGTGAGTCCCACCCAGGGTAAGTCCCAGGTGGTGCTGGGAGCCCGTGCCCTCCGAGCCTGTTTACAAGCCATGGGCTGCACCCACCTTCCCCGTGGAGGCCCTGGACTGTGAAAAAGAATTGCTTAAAAGTCAGGATAAGTATTGGCCTGAGGATGTCATGCTCCAAGCAGAACAGGGACCCACTGTCATAGGTCAGTTCATCCCCTCCCTGCAGCAGTTAGAAAAGGGGGCACCGATGCCATCATGTCAAACACCAAGATAACTGAAGTCTGCCAAGGTGGGTCCTTTCTCCCACTTCCTAACTTCAGCCTCTTCCTCCCCACGGCCTCCCTGCCCTGGGCCTGCGTAGGGCCCTCCTGCTGACTGCCTCCCTCCCGTCGCCTCTGTGCTGCCTCCCCGACGCCCAGGCCTGTCTCACTTCCCAAGGCCTCTCTAGAATCTGTTTCCTCTGCCTGTATCTTTCAACTCAAAGCTCATCAGATCAGTTTATTCCTCCACTGAGGCCAGAGCTCCTGCTGCCTTTGAAAGCCACATGTGCTTTTCAGAAGATGACCTTTGGCAAAAAAACAATTTGTTCCTTTTCCTTTGGCCTTAACAAGATATTAGGGAAGTGAGAAACACAGTCGGGCAATGAAGTGGAAGTAAACGTTGAGGGGAACTATGCAAGACTTAGAAGGCTCACATCATAAGCAGTGAACGTGACAGGGCGCTTTCCTCCCTGGCAGCAGTGGCCTGGTCCTGCCTATGGGCTGCATGCCTTTGAGGGCAGGAAGCTATGTCCCTCAAAGCTTCCCCAAATGACTTTTCACCCTGTCCTTTTCCTAGGGATAACTGACACACAAAGCCTTCCTGTGTGGGGCTGGGTCAGGTTACACCAAGCATCATTATGCAGGGGCTGCTGCTGGAAACCCCAAGGACAGTTTGGGGCGAATGTGTGCTGCGTTGGCCTCTAATCAGAGACTCTAGTCTCCATCATGTACTAGCATTGACAGACTTCTGAGAACCCAAGGTGGGAACAGTAATGTGAGGATGTTATAACATGGATCGAGAGTTAGGCTTTGTAGAGAAGATGCGCCAAATAGGGACTTAAAAATTCTACGGCGGTGTCCACCACCGCCGGTGGTGGTCCCCAGTCCACACACGACACACATCGCAACGGCCACCATTAGACACTTGTTCCAAAGCAAAGTCAGCCCCTCCACAAAGACAGCCCCCTCCGATGATGCTCTTCTTCTGCAGAGTAAGGAGGCCTCACACATGCAGAGATTGCTGTGTGATTTCTCCAACCACAACCTGCAGGTCATTGTCAGCATTTCAAAGTGTCCATGAAGGAATCACCTTCATTGAAAAATGAAACCAATAAAACCTGCTTTTTGCCCTTGGTGCCCTCCCTTGCAGAGCCCTTCCCATTAACGAGCGCTCCTGCAATCACGGCGTCTCATTTGCATCTGTTTTTCATCAGAGGCAGAAGTGTCAGCCCTTTTCCACTGGGGCCAGCAGGTCACTTTGCCTGGGAACAGAGCCGTCAGGGACACCCAGCAATCTTTCCTCCTAATTACAGTGTCTGTGCTAACCACTCCAGGATGGTCCCCACATAACTGGGGTGAAAATCTAATATAACACTGTCTGGAGATCTTCCACATTCACCTAAGCCGGGGTGCAGGAATTAAAGTGTCTCTGACATTATGCTCCCGTCCCATCTCCTGCACACTGATTTGCAAAGTGAAAATGATCCTCAGTACAAAACCTGTCTCCAACTGCAACCTGCGAGAAACATCAAAAGAGGCAGGGCGACAGCCTGAAGGTTCCCCAAAGTCCTGCAGAGGAAAAGGAGAGCTTCTCAGGGAGAGGCAGCCAGGCGGCCAGCACAGGCACAGCGCGGCGTAGAATTTTTAAGTCCCTATTTGGCGCATCTTCTCTACAAAGCCTAACTCTCGATCCATGTTATAACATCCTCACATTACTGTTCCCACCTTGGGTTCTCAGAAGTCTGTCAATGCTGGTACATGATGGAGACTAGAGTCTCTGATTAGAGGCCAACGCAGCACACATTCGCCCCAAACTGTCCTTGGGGCTTCCAGCAGCAGCCCCTGCATAATGATGCTTGGTGTAAACTGACCCAGCCCCACACAAGAAGGCTTTGTGTGTCAGCTACCCCTAGGAAAAGGACAGGGTCAAAAGTCATCCCAAGAGGAAATCTGGCCCCAGCACCCAAGGCCTCCTCTCTCTGTCTCCAGGAAACTCTCATCTAACAAATCAGATATTAGCACCATGAACCCTGAGTGCCACTTAACCTCTGAACTTATCAAACAACACCAGCAAACAGCCATTTACTCCTAGGTTACCCAAGGGTATCTAAAAGAGAAAAAAGGAATGAAGGAACAGCTTTTCAGGATCTTGGTGGACATTTTATGGGCATATTTACTTGTTGTTGGCGTCTTTACGGCTTTTCCCTAAAGACTATCATTATGGTAACAGATGGCTTCATCTTTAACTGCTCAGTAAATAAAAGGGCTTTAAATTTTTTTTTATTAATCTCTTTTAGGTTTCATCTCAATTATCTTAGGGGGAAAAGGTCTCTATTGCATTGACTAGGTCTTCTTAAACAGATTAATTGGCTATGATAAATTTTTCAAAGTTAGACTCAAAATTCACAGATCATGTAATCCTAGCCAGAGCAAATGGTGGCTTTCTGGAAAGGGGCCTGACTTTCTCAGAGGCTCTCAGAATTTGCCATTACACTTTTTTGCTTTTATAGGGAGGGGAAGTAACAAGTCTTCTACCACCTGCAAAGAACTGCTTTCCTTGGTAACCTGGGGATGCGTCCGCCCCTCGGTGGATCCATCGGAAGGAAGTGCCCTGTCTCAGTGTGCAGGATGATGCAGAATTCTTTTGCCTGCCTAGAGCACCTAGCAAGGGCCAGGCTTTCCCTCTTTCATTCTTTTCTTCATTAATGCATCCAGCAAGATTTATTGAGGGCTTATCTTTGCCAAGCACTGTGCTAGGTGCTCTGAATACAGTAGTGGCCTTCACAAAGTCCCTGCCCTCATGGAGCTCACATGCTACTGCCACAGACCAAATAATACATAAATACAGGGGTCTCCACCCACTGGGCCACAGCCTGGTACTGGTCTGTGGCCTATTAGGAACAGGGCCACACAGGAGGAGGTGAGCAGCAGGTAAGCGAGCACTACTGCATAAGCTCCACCTCCTGTCAGATCAGCAGCACTTGATTCTCATAGGAGCGCAAACCCCATTGTGAACTGTGCAGGCGAGGGATCTAGTTGCACGCTCCTTATGAGAATCTAATGCCTGATGATCTGAGATGGAGCTGAGGTAGTGATGCTAGCGCTGGGGAGCAGCTGCACATACAGACTTTTGTTAGCCAAGAGGTTTGACTGCACAGAGACCATAATAAGTCAACTGCTTTCAGACTCATAACAAAACCCTCTCAGTGAGTGGCAAGACACAATTAAGCTGCAGGCTTCATGGTGGCAAGTGAGCTTCAGTTGTACAGCTGCATCCAGTGGCAATAAAAGTAGGTCTGAGACAACTTCCCATCTCCATACATTCTGGATTAAAGTCAAGGCAGAATATCCTGCGGTTGCCAGAAAAGCACTGGAAAGCCTGCTTCCATTTCCAACATCCTATCTTTGTGAAGCAGGGTTTTCTGCAGTGACAGCAACCAAAACGAGATCACAAAGTAGACTGGACATAAGCGCCACACTTCAGGTGTTACTGTCTCCATCACCCCCAGATGGAACCAGCTAGTTGCAGGAAAACAAGCTCAGGGATCCCACTAATTCTACATTATGGTAAGTTGTATAATTGTTTTATTATATATTACAATGCAATAATAATAGAAATAAAGGGCATAAGAAATGGAATGCACTTGAATCATCCCAAAACCATCCCCCACGCCGTGGAAAAACTGTCTTCCATGAAACCACCCTCTGGTGCCAAGAAGGTTGGGGACCACTGCATAAATACACATGGAATATCACATCAGGTAGGGAAGAAAAATAATGCCATGAAAGGAGACAGATAGAGTCCTGGGCAGGTTGAGGGTCAGCAAAGAAACCTTTCTGAGGACCCTGAATTTGAGCAGAGACCTGAATGAAGCGAGGGAGGAAGCCAAATAAATATCTGGGAAGATTTTTCTAGACCAAGGAAACAGCAGTCCTGACCAGGAAATAAGGTTGTTGCATTAAAGGAGCATCCAATAAAGGTTAAAGAAACAAGGTAGCAGGTGGTGAGAAATGAAGCTGAGAAGATAAGGCCAGGTCACGTAGTTTTTGCCAGCCATTCTCAGGAAATTGGATTTGATCTTTTTTTAATGAAGTTTTCCCTCTGTCTTCCCTCTTTACTACAATGCACTTAAGTGTGGTTTTCCTCATATCTATCTTGCTTGGGGTTCAGAGTCTTTTTGGAATAAGTGGTTTAAAGCCTGTCATCTGTTTGGGAAAATTTTTTATTATTATCTCTTCAGATATTACCACTGTCTCATTTTCTCCCTTCTTCTCCTTGTTAGACCTTTTACTTTGCATCCTTATGTCTCTTGCTCTTTTCTGATTTCTTCACTTTGTGCTTATTCTAGATATTTTTCTTATTCCAGTTCACTAACTTTCTCCTCAGCTGTGTCTAATCTGTATTAAACCTTGGGGTCTGAATTCGATATTTTTTTTCATTTCTAAAATTTTCTTTTGATTCTGTTTTATACTTTCTAGTTCTCTGCCAAAATCCCCAATTTGTATTTATTTCCTTGACCATATTAAGCATGGTTATTTTAAATCCACAAATTTAGATATATGTCTCTCTCTCAACACTGTCTTGTCTCCTCATGCACCAGGTTATTTTGGTTGCGTGCCAGACACTGTATAAGAAATACATGGAGATATGGAAGAATGTTACCTTTTTCCAGAGTGAAATCACAGTTACTTATGTCTGGAATCTATGGGCCCTAACAATCCCTAACCTCCTTAATCCAATCTGGGGTTGAACCAATTCAAACCTGGCTTAATTTATTGCAAATGCCAGAGATCTATCTTTACTCCCAGGCTGTACCCTTACGTGGTTTTCCCAACACAAATACTGAGATAGTTGTGGGGGAGGGGACTCTGGGTCTCAAGTTCCTTGCAGACCCTGAATGCCCATGTCTGTTCTCCTATCCCTGTTGTCTATCAACAGCTCTGTTAGCTTCTCACTCTCTCAGGCACCTCTTCTGGAAAAAGGATACCTAGGGGAAAGTGGTCAAAATGCTGGCTCACCTTTCTGTATTTTATTTCTCTCCCAGATCTTGTCCCTAAAATTACTGACTGCCTTGTGAACTGTCCAGTGCCTTCGGATATTTTAAATATTTTCTTCTTTTCTAGCTATTCTCAGGAGAAGGATTGGCTTTTATTTTATGTGTGCAGAAAAAATTGCTTGCAAAAATTACCCAAATTCTCCACCCCTCCATCTACACACACACACACACACACACACACACACACACACACACACACACGCACACACACATACATTATTTATTGCTGGGGCTCAGAGGACAATACCCCAAAGTATGGTACTTTAATATGCTGAGCACATCTTAATTAAAGGAAATTGGAAAGCCTCAAAAGCTACCGCAGAACCATGGACTCTCTAACTCTCTAACCTTCTCTTGTTTCTCTCCACAATTGTCCCCTCCCCACAACAACCAAATGCAGAGAGGGGCTCTCTCTGGAATTTTCTTATTTGATTGAGGAAACTTCTTGCTAAAAGAAATTCAATTGTCAGCAGGGCACGGTAGATCACACCTGTAACCCCAGCACTTTGGGAGGCCAAAGCAGGTGGATCACTTGAGGTCAGGAGTTCGAGACCAGCCTGGCCAACATGGCAAAACCCTGTCTCTACTAAAAATACAAAAATTAGCCGGGCATGGTGGTGCATTCCTGTAATCCCAGCTACTTGGGAGGCTGAGGCAGGAGAATTGTTTGAACCTAGGAGGTGGAGGTTGCAGTGAGCCAAGATCATGCCCCCATAGCTTGGGTGACAGAGTGAGACTCCATCTCAAAAAGCAAAAAAAAAGGAATTCAATTGTCTTAAACTCCCTCCCTAGGAATCTTATTGAACAACCAAGAAAGATTAACCCCTAGAGAAGAGACTCAAAGTCTCCACATCCAGACAGACTTTCCATCTATTCTTCTAAGGGCAGCTCTGAGAGATTACCTGAGGGACTGTACGTACATAACAAGGCGGCCTTTGCTCACACTTCAGTTCCATCCCTTAATTTCCTATAACTTGTCCCCAAGCTGCTGTTTGTCCTTTGGTCCCATTCAGCATCCAAAGAAAATAATTTACAAACCATTGTCTGGTCTTCAGGCCCATTCATGCACCCTAAAATCACTGACTACCCTCTAAAATTGCCTGCAGCTCCTCACTTCCCTCCCTGCTATGATGAGGGTATCAAAGCTTCAACCATCCAGCCTTTTGTTGGTCCTCATATTTTGTATGGCTCCCATGCTTACGCATGTTAATAAATATGCCTGCCTTTCCTCCTGTTAATCTGTTATTAGTTCATATCAGTGAATCGTCAAAGGGCAGAGGAAAAGCTTCCCTCTTCAACACTACATTATAAATTGTAAACATGTTCTGTTTTAATAATATAATATATACCCCAGAAAATGTACAATGTGCACATTATTAAATGACAGAAGGATGGGGAATGAGTTAATATAAATAAAATGTTTAATGGTTTCTGTACCTCCACACTCTGAAGACCTCTGGTCTGGGAACACTTGGGGGGCTGGAGCACTAACTATTGTGGGGCAGGTGGACTGGGCTAGAGGTGATAAGAAGTGTTTAATTCAGAATGTATTTTGAAGGTAGAATTCAAAAGGTTTGCTGATGAATTGGATGTTGGTATAAAAGCAAGAGAGGAGTCAAGGATGAATCCTATGTTTCTGGCCATTGCCTGAGATGGGAAGGATCAGGCTGCACTGGGGATCAAGAGTCTATGGTCCACACTGGCACATTACAGACCCTGAAATCCAAGTCAGTAGCAGGTTTTCCCCCCCAAAGATCCCTTCCATTCCAGGGATGGAGCTTCCCAGGGACACAGCAGAGGACATGTGTCCCTCAAGAGGGCAGGATTGTTTGTCAAGGAAAAAAATCACTTCTCTCCCACTGAAATTGAACTCATAAGAAAGTTGTGTAATTTTAAATTCCAGCTTTTCCATAAACATTCCTCAAACTCTTCCCACCACTTCCAAGCTGTGCTAGCAACAGCTTTAGTGCATCTGGACGTTTCCCAATGTGGGCTCTTCAGAGTATCCAGTGTACGAGTTAATACGTATCCTGTGGCAGAGGAGGAGGAGAAGAAAGAAGGAGAAGGAGAAGCTGGAAAGTCAGGAAGAAGGAAGAAAAGGAGAAAGAAAGAAAGATGGAAGGAAGGAAGGAAGGAAGGAGGGAAGGAAGGAAGGAGAAAGAAAGAAAGAGAGAGAGAGAAAGAAAGAAAGAAAGGGAAAGAAAGAAAGGAAGGAAGGAAGGAAAAGAAAAGAAAGAGAAAGAGAGAAAGGGAGGAAGGGAGGAAGGAAGGAAGGAAGGAGAAGAAGTGAGAGGAAAGGAGAAGAAGGAAGACAGAAAAGGAGGAAGAGAGAAACAGAAAGAAGGAGGAAAAGGAGGAGGAGAGAAAGACGGAAGAGAAGAGAGAAAGACAGGAAAAAGAAGAAGGGGAAGAAGAGAATGGAAGAGAAGAAGTCTAAGAGGAAGGGGAGGAAGGGAGGGCAGAAGAAGGGAAGACGGAGGAGCAGGAGGATTCTCATGACCAAGTATGGAAAATGCTGCAATAAACAACATGCACATGATGAACATGTTTCCTCACTGTGGGACTCCTCAGAGCCTTTAATATGCTACTGCACAATATGACTCTCTAACCAGGATGCAGAGTACATAGGCATTCCCTGACTTATTGTCTCTGAATGCTTATTAATAGCTCATGAGTAATTTTGTTCTGCTGAACAATTCAGGAGACATTGCTGTAGACCCCAGGTCAACAACTATAGCCCAAAGGCTAACGTCAGCCTGCCATTTGTTTTTGTATTGCCAGAAAGCTAAGGATACTTGCAACATTTTTAAATGGTTGGAAAAATTTAAAAAGAAAAACAAAACTTCATGACAGGTGAAAATTATATAAAGTTCAGATTTCAGTGTCCCTTTATTTTTATTGGAATACCGTCTTCGTCAGCTCAGGCTAATATAACAGAATACCATCAGCTGGGTGACTTAAACAACAAATATTTATTTCTTACAGTTCTAGAGGTTGGAAATTTGAGTCTAGGGTGCCAGCATGGTTGGGGTTCTGGTGAGGGCTCACTTCCTGGTTTGCAGGTGGCTGCCTTCTTGCTGTGATGAAAAGGAGAGCTCTGGTCTCTTCATCTTCTTACAAAGTCACTAATCCCACCATGGGGGGCTCCACCCGCATGATCTCATCTAAACCTAATTACCTCTCAAAGGGCTTCAATACATGGATTTGAGGGAGACACATTGAGTGCACAGCAACAGCCATGCTCATTCACTTACCTATCATCTATGGTTGCTTTTGAGCTACAACAGCAGAGTTGAGTAGCTTGCAGCAGAGACCATTTGTCCCTCAAAGCCTAAAATATTTACAATCTGGCTCTTTGCAGAAAAGGTCTGCCAACCCCTGCTCTAGACTTCCTACACAACGTAGCATTAAAATATGCATTGTCATTCTGTATTTCTTCACTGTTAACTCTTGTTTCCTCAGCTCTATTCACTACTCTGCAAGCAGGAACCATGCCCTATAATTTTCTGTTTCTGGCAGAATCTGGCACAGTGCTGAGCACAAGGACAGTGCTCGAATATCTCTGTAGTGGCCTTGTTGCCAAGCATCAGGTATTTATTGGGAGGTGACACTTTTCAAAGAAGGTCATTGGGAGGCACGTGGAGAATGGTAGCTTTGAGAAAATATCTCCCGGGGAGACAAAGCCACTCTGTGTTACTTAGGACAAGCAAGGACGGGTCTGCTGCATGGAAAAAAAAAAAAACAGCATTGAGTGAACACTGGCTTTTATGTATACAGTGTCTTGATCACTTTTCTTTTAGGAAAGAAATTTAAACTACACGATTGAATTACATGGTATATTAGCTTCAGAGCATGCAATGCTGTCAGCTGGGAATAACAGTAATACCCCAGTCTGTGGTTGTTTTGAAAGCTGAGTGGAGGAATGGAACAAGATAATATAAATAAAAACTGCTTTGTCGGTGGTTAAGGTGCTATATCAGCAAGTTACGCACACCCTTCTGGTCAGGCCCGTCCTAGCATTGGTGAGGCCCAAGGCATGTATAAAAATGGAGGCCCACAAACCACATGGCTAAACACTGAAAAGTAATAAATCAAGTTAACAATCTGTTCAGTTGTGTTCTAGCCGCCTGCTTGATAAATATGCCTTATAACAACCTGGAAAACCTGGTTTGAATTTAGAGGTCTTGGCCTCCCAAGACAATGCTGGAATATGGTGGTCTGGGAGGAAGTGGCTCTGTCCACTAGCTGGCATCCCACCCCCTCCTTTCTCCCTTTCTTTTTCCCCTGCCCAGTTCTGTCTCACCTCCTAAGAAATAGGCACCTGTGGTTGTGCAGCTCACATAGCCAAACTCCAAACACTCTCCACACACACAGCCATCTCCACTTCATTGCCACCCTTTGGCCACTCCTTGGCTACCCCTTGGGCCTAACAGTACACAACCAGCTGCAGGTTTGCTCTTGGGAGGGATCCTGGGAAGAAGCTGACTTTGGACCATTTGAGTGGGAATTCCAGAGTCCCAGGTACCAGAAGCATGGTCTAGAAGGGAAGTGAGGGTGGGGTATGTCCTCTGAGCCCCACAGGCTCCTGGCCCCATGGGAGGACAAGGTGAGGCCCTTCTTGTCCAGGCCTCAGGACAGGACTGATTCTGACCTGAAGCTCAGTTATCTCACTAATAATCACCACAGTGACAGCAGCAACCGTGTGTCGAGTGCTCCCACATGCCAGCCACTCTTCTACGTGCCTCGCACTTACTTTACTTAATAACAAAGTCTTTCCTCAACTGGGGCTGTCAAGTGGGAATCTGTTTGCATCTTGGCACGACTGTCACATGAAAGCCAGTTCTCACTGAGGAGGAGGATTTTCTAAGTTCCTTAGCACACGGGGAGCAAGCAGAGAAGCACCAGCTCAGCGAGGTTCTTCCCTGGGGTAGGAGGACTTCCTCCCACGGGAATGGCCCAGCCGCAGGTAGGACGCCAGAAGGTCAAAGGATGTTAGAAACCCAGCCTCTGCCTTGGCTGATCCAGGGGATCCGAGACAGGAGAATGGAGAGCAGGAGCAAGTGAAAACCTGACCCCCTGTAGCCCACACCTCGATGGTTGGAGCACAGAGCTTTTAACCACATCCAGAAAGATACCTGAGAGCCCTGGAGCATCAGGGCCTGTAGCCTGCTCTCCCGGGCATAGAGTAGAGGAAATTGCAAGCCCCAGGGAGAGCCCCAGCCTTCAGCTCAGAAAAGGCGGAAGAGGAAGAGGAAGGCACCTAGGAGATGTGAACCTGGGTGAACCTGAGGAAGAATCCGCCTTGGCCTGTGTACAGCACGCAGGGAGTCGAGTCGAGGGGGTGTGGATTGGGTGAGCGTGGTGGGCGGGCTGGAAGAAACCTGGGTAGTGGCAGTGATATCAAGAAAAGTTTTCTTCCCTGATAAAGACAGGCATGTGAGGAGAAATAGGTCTGACTCTAAACCGGCTGAGTGTGGAGGTGATGGATGGAGCAGCAGCAGCCTTCTTTCAACCAGCAGAAGATATGCCTAGGAAGCACCCATCCCACAGAGGTGGCCAAGCAGAAAGAGGGAAGGCAGCCTGATGCTGGAAGACGCCTCTGAACCCCTGAACCCCAGAAAGGCTGCCTCTATGCTTTAAAATGTGGTTTCTTGCTACTTAAATCTTTTTTCCTGGGACTCTTCCTGGCTCTCAGTCCAAAGCTTCCAAACAAAAATGAACCTTTTCCTGCTCCTATGTGGAGAGTTTCTTTTCTGCGAAGGGACTCCACGTCCTTGCCTTTCCTGGAGAAGGCAGTGGGAAGGCAAGCAGGTCGCCAACACCCACCACTGTGCCCTGGGAGAAGTCATTTCCGCAGGGACAGTTCTGAATGAGAACAAATACTTGAGAGTATTTAAGGAAATAAAGGACATCTGGTTACACAGCGGCTTTGACGGAGGCAGCAAGAGAAGGGTGGTGAAGAAACGAAGAGGATGAACGTGGGGCCGCCCACGGGGACCCAGCCCCAGGGGCGAGTGCTGTTGATGGTGTGGTTTTCCTTCAGAATCCTGGCACCAAGGTGCTGCGGAGGCCGAAGCAAGTACAGCAAGCTCTGAGCCTTGGGGTTCCATCTGCGTTGAACTGGTGCCGTCTATAGCACGTGAGTAAATACAACATGACAAAAAGAAAAGGTTTTTCTCAGAGCCTATGAATATGGAACTACTAATTTACAGTCCACGCCATCAATCCCAATCTAGTGACCCAACAGCCATGGGGTGCGTATGCACAAAACCACTTGGATGAGAAACAGGATGGAGGAGGGAAGCCACTAACAAACGCCTCCTCAGGCGCCCGCTCCAGCCGCGCACTGTCTCATAGCACCCCCGTCCACTGAGGCACAACCCCACTCATGGCCTTCCCCCAACTGAGGCTTCAGGGGGCTCTCAGGGGCTGTCTTGGCTCATATCGGGCCCAAGTCTGGTCAAAAGTCCAATCTCTACCTCTTGGCATGAGCTGGTTCCTTCCTCGGCTCCTCCTACCCCTGCGCCCACCAGGTGCCTCCTTCCATAGATTCTTCTGTTCCCACAGGTGTGCAAGGTAGCGGGGAGACCTGTGTCTGCCCAACAAGGCCCGGGCTCCAGGGGCCCTAACCAGGTGTGGGCTGAGAATGGGAGCTCCCCAAGGGCGGGCCGCGCTCCTCATCCTCTCGCTAAGCCTTTGCTGAATGAGTGAAGGAGGGGCTTTGGAAGCCCAGGTCTGCAGAGTCGAGAGAGAACCTCTCTGCTCCCTTGCGTCCTCAAACTCTGCCCTCTACTTCCTGGGTACAGGCCAGACTTCATCTCCCAGCCTCCCTGGCAGATGAGGGCAGGCTCCTCTTGATGGAATGGGGTGAAAGCAAGGAAGCCATATCCACGCTGGCCCATAAGAAGCTGCTACAGAACCCTTCCTCCTCCCTTCCTCCACCACCCAGCAGGAAGCAAGGGAGCCCGGGGCGCCACGGTGGACCACAGGATGAATGACACAGGCCCCTGGGTCCCTGAGCCGCTCTCTCAGTTCCGCCTCTCAGCATGAAAGATCCCAAATGTGGGAACTACGTGTTCTAGCAGCTGGCATCGCCTTCACCAACTCAGGGTTTAGGACAATATTGTTTGTGCCCCAATGTCTAACAACACTTTTCGTTAAATAATCATCATCACAGCTGATATTTACTGAGACCTTCGAGTTCCAGCCACTAGCCAAGTGCTTTGTCAGGATCTGATTTTTTAGAGCTCATGACCACCCCCGGGATGCAGGTGTGTGGTGTGGGGATCGTTGCAGCCTCCTCACATCCATTCCATTCCTTCCCAAGCGCTGCATTCTGATTAGGATGAGGTTGGCCCTATCCTTAGCACCAAAGATGGACCCCGACTATGTCCAGGGTGGACAGTGTGTGTCCTAAGTCAGTCTCAAGAGCTCAAGAGCTCTGTTTCAGATGGAGGAGGAAACACCACCTCTCTCCCCAAATATTAACAGGAAGATGTGAAGCCTGGATGCCCTTGGACATCCTCTTGCAACCAGGAGGGAAGCCAACCTGAGCCAATTCATCCAACAAAGCCAATTCATGATGCAGGACAAGGCAGAGGCAAAAGAACCACAGAGAAACAGAACCAGAGCCTGGTGCAGTTATACCTCAAGCTCAGCTTGGCAGAAGCAGTTAGTACTCATGAAATATTCCATGTGCTTGCCACGTGCTTTGAGCCACTAGGGCTGCCATACTGACGTGCCCCAGATGTGGTAGGTTATTGTCTCAGCTCTGGAGGCTGGATGTGCTTGCAGTTAAATTGGAGCCATATGTCTAGGTCTGGCCACTAAATTGTAAATGACAGTGGTATGTGTCACTTCTTGGCTAAGGCAGGTAAGAGCCAGTGTGCTTTCCTCTCTCCTGCTCCCATGACGCTCTTAGTAGCCAGGTGCCGAGATGGGGAAAACAAGAGGGCAGGAACCTGGATCTCTGCATCAGGAATGGAGGAGGGCCCCAGCTAGCGGCATTGAATTGTCGGTGAGCAAGAGGTGTACATCGTGGCGTTATGCCTCCATGCTTCTGGTGCTCACAATACTGATTAATACATCTACTGTTCTTCTAAAATCAGGACTCCTAAATTGCCAAGACCAGTAAAATCCCGTGATTGTTGAAGCCAGATGAAATCAGGTTTTTTGTTAGTTGCAGCTGAAAGCAACCTAACTCATACAGTATTGTCACTTCTTTAAAATGTAGAAACTAGGGCTTAGTGAAATAGAGTGATTTGCTCAAGGTCACACAGCTAATATGTGACAAAACTGAGCTTCCATAATAATGCCAGGAGTTCACAGTGTGCGGTCCCCATACTATCTCCCTCACAATCATTTGGGATACATGTTTAAAAAGTAGATTAACTGGCCCCATGAATACTGATCAGTCCATCTCTGGATAAGGGGCCCAGGACTATGGATTCTCATGAGCTCTCCGATGGCTGCTGTCCATTCAAAGTTGAGAAGCTCTGGTCTAAACTGAGAACTCTTCAGGAGGTACTGTGTCACATGTCCCTTGTGTGGGCAACCGGTGAAAATAAATCCATTTGAAGTACAAACATGTTTCAGTTGGCCACTCTCCATGCTACAGTGTGTTTGCCAGTGTTTATAAACACAGTTGAGAAAAAGTCATCAAACTTCATAGCCCATGGTCGTTGACATAAACAAAGATACTCTCCACTGAGTTTTACTTTTAACTTTGCCATTAAGATGGCAGCGATCTTAGTTGCAAGAACTAATTGCAGATTTCATGCTGAATTTTTTTCTCATATCCCCAAAATTACAAATTCTGTATTGAACCAGACATCATTCATTCAGAAAAAATCCTACATATTATACAAGGATACGGAAGAAAAAATGCATTGCCCAAGAAAACGTGCCTGTGGGTGTCTCGCCCATGGATCATGATCAAGGAAGATGTAGACTGCAATTGTGATACACAGCCAGTGCACTATGGCAATACACCACCAGTGCACTACTGTGATACACAGCCAGTGCACTATGGCAATACACCACCAGTGCACTACTGTGATACACAGCCAGTGCACTATGGCAATACACCGCCAGTGCACTATTATAATGCACAACTAATGCATTATTGCAATACACAACTGGTGCCGCCTCAAGGATTGACAATGTACATTAACCTAGAGGCACAAACCATCTGTGAAATTTAAAAATAAGCAAACTATCACATGTCTAGGAATAAATCTAACAAAAGATGTGTAAAACCTCCTAAACTCATAAACATTGCTGAGAAAAATCAAAGAAGACTTAAATAGAGAGAGATGACATATACATAAAAAAAACTATTAAGAGAAACAAAAGGCAAGCCACAAACTGGAAGATTTTGAAATTCATATATCCAAGAAAGGACATATTCAGAAAATGTAAAGCTATCTTGCAAACAAATAAGAAAAGGATGTAAAACCCAATTGCAAAAATAGGCAACATCAACAGGTAAAATTTTCAGTTACACAAGATGAATATGTTCTGGAGACCTGCTATATAGCATAGCACCTAGAGTTAACAATACTCTATTGCACACGTTACAATATATTAAAAGGACAGACCTCAGGTTAAGTGTTCACACACACACACACACACACACATGCACACACAACACCACAGAGATTTCTGGAGGTGATGGATATGCTTAGTACCTTGATTGTGGTGATGATATCCTGGGTACATGCATTTGTCCAAACTCATCCAAATGTACGCATTATATGCAATTTTTGTATATCAATTATATATCAATAAAGCTTTTCAAAATGGGCAAAAAAATAAGATAATATATTGATACAGTCAACTGTTCTTACCATCCACATCTCAGACTTTCCGGGAAGGCAGATGGGGTAGGGGAAGAAACAGTAACGCTGATTCATTTCATCTTGGGCCTCTCTTGATTTGCTGTCCAAACAATACATGCTGGACTTGCAAGCTGTACCAGAAAGCCTGGAAAGGGAAGGGAAAAAAAGAAACACCCTCGGACAAAACCTCAGCAGCCAAGTTGAGACTCTGAGCCATATGCATGTCTTTGTGTGGGTTGAAATCTATTTTCTCTGGGTTCGATGGATTATTATAACACCCAAAGTTTTCCAAAAAACGTCAGACAAGGTTACCACAGCAATTAAGCTGTCTGCCATCTGCAAGAGGCTTGGCTTAAGGTTTACTGAAGTTAAACATGTTTTGAAAAGAAAAAATTAAGGCTGTCGATGTTTTGCCTATCAGTCAAGCTCAGCAACATTAGGCCTTGGAGACTCTTCAGGGAGAGTCGTTCTCCCTCAAGGAATAGTTTAGCATTGGCATGCTGAAATTTCAGAACCCAAGGAACATTTCAAAAATAAATTATGCCTTGAGAAACACTGCACCTAATCTTGGAACTGGCAGAGTAAAAACTTTGCTAAGACATTCAGCCAAGCAATTGAGATTAACACTCTTTATCGCCTTCCCAAATGGCAAGTTATTTAAAAAAAAAAAAAAAAAACAGACCTGAATGTTAACTGAATTTCACATTCTTACTCCACAGTTTCTTTAAAGCAAATAAGTGTCTAAAATGATGACAGTAAAACTTATGGTTTAAAATTCTGAGGAGTGTCTGCAAAGTCTTATATTTTTCTCAGCCAGATTTTCTGGCTGAACCAAAGCTTTCCTGAGAAAAGGAGGAGGAGGAGGATGGCTTCCATGTGCCTGGAAACACTATCATTCTTTCCAGTTGCCCATCTTTAGCCCAGGGTTACTTTTTATTCTTTCTTGAGAAAAAAATATTCCAGGAACCAAATAAAACAAAAACAAACAAACAAAAAAAAACATAGTTAAATTTTATCCTCTGAACAACGGGCAGGGGAGAGTCAATGTCATTTTTCTCCGGGAATGAATGACAGGAGGTTTTCTCATCTTAAAGCAGTGCTGTGCTGGCAAACCAGCTCTCTGGGAGGAAAAACAAAATCTTCATTTGTAGCATTTGCCAATTTCCAAAGTGTAAATAATCCCACCATGGCTAATTTGAAGTTCTCAGTCATTTAACAACCAGATCTCAAAATTTCCAAATATTCAACAATCCTTTCTCAGAAACTAGCTTCAACTTACCACTCTCTTGAAGCGAATTATTATTATTGCCCATGACATGTTTTATTTATCCAATATATAAAAATAACTTTACCTGGCATTGGAATGCAAGAGAAAAGACAGATGACAGAAAGGGGCTCTGCCATTCAGAATCCTACAATTGAACAGGCAGGGAAAATACACAGTAAAGGCCTCTGAGAACACAGCTGCATATATTACATCTGTTTGGAGAATTCTCCTCTCTTCTGGGCACAGCCCTTTAAGACAGCCCAGATAATGCCAGGCATTGAAATGGCACTGTGATAGTGGAGAGGGTCAAGCGTTAGTATGGACAGAGGTAATGTGGATGGACAGGAAAGCTCTTATACATCCATAAGAATGTCACTTGGAGTAAGAGTTAGGAGTTACTTTTTTTGCTCCAAAGCTAACAACTAAGTCTGCCGGATATAAGACATAAGGAAGCTGATTTCTGCTCAACATAAGAAAAATGTTTTTGTTTTTTTGTTTTGAGACAGAGCCTTGCTCTGTTGCCCAGGCTGGAGAGCAATGGTGCCATCTCAGCTCACTGCAACCTCCACCTCCCAGGTTTCAGCGATTCTCCTGCCTCAGCCTCCCAAGTAGCTGGGATTACAGTCACCCACCACCATGCCCGGCTAATTTTTACATTTTTAGTAGAGGTGGATTTCACCATGTTGGCCACGCCGGTCTCAAACTCCTGACCTCAAATTATCCACCCACCTCAGCCTCCCAAAGTGCTGGGATTACCATCATAAGCCACCACACCCAGCCAAGAAAAAGTTTTCCAGAAAAAAAAAGTGTGCTGTCAGAGGAGATAAGACCATGAGAAGAAAAATAACCTCTTACAACATTTCTACCAGTTGATACTATTTCTTACATATCCTTTTGTCCAATTCTCACAATGACCTCATGGTACAGGTACTGGCCACTCCTTTATAGTGAAGAAACTGAGGCACAGGGAAGGCAAAAAACTAACTTCTCTGAGGTCTTCTACAGCAGGAGCAGGACTCAGACCAGGTCTCCTCATTCAAGTAGGATTTTTTCCCTCTCTCAAAATGATTCAGAATATGCCCTGAATTTCAGCGTGTTCCTTGAAAGAGGAACGCCTGGTTATGGAAACTGAAGTGCATTCTGCCAGTAGCACCCGGGCCAGGCACTGCACTGGGGGATTGAACTGGACACAGGAAACCACTCTGTGCTACTTTAGATTTCTAGATAAGGGCCCGGTGTAAATAAAAGAGTGTTCTCCTGAAGATGGTCATATTGACCTGGCTAATTTCTGAGAGGGACATTAAGAGTCAGTAAGGGACGTGCATAAACCACCTTGGACGCACTATGATAGGCACAAGAAGGAACAGATGAGTCTACCAGAGATGGCTTGGAACAAGTTTATTTCACTCCTAGGAAAATGTCATGGCAAATACTCTGTATATTCAGCTAAAATTCATCAAAAATGAAAGTCATTGACAAAGATCTTAGAACACAGCTCTCAGGGGAACAATGATTTCTTCAGTAGGGGATCATTAAGGGTCATTGCAGATTCAAGAAGTTTCCAGAATAAGGCAAACATTCCTTCAACACAGACGGGGTCCATCACAGACCACTGAGCCACCTGCATCCCAAGCTTTGCACATAACCCAGGACACAGTGAGACCAGACGCTGGGCTTGGACATTGAATGCATTGAATGCATTCTCATGAGTCACTATTGCTTCATAGATATAAATTGCCCTCTGCAGACCATAAGACCTGAACACGAGAAGACTGTTTAGGTAGTGTTTTTTAGCTGCCAAAGGCACCCCCAGGAAGGATAACAGAGCAGATGTCAGATGCCCCCACGAGTGAACCCTGAACCCAAGATGCACCAGGCCAGCTCAGCCATGTGGTCATTTGCACAGGTCTCTCCTCCCCTCCCCACACTGCCGACCCCCCTGTGTGTGCTGGGAGGCACAGCCCCCCTTGGGAGGTTGACATTCCAAGTCAGTGAGTACCACAGCCAAGCTTGCCAACCTCAGCACAGCCCCCTGCCAGGGAACTGTCATTCTAAACACCATGCTTGGGATGGGACCTCCTGCTGGGGCCTGCCCCTGTGCTCCACCCGCAGCCTGTGAGGTAGTGTTTCTACCCAAGGGTTGAGTGTTCAATGAGTGTCTTGTCCTTTCAACAATAGCAGACGTGTTACCCTGCAGCTTGGGGAGCTCTGGGCCCTTCGTGAGTGGAAAATGAAACCTCACTGTGAAGGTATTGAATGGCCTCCAAATAACACGGCAGGACCAGCCCAGAAAGCCAGAGTGTTTTCTGTGCACACGTTGTGTGACCCACAACCAGCTCCCAGGGGAAGTGAGAAACCCATACCACACTTTGCCCCGGAATGATGTTTTCCATCTCTCTGGTTTTGGGCATCTGGAGATGATCCCTCTGGTGCCTTGCTCGCTGAGGACAGTGCAGCAGGAATGAGCCACCCATGCAGGCCAATATGCCATCAGTCAACGTCAATATTATTCCTAAGTCTCCACCCCCACCAGGAGTGGTGCGTTCCAGCCCCTGGGGAGGCAGCAGAGCTGTCAGAACATTGTCAGGCTTTGTGGGGAGTTGTGGCAGCTTTCTACAAGCCTTACCCCAACCCTGGACTCCAGCAGGGCTGCACTGCATGTTTCCTGAGGATGTCTCAGAAGAGTTCAGTGCTTCTCCTGCAAGAAGCTTGACCTGGGCTCGAGATGCTGCGACCTCAACCCTCCAGGTCCAGGCTCAACAGCCCAGCACTGGAGCCGACTGTGGATTTTTCATGCATAGCACAGCTTCACGAGGACCTCTGGGCCCCTCACGCACAACAGCCCACCCAGGGTCTTTCCTGCTCCCAACTCTCTTGGAGGCCCATGCCAAAGACAAGGGCTGGGGATGAAGGACAGAGGCTAGGAGCGCCTCCTCACCACACACCACACTAGGCCTAATGGAATCTCCTCCTCCTTCTCCAAGTTATCTTCTCTTCCATGCAGCTTTTCCCAGTCCCCAGAGTCACTGGTCCTTGGGCCACTGCATACTTCCAGTGCAATTATGCATTTATTGCATTTGACTTTTTTTAGTAGTTACTGGTTGCAATGGTTGATTTTATATGTCAACTTGGCTAGGCCGTGGTGACCAGTTGTTAGGTCAAACACCAGTCTAGACGTTACTGTGAAGATATGTTTTAGATGGGATTAACATTTAAGTCAACAGGCTTTGAGTAAAGCAAATTACCCTCCATAATGAGAGTGGGCCTCATTCAATCCATTGAAGGTCATAAGAGAAAAGATGGAGGTCCCTGGAGGAAGACGGAATTCTGCCAGGCAATCATCTTCAGACATCAACTCTTCCCTGGCTCTCCAGCCAATGGGCCTGCCCTGAAGATTTCAGACTTGCCAGCTCTCATAATTGCATGATCCAATTCCTTAAAAGAGAGAGAGAGAGAAAGGAGAGAGATATCCTATTTGTTCTGTTTCTCTGGAACACCCTAATATACTGGTAGACATATGGGCTCCCCAAATGGATTGTAAGTCATGCAGAGGCCGAAACTGAGTTTCCTCCACCTCCATGACCCCAGCAGTGCCTAGCCCATAGCCAGCCACAGAATGGACCCTCAGTAAACGCACGCTGAGTGGACAGCACATGGTCTAGGCTGGGAAGGGGTGAGGTGTAGGAAGCAGGGAAGTGCAGAGGTGCACACCCTGAATGTGAGGGCCTCCTTGAGTTTGCAGCCCAGGTCCTGGGCCCTGCCCGTGTGGTCTGCAGGGAGAAGTCATCGGTCTACATGCAGTGACCCTGCCGGCCTCTGGGACTCACACTCCGCAAGCTCAAGGGCCTGGTTGGCACCATGGAAAAATCTTGAAGCGCTCACTTGGCGTGAACAAGGTCTGGGGTTCATGAGAATCAGAACCTTCCAGAACCCTGGGCTGTGCACTGTTATGCTGAAAGGCTGGTGCTCATTTTGGACCGTGAAGCGCAGCCATGAGCAGAAGGAATCCCTCCGAGCATCGTGCCCAGATGGCGGCTCAGCCTTTCCCTTGTAATGCGTGGCCCAGAGGAAGGGGCCGGCGTCGTTCTGCCACAGGGCTGCTCCCCCAAGCAGCCCTAAATGGGCAGACTGTGTGGGAGGAAACAGCCCCCTTGGATTACTGGGCTATAAAACTTCAAATGCATGAAGACTTTGGGTGGTGATCAAAACCCCAGCGCACCCTAGGACCCCACCATGCAAAGCTCGCCCCACCAGATAGTCCCCGAAGGTCCTTGTTTCTCAATACACAGCCCCTGGCTGGGCCTCACATCGGCCCAGATCCTTCCTGGAGCTTTGGTTTTTCTTGAATCCTCAGCAGTCCCCACCCTGCTGCTGTTAGGACAGAATCGCCAAGTCAGGAGCAACAGATAAAAGGGCCTCCCCTGCCCTGGTTCCTGCGCTACAGTGTAGGCTGAGCCAGCCTCATGGCCTGTGCAGCATGTCAAAGACAGCATCCCCATTTCGCCCTGCCCGCCCCTCAGCACCACAAAATAAACAAGGCCCAGAAGAGGAGTCCAAATGCCTTCTCGCTGTCCCATGTTCACACGGACGCTGCTTAAGGATCGAAGTACATCTCAGAACACAAGAAGCCATGAGTGAGACTCTTGCTTTGTTCAAAGAGCTGTGTGATGTCCACACAAAATGGAAAACAAGTACGGGCTGCCAGCTCCCTGACAGGACCCCCCTCCCCATCCATGGAGATAAAACAAGCAATCACAGAAGTGGCTGGACCTACGAGCCTCTTCATCAGCTGACAAAATAGCTCTGAGGAACCCAGGAGTGTCACTGGGTGTATTGGGCCATTCTTGCATTGCTATAAAGAAATACCTAAGGTTGCATCATTTATAAAAAAGAGGTTTAACTAGTTCCCGGTTCTGCAGGCTGTACAAGCATGGCGCAGGGCATCTGCTCAGCTTCTGGGGAGGCCTCAGGGAGTTTTACTCATGGCAGAAGGCAAAGCAAGGGCAGGCATGTCACATGGCCAGAACAGGAGTGAGAGAAAGAATGGAGGGGAGGTGTCGCACACTTTTAAACAACCAGATCTCCCAAGCACTCACTATCACGAGGACAGGACCAAGCGGATGGCGCTAAACCACTCATGAGAAATCCGCCCGCATGATCCAACCACCTCCCACCAAGCCCCGCCTCCGACAGTGGGGATTGCAATTCAACACGAGATTTACAGGAGACGACATCCAAACTATTCTGCTGGGGGTGGTGTGCATAGCAGGGAAGGAAGGTAGCGTGGATGCAGAGGTCCCAGCAGGGTCTCGGATGGGGTTGGAAAGGCCTGTTCTCTCCCCTAGGAGTAGCCAGGACAGACCAGGCCTGGATGGGACCTGGAAGACACCTCCTGGTTCCCATTACATTTGCATTGCTCAGCCAAAGACCACAGGCTGGGCAGGGACCTCAGGGTTCTCAGGACCCCATAAAAGAGAAGGCGGAGGAGGAAACAACCTCTGTGCACACCCACAGATGGGGCCTCGGCCAGCATCCAGACCAGCCCCGCCATGGGGAGGTGGCTTCAGTGCCAGTCAGGGTGACTCCCAGCAGCTCTGGAGCCAGGCCCTGGTAGACCCCTGAGCAAAGGCTGCCCCCCCCAGCCCTACCCAGGGAAATGGGTGGAGGGTGGCTTCCCCACAGAGAGAAGTACCTGGAACGAAAACGGATTGAGGGACAGGGGCTGTGGGCCCCGTACACACTAGAACCTGCTGTCTTCCTGAAACTCACCCGAGGGACCCCACATTAGGCCTACTCTTTTACCCAATACCCAGGGAGACAATTCCAGCTACACCCCTCAATCATCCCAGCAGAATCACGGTCAAGCCCACAGGGAGGTGACCAGGAGCACAGTCCCTAGTGAGAGGAAAGAGCCACAGAATCACCTTTTCTTGAGGAAACAGAACCAAGCTAGGGCAGCGAAAATCCATAGTGAACACGAGCGACGCCCCCAGTGCGAGAACAGAGGATTTGGGAAACACAAAGCAGAAGCAAACAGAAAGAAGAAACACTTGCTGATGCTAGATATGAAACAGAATTGATGAAATAAAGGACAGGAGGGATGGGCTAAGAAGCAGGACAGACCCATTGAAGAGTGCACTGGGGGGTGGGGCGCGGTGGCTCACGCCTGTAATCCCAGCACTCTGGGAGGTTGAGGCGGGCGGATCATCTGAGGTCAGGAGTTTGAAACCAGCCTGGTCAACATGGTGAAACCCCATCTCTACTAAAAATACAAAAATTAGCTGGGCGTGGTGGTGGGCGCCTATAATCCCAGCTACTCGGGAGGCTGAGGCAGGAGAATCGCTTGAACCAGGGAGGTGGAGGTTGCAGCGAGCTGAGATCATGCCACTGCACTCCAGCCTGGGTGACAGACCAAGACTCCATCTCAAAAAAAAAAAAGAGTGCACTGGGGGTCCGGGTCAGGAAGGGAAGAGAAGCCGAAAGGGCAGAACAGTCAGGTGAGGCGGAGAACAGGAGGGGCGGTGACAGCTCCCCAAAGGGAGAGAGAAGCGGAAAAAGGGCACGGGGGAGAGGTCGCTCAAGAAACAATAACTGAAAGTCTCCCAAAACTAAAATGAAAAAGTCACATGCATTTATAAATCCTCAGACTGATAGGATTCATGGGGCAGTGAACAGGACAGGCAGAACCCACGCCAGCCAGGCAGCGGGAAGGAAGAGCAAAGAAAAACATGAAAGGTTATATCTTCCAGGAGAAAAAGTTGGTGACCTCCTGGATTCGTCTCCTAGGTCTTCCAGAACAAAGTGTGGCACTACAAATGGGTGACTTAAAACAGCAAAAATGTATTCTGTCATGGTTCTGGAGGCTACGAGTCCAAAATCAAGATACCAGCAGGGCCACGCTCCCTCGGAAAGCTCTAGGAGAGATTCCATTCTATGCCCCTCGTAGCTTCTGGTTTTGCCACTGTCCTCAACTTGTAGACACAACACTCCCAGCTTCTGCCTCCCTGCTCATGCAGCCTTCCCCCTGAGTGTCTGCATCTCTGTGTCTCTTCCCCTCTTCTTAGAGGGACATCAATATGTTGGATTAGGGACCCAGCCTACTCCAGTAGGACCTCATCTCTTAACTAATTACATCTGCAATTACCCTAGTTCCAAAGGCATTAGGATTTCAACATCCTTTTAGAGAACCCAGTTCAGCCCACCACACCTACAAAAGAACAAAAATAAGATTTTATCAGGCCTTTCAATAACAACAGGATACAAGAAAACTATGGAGTCATACCTAAGATATTTTAAAGAAAAGCATTTTAACTTATTAGAACAGTGCATCTGGTTAGATTATTATTTAACACAAAAAAGTAATAGCTCCGGGCTCATATATAGATGGTTTCAAAGAACTTGTTCCATAAAGCGCTATTTGAGAAAATTCTTAAAGGGTTTCTTCTGGCAGAAGAAAAAAAACAAATCCAAGAAAAAGATATAAGTAAGGATCAGTATAAAGTTAGCGAAAGAAAGTTTTGTTGTCGAAATTAGCAAGGAGTCAAAAATATTAGGTTCTCAGCAGGGCTTCAGCATGGCTAACTGCAGGCTTCTGGTACTCACCCCCTCCACAACAAAGACCGAAAACAGCGAGTAGATGGTCACACTCTGAACAGATCATCTAAGAGAACACTAGAATTCAACAGAGAGTGACAAGAAACACCTAAAGCCAGGAAAGCGAAAAAAGCAAGGCAGCCTGCTTGGCAGGGGTCAGCGGGGATCCTGGAGAGGCTCCCAGTGCAGGGAAAGGGTGAGTGAGTGACCCCGGGAGGTCCACACTTCCACTGCAGACTCCTGCATCCTAGCCACAGGAAAGCCCCTAGACTCTCACAGCCCCAAAGACTTATCTAGGATGCTGCCTACAGACCATGTGATGGCTTTGCTCCAGAGGGGAACTCGTGCCAGGTCCCACCTCACCCCCACCCTAGGCAGCTACAGCAGGGTGTCACAATAAGATCCTAGCCCTCACCAGACTGCATCCTGGACCCAATAGCCCCTGGATCTCCACATCCCTGGAGCCCCACTGACATCCCCTGCCCACAGATGCTACCATGACTGACGGCTGCCCCCAGGGCTGAAGTGCGAGTCAGTAACAAATAGCCAACTGCCCCTGGGAGTGATGCTGCCACGCATTTTCATGCACCTTAAAAACAAACCCCCCTGCCCACAGCAGTCACAGGTGCCAACGCACACGCAAAGTGTGCACTCCTCAGCCACCTGCATGTGGCTGCTGCCACTGAAAGCTACTTAGCCTTCCCCAGAAGCAGGGCTGCAGCACATCTTGGGCCTGGGGATCACCCCACCCCTGCCCACCACAACGAGGACCTGCAAGCACCACTGGGAGTCTGAGGACAGGTCCACCCAGCCTGGCTCTGCACCCCCAGTGTCCAGACATGCCAACCAGAGGACTGAAGACTGCCTAGTCTAGTCCCCACCGCTGACACCTGAGCCCTCCTCCCAGGGGCTTCAAGTTAGGCCCATCCAACCTGCCATCCCTGCAATAGTGGGCACCCACCTGCACATGCCACCTGCAGGCCTGGCAACTGGCCCACTTAGCATGTTGTAGCCACCACCAACACCAGCACAAACTGCTTGGGAGCCAGAGATTTGTCCTGCCACTGCTACTGCCATCACCCACACTATGCTTGTTGCCTAGGGGCCAAAGAACCTTCCCACCTGCCTGGCCCACCACTACTGGTATCTGAGTAAGCTGCCTGGAGTCCCAAAAATCAGCTCTCTTTTACCTGCTAACACTGGCGCCAGCGTACACATTCCTGAAGCCGAAGGACAGGCATACTTGGCACACTGCTACTACCACTGGGACCTGAGGACAGGCCAACCTGGCATTTTTGCCCCCAGCAAAATTTGACCACAGCCTCCACTAATAACCACATCCTAAGCCACCGAGGAAATCAAACACCACTGACACTGTTAGGCCAAAGAAATCACACAGAGACTAGGCTACTGTACCCACAATCGAAACCAAAGTGCCCTACTCAACACTACAGATACATCTTCAGAAAAAAGTCCCACCCATGAAAGCAAATTCAAGAAATTGGAAGAAGTGACTGTTACACTAGATGTGCAGATATCAATGTGAGGAGAAAAAAACATGAAAAAGCAAGGAAATATAACACCACCAAAGGAACACAATAATTCTCCAGCAACAGATCCAAATCAAAAAGAACTTATGAAATCTCAGGGAAAGAAATTCAAAATAATGATATTAAAGAAGGAGAGTGAGATACAAGTGAATACAGAAAAATAGTTCAAAGAAATCAGAAACATAATTCAGGATATGAATGAGAAATTACCAAAGAAATGAGTATCATAAAAAAAGGACCAAATAAAAATTCTAGTACCAAAGAATGCATTAAATACAATATAAAATACATTTGAAAGCTTCAACGATAAACTAGATCAAGCAGAAAAAGGATTTCAGAACTTGAAGAGAGGTCTTTTGAAATAAACCAGTCAGATAAAAATAAGAAAAAAAGAATAAAAATGAACAAGGCTAGGCCAGGTGCGGTGGCTCATGCCTGTAATCCCAGCACTTTGGGAGGCCGGGGCGGGTGGATCACGAGGTCAAGAGTTCAAGATCAGCCTGGTCAAGATGGTGAAACACTGTCTCTACTAAAAATATGAAAAAAATTAGCTGGGCGTAGTGGTGGGCGTCTTTAATCCCAGCTACTCGGGAGGCTGAGGCAGAGAATTGCTTGAACCTGGGAGGCAGAGGTTGCAGTGAGCTGAGATCGCGCCACTGCACTCCAGCCTCGGCGACAGAGCAAAACTCTATCTTAAAAAAAATGAACAAAGCTTACATGACATATAGGACACTATAAAGTGACAAAATATTCTAATTTTTGGTGTCCCAGAAGGTAAAGAGAAAACTAAAAGAATAGAAAACTTATTTAACAAAATAAGAGCTGAAAAATTTCCCAAGTTTAGCAAGAGATGTATACATCTGGATACAGGAATCTCAGTGACCCCCAAACAAATAAAATGCAAAAAAAGGTCTTTTCTATGTCACATTATAGTCAAACTGTCAAAAATCAAAGACAAAGAGAATTCTAAACACAAGAGGAAAGCATCTAGTCACTTATGAGGGAATCTCAGTCAGACTAACAGTAGATTTCTCAGCAGAAACTTTATAGGCCAGGACAGAGTGGAAATAATATATTCACAGAGCTGAAAGAAAAGAAAACTGCTGTCCAAGGAAATGATACTATACCCAGTAAAGCTTTTCTTTATAAATGAATGAGAAATAAAGTCTTTCCCAGACAAGCAAAAGCTAAAGGAATTCATCACCACTAGACCATTCCTACAAGAAATGCTTAAGGCAGTCCCACATTTGGAAGCAAAAGGACAGTATCTACCATAATTAAAATACACAAAAATATAAAAACCCATTGGAAAAGCAAACACACAAATAAGGAAGAGCAAAGACTCAAATGTTACTACTACAGAAAATTACCAAACCACAATCATAAATAAGAGAGAAAGGAACAATGGATATACAAAACAATCAGATATCAATTAATAAAATGACAGGAAAATGTATTAACCACTCCACTTAAAAGATATAGACTGAATTTTTCAAATGATCCAACTATATGCTGCTTAAATGAAACTCATTTCACCTCCAAAGACACATATTGACCTAAAGTAAAGGGATGAAAAAAGACATCCCATACAAACAGAAACCCAAAACCAAGCAGGATTAGCTACACTCATATCCAGTAAAACAGACTTTGAGTCATAAACAGTAAAAAAGAGACAAAGAAGGTCATTATATAATGATAAAGGGATCAATTCAGCAAGAAGATATAACAATTCTAAACATATATGCATCCAACACTGGACCACCAGATATATAAGGCAAATATTACTAGATCTAAAGGGAGAGATAGACTTTAATAAAATGATAGTCAGGGATAGGACTGAGTGGCTTAAGGTGGGTCAGTGAGTTTCCCAGAGCTTCAAGCTTTTAAGTGGAGGAGCTCAGAGTCAAGCCCCTCTCCCAGCTCTGCAGGTCTCAAATACAACCACCATCCCATCAGAAACAGGTCCCCCTTGGCTTTGATGTACCACTGAGTTCGAGGGGCTCCTGAGACCCCCAGACATCTCTTCAAGCAACACTACATCTGAAAGTCACACATCTGAGAGGTCCTTAGGGGTATCAGTCCCATTGGAGACAGTGACAGAAGCTGGAGAAAGGCTGGGAGTGCAGCCTCCCAGCAGGAGGTCTCACCGTGGATGGGAAGAGACCTGAACCATCTTCAAATACTCTTATGTGTACCATTTTAAGAAAATGGAACCAACGTGTTTCCAGCAAATTGAACACACATGGACATTTTTTAATGAACTCCAGTCAGCCCATCTGTCAAAACTGAAGATGCTGGAGAAACCTAAGACTCCTCTAAAGTTACAGCCAAAAAGATGTGACATACCTCCAAGAACTGCACAAGGGATGCTGCTAGCAACACTCCAGTGTTGTGGTCAACAAAGAAGTGGAGTAGAGGAGGAGTTTCTCTCTTGCCCTTCCCTGCGAAGATCGCTTTCCCCAGCATCGTTCCCAAAAATAGCAGCTGAGCTTTTAAAACACACACACTCCAGATCTGTGCTCCTGGGAGAGCTTGTTCAACTCACATCCTGCATGTACACAGAGCTCTAAATAGAGACTCCTAACTCTATAAAGGAATTCCTTTTAAGGAATCTACCCAAATCTGTTAATAACCAATCGTAGAATAAACACCAAAGGATTGTGTGTGTGTGTGTGTGTGTGTTTGCACGTGTGCACACACGCACATCAGTGCATCTAAGTGTGTATGGGGGTGAGGGACCTTCTCCTGTCAGAACCTCCCTCCTCCCACTTGTCCTGCCACTGCTACTGCCTACTCTGTAGCATAAGGGCCTGCAGACCAACAGGAGCCCAGGCAGCAAATATCACTCCTGAGGGCCCAGATAAGACCCTGTCACTCACCACATACCAAAGAAAATGATATATATATAATATACATAATATATTCAAATATATACAAATTTGTATTTGATATGTATACATTAATTTTATATAGTGATTATAGAGAGAGATTATATGTTATATATATTCCGTTTCACTGTGTTTACACTATTTTCACTGCAGAAAAGGGACAAATAGAGGCTGCGGCAGGATGGAAGGGTCACTTGCTTTTACACTGTGTAACTTTTTGTGGCTTTGAATTTTGTACTTGAAAAAATTAATTTGTGTGTGTGTGTCCTGCAGGTAAACTGTTGTCTTCTAAAAAATTTCTGCTTGACTTCCTAATCTCCAGCAGGGACCAAAACTTTTTCAGGAGCTCAGCATGCCCTCCCCTCCCCACCCATCCCCAATACACATGTACTCACACACATGCATGTCACACACCCACACAACACACATGTACTCACACGCATGCATGTCACACTCCCACACAACACACATGTACTCACACACATGCATGCCATACACCCACACAGCACACATGTACTCACACACGTATGCCACACACCCACACAGCACACATGTACTCACACACATGCATGCCACACACCCACACAGCACATATGTATGAACACACATAGGCCATACACACCAGACACACACACCACACTGACACATACACACACACACACACACACGCATTTGTCAGGAAAGAGCCTTTCACCACCCACTGAGACCCCTCCCGCAGCATTTCTGAGCCCAGGTACAGGGCAGGGCTCAGCTGGCCAACCAGGCCAGCATCAGGTCACAATGAACTCGCAGCATGGATAGGAAAGGCCCAAGTCCTCTAAGCCTCAGAATTCAGTGCCACCTAGAGGCTCCTCTGTTGCATGATTTCTCAATTCTGAGTGAAAAGGCAGGCCCAGCCATTGGCCTCATGAAACAGGAGGTGGTCCCATGAGCCTGTAATGTCCAAAGAAGGCACTCATATTTCTTATGAGGACTTGAGAGATTGGGGCTGCCTGTCGGAGCTGCTGGCCAGGTCCCCAAGACCTGGAAGTGCTCAGTATCCCCTCGCAATTTTGCCACTCTACTCGGAGTGCAAACTGGTCGATCACTTCTGGAAACTATCTGGTAATATCTATTTGAGTTGAGCATATGCAGCCCCTCGGCACAGCAGTCACACTCCTGATCTATACCCAACATATATGTGCATATAAAACTCCTGCCCACCCCAGCTCACCGAAATAAGGCCCCTGAAAATCCCAGCCCCTCAGCTGGGCCATTCCCCCTTGCAGGGAAAGGGCTGGAGGAAGCTGGGAGCTCATGTTGCTCCCAGGCCCAGCAGCATCCCAAGTGTGGATGGCCCCCTCCATCCTGCCCTCTCTCGGTCCCCACCCTCTGAAGCAGCGGTTCTTAGCCAGGGATGATTTTGTCCCCTGGGGGACATTTGGCAATATCTGGAGATATTTTTGCTTGGCATACCCGGGGAAGAGGATGTACTGGCAGCTGGTGGGTAGAGGCCAGGGGTTCTGTGCAGCATCCTATGGTGCATTGGGCAGCCCCACGTGAAGGAGCATCCGGCTCCAAATGGCAATAGCAGTGAAGCCAAGATATTGTGCCTTAAGTTCTCAATGGCAGAAGAGTGGGTGTAAATTATTACTTATTTTAAATAATTGGACATTTCAGCTAAAGATTTAGAATAAAAAAATTCTATTACAGGAGAATTCAGTTCTAAGGCAGATGCATTTATCTTGCATTTTAAAAGAACAAAGCTGCCTAATGAAAACGGCAGAGTGAAACCATGCACTTCATGGGCTTTAGATGCATCTTTTTCCCAGCCCGGGAAGCTGTTCCGTTCTCCAGCGAACACCACTTACTACCTAATGACTGTTCCCCCATGGACCTGTGAGTGCACTCAAATCCAAAGTTCTTATGCTGGATCACTCAAAGGGATAAAAATACATTTCTACTCATTCTTTTCTTCCCTAAAGGCAATGTCTTGTTTATCCTTCCTTGTCTCTAAATAGATAATTTAATCAAAATGAACTAGCCAGATGATCTACAATAATCAACATTAGCTGTGAAAATTGTTTATGGAACTACTCACTACCCAGCACAGATGTATTCGCATTTCCTTCATAGTGCCTGGATTCTACTAGACATCACAGAAGCACAGCCCCTACAAATTAGTGATTATATGTATTCATTGGTTTTTTGTTTTTTTTTTTTTTTTTTTTGCCAAATGCTTTCTAGATTGTTGCCCTATTTGTTGTTTAAGAAATGCTGACCCTTTTCACAAGACGGTGCTGAAAGCGAAGAAGGAAGTTCCTGCCCCTCCTAAAGCCGAAGCCAAAGCAAAGGCTTTAAAGGCCAAGAAGGCAGTGTTGAAAGGTGTTCACAGCCACAAAAAAAAGAAGATCCACACGTCCCCCACCTTCCGGCGGCCCAAGACACTGCGACTCCGGAGGCAGCCCAAATATCCTTGGAAGAGCACCCCCAGGAGAAACAAGCTTGACCACTATGCTATCATCAAGTTTCCGCTGACCACTGAGTCGGCCATGAAGAAGACAGGAGACAACAACACACGTGTGTTCATGGTGGATGTTAAAGCCAACAAGCACCAGATCAAACAGGCTGTGAAGAGGCTCTATGATATTGACATGATCAAGGTCAACACCCTGATTCGGCCTGATGGAGAGAAGAAGGCATATGTTCCACTGGCTCCTGATTACAATGCTCTGGATGTTGCCAACAAAATTGGGATCATCTAAACTGAGTCCAGCTGGCTAATTCTAAATATATGTATATCTTTTCACCATAAAAAAAAGAAATGCTGAAGGCTCTTTTACTGTTTTATATATTAATTCAAGTTGTTCAAATGCAATCCAACTAAATTTTTAATTTGTCTCACTGTTCTCTTCTTAAATAATTAAGTATTATCCTTTGGAAAACTGAGTTTGATAAAAGAAACCAAAATCCAACAACTCAAAATATCTCAGCAGAAACCAACATAAGGAATCAGTATAATCCTCATTGGCTGCCCCCAGAGTCATTTAGGAAATCAGCCTCAAAGTAAATGTAATCAATAATTTGGTTTAAATTCAAAAAGATGTGTACATCACAAACTAAAATTCCAAACACTATCAGAAGGTATACAATAAAAAAGGTCTCCCTGTCATCTGATTTCCCAATCTCCCTACTGTCAACAGTTTTTTTGTGTGTTCTTTCAGAAATTCTTTACACGTACAACAAATAATATATATTTTGATAAATTATAGTTGTGCTATATACACATTGTTTCTGCTGGTTGCTTTTTCTTCCTTTTTTCCTGTGGTAAAATGCACATAAAATAAAATGTACCCTCTTAACTATTTTTAAGTGTATAGTTAAGCAGTATTCAGTACATTCACATCTTTGTACAGCCATCACCATTATCCATCTCTGGAACTTTTTTTACCTTGCAAAATTGAAACTCTGTACCCATTAAACAACAACTTCCCATATCTCTCTCCCTCCAGCCCCTGGCAACCATCATTCTTTCAGTCTCTATGAATTTGACTACTCTAGATACCTCATATAAGTGGAATCATAGTGTTTGTCTTTTGGGGACTGGCTTATTTCATTCAGCCTAACGTCCTCAAGGTTCATTCATGTTGGAGCGTGTGTCAGAATCTTCCCTTTTGAGGTTGGATAATATTCCATTGTTATATGTAGCACACTTCGCTTATCCATTCATCACTGACGGACGCTTGGATTGCTTCCACCTTTTGGATGTTGTGAATAATGCTGTAAATGTGGTGTACAAATATCTCTTCAAGACCCTGCTTCCAATTCTTTTCGATCTATATCTAGAAGCGGAATTGCTTGATTATATGGTAATTCTATGTTTAATCTCTTGAGAAACTGCCATACTGTTTTGCACAGCAGCTCCAACAAGTTACTTTCCCATCAACCATGCACAAGAGTTCCAGTTTTTCCACGTCCTCACCAACACTTGTTATTTTCTGTTTTTGTTATAGTAGGCATCCTAATGGGTGTGAGGTGGTATCTCATTATAGTTTTGATTTGCATTTCCTTAATGATTAATGAAGTTGAACATCTTTTCGTGTGCTTACCAGCCATTTATACATCTTCTTTAGAGAAATGTTTATTCAAGTCCTTTGCCCCTTTTTCAATTGGGTTGTTTGTCTTTTTGTTGTTGATTTTTAGTCCTCTATATATACTGGATATTAATCCCTTCTCAAACATATGATTTGCAAATATTTTCTCCCATTCTATGGGTTGCCTTCTTACTGTTGAAAGTGTCTTTTTGATGCACAAAAGTTTCTCACCCTCATGGAGTCCAATTTGCCTATTTTCTTCTTCTGTTGTTCATGCCTTTTGTGCCTTATCTAAGAAATCCTCACCAAATCCAATGTCATGAAGATTTTGCCCTGTTTTCTTCTAAGATTTTTATAGTTTTCAAAGACATTTAGGTCTTTGATCCAATTTGAGTTAATTTTTGTATATGGTGTTAGAAAAGGTCCAACTCCATTGTTCTGTTTGTGGAGATCCAGTTTTCCCAGCACCATTTGTTGAAAAACCGTTCTTTCCCTGCTGTCTTGTTGATCTGTCCCTGTGGGTCCATACAGAATTGCCTCATTCCTTTCATGGCTCAGTCATATTCCATCATACAGAGGTACCATCCCTTTCCAACCTGTCCCCTGCTAAAGCCCTAAATTCCTTTCTACTGTGTTGATTTTGTAAAAATGATAGAGTATACATTTTTATTTATGTGCAGATGTGTGTGTGTGTGTTTGTACATATACACACACACATAAATTCTTGGCAGTAAAATTCTTGGCATAAATTATTTGCAGTAAAAAAAAAAAACAAAAAAAAAACAGATGATTCTGGCTGAAAAGGCAGAATCATCCAAACCACCACCAGATAATCCATTTGTGTTTTTTAAATAAAAATTCATTGTAATAAAATTGAAGCAGTCAAGAGAGACATGAAATGAAAAATGACATTTTCACCTCAGCCCCAGTCATTCTACCCACTGGTTAACAATTCCTTGCAATTTCCTTCCAGAAAAAAATGATTATGCATATACTCAGAAATATGTACTTGTATATTTTTATTTGCATGAGTAGGCAGACTATAGACATTACTATACATCCCAAATATATTCTAGTACTCTGCTTGTTTTGTATGTGTGTGTGTGTCTTCTGGAAAAGTTACACATAATTAGCTTTCTACCAACAGAATTGTATATTAGAAGGAAAGTTTCCTTACACCAATGTCATCATGGGAAACCATCAACATTTTAACATTGCCAGTTAGATAGGTAAAAAGTATGTCTCAGAGAAAATAGACATTACTTTTCTTAAGAATAATATGGTTTCTGTTCTAGGAGCCAGGGGGTGGGAGGAGAACAAGATGGAAAAACTTTCCATCTCTTTATACTTATTTTCTTGTGAAGGGTCTTTATTTGCCTTTTGCCCAGTTTTTATTATTTTATTGCTTTTTCTTCTGGAATTGTATGTTTTATTTCTTATGGAAATTAGTTAGGCTAGCTGCTATAACAAAAATAGCCAACAAAATTCGTGTCTTAAATGAAATAAATGGTTGTTTCTCTCACCTATGACAGTCTGAAGTGAATGTCTCATACTGCTATACATGGCCACTTATATGATACACTAAAATCACATTCTGGTACCCAGGTTCCTTCCATCTTATTTTTCCACCATGACTCAAGATGTTGTTCTCTTCCGCAATGTCAATACTGGGGTAGGGGCACATCTGTGTTCTAGCTATGGAGAAGGGGGAAGAACATGGGCAAGAGTCATACCAACTCCTTCAAACCCCTGGCCCAGAAGTGACCCACATTGCTTTGTTCATATCCTATGGGTTAGAATTTGGTCATATGGCCACATCTAACTGCCAGGACAGCTGAAAGATGGAGTATAGTTGGGCTATGTATTAACTATCTACTCTATTCTGCCTAACAATATTACCACTAATAACTTAGGGCTTAAAACTAAACATTTCTTATCTTACAGAATCTGTGAGTCAGGAGGTTGGTTTGGCTCAACTGGGTCCTTTGCAAGATGGTAGTCAAAGCACTGGCTAGGCTGTAGTCTCATCTGAGGTTTGATTGGGGAAGGATACACTTTCAAGTCCAGGCAGGTTGGCAGAACTCAGTTGGACTGGAGGCTTCAACGTCTTGCCTTGTTATCCATCAGCCCTGCCGTGTTATCCTCATCTCTTAGAAGCCCTCAGTTCCTTGCCATGTAGGGTTTCCTCAAGGCCAACAGGGAGAGAGAAAATCCAGCAAGATGGATATGACAATGCTATATATATAATTACATACACACAATCATGTCAATCCTGATACCTTTTCCATGCACTGTTGATTAGAAGTCATATGTCCTACCCATACTCAAGGGGAGGAAGCAACATAAGGGCATGAACACCAGGTACTAGGGATTGTGGGGGCCACCCAAGAGTGCTATGTAGGCTTCTCTAGAATCCCATGACAATTAAAGAAGGAAAACAGATTTCAGTGGATATCTAGCTGTCAGCTTCCACCACAAAATGTGTTGCAAATATTTTTCTTAGCAAAGAAAAATGCTCAGAAAAGTCCTAGGTTGAAAATTGGCTTCATACTTTAATTTGATGGTTATTTTGTGGTTGGTATTTTAAATGTGCTTATGGCATTCTTGACTTACAAAAGCTTTTAGTTCGTGTGAAGTCAGATTTATCAATATTTTCCTTTACTGCTTCCGGATTTTGTTACGATTTATGGCATTTCATGAAAGACCTCCCCTAAGATTATGTGAAATTCCACCCATGTTGGCTCCTAAAATAACTCATATTATTATGGCCAAGCATCCCATTTTTCACAACGTTTTCTTCACTACCAGGATAATTTGTTTGTATAAACTATTTTGCTGCTGACTTGCTTGCAAGCTATTTGTTCACAGTTTTGCTCATCAGTGACTTTTTAAGGTAAAGAAGTGGGATTTCAGCAAATTATTTTCACCCTTTAGTTTACAATTCTTAGTACAGCTCTAAGATAAGCAATAAAATTTCATGGAAAGCAGCTTTTTTATGCAAAATCAGCATCATTCATGTTGAGTCAATGATACAATTCTTTCCAGCTCTCTTCGACCTTTCTTCTACAGGGGACACATTTTTGTGGTCTCTCTCAGGTGTTTGCCCTCAGAGGTCACTCTGGTGCTGACTGTTTCCTTCCAAATAGAAAATGATGATTGTGCCAATAGGATCCATTTACTTATAATCACTTGCCTCTCAAACAAAGGCTAAATTATTTGGAAATCCCAAAGAAACACAGAGTTTCTTCTTTTCCATCAGCAAATATTCAGTGCACCTTCTACAATGGGCCAAGCACTCTGTGCAAAGTGGGTAGCTGCTGGCAAAAAAAAAAAAAAAAAAAAAACACCCTTTCAAAATTGCCACCAGGAAAGGCGACTCATCTTTTAGTTCTACAGATTCTACATTTGTGATAATATTCCAATAGTCTTCAGATGACCAAGTAGCATTAAGACCTTCCAGCATGGTCACCTAGAGCCCTTGTGACTAGACTAGACAGAAAAAAGATGGAAGGGAGGGGAGGGGCCGACCCATGCATCCCTGCATCAGCCACAATTTTTCAATCTGCAATACCCAGTGTTTTGCCAGGCCCTTCAGAACTGATCTCCATAAGTATTTGTGTAGCAGGTATCAGTCTCTGTCAGTGAATGCAGGTGTGTGAGAAATTCAGCTCTGTGCATTCCTCCATAGCATGGCTTAATTTCCACCATAAGCCCTCATCCTATCAATGGCAGAGGCTAAAGCTCAGTCCACTGGCCGAGCAGCAGCTGAGGTTTAGGGGACTTGCCTCATTCTTGCCTTGGGGAGGGGCTGAGGTGAGCCGAGGGGGTTGATATCCATGCCTGCCCCTCTGAGGAGACCTCATTGCCATCGATCCTGGCGAGGCACCCCCACTCCCCCACTGAAGGCCCCCACAGTCCTGAACTGTCTCTGCATGTGCTGGCAATGGGTCCCTCACATCTGCCTCCCCACCCAGTGTCTGTGCACAGCTGTTCTTTCTGACAGCCCTGGAAATGGAAAGCCTAGACCTGACCCCAGTTGATTCTCTTTCTGCTGTCCCATCTCTTCCCTGAGACAACCAAACCTTACCCAAGTGAAGGGTTAGAGGGCAAAAAGGGAAGCACCAATTGGCATTTCCAAGTAATACCCACCACGCCAGTCCACAAGGCTGGAGGGCAACCAGAAGATTCAGACCCAAGACATAAATGGACCATCAACCGATCATAGTGCAGGAAAGGCCTTCTTAAAAAGGAAGCTATAAATTGCTCCTTAACACTGCAAGGCGAGGTAAGCCTTGATTTAGATAAGTATGATTAAAGCAGCTTTCAGGAGACACTAAAAGCTTATGACTTTAATTATAATACAGGCTCATATTAACAAAGACACAACCAAAATAATACTGATTTAAACAAGAAACCCTTTTATTTTCTCTTACAGAGCTGCACAAGTTCAGTTTCCTTCTATCTCCTTGTCCTGCCACCTGGGCTGCAGGCCTGCAGGTAGGAGTGGGGAAAAGGGAAGGGGCCTGTTCCCCTGGGGGCCACAACCCAAAAGGTGCCTGAATGCTTTCCTTTCCTCCCCAGGGCCATTCCTGGCCACAAGGGAAGATGGGAAAGGCGGCCCTTATGTTGCCGAAAACTGTGGCTGCTGTTAACTACAGAGAAGGAACAAATAAAGATTAAAGAACAAGGAGCAATATTTGTCACTCTTATATAATAAAACAGCTAAACAGTTTTATATCCATTCTCCAATGCCCAGCTCCAACATCTCCAACACCGTTAGTTCTCTGAACTAACAGTGATTCCTTCCATCTCCAAACTTTATCTGTACCATTCATGTGATGATTACCCTCACATGGCCTGTCTCCCACAGGCTGACCCCTGAATTTCCTCTACATCCAGCATGACAGCGCCCACCTCCGCTAAGGGGGCTCCGCTTTCCTGCCTAGCTCCTTCAGTTTCTTGCCGCGAAAATGGTCTTTGTATTGCACTTTGTGGGTGACAGACACCGTCCGTTACCTCTCAGCACTGTTTCAATACACACACATTAACACACACTCGCGCACACACACACACGTACACACTCGCACACACTCCCACATGTACACATATACACGCACACCCACACATGTACAGTCACACACAAACTCACTAACACAAACATGTATACATTCACTAACACACACAAACTCACGAACACGTGCTAACATGTACACACTAATACACTCATACATACACACTCACACATTCACACACATGCACATTCACTAACACATGTACACACTCACACATACATATTCACACATGCACACCTACTAACACATGTATATACTAACACACTACATGTACATTCACTAACACACGTGTACACACATGCACACTAACACACATGCACACTAACATTCACATACACACTAACACATACATGCACATTCACTAACACACTCACACTGTAGCAGGACAAGCTGCAGACAAAACCCCTCAGACACTGAGTTAAAGAAGGAAGGGCTTTATTCGGCCGGGAGCTTCGGCAAGACTCACGTCTCCAACAACAGAGCTCCCCGAGTGAGCAATTCCTGTCCCTTTTAAGGGCTCACAACTCTAAGGGGGTCTGCGTGAGTGGGTCGTGATCGTGAGAGGGTCGTGATGGATTGAGCAAGCAGGGGGTACGTGACTGGGGGCTGCATGCACCAGTAATTAGAACGGAACAGAACAGGACGGGGATTTTCACAGTGCTTTTCTATACAATGTCTGTAATCCATAGATAACATAACGCATTAGGTCAGGAGTCGATCTTTAACTACCAGGCCCAGGGTGTGGCGCCGGGCTGTCTGCTTGTGGATTTCATTTCTGCCTTTTAGTTTTTACTTCTTCTTTCTTTAGAGGCAGAAATTGGGCATAAGACAATATGAGGGGTGGTCTCCTCCCTTAACACACATACACACTAACACACACACATACACATGCACACACTTCTCTACTAACAGAGCCCCAGTGTGTTCTGAGGCAGTGGAGAGGACGCCCCTACCCAGCACTGTGGTGAGCCATGATTGGTCTAGACCAGATGTGGCCATTTGTTTTCCCTTTGCTGTCCAGAGATGGCCACATGACCCATGTCTGGCTAGTGAGATGTAAGTGGATGTTCTCTGCAGGGACCTTCTAGGAAACCTCTTGCTTTTGCACCAACAGGGGTCAGTCTGGGCTGGCATCACCTTTCCCCTACCTTTCCCCTTCCTCCAGCTTCAGTCTTGGAGGTCTCGGTTCCTGGAGGTGCAGCTGCCTCTGCAGCTATGAGGGGATCAGGCGACCAGATGGAGATTGTGGAACCGAAAGAGCAGTGGGACCAGGTCCTTGATAACCTTGTTGAGCCCCTGCAGCATCCCGGGACTGTCCACTCCAGACTTCTGGACAAATATGATCATTCGATTATTCAGTGCTAGAAAATAAATGAGCTGTGGAGCCATGAAAAGGCGTAGAGGAACCTCAAATGCACACTGCTAAGGGAAAGAAGCCAGTCTGAAAAAGCTACACACTGTGTAAGTCCAACAATGTGACATTCAGGAAAAGGCAAAACTATGGAGACAGTGAAAAGTCAGTGGTTGTCAGGGGTTAAGGGGAGGAAGGGATAAATAGGTGGAGCACAGAGGATTTTTAGGGCAGTGAAACTGTTCCGTATGATGCTACAATGGTGGATCCATGTCATTACACATTTGTCCAGGCCCGTAGAACATACAACTCCAAGAGTGAGCCCTGTGTAAACTCTGGGCTCTGGGCGATGGTGATGCACCAATGCAGGTTCATCCATTGTAACAAATGTACCCTCTGGTGGAGGATGCTGATAATGGCGGAGGCTGTGCATGTGTAGGGGCTGAGAAACCTCTGTACCTTCCACTCAATTTTGCTGTGAACCGAAAACTTCTCTAAAAAGTAAAGTCTATGAATTTAAAATATATATATATATAACTATTCATGTTATTTGTTTCTGCCTCTGCAGTCAGGAGACACTTGCAACCATGTGCACTTCCAACAGATACCATCTGCCTTCCTGCCACTTCTCATCCACCCCGTTGTGAACTCACAGAACACATCCCAATTCCTTCCCAAGCTGAAAATCCGGAAAACAAACCACCTGAGTCCACCAGCATGCCACTGCCTCTGGTGCACCCACATTGCCTTCATGGCCCTGGCATGGACTTGGGTTTGATGGACCTGGGAGTCAGTTGGCCGCAGGCCGGATGGCCCCCACTCAGGTCCTGTGTGTGCACATGAGTCCAAGAGACCCTGGGCTCAATTCTCAGGTGAAACCTGAACTCTGCAGGATGGGTCAGTCATCTGCCGCAGGCATTTGCCAGGCCTGGCTCACTGAGTCATAACGAGGTTAGTTATGTGACCGTCAGCCCTGGAGGGCAGGCAGAGGCTGCTCACATCCCCTTGTGGGGCCTTAGGGCTTCACGCTGGACCTGGAACCACACAGGAATTCCCTTAGTGTTTCTTTTTTTTTTTTTTCTTTTTTTTTTTTTTTTAGAGAAGGGGTCTCACTGTGTGCCCAGGCTGGTTTCAAACGCCTGACCTCAAGTGATCCACCCTCCTCGGCCTCCCAAAGTGCTGGGATTACAGGTGTGAGCCACAGCACCCAGCCTCAAACGGTCTTTTCTTTGTGACAGCATCCAGTCTCTTAGAATCCAGCTCCAAGCTATCCATGAAAACCCTCATGGCCTCGGCTGGAAGAAGAGAGCTCGCAGCAGATCAGACAGAAAGCACCAGACAGAACCCTAAGGCCATCACCTCCCACACTCCTGAGTCAGCAGAGGTCGCAGATAAAACCTGCCTGGAGAGGGCCCTCTGCCTGTGGGCTCTTAGCTCTCAGCTCGCAGCTCTGCAGCCTGGAAGGAAACCCAGGAGGTGTGAGTTGATGATTGCAGAGAAGAGAGCTGGGAGGTCAGTCCCTCCAAAGGTGCCTGCCCAGAGCGCGTGGGGTCACATATGGAAACCATTTCTGGGGAGGGAGAGCGGGAATCTGGAAATGAGGCCACACCAGGGGGTCCAGCCATGAATACAAGAAGGAAAGCCTTGTTGAAGGGAGGCCCATGGCAGACACAGCTCAGTGGAAGGAGGAAAATACTCAGCATTCCAACAACTTCTAGTAAGAAATCTTAAAAAAACGGAGAAATCCACGCGCTTGTGGTTTTAATCAATGCAACAACGCAACAGGAGGCTGGCTCAGAGCAACGCGAGGATGAGGCAGGGCCCAGAACACTGAGGCCTAAATGTGGAACACACCAGTGTGGACATGAAAAACTGGCAGTGTGATCTGAGACCACTCAGTGGCCCCTTTAAGTGGTGACAATTTCCACCCAGAAGAAACGGGTGACAACTTTGAGATCCTGATTCAATAGGTTCCCCACAGATCAGTTTCTCCTCAGAGAACAGAACCTCCTGAATCTTAAGAATATTAATATCTCCAGGACTGAATGTCCCAGCACTACTGATAAAGAACAGCCTCTTCCAGGAAAAGGAGCAGTTTTTTATCTTTGCTAATAACCAGCCAGTCTCATAAAAACTGGGAGGGAAAACAAATCCTTAAAAATATTTACTTAAAAAACAATCAATAGACACACTAAAAAGCTCATGCATACTGATTTCTTTGATGTGTTTTTAATTGCTTAAGGGTCTTTGTAGAAAAAGGAGCAAAGAGCATTATTTATACATTTACATATTTAGAAGAGAGCAGGTTAAAAACTCCAACTTCACCAGCAGCAGCAAAGAACCTTTGATGAGCAATACTGCCCCCTTGTGTCCAATCTTCACTTAATGCTTTCCTAAGTACAGCTGCTTGATGGGACATTCTGCAGTAGTAAATGACTTCTACATTTTGCAGCCCTTTAAGACTTGCATTCCTGCAGGAAACATGCATATGCAATACCAATTCTAAGTAAGGGGAAATCTGATTTAACAAAATTGGCCTCAGGTATTCATGATGGAGTTCACAGCATGGGAAAATGTGGGCCATCGATGTGGTGAAGAAAGCCTCACTTCCATCCCAGCTTTTTCACTGTTCCCCACGAGTAAGTAAGTGAACGGCAAATGTGCAAGGGAGTTAAAGTGTAAATTCCTCCCGGCCCATATAATTGACTTGCTGAATTTTTGCAGTAACAAAAGACTGCTGTTCAAAACATTTCCAGTGACATTTTAAGACTACCTATAAAGAGAAGTTCGGGCCGGGCGCAGTGACTCACGCCTGTAATCCCAGCACTTTTGGAGCCGAGGTGGGCGGATCACGAGGTCAGGAGATCGAGACCATCCTGGCTAACACGGAGAAAGCTCGTCTCTACTAAAAATACAAAAAATTAGCCGGGCGTAGTGGTGAGCGCCTGTAGTCCCAGCTACTCGGGAGGCTGAGGCAGGAGAATGGCATGAACCCGGGAGGCGGAGCTTGCAGTGAGCCAAGATCGTGCCACTGCACTCCAGCCTGGGCGACAGAACAAGCCTCCGTCTCAAAAAAAGAAAAGAAAAGAAAAGAAAAGTTCGCGTTGGTCATTTTTGTGCTGTTTATGATGTATAATCATTGGCACTGTCCCCACAGTGTCTTAATCCTGATATTCAGCAAATATTTATCCAACAGGGGTTTACTTATTTATTTTTGAGACAGATTATTTTTATTTATTTATTTATTTATTCACTCGTCACCCAGGCTGGACTGCAATGGCGTGATCTTGGCTCACTGCAACCTCTGCTTCCCAGGTTCAAGCTATTCTCCTGCCTCAACCTCCTGAGTAGCTGGGATTACAGGCACCACGCCCAGCTAATTTTTGTGTTTTTAGTAGAGACAGGGTTTCGCCATGTTGGCCATGCTGGTCTCAAACTCCTGACCTCAAGCGATCCACCCACCTCAGCCTCTCAAAGTGCTGAGATTACAGGCATGAGCCACCGCACCCATCCAAACCATATTATTTATGATCTGTGCTCTTTTCTGTACGCGGGACTTGGGAAGGGTGGGACACTCTGGAGATTCCCGCCTCAAGCCACATTCTCCTCTGCAAGATGGCTAAAAGATTTTGCGCTTTGTGAAAGAGCAGAATCTGTTCTGTACCTAAGGCCTCTGGTCTCTAAATCCTAAAATCTCTCCGCTGGGGTCCCCTGAAGTGTCTGGTACTTACTGCTCTTCTCGCTGTGGCTAATTAAGATGATCTGGATTCACATACAGGAACATATGGTAATTAAGTACCAAAATCTCACAAAAGCACCAGAAATCAAAAATAGACTTTTCTAGTAAAGTCAGAATTAAAATCCCTATTATTTTTTAAGTCTTCTTAAAGAGACATACATACCATAAAAGTTCTAGCAAAGAATTTATAAACCGAAATGTAGAATGACTTCACATATAATCTGCAAATCAGGCCGCTGTGTGACCTACTTCTATTCTCATTTTATGAGTAGGAAAACTGAGGTTAAAAAAAAAACAAACCAGGGTTTGAGTACTACTTGCAAGTCACTGGCATCAGTCTCCCATGTATACCCACAGTCAGATGTCACCACAGCCTGTGGCCACCAGCTGCAGAACTCCATAATATTTGTGAGCCCAAATTACACAGCAGGTGACCCCAGGTAGAGGGGCACAGCCCTTCATCTAGAGGAACTGCAATACCACAGGGCTGGATAAGCTGGCTCAAGGTTTTCTGCTTGCAACGTGGCTGTGTACTATTATGCTATAGGTGACTTTGTCTATTTCTACCTGCCTGGAGATACAGGAAAATGCTCATGCTTCACACCCAGAACCCTCAGGAGAGCAGCATGGACCCCTCAGAGCCTCCAGGTTTCCAACCAGGTAGGAGGAGACTCAGACATCTTTTGGGAGTGAGGGTACCCGATGGAGGGGAGGAAAGCCTAGAGAGGGATGCAATCATCCTCATCGTTCCCAGTTTTCTGCCAGAGCCTGGGGACACAGGAAGGCAGGAAGACTCGGGGCTATCTAAATCCAAGTTCAAATCCTGACTCAGTTACTCACTAACTGGTGATGGATACATTAGTTCCCTGATCTGCAGTTTTCTCAATCATGAAAAGGAGGTAATACTTAGCTTGGAGCCAAGCCACCAAGTTAGGGGTGGTTTAATGAACAGCAAAATAACCATAAAAACCTCCTGCACAATCTTCTATGTTTGCCCCTTCCCCATCTGCAGAGAAAAAACTCTGAAGATCTGGGGGAGGGAAGAGCTAAAACATGAAAAAAGCCTAGTCCCTGAGTGACTGCGTGGAGCAGGGTGTCCCTTTTTCTCCCCCACCCCCCCCAACTCACGCAGAAATACAACATGAGCAAGGAATAACTTGGATTGTGTCGAGGCCCTGAAATTTGAGGATACTTTGTTACAGCAGTCGGTCTACTTGCTTAAACACGGTGTTAAACACATCTGAAATGCCTAGAGCTTGGCCCATAGTAGGAACTCGATTAAAGTGGAGCTTTTCCCGACTTGCTGATGACAAAGTGAGCAGACAACCAACCAGCATTTCTGAGAGTGAGAACATCTCTCACAGAATCTTTCCAAGCCTAGGCCACTCCCCTCTCAACCTGTTCTACACGCCTGAAGTGATTTCTGCCAGCCCTGCCTGCTGTCTGTCCCAAAAGGAATAGAACTTTCTGAAATCCTGGAAATGTTCTGTATCTTCACTGTCCAATAGCCTTGTGATGCTACTAAGCACTTGTACTATAAATATGGCAAGAACCTGGAGGAACTAACATTTTATTTTAATTCTAAGTAATTTGAGTATAACTGCCACATATGACCAGTGGCTACTGTACCACACAGCTCAGTCTTAGAGACCACATGGTTCATTGCAAGCATCAGACTCATCCCAAGCAAGGACAGCCCAACGTTAATTAAGCTAAGCAGATCGAGAGCTGCCAGATCACACGGGTAGTATCCAGAATGACCTCCATATAAGATGCCAACACCTAGCCGGGATTATGGAGTTAAGACAAATATTTGTTTTTACACTTTTATAAAGCAAACAGCCCTGATTGGACATCAACCCAAGTTACAGCTGAGCCCTTCTCTATTTATTAGGTAATTGTGTCTAAACTATGTTTTTGTTTCTCTCTTCATTGTTCCATATGTCACATGCCCACCCACAATACACACACAAACACACTCCCATGAGTCAAACCCTACACGCTCAGTGCTTTGATGTTTCAGCCTCTGCCATCTGCTCTGCAGCTGGCTATCATGAGGGCTGCAGCTTGGAGCTGCTGGAAAATAGAAACTTGCTCACTGATGAAGAGATTGGGGACGGTCTGACAGCACGGCATCCTTCATCAGAGCCATGGCCTGTGTGGCCTTCCTGGGCTGGCCCAGGGCAGGATCTGCTTCTCAGGGACTAGAGCAATGGCAAGATTTTACTTTCTTTAAAAACAACTGGTTACCAGCTATGAAGCAGAAGGCTCTTCTCTTTGCATTTAGCGAAGAGTCATTGATGCATTCAGCTTGTCTTGTGTGCTAAGCATGTATAGAAACTGTTCCAGGCAGTGGCATAGTCACTGTTGCAGGTAGTGATGTCTTGAGGACGAGCAGCACAGACTGGGTGTCCACTTTCGTGAACCTTTGTCCTGGGGTAAGGGGCGGGACTGACAACAAACAAGCAAACAAATAATGAATTCAAGGCAGTGATTACAATGAAAATAAAGTGGGCCAGTGTGACAGAGAATGACTGGGTCAGGTGGGAAGATCAAGGTGCTGGAAGGACTGGTGTCCTCTGTGGCCTCTGTCCTTATGATATGGTTTGGATTCGCGTCCCTGCCCAAATCTCATGTTGAATTGGAGGAGGGGCCTGGTGGGAGGTGATTGGATCATGGAGACAGATTTCCCCCTTGCTGGTCTCATAATAGTGAGTGAGTTCTCATAATATCTGATCATTTAAAAGTGTGTGGCACCTCCCCATTCTCTCTCTCTCTCTGTCCTGCTCCGCCATGGTAAAACGTGCTTGCTTCCCCTTCACCCTCCACCTTGATTCTAAGTTTCCTGAGGCCTCCCAGTCACGCTTCCTGTACAGCCTGTGGAACTGTGAGTCAATTAAACCTCTTTTCTTCATAAATTACCCAGTCTCAGCTAGTTCTTTATAGCAGCGTGAGAACAGACTAATATAAAAAAAATTGGTACCAGGAGAGTGGGGTACTGCTATAAAGATACCTGAAAATGTGGAAACAACTTTGGAACTGAGTAATAGGCAGAGGTTGGAACAGTTTTGAGGGCTCAGAAGAAGGCAGGAAGATGTGGGAAAGTCTGGAACTTCCTAGAGACTTGTTGAGTGGTTTTGACCAAAATGCTGATACTGATATTGACATGGTTTGGCTCTGTGTCCCCAACCAAATCTCATCTCCAATTGTAGTCCCCACATGTTGAGGTGGGGGGTCCTGGTGGGAGATAACTGGATCATGGGGGCAGATTTGCCCCTTGCTGGTCCCATGATAGTGAGTGTGTTCTCATGAGATCTGATTATTTAAAAGTGTGTGGCACCTCCCCATTCTCTCTCTCTCCTGCTCCACCATGGTAAGACGTGCTTGCTTCCCCTTCACCTTCTGCCACGATTCTATGTTTGAGGCCTCCCAGTCATGCTTCCTGTACAGCCTGTGGAACTGTGAGTCAATTAAACCTCTTTTCTTCATAAATTACCCAGTCTCAGCTAATTCTTTAGAGCAGTGTGAGAATGGACTCATACCTTGGCTGGCAGATGGCCACGCCCTTGCTATTTCCATGATTATCCCTTTGTGTCTCTTCCTCTTCTTACAAGGACGCCACTCATATTGGGTGAGGGCCTACCCCAATGGCCTTATTTGAACTTAATCACCCTTTTATAGACTATCTCCAAATATTGTTACAGTTTGAGCTACTAGGGGTCAAGACTTCAACATATGATTTTTTTGTGTGGGCAGGGGGCACAATTCAGCCTGTAACAGGTTTTTAGATAGTATGTATTTTTAGATAGTAGGGAAGAGGAGAAGAAGATCAGTTTGCTGTGGACCTAAGAATAGAAGAGGTCATGCTGGCTTCTGATCCTAACCTCCTGGGGGTAACTTAAGAACAGATCTGTAAAAGCAGTAAGCCTTGCTTCTGGTTTGTCAGCCCAGCCCCTGAAGGCAATTTGCTTCCTCATCCCGGTGCTTTACCCGGAGTGGTAAGTCATGCAGACGCAACACGGTTCTTCCTCACCATCAGGGAAAACACACCAAGAGCCTAAAGAAACAGGAGTAGCCCTAAGCAGTGCTTCCCTTTGGTTAGATTTCTTTATAAAATGTTTGCATTTTAGTGGCCAGCACCAAAAGTTTAAGAAACGGAACTTCCAGATGCACCAGAGAAGGACCAGGAATGTGGCTATAAGGTTCAGATAAGCATGTGAGATAGCACTCAGAGAGCTGCTCTTTGTGAATGCAGGGTCATCAAGGTGCTGAGAACCAGGTGCTGTCAGCAGATACCACACATAAGGCCCAAAGGGTCTCCTCAAGCACCTAGAACAGTAGCCCAGAGGAAATGCACTGGTGAAGATTCCCCCAATCAGGAGAAAGGAGAGAGTCAGACACACTGTTTCCATCATTTGGGGAGATGTTATATTCAATTTGCTGGACAGAGAGGACAATAAACAATCAGATAGAGCTGGGGACTCTAAAATCCTAGGTAGAGTCTGATATCTCCACTGTTGGATGTGGCAAGAAACAACAACAAAAAAAAAGCTGTTTAGAAGTACCAGTGGGGTAGAAACTGTCAAATCCCTCAGTTCCACTGCCTTTGCCTCCTGGGCATAGAACAAGCCTGCGTTTCCCATCCTCCTCTGCACTGGGGGAGCACGTGTCTATGTCCAGCCAATGGAATGAGGGAGGAAGTGAGGTACAGTGCTGCCCAGCTTGGGGCATCGGCAGTTTGTTTGCAAAATGGCTTCCATAATTCCTCTTCCTGCTTCCTCCCACACAGTTCCTGGTTTAACCATGTGATTTGTTTTGGCCAATGGGATAATAGTAACTGTGTTAGAAGCAGAAATTGAAAAAATTTTCCAATTTTTTTCTTTGGGCTTGCCCTCTTTTGTGGCTGGAATTCTTCTCCTCCATGTGAACAAGTGGAGGCTGGCATTCTGGAACAGGAAGCACAGGGACAGAGGCCCAGCCATCCCTGCTGAAGCCCTGGATAAGTGAGCAGATTCATTCTAGACCAGCCAGCCTCAGCTCAGCCAGCCTGACCACAGCAATCACCCAGGAAGTCCACAAAATTGTGAGAAACATTATGTATTTATTGTTTTAAGCCACCAAGTTAGGGGTAGTTTAATGAACAGCAAAATAGCCATAAAAAACTCCTGCACAATGTTCTATGTTTGCTCCTTCCCCATCCGCAGAGAAAAAACTCTGAAGATCTGGGGGAGGGAAGAGCTAAAACATGAAAAAAGCCTAGTCCCTGAGTGACTGTGTGGAGCAGAGTGTCCCTTTTTCTCCCCAACGCCCCCAACTCACTCAGCAATATAACATGAGCAAGGAATAACTTGGATTGTGTCAAGGCCCTGAAATTTGAGGATACTCTGTTATAGCAGTCAGTCTACTTGGTTAATGTACTACCCACTTCCTAGAAACTGACATCTGCCAACACACTTGTGGAATGGTCCATATTCCCAGACTACCGCCACTGGTAGCTAAGAAGAATCCTCATCCTCAAGACTTGACTCTGTGCAGCCTCTGTGTAACTCTCATTCACTTTTCCATACATTCATTCAATAAATACTAGTTGCTAAGAAATGCCAATCACCTGGTGCCAGCAGCCAAGACAAGAGTGGTCCCTGTCCTTAAGGCACTTGTAGTCTAGTAGCAGACTAAGGAGGGGAGGACAGTCACTAAACAAATAATCCCACTGCAGGCTCCAGGAGGAGAAGGAGGCCATATCTATTTTGCATACAATTGCATCTGCAGCCCTCTGCTCGATGTAAGGCACAAAATAAGGGTTTAATAAGTTGTTGCTGAATTCATAAGCACAAGTCAATATTTAATTACAAATGGTGATACGAACTGTGAAGGAAAGTTTAAGGCGCCAGGAAAGACTATAAAAGGGGGGATCAGAAAAGTTGTCTCTGAGGAAGTAACACTTAAGCCAAGAGCTGAAGGAGGGAGAAGGAAAGGAGGGCAGTAGGGAGCCAATGAATAGTAGAGTGAGAGACGCTTTGAGGCAAGGGAAATAGCTTAGGCAAAGGCCCTGAAATATAAAGAGGCTGCTGCTGAGTTAGAGCAACCAGAAGACCAGCATGGCCAGACCATGGTGAGTGAAAGAAGTGGGATAAAATGGCGAGAGCAGTAGATAGGATCTGTTACATAGATCCCTGTAGGCCAGGTTAGATTTATGTTTTAACAGCTTTGTTGAGGTATAGTCTACATGCTAAAAAAAGCTTATCCACTTTAAGTGTACAGTTCAATGAGTTTTGATAAATGTATACTGTCATGCAACCACCAACACAATCAAGTTTTAGAACGCTTGAATTACCCTCAAAGTTTCCTTCATGCTCTTTTGCATTCAGTCCAGATCCCTACCTGACCCCAGGCAAACAAAGGTCTGCTTTCTGCCTAATTCAGCCTTTTCTAGAATTTAATAAAATAGATTGGTACAGCATGTAGTTTTTATGCCTGGCTCTTTTACTCAGCAAAATAACTGTTTAGATTCATCCATATTGCTGTGTGTATCAGCATTTTTTCCCCTGCTATTGCTGAGTAGTATTCCATCATATGGACATGTGACATTTAGTTTGTTCATGCACCAGTTAATGGACATTTGGATTGCTTCTGCTTTTTGGAATGCTACTATATGCATTTATGTACAAGTCTTTTTATGAATATATGTTTTTATTTCTCTTGGATAGATACCTAGAAGTGGAACTGCTGGGTCATATGATAAGTCTAACTATGTAAGAAACTACAAAACTGTTTTTCTGACAATTTTGCATTCCTAGCAGCAATGTTTGAGGGTTCCAGTTGTCCCACATTTTTGTCACAACTTGATATTTTAATTCATTTTAATTGTTGCTACTCTACTAGGTCTGTAGTAGTTTCTCATTTGTGGTCATAATTTGCATTTTCTAAAGACCAATGGTATTGAGCTTTTCTTTTCATGTGTTTACTGGACATTCCCATATCTTGTTTTGTGACATGCCTCTTCAAATCATTTCTCCATTTCTATTGGGTTATTTTTCTTATTGAGTTATAAAAAGCTTACCTTTTTATTGTTTGCTTTTGAAGTCTAATGTATCCATTGTTTTCCTTTAGAATTCACGTTTTAATTACTATTGTCAGTTTTTGAAGAACCATGCAAGGTGATTACAGTGGTTTTTTTTGTTGCTTTATTTTACATTATTTTTTATTTTTATGTTTGGTCCAGGGAGTACATGTGCAGGTTTGTTACATAGATACATTGCATGCTGCTGAGGTTTGGTCTTCTAATGATACCACTGCCCAAGCAGTGAACACAGCATCCAATAGGTAGTTTTTCAAACTCTTCCCCCCTCCCTCCCTCTCCTCTTTTGGAATCCCCAGTGTTTATTTTTCCCATCTTTGTGTCTGTGTGTACCCAATATTTGGCTCCCACTAATAAGTAAGAACATACAGTATCTGTTTTTCTGTTTCTGCATGAACTCACTTAAGATAGTGGCCTCTACCTGCATCCATGTTGCTGCAATGGACGTTATTTTGTTCTTTTTTATGGCTACATGCTTTTTATATCTTATCCAAAAAAACTCATCTTATCCCCCAAATCATAGATTTTATCCTATGTTTTCTTCTTAAAGATTTATTATGTATCTCTTATGCATAATTTGTTTAGTTTATTTATTATTTATTTTTTATTTTTTTATTTTGAGATGGAGTCTCGCTCTGTTGTCCAGGCTGGAGTGCAATGGCGCGATCGCGGCTCACTGCAGCCTCCACCTCCAGGGTTCAAGTGATTCTCCTGCCTCAGCCCCCGAGTAGCTGGGACTACAGGTGAGCACCACCGCGCCTGGCTGATTTTTGTATTTTTAATTGAGAGGGGGTTTCACCATGTTGGCCAGGCTGGTTTCGAACTCCTGACCTCAGGTGATCCACCCGCCTCGGCCTCTCAAAGTGCTGGGATTACAGGCATGAGCCACGGCGCCCCGGCAATTTGTTTAGTTTCATAATCCATTTTGAATGTATTCTTGTGCCTAGCGTGAGATATGGGTAAAGGCTTATTTTTCCCATGTGAATATTTTATTATTCCAGCACCATTTATTGAAAAGATTATCCTTTTTCCTTTTGAACTACCTTGGCACCTTTGTCAAAAATCAACTGACCATATATGTATCTAGTTTTAGATGTTCTATTCTGTTCCTTTCATCTATATGTTTACCCTTATGACAATCCCATGCTTTCTTATTTACAATAGGTTTAGAGTAAACCTTTAAAATCAGATAATTTAAGTCCTCTGACTTTTTCTCTTTTGCAATTGTTTTAGCTATTCTTTGCTTCTCCGTATAAATTTTAGAACCAGCTTATAATTTCTAAAGAAATTCTTGCTGGGATTTTTATTGGGATTGTATTGAATCTACAGACAAATTTGAGGATGACTGCCATCTTAATAATATTGAGTATTCTAGTTCATAAATATGATATATCCCCCATTTTATTTAGATCTTTTAAAATTTCTTTCATCAATGTGTTTTAGATTTCAGAACATAGATCTTGAACTTCTTTTTGTTAAATTTATTCCTCAATTTTTTTGTTTGAATGCTATTTCAAATGGAATTGTTTTATTGTATTTTAGGAGTGTTTACTATCAATATATAGAAATACAATTAATTTGTGTATATTGAGCTTGTATCCTATAACCTGGCTAAATTCACTCATTAGTCCTGGTAGCTGTTTGGTAGATACATTAGGAATTTCTACATAGATAATCATGTTATCCACTAATAAGACAATTTTACTTCTTTCCAATCTGTATGTCCTTTATTTCTCTCTTTCTTTATTGCACTTGCTAGGATATCCAGTCCAATATGCACAGACATGGCAACAGTGGACATCTTTGTCTTGTTACTCATCTTAGGGAGAAAGCATTCAGCCTTTTAAGTTTTGTGTTAGCCATAGCTTTTTGGTAGATGTTTTTTATTATCTACAAATCCTCTACTATGAGGGACTTACCTTCTATTGGTTGTTTGCTGAGAGTTTTTGTCATAAATAGATGTTGAATTTTATCAAATACATTCTCTGCATCTATTAAGATGATCGCATGTTTTATCTCCTTTATTGTATTAATATGGTGTATTGCATGAATTTTATTTCTGGGATATACCCCACTTGGTGACTGTATATTATACTTTTTATGTGTTGCTAGATTCAAGTTGCTAATACTTTGTTAAGAATTTTTAGATCATATTTGTCTTAGTCTGTTCAGCTGCTATAACAAAATACCTTAGACTGGGGAATTTATAAACAACAGAAATTTATTGCTCACAGTTCTGGAGGCTGGAAAGTTCAAGATTAAGGCACCAGCAGATGTGCCTTGCAATGTTTGGAGAGGAGCCATTCCTCATAGATGGCGCCTTCTGTGTTCTCATATGGCAGAAGGGCAAAAGACTCCCTCAAGCCTGTTTGATAAGGACGTTAATCTCATGACCTAGTCACCTCCCAAAGGCCCTATCTCTTCATACCAATACACTGGGGATTAGATTTCAACACAAACTTTGGACAGACAAGAACATTCAGACTATAGCAATGTTCAAGAGGGACAATGAGTTGTAGTTTTCTTTTATTGTGATACCCTTGTCTGACTTTGTTATCAAGATAATACTAACAAAAAATGAGTTGGGAATTTTTCCTTCCCCCTGTTTTTTGAGAGACTCTGGGTGAGATTAGCATTGGTTGTTCCTTACCTGTTCGATATGCTTGACAGGACTCACCCATAAAGCCATCTGAACCTGAACTTTTCTTTATGGGAAGGTTTTTAAATACGAATTCAATTTTTTTTTAATTATAGGGCTACTCATATTTCTATTTCTTCATGAATTCTACTTTTTTTTTTTTTTTTTTTGAGACAGTCTCGCTCTGTTGCCCAGGCTGGAGTACAGTGGTGCGATCTCAGCTCACTGCAACCTCCGCTTCCCAGGTTCAAGCAATTCTCTGCCTCAGCCTCCCGTATATCTGGGATTACAGGCGCCCACCACCACACCTGGCTAATTTTTGTATTTTTAGTAGAGACAGGATTTCACCATGTAGGCCAGGCTGGTCTTGAACTCTTGACCTAATGATCCACCCATCTCAGGCTCCCAAAGTGCTGGGATTACAGGCGTGAGCCACCGCGCCCGGCTATGAATTCTATTTTCTACTTGCTGTTTGCCTTGTTAGGTTTTGGATTTACTTAGGACTTTGTTATCCCTTTCTTCCTTTCTGTGTCTCCCTTTTGGAATGAGAATGTCTGTCCTATGTCTGCCCTGCCATTGTATTTGAGAACACATAACTTGTTTAATTTCATAGGCTCATATGTGCTTCAGGATGAATCATAGTTTGAGTCTCACTCATATCTGCTTTAGATGATATTTAGATGAGACTTTGGACTTTGGACTTTAGACTTTTGAGTTAAGGCTGGAATTAAGACTTTTGGGGTTACAGGGATGGAATGAATGCATTTTTCTTGTGACAAACAAATGAATTTTGGGAGGCCTGGAGCTAGTATAGACCCTTTTAGGGCTCTGTCACACAAGACTGTCCCATTTCAGATGTCAGTCACAAGTCTGAGCGGCCCAAACTTCTGACCAACCAGCTATCAATCGGGGGTTCCCACAACCCCTTCCTTGGCTTACATAATTTGCTAAAACTGTTCACGAAGCTCACAAAAAGGAAACATTTGCCTATGCTTACCAGTTTATTATAAAAGGTACAAGTCAGGAACAACCAGATGGAAGAGATGCCGAAGGCAAAGTGTGGGGGAGCAGCGCAGAGCTCCCGTGCCCTCTATGGGTGCACCATGCTCCCAGCACCTCCATGTGTTCACCAACTGAGAAGCTCTCCAAATCCCGTCTGTTTAGTATTTTTATGGAAGCTTCATCACACAGGCATGAACAATTAACTCAATCTCCAGCCCCTCTCTCCTCCCCAAAGGACGGGGATTGAAGCTAAAAGTTCAAAGCTTCTCATCACGGCTTGGTCTTTCTGGTGACCACTCCCAATCCTAAAGCTATCCAGGAGCCCACCAAGAGTCACCTCATTAGAACAAAAGAGGCTCCTATCACCCAGCCAAATCGAAGGGACTTATGAGCTCTGTGTCAGGAACTGGGGTCAAAGACGAAATGGTAGGACAGAAGATGCTCCTAGCACCCTTACTATTCAGGAAATCATAAAGGTTTTAGGAGGTCTGTATCAGGAGCCCAGGGATGAAGACCAAATATATATTTCTTATTATATCCAAAATCACAGAATACCTCCAGGCAGGAAGCCCACAGATCACCATTCTTAGCAAATGCTGTAGCAGTTTCATGAGTAAACTCTTCTCAAATTTTGCCTTGTCTTTGATCATTTTCTAATGGCCTGAAATGACTGTCTTTAATCATTTTGTCCATTTTTTTGCTTACTTTCTGCCAAGGGAAATCCCTTGACTTCCTCATACAACCAATACCAGAAGTAGATCCCCCAGGTTTTACTCCATCTAGACCAGGAAGCCACTAAAAGGAGTCAAGCTGCAAAGTACCAGGAATCAGCTTTCTATTCCTGTATGCTCACTGTGCCTACTGTGGGAGCATCAGTTGGTAGGAGAGAGTTCCAGTCAGAGGCTTTCAGCGGTAGGTCCCAGGAAGCAATGAAAGAGATAAGTTGTCAAGTAACTGAAAAGTCCTGTGCAGCTTGGGCCAGATATTCATGACATCCTTCAGAACAGCAGCTCTGAGGTGCCACTGGATCTGTCTCACGGTACTGTCTTGGTCCTCAAGCCCTCGTGGTAGTGAGAGGTCTGTCAGTAGCTTCTAGACTCTAGAGGCTTCCTCACTTACATCCAAGGAGAGGGAACTTCTCTTTCCTCAGCCACTGAACGAAAGCCTTGGGCTTGCCTCTGCTTGGACTGATATGCTCACTCCTGAACTCATCACCATGGCCCAAGGAATTCAATGTGCAGACTGGCTTTCGCTGCTCAGGTTCGAGCCCACTCAAGCCCCGTAACTAGGAATGTCTGGGTCCTGTTAGGAAAGGGGAGCGGCTGCATGGAGGCTGAGGAGGTGGTCTGGGAGGCCTGCTCCAGGGCACAAGAGAGAAGCCCTGATCTCACTCTTCATTACTAAATGTAGCAGGTGGCTCGGGCTAACCTAATGAAATTCCAAGCACTGGGTGCCTTAAACAGAGAATTATTTTCTCATAATTCTGGAGGCTGGAATTCCAGGATCGAGGTGCCAGCAGGGCTGGTTTATGGTGAGGCCTCTCTCCTCATTGGCGGAGCGCACCTTCTCCCTGTGACCTCACATAGTGTTTTCTCTGCGCGCCTGCAGAGAAAGGGCTCTGGTGTCTCTCCTTCTTCTTCTAAGGATATTAGTCCTGTTGGATGAGAGTCCCATCCTTATGACCTCATGTAACCTTTGTTACCTCCTTACAGGCCTTTCCTTCAAATACTGTCACAGTGGGTGTGGTGGGGGGCATAATTCAGTCCATAACACCAGAAAAGGGGCAAAGCTTTGCAACTCCGCCTGCCCTACTCAGTTCTAGCCAGCAGAGCTGCAGAAAGATCACTGATGAGACTGAACTCCAGCCCAAAGGTTCTGCACTGGCCCTGACAGGAAAGGAGACAAGGGAGGGTCACACACCCCAGCAGTTCTATTATATATCCCACTCAGCTAAGATGGAAGACTTGGAAAAATAAATGTCTCATTGGTAATGAAAGGATTAGGATAGTGGTTGTCTGCTAAGACGCAAATGCAGTGGCCACATCCCAAGAACTGTGCTTTTAAGCTCCAAAGCAATCAAAGTCAGGGGAAAATGGTCATTGAAAATGAAAAATAAAACCATGTCTGAAAAATAACCCAGACCCGATGCAGTGCCTTACTCCTGTAATCCCACTGCAGAGGCAGGAGGCTCACATGAGGCCAGGGTTTCCAGACCATCCTGAGTAACATAGTAAGACTCCCTCTCTACAAAAAATTTAAAAAATTAACCAGGTGTAGTGATATGTGCCTGTAGTCTCAGCTACTTGGGAGGCTGAGGCAGGAGGATTGCTTGAGCCTGGGAGGTCGAGGCTGCAGTGAGCCATGATTGCACCACTGCACTCCAGCCTGGGTGGCAGAGTGAGACCCTCTCTATAAAAAACAAAAAGTAAAGAATAAAGAATAACCCAATATTAAATCCAGGAAATAGGAACTTATAAATATGATTGGACTTTCCCTCCTGCAATGTGTTGACGTGTTAGCCCCAAGGACTGTTCTCCACATCACGGAAGCATGGATCCCGTACAGCCCCCACCCCCTCTCTCGGCATCTTCTTCCCCATTCTCCCCAAGTGCTGAATGCAGGATGTATCCTTCCCTGACTGCAGAAATCTCTCCACACCTCCTTATCCAGGCTTGCCCTGCAGGACAATGGTTCTTCCTCCTCAACACGTCACCATCCTGCTGTCCACACAACTCCCAGCCTCCCAGAGGCCTCAGGGAACAGAACTGTCACCCTGAGAGATGTCCACCCGACAGGAGCCTCTGTGGCTGGAGACGTTCAAGCCAGGTAGTGTAGATTCTCACTATTCATCGTAGTGACCGTGTAGAAGTCACCACGGACACTGAATTAGGAAACACTGAACCTCTGCTCCACGGGGAAATATGTGCATATATTCAGTATACACTTATCTCACACACAGAGTCAAGATTAAATCCTAAGACAATGCACCCAAGTAGATTCTATTTTATTTTAGAAGAGAAAAAAAAATGAGGTTCAGAAGAGTTAAGTGACTCAGCAGAAGCTGCCCCACTAACAGGTGCCAGAGTTAGGATTTGACCCTGTCCAACTGGCCCAGAGCTGGAGCTTCCCTCCCATCTCCCCCTACAGGCCATCTATGTATGAGGCTGAAACAACTGGGCAGAGTATGGCCTGCTTCAACCTCAGGTGGAAACATGCATATTGGAGACCTCAGAATTTTCACTGTTCTGTGTGTGTCTACTCAAATGACCACTAATTGTCCCAAAGTATTGATTTGGAGGTTACAAATAAATTTTAGCAAATAGGTAAATTTTCAAATATGGAACATGCAACTGTACTTTTCTGCCACCATGTCATAGCCTGAACAAAAATCAGCCTCGTCAGGATGGACAATCTGTAAGGGTGGCTGCCCCGAGTTTGCTCATTCAAAGCTAGGACCTGGGTGTCAGACCCAGGCATCTACCACGTTGGTTCCTCACTGCTATAGCTTGAATGTTTGCCCCCTCTAAAACCCATGTTGAAACTTAATCCCCAGTGTAACAGTATTAGGAGGTGGGGCCTTTAAGAGGTGACTGGGTCATGATTCACCCATTTATGGATTGAAGGATTTGTGGGTTATCATGGGAGTGGACAGGTGGCTGTATAAAAAGAGGAACAGACCTGAGCAAGCACTCTCAGCCCCCTTTTCATGTGATACTCTGAGCTGCCTTGGGCCTCTGCAGAGGCCCCACCAGCAAGAAGGCTCTCACCAGATGCAGCCCTTCAACTTTGGACTTCCCAGCCTCCGGAACTGTAAGAAATAAATTGCTTTTATAAATTACCCAATCTCAGATATTCAGTTATAGCAACAGAAGATAGACTAAGACGCTCACTGACCACAAAATACAAGGACAGAAACTGCATCCCTTGCCCATCACTGCCTCCTGAGCAATTGGAAGTAAGCACATGCCAAAGAGTAGACAGAGGAAAATGAAGGATCCAAATCTTTAACTCAGATCTTTAATCTTTGTTATAAAGATTAACAAAAGATTTGATGAGCACACCTGACTGCTCATTCTAAATTGAGATCCAAGGCAGACACATCTAAGAATGAAACCGAGTGGGTCTCCTTTTCATAATTCATTCATTTGGAGTCTGTATTAGTCCATTCTCACACTGCTATAAAGAACTACCTATGACAAGTTAATTTATGAAGAAAAGAGGTTTAATTGACTCATAGTTCCACAGGCTATACAGGAAGCATGGCTGGGAGGCCTCAAGAAACTTACAATCATGGCAGAAGGTGCAGGGGAAGAAAGCATGTCTTACCATGGTGGAGCAGGGGAAAGAAAGAAAGAGGGAGAAGGGGGAAGTGCTACATACTTTCAAACAACCAGATCTCATGAGAAGTCACTCACTATCATGAGAACAGCAAGGGGGAAGTCCACCCCCATGATTCAATCACCTCCCACCAGGTCTATCCTTCAACACCTAGGGTTTACAATTTGACATGAGATTTGGGTGGGGACACAGAGCCAAACCGTATCAGAGTCTTTTCCCCCTAAGTATGTAAGTAATCCACTCTCAATATTGAAAACTTTTTTTAAAAAAAAGTAAAACCAAAAAACTATCAAAGCTTTTTTTAACTTCTGACTTCTTATATCTTTTGCTCCTGTTTAATGAGTTCCCTATCACCTAAAAACAACGACCAAAATTTAAGCAAATATTCTTTCAATGTTTTTTTGCCCACAGCATTTGCAGTGGTGACTGAGGCCTGTTTTCCTCATAAATCCCCGATCCCCATGCCTCTCTCTGGCATTCCCCAACCCATGCCATGTAAACAGATGACACCCCAAAGTCTGGAGAATAGGAGTTAAACTCTGGGCACTTACAGTCCCAAGATGTGAGGTCTTGGTCTACACAGAAAGATGAGAAATACAAGATCAGTCTGAACCAGTTCCTCCCATCCCCAGAGATGGGATTAAAGGATGTCTGGACAAAGAATAGGGAGACAAAGAGCACAGGTGTGTTGCTGGGGTCCCTGAGTATACCCTACTTTGGAAGCCAGGACTAGGCAGAGGGTGAGATCATAGAATCCCATGATCAGAGGACAGAGCCCAGCAAAGTGTCTGACCCCAGAATTTGCATCAGACATGCTTATAATTGAATTATACAAGAAACAGAATGGGCTCCCTGCAGTGGGAGCAGAAGAAATACCTTCCTGTGGTGTCAAGAAGCTAAGCCTGAAATGGTCCTCACTGTCCCTGGACACCCCTCAGCAAGCCAAGCACATCTGAATGCATCCCTCTGTGGCAGAAATAGCCCTAAGAGGTCCCTGAGGTCAGCACTTGGAGAACATGGATCAGTCGCCACAGTGGCAAGAATGGCCACAAGGCTGTGTCCATAGATGCCAACACAAAAGGTTGAAAATGAGCCTTCCCATTGTGGCTTCCTCAAGACTATTGCCCCGGGTCAGTCCCTGACATGGGAGCACACCCAGGGAAAGGGGCCATTTCTGAACTGGCAGAAATCTCTTCCTGTCATGGTGCAACGTGGGCCCGAAAGAGAAGCTAAAATCCAGTTATAGAAAAGTAAAGCACATGTATAGGCCCTCGGGTCTGGGGGGCTGAGATTTGCACCCACTACTCACATATCCAAACACATGACCTTTCTCCTTTTCAAAGATGGTGCCCTCCTTAGACACAGTGTGTTCTGATAGTTCTAATTCCTACTTGCTGATAAATTCCTGAAAATCCTGAAGTGCTGGGGCTAAAATTCTGCTTCTAAACCGTGGGAATCCCCTGGGCTTGTTTTCTTTTCTCATGTTCTCCGCATGTGTCAGCGTCTTGTTTTGGGCCCGACTCCCAACTGCAGAGAGCCCTTACCTTTGCTTGGAGGCACATGGAAGGCAAAGTCTTCCAAGGCTGAGGGTTTTTTTGTTTTCTGTTTTTAGAGTGGGGGTCTCGCTCTGTCTCCCAGGCTGGAGAGCAGTAGCGTGGTCATAGCTCACTGCTTCAAACTCCTGGGCTTAAGCCATCCTCCTGCCTCAGCCTCCTAAGTAGGTAGGGCTACAGGCACACACCACTACACCCAGCTAATTTTTTTATTTTAAAAGAAAATTTTAGGTGGCTCACATCTGTAATCCCAGCACTTTGGGAGGCCAAGGCGGGTGGATCACTTGAGGTCAGGAGTTTGATACCAGCCTGGCCAACATGGCGAAACCCCATCTCTACTAAAAATAGAAAAATTCAGCCAGGCGTGGTGGCTCACGCCTGCAATCCCAGCACTTCGGGAGGCCAAGGCAGGTGGATCATCTGAGGTTGGGAGTTCAAGACCAGCCTGACCAACATGGAGAAACCCCCGTCTCTACTAAAAATACAAAATTAGCCAGGCGTGGTGGTGCATGCCTGTAATCCCAGCTACTCAGGAAGGCTGAGGCAGGAGAATTGCCTGAACCCAGGAAGCGGAGGTTGCAGTGAGCCAAGATTGCGCCACTGCACTCCAGCCTGGGCAACAAGAGTGAAACTTGGTCTCAAAAAAAAAAAAAAAAAAAAAATTAGCTGGGTGTGGTGGCACATGCCTGTAATCCCAGCTACTCAGGAGGCTGAAGCAGAAGAATCGCTTGAACCCAGGAGGTAGAGGTTGCAATGAGCCAAGATCACGCCACTGCACTCCAGTGTGGGCAACAGAGTGAGACTCCATCTCAAAAAATAAAGTAAAATAAAATTCTCTATGATGGGGCTAAGCTGAGAAGAGGTGGTTGGATATTTAGGAGGAAATGGCCTCTGGTGAGTTAGGCCTGCCTCACCCACCTTTACAGAATATTCTTCCAGAAGTGCTGGAGCAGAAGGACAAGAGACAGGACAGCAACTTAAAGGACTAGCAAGGTAGAAAGAAGGCTAGGGGTTTCTAGAACAGGAAAGAAGAAAGAGTCCCATGGAGAGAAAGAGAATGAAGTTTCAGTCAAAAATCTAAACAGATCACGAATTAAAAAGTAGAAATGCTTTTGGGGTTATAAATAACACCTATGATTGCTGAATAAGGATTTCTTATCTCAAAAGTTCAACTCTTTCTGCGAACTTGCAATAACAATTGCACATTTTAATCCTTTAAAGTTCGCTGTGGCTATGAGCAATCAGATGTAAATGGCTGTATTTCCTTTGGAACAAGTACACTTTGAGCTATTTTGGTATCAGTAATGTTTCATATGGGTTTCACAATGTATAGACATAAATATATGAACAATCTCCCAGTTCCTATTAAGAGACTGAACAGATGGCCAAGTTATTAATATGTGGCTTAAACCCAGCACTCAGACGTCTGAGAACACGCATTGGATTCCTGAGGCATCACAGCAATGCTCAGCAGGCTGGCTGCCACATGGTGGCCCGAGAAGCAGGTGCTTGTTATAAACATCAAAGCCCCACATCTGAGCCAATGGAGACACCCCTGTTCAGAGTACTTGCAAGGCAAGACCAACATGTGCGAGCTCAGAGTCCAGCAGTGGCCCATGGCCCCTCAGAAGGCCCTGGAGGTGCCCAAGCTCCACTTGCCCATGGACCCCACCGCAGGCCAGCTCTGGCTCAGTCCCTAGGGCTTGAGCCTAACAGATAGGGCAGGCCATGCTGTCTGCCCATTCTGGGGCCCCTGCCAGGCCCAGTATCTCCTGAAGTTGGAGGCATTCTGGGGCCAAAGAGAGAAGCCCAACATCTCCAGGGGTGAGCCGAGAAACCAACCTGGACTGCCAGAACTGCCAGGCCTGCCTGAAGGCAGGGGTTTTTCTTGGGGGGGGTGGGTTGGCACGAAGTGTTTGCCATCGGGATTATCAGTCAGGCCCAGCAGGTGGAGCCGTCTGGAGTCTAACCTGATGCAGCAGGTAGACACTGCGTGCCCTGGATGGCTCCTTGGCCCTCAGCAGCCTCAGTCAGAGCAACTGACGCTCCCAGAAGACCAGCTTCCAAGTACCATTTTGCTGTCTAAAGCACATTTCTGTGACAAGTTCTGCAACTTTCGGTGTATCTTACTCTTAGCAAAACAACTCCCAAAATCCTTAGTCTAACATGCTCTGAGCCACAGCCCAAATGACCTTGAATTTCCTTTCCAGTACAACTTGAGAGTAGAACTTAGAGCCATGCTCTATGAAGGCTCCCACCCAGTTTTGAAATTGATGCAGCAGGAAACAGGTTCTGGACGAAGACTTTTGAATTCAGACAAGGGCGATGAGTGTCCAGAGAGCCAGGTACGAAGTTCACAGAAGCTGTGATCAGAACACACCCGCAGGACTTGGAGAGATCACAACTCAACAACCTTGTCTAACACCAGTCTGGTTGGCCTGGTGCAAACTGGGCTGGCCAACGTCTGGCCCTCTATGCTGAGCCCACCCACAGTGACTTGAGATGCAGAGATTTGTGATGCCGGTATCTGCTGAGGCAGGGAATCTTGTTCTTTGGGGCCATTTCCCTCCCTGCAAAGTTGTTTCCTCCAGGAGCCCCAGGGTTTCTGTTCCTTCTGGGTTATTCCAGCTGTAGGGCCCCAGAACCATGGCATCCTCTGTGCCATCAGCGCCAGGGGGGACTCCATGTGTCCATAGGTGGTCTTCTATGCCGACGTCTGCTGCCGTAATTCCTAGAGGGTCCAACTAGCCTTGGGCAAAGTCAAATCAACCAGCTGGCCCTGCAAGCTCTGAACACAGAGCTGAGTCTGAATCCACCTCTTTCTTAACGTCCATGAGCCTTGATGCCCTCGTTTGAACAACAGGCCTCGTCTCTAGGCCTGTTTCAAGGATGATATCAAAGGATGACAGAATGCACCATCCCAATATGCCACTTTGGCACAAGGAACATTCTGACTCAAAGGAACTTAGAAAAACCGCCGGTCCAATAAGAGCACTCTGACCCCAACCCCACCCACTTACCACTTTTTTTTTTTCCCTAGAGGCAGGAAATAAAACTCCCATGTGAAAGGCACCCTCCCTTTAGCGGGAGGAAAGGATGATTCTTATCACTAGAAGCGGGGAGTCAAAGCTCCAGAGTATTTTGTACAAACAGACTTTGTGAAATAACTCTTATCTTCCTTTCATTTCCCCACTTATCTTAGTTACTTTTCACAACTGCCTCTCTTTGTTCAACCCAGTAGCTAAGCACTTGGGTTTTGCCACTTCTTTGGGTCTTCATTTTCCTATGGGGACTCTCGTGTACCTGTAAAAATCTGTGTGCTTTCCTCATGTTAATCCTTCTTGTGCCAATCTGATTTCAAGGCCTAGCCGGGGACCCTAAGAGGATGGAAGTAGTTTTGCTTCCCCTACAATATGAAATGACAAATCTAAAACTGTCTAGACAGTATGTCTAGTGCACTGCAGGGAATTAAAAAGCATCAGTTTCCTTCTCCCCTGGTTAATCTCAGTAGCTCCTTTTTAGGATGGTGGCATCCACAAATGGCAATGAAGATGCAGGAAGGAGAGGGAGATTTTGTTTATATTGTTTGTCCTTTTTCCAAATAAGTAAAACTGACATTTCTGGCTTCTAAAGTTAAGATTTCCTACAAGTAACTACACTGAATTGGCTTCATTGAAAACCTTTTATGTGCACTTTCTCTCACAGATTTGTTATAACGAAACCAAAGGCAATACAAATAAATCTGCCGATAACCCTGGATTACTTTTATTGTTAACAGTAATCAAAACGATCGCACTTTCATCTCCCTTCCTTTCCTTTTCTAAGGTGTTAATGAGGAGTGACATCACCCTGGAATTTCACTAAAGATAAAATATAATTTACAGATTATGCTGAGACAAGGCTTCTATTTGTGGTTAATGGAGTTCATTTAAACAGCGCCAGATTGTTCTTGAGTTAAAGAGGTCACCAAATAGGGGCTGGTGATATTTTTCATGTTCAAAATGTCTGTGGTAATTGTATATAATGTGATAGGAGTGGACCACAAATTGGATAACCAGTACTGAGGTATCCTAAAGTCAGATTATTAAATCAAGAAGCTACCCAGAATTAGATGGCATGGCATGCAAATTGAGTTCCTTCTGCCACCAAAGGCTCCCAGCCCAGTCTCATCTATCTAAGCTTTTCTTGAAGCTTGATTTATCAAGAGAGTTTCAATGCTGGAGCCATTTCTGTACCCAAAACCAAGAATTCCAGGCAGTTATCGGTGCTCTCCTTCTCTTTCTCCTTTCATCTTTCCCTACATCCTCCTTCTCTTTGACCCTCTTCCAACCCAAATTAAGACTGCAAGATTTGACCAAGGCTGGTGGCTCACACCTGCAATCACAGCACTTTGGGAGGCCAAAGTGAGAGGATCACATGAGGCCAGGAGTTTGAGGCCAGCCTGGGCAACATAGTGAGACACCATCAGCATGGTGGCACACGTGCAGTCCTAGCTACTCAGGAGGCTGAGGTGGCAGGATCACTGGAGTCCAAGAGTTCAAGGCTGCAGTGAGCTATGATGGCGCCATGGCACTCCAGCCTTGGCAACAGAGACTGTCTTCAATTAATTAATAAAATAAAAATTAAAAGACTGCAAGACTTGAACACAACTCAGGAACGAGTCTCCACTGGCAAAAACAAGATAGAAACTGGATTGGGTAATTTATCATGAATGGAATTCTGCATAAATGTCCTGGCTCACAGTTCTGGAGGCTGGGAAGTCCAAGATCAAGGTGCCAGCAGGTTTGGTATCTGGTGAGGGCTTGGTATCCACTTCCAAGGTGGTGAGGAATTAACTCTCTTCCTCACATGGCAGAAGAGCCAAGAAAGAGCAAGAGGGGGCCGAAATTGCCCTTTCATAACACCACCAATCCCACCGATGAAGGGGTAACCCTTATGGCCTAACCGCCTCTTAAAGCTTCCAGCTCTTAATATCATCACAATGGCAATTAAGTTTCGACATGAGTTTTGGAGGGGACAGACATTCAAACCACAGTGCCATTTGTGTTCATTCTGCTTTTTAGTTTTCTCCAGAAACTACTAGCCTTCAAATTAGTAATTTACTGGCATGAATATAATTACAAATTATATACCTCTAAATAATTATTGATCTGTTACTCATGATTTCAGTATAAAGTATGCTATATACAACTCATTTGACCAACCAGTACATGCTAAGTCCAATGATTGAGCATCAATCCTCATTTTCCTTGGTGTATCAGTTGCACTAAACCCAGGTGAGCCATCCTTCCTGCTTCAACACATTCTTCACCAGGCTTCCAGGAAACTAGGAACCCATGGTTTCATCCTACCTCCCATGGGCTCTTCTCCATCTCCTGTCATCTCCCTGACCATGTGACACTGCAGAGCCCCAGGGTTCATCCCTTGGTCCTCCCTCTGTACTCATTGCCTGGTTATCTCTACCAAGCCCACAGCACTGTATGCGATCTCTTCAGACAACTCCCATTTTTAGCCTCCCCAACTGCCTACTCAACAACTTCACTTGAATGTCTAGTTGACTTCTCAAACTTGATGTATACAAATCAGAATGTCTGGGTTTCTGTCTACAGCATACCCCCATCTCAGCTAAAATAACTCCATTCCAGTTGCTCAGACCACACATTTGATATCAATCTGGTTCCTCCCATTCATACCTACATCTGAGCTGTTAGCAAATCCTATTGGCCAGATTAATCAGAGTGTTTAATGGAATGGTATAGATACAAAGGGTGAATACTATTGGAATACAACTCTTCATGGGTCACTCACATTTCTGCATTTCTTGAGAGCAGAAGTACTCTCTCTTCAAGGCTGTTTGTATAGCAAACAGTCTTAGAAGATAGAGATGCTATCTCCTAGATCAAAGGGCAGATTTGCTATGTGGTAAAATAAGAGAGAAAAGGGCAGGTTTGCTTGTCCGTCATAAAAGATTTGAATTCCCTAAGTTCAAGGTTCCTCAGCTGTGACACAGAGCTCCCACCTGGACTCTTCTTCATCATCCCTGTAGGACTTAGGGGACAAAGGATGCTGACAAAAACATGAAGCACACACTTCTTGCTGTCCTGTAAGAAAATTCTCTGTCTCTAACCCAGAAATGGGTGAAATCTGTCAGTCAGTTTGCAAGTAAGGCACAACCCCAGACCCTTCAGTTCCATGACTTTCGGAGCACAGAGTGGGCTTATAATTAGATATAAAGAAAGCTCACAATGTTTTTAATGTCTTATTCATTAACTGTTACTACCTAATGCTCACACTGAAACTTGGAAGCTTAAGACAACTAGTATTTATTTCTCATGAGTCTGTAGGTTGGATGGGTGCTGCTGCTAGTCTGGGCCATACACAACTAATCTTGGTTCATGCAACTATGTTCATGTGTCTTGAACCATGAACTGGGGCCTGGCTGGTCTAGGATCGTCTTGGTTGGGACAATGTGACCCTCTTCCATGTGCCATTCTTCTTCCATAGCAGATGAGCTATGGAAGTGTTCATCAGTTCCCTTCAGTTCATCAGACCCTTCAGTTCCATGACTTTCGGAGCACAGAGTGGGCTTATAATTAGATATAAAGAAAGCTCACAATGTTTTTAAGGGTATTGTATTTCAGGCTTTCTTCTTTCTATGGATAAGAAAGCTCCTCAGGTGGCAACAAAGGCCATTTCTTTGGAAGCAGGCATGGCATGTGATGAAAAAAAGACATCTCAGAAAAGAGCCAAGAATAAGACTGGAGAGCCACTGCCAGAGAACAGAAACTGGGCTTAATCAAGGAACATCTCTTGTTCCCAGAGTAGGGGGCTGGCAATATTTTCTCACTGAAATTTCAGAACTGTTATGGACCAGTGACTGCTCTATGTGTTCTATTTGTTCCCTTTTCAAATGGAAGCATTTATTGCAGACGACCTGCCTCTGTCCCACCATTGTGTATTAGGTTTGTAGAGTGTAGACAACTTGCCTTTTTAGTTTGTAGGTTTCTGTATCAAGAGAAGATGTGTGTGGGCCTAACCTAGATTACACGATCCTGGACTTCAAGTCTGATATAATGACTGGATGAGACTTTGACTGTCCTAGAATTGGGATGAACATATTTTGCTGGCGGGAGGGCGTAATTGCGGTTAGAGGGCAGACTGTCCTTCATACCTAATTCCTTTTCATGGTGCCTTCCCAAACTGCCTCTGGAGGTGGCCACACAAATGGCTTTGGCCATTGTGACCATGGGAAACTTGATGCAGAGGCTGGAAAAAGCACTTGCATGTTTCTGTCTCCTCTCTTGTTCCTCTACAATCACAAGAAATGTCTTGGCAGGTCTGAGCAGGCCCAGGCTCATCTGCTATGGAAGAAGAATGGCACATGGAAGAGGGTCACATTGTCCCAACCAAGACGATCCTAGACCAGCCAGGCCCTAGTTCATGGTTCAAGACACATGAACATAGTTGCATGAACCAAGATTAGTTGTGTATGGCCCAGACTAGCAGCAGCACCCATCCAACCTACAGACTCATGAGAAATAAATACTAGTTGTCTTAAGCTTCCAAGTTTCAGTGTGAGCATTAGGTAGTAACAGTTAATGAATAAGACAGATAATCATTTTATCTGTCTGGATACTTATACAATGATTTCTATTTTTTATTGATACATAATATTTTACATATTGATGGGGTGCATGTGACATTTTGCTACATACATAGAATGTGTAATGATCCAGTCAGGATATCTGAGGTGTCCATCACTTTAATTTCTCACTTCTGTGTGTTGGGAACAATTCAAGTCCTCTCTTCTAGTTATTTTAAAATATACAATACATTGTTAACTGTAGTCTTTTTTATTGAATGACAGGACCTGCACCTTTTATCTAACTGTATGTTTGTATCTATTAAGCTAGTTCTCTTTATCCCTGCCCCCTCCTACCCACTCACTCTTCCCAACCTCTAACATGTATCATCCTATTCTATATCTCCATGAGATCAACTTCTTTAGCTCCTGCATATGAGCAAAAACAAACGATGTTTGTCTTTCTGTGCCTGGTTTATTTCACTTATAATGACCTCCAGTTCCATCCACGTTACTATAAATGACAGGATTTCATTCTTTTTGTGGCCAAACAGTATTTCATTGTGAATATATACTACATTTTCTTTATCCATTCATCCATTGATGAACACTTACGTTGATTCCATATCTTTGCTATTGTGAATGGTGCTGCAATAAACATGCACGTGCAGTTATCCCTTTGATACACTGATTTATTTTCCTTTGGATAAATACCCAGTAGGGAGATTGCTGGATCATACGGTAGTTCTACTTTTAGTTTTTGAGACATTTCCATACTTTTCCAGTGTTTGTATTAATTTACATTCCCATCAACAGTGTATAAGATTTCCCTTTCCTCCACATCCTCACCAGCATCTGCTATTTTTTGTCTTTTTAATAATAGTCATTCTAACTGGAGTGAGAGGATATCTCGCTATGGTTTTGATTTGTATTTCCCTGATATTTAATGATATTGAGCATTTCTTCATATAACCTATTGGCCATTTGTCTTTTTTTTTTTTTTGAGAATTGTCTACTCATTTTTGGCTTTTTAAAAGATTTATTTTTTTGTTGTTGTTGAGTTTAGTGCATATCCTGGATATTAGTCTCTTATCTGATGAAGAGTTTGCCAATGTTTTCTCCCATTCAACAGGTTGTCTCTTCATTCTGTTGACTGTTTCCTTTGCTGTGCAGAAGCACTTTAAATACAGTCCCATTTGTCTATTTTTTAGTAGTCTATGCTTTTGAGGTTTCAGCCACAAAATCTTTGCCTAGACCAGTCCTAAAGTGTTTCCCCTATATTTTCTTCTAGTAGTTTTATTGTTTCATGTCTTATATTTAAGTCTATAATCCATTGTGAGTTGATTTTTGTATATGGTGAGATAGGGGCCTTGTTTCATTCCTCTGCATATAGATATTTAATTTTCTCAGCACCATTTATTGAAGGTGTCCTTCCCTATTGTATGTTCTTGGTGCCTTTGTCAAACTTCAGTTGGCTATAAATATGTGAACTTATTTCTGGGTTCTCTATTTGGTTCTATTTGTCTATGTGTCTATTTTTATACCAGTATCATGCTGTTTTGATTATCATAGCCTTGTAATATATTTTGAAGTCAGGTAGTGTGATGCCTCCAGCTTTGTTCTTTTTGCTCAGGATTGCCGTGCATACTCTGGCTTTTTGGTTACATACAAATTTCAGGATTTTTGTATTTCTGTGAAAAATGGCATTAGTATTTTGATGGGAATTGCACTGGATCTGTATATTGTCCTGGACAACACGGTCATTTTAACAATATTAATTCTTCTAATCTATAAGATGTCTTCCCACTTGTTTGTGTCCTCTTCAATTTCTTTCATTGGTGTTTCATAATCTCCCTTCTACAGGCCTTTCACCTCCTTGGTTAAATTAATTCCTAGGTATTTTTTTGTAGCTACTGTAAATGGGACTGCCTTCTTTCTCAGCTAGTTCATTTTTGGCGCATAGAAACCCTATTTTTGTATGTTCATTTTCTATCCTGCAACATTACCAAATTTGCTTATCAGCTTTAAGTGTGTATTTTGCTTTGCTTGTAGAGTCTTCTGGTTTCTCTAAATGCAAGATGATGTCATCTGCAAACGGGGACAATTTGACTTCCTCTTAAAAATCTGTATGCCTTTTATTCCTTTCTCTTGCCTGATTGCTCTGGCTCTACCTCCAGTACTATACTGAATAAAAGTGGTAAAAGTGAGCATCCTTCCTTGTCTTGCTCTAGTTCTTAGGGGAAATACTTTCAGTTTTTCCCCACTCAGTATGATGTTAGCTGTGGGTCATATATAGCCTTTATTATGTTAAGGTATGTTTCTTCTGTACCTGGTTTGTTGACAGCTTTTTATCATAAAAGGATGTAGAATTTTATCAAATGCTTTTTCTCCATCTATTGAGATGATCATATGGTTTTTGTCATTCATTCTACTGTTGTGATGTATCATGTTTATTGATTTGTGTATGTTAAACCATCCTTGTATCCTTGGTATAAATTATACTTGGTCATGGTGTATTATCTTTTTGGCATCCTGTTGAATTGTTTGCTAGCTTTTTGTTTTGTTTTGTTCTTTTTGAGAATTTTTATGTCTAGGTTCCTTAGAAACACTGGCCTGTAGTTCTCTTTTTGTGTGTGTGTCCTTGTCTAGTTTGGTGTCAGGGAAATGGTGGTCTTGTAGAATGAGTTGTTTTTTCTTTGATTTTTTTGCAAGAGTTTGAGGAGAATGGGTATTAGTTCTTTATGTGGTTAGTCAAATTGGCAGTGAATTCATTCAGTCATGGGCTTTTCTTTTTTGGGAGGCTTCTCATTACTGAGTTAATCACACTGCTCATTACTGATCTGTTCAGATTTTCTGTTTCTTCTGGAATCTCAGTAGTTGTATGTTTCCAGCAATTTATCCATTTCCTCTAGGTTTTCTAGTTTGGTAGTATATAGCTATTTGTAATAGTCTCTGATGATCTTTTGTATTTCTGTGATATCAGTTGTAATGTCTTTTTCATTTCCTATTTTATTTGGGTCTTTTCTTGTTTAGTCTAGCAAGGGGTTTATCTATTTTGTTTATCTTTTTGAAGAACCAACTTTTTGTTTCATTGACCCTTTCTACGTCTTTAGTCTTTATTTCATTTAGATTTGCTCTGAACTTTACTATTTCTTTCCTTCTAATTTTGGGTTTGGTTTGTTCTTTTCTAGTTCCTTGAGGTGCATCATTGAATTGTTTCTTTGAAATCTATCTACTCATTTGATGTAGGTGTTTATTGCTATAAACTCTCCCCTCCTAGAGCTCCTTTTGTTGTGTCCCATAGGTCTTGGTATGTTGTTTCTATTTTCATTTGTTTCAAAAATTTTATTTCCATATTAATTTTTATCATTCAGGAGGAGCATATTATTTAATTCCCATGTATTTGTATAGTTTCCAAAGTTCCTCTTATTTCAATTTTTACTCCATTGTGGTCTGAGAAGATACTTCATATGATTTCAATTTTTAAAAATTTGTCAAGACTTGTTTTTTGTCCTAACATATGGTCTATCCTGGAGAATGTTCCCCATGTGCTGATGAGAAAAAAGTGTACTCAGCAGTTGTTGAGTAACATGTTCTACAAATATCTGTTAGATCCATTTGGTCTAAAGTCTAGTTTAAATCCAATGGGTTTTTGTTAATTTTGTCTAGATGATCTGAGACTGAGGTGAAGTCCCCAACAATTATCGTGTTGGAGTCTACCTCTCTTTTTAAATCTAGAAATATTTGCTTTATAAATCCGGGTGCTCTAGTGTTGGGTGCATATATTTAGTTGTTATTTCCTCATTAGATTGATCTCTTTACTATTATATAATAACTGTCTGTTTACTGCTTCTGGCATAAAGTCTGTTTTATGTAAGTAGAGCCATTCCTGCTTGAGTTTAGTACCATGTTGACAAAGGGATGCATAGAGAGTTGGTAAAGCATGATTTCTGGGTGTCTGTGTGAAGGTGTTTTGAGAAGAGTTTAGCATGAGTCTGTGGAGTGAGTGGGAAGATTCTCCCTCAATGTCAGCAGGAACCATCCATCCACTGGGGGCCCAGGTAGAAAATGATGAAGAAATGGTGAATTCTCTCTCTCTCCTGGAGCTGGGTCACCCTTCTTCTGCCCTTGAACAGGACATCACAACTCCAGGCTCTCCAGCCTTTGGACTCCAAGACTGACACCAGTACCCCTCCCCAATTACCCCAGGCCCTCAGGCCTTTGGCCTAGGATTGAGACTTACACCATCAGCTTCCCTGGTTCTGAGGCTTCTGGACTTGCACTGGGCCATACTACCAGCATCCCAGGGTCTCCAGCTTGCAGAGAGCCTGTTGTGGGACTTTTCAGCCTCCATAATCAAGTAAGCCAATTTCCCTGGTATCTATATAGATACACAATCATGTTTTGCTTACCAGCCTGAAAAATGTATCGCTAGATGAGTCTGTCATTGCATAAACATCATAGTGTACTTACACAAACCTAGATTCTATAGCCTACTACACACCTAGTCTATAAACATGTACAGCATGTTACTGTACTGAATATTGTAGGCAACTGTAACACAATGGTGAATATTTGCATATTTAAACATATCTTATCATAAAAAAGATACAGTAAACATAAGGTATAAAAGACAAAAACCGGCACACCTATATAGGGCACTTACCATAAATGCAGCTTGCAGGACTAGAAGTCACTCTGGGTGAGTCAGTGAGCGAATGTGAAGGCCTAGGTTATTACTGTCCACTACGGTAGACTTTATCAACACTGTACACAGGCTACACTAAATTTATTTTTTTTAAATTTGCTCTCCAATAATAAATTAATCTTTGCATCCTTTTTTTGTTGTTCACTGTGGCATCCAGTTTCTATTCACAAAGAAAAAGCTCCAATGCACCTTTTAATTTTTTGAAAAATTCCTGATATTACAGAACTAAATTGAAATGTTATTAACATCTCACTCTTACATTTTCATAATAAACAGAAAAATTCATAAGCCAAAAAACAAAAATAGGGAGTGCTGGTCACAGTGGTTCGTGCCTGTAATACCGGCACTTCGAAAGGCTGAGGTAGGTGGATCGCTTCAGCTCAGGAGTTTAAGACCAGCCTGGACAACATAATGAAATCCTGTCTCTCTGAAAAATACAAAAATTAGCCGGGTGTGGTGGCATGCACCTGTGGTCCCAGCTACTTGGGGGTCTGAGGTGAGAGGACTGCTTGAGCCTGAGCGGTCAAGGCTGCAGTGAGCCATGTTTGCCCCACTGTACTCCAGCCTGGGCGACAGAGCAAGACCCTTTCTCAAAAAACAAACAACAACTACAAAAACAGGGGGAAACTTATATTGCTAAATACAATCTCAGCGTCAACACTGGAACAGAGAAAGGAATTAAAACACCTTAATTAAAAAAAAAAGGGTGGATGACAGGCTGGCACAGTGGCTCATGCCTGTAATTCCAACACTTTGGGAGGCCGAAGTGGGAGGATCATTTGAGCTCAGGAGTTCAAGACCAGCCTGGGCAATGAAGTGAGATTCCATCTCATTTTTTTAAAAAATAAAAAATAAAGGAATGGATGAGTGTTAAAAACCAAAAATTTAAAACTATTTAAAACCTGACATGGCTGCCTGTTCAGAAACTACAGATGGATGATGGGTGGTGGTGAACAGCAGAAAGGGGTTATAGTACGTGAATCTGCATTGTTCTAGCTGTTCCCCATGCCACTCATCCTAAGGTGAGCCTGACATTGATTAGCCATTGAGCCAGGCTAATGCTGGCAGCAGATCCAGTGATGGTAACCTGCCTATCAATAGATCCTTCCACTGGGTTCACAATTTTGATCTACGCTGCAGACATCTGATAGATCTCATTTATTCTGGTGCCTTGACACCTGATTATGCAGCCAGTATCATTTGGAATGGTGTTTATGAGAAGTGGTCTGAGCAGATGCATCCAAACCTGCACTGAATCCCAGCGTTGCTATCTACTGTAGGAAAACTAGATTGTTGCATTGTCAACTGGTGCAGCTTGGTCAACTCTAGAAGTGGTCCCTCCAGGTCACAGTTGAGGCACATGGACGAAGTGGTGTGGAGAAAGAAAGCTCACACTGTCGCTGCCTGTGCTGTACCTGTCCTGATCACCTGCAAAGATCACCGGAGAACTGGACAGCTTGGGCCAGTATGGGATGGCCATGCGTTTGGGGGAGACTCCAACATGACCACACAGACCTGTCCAACACACTCAATGATGGACTGCGGAATCCCAGCGATAGTGATGGCTCAGTCAGCAGCATTGGGGAGCATATCCCCTGCCACCTGGACCTGAGCCCTGTACTCTCTCGTATTGCCTTGATCTTGCAACCACCTTTTCCAATGAGCCACACTGACTAGCAGGGACCACCAGCATCAGGGTGACCAGGGGGTCTACTGGCAGCTGTGCTATTGGTCACAGAGCTACTGATATCCTCTTCCAATCTTGCTTTGAAGATGGCACTAGTAGGTCCAGCCAAGATGATAATTCTCTCAGAACAACTCCCTTCTGAGATGCTGATACATGCACCACTCTCCTCATGCATCTTAACTGATTCTCCTCTTTCTGATGATACTGCCAACTTCCTTTCCATGCATAAGTAGCCAGGTGGTGAGAATGACATTTAATCCAATTTCAATCATACCAGTGTCCATATCAAGCAGGGCTATGGGGAGCTGGACTTGGAGTGGTCAAGTCTTTGGCCAGTGGGGATGAAAACCAAGAACTCCAGGCAGGAGGCAACTCAGGGAAAAAGGAGAGCAGGCAGGGTGGGGCAGGGGTAGAACAGGGGTGGGCAGAAAGGCAACGAGAAGGAGGAGAAAAAGTGGTGGAGGAAGAGAAAGAAGGGAGAGACCTCAGGGCAGGTGGGAGAGAGCGCAGCCTGTAGCTGCTCAGGCTGCTGCCTCTGCTGGTGTCAATCTCAGCTTCCTGTAACTTTTCTGCTTTCTAAACTTTTATTTTTTTAACTTTTTGACTCTTTTCTAATAACTTAGCTTAAAACACAAATACACTGTACAGCTGTACAGAAATATTTTTTCTTTATATCCTTATTCCATAAGCTTTTTTCCATTCAAAAGTTTTGTTTTTTGCTTTTTGTTAAAAACTGAGACACAGTACACACATTAGCCTAGGCCTACACAGGGTCAGAATCATCAATATCTCACTGTCTTCCGCCTCCATATCTTGTCCCACTGGAAGGTCTTCAGGGACAGTAACACACATGGAACTGTCATCTCCTGTGATGACAATGTCTGCTTCTGGATACCTCTGGAAGGGCCTGCCTGAGACTGTTTTACAGTTCGCTTTTTTGTTACGAGTAGAAGGAATACACTCTAAAATAGCAAAAAATAGGATGTACATAAACCAGTAGCATAGTCATTTATTATAAGTATTACGTACTGTTCATAGTTGTATGTGCTGGACCTTTAAACTGGCAGCACAGTAGGCGTGTTTTCACCAGCAACACCACAAACACAAGTAACACATGAGCTCTGACCTTAGGATGGCTACCACAGCCTAGGCGATAGGAATTTTTCAGTTCCATACGATCTTATGGACCCCTGTCTACATGCGGTCCGCCAGTGGTATGTCCTTATGTGGTGCATGACTATACACATCCTACTGGTTCTCTCTGGACTGCTCTAATATACTGGGCATATACTGTCTTGTCTGTGTCATCTGTTACTTCTCTATTTCTGTCCTGCATCTTAGGACACCAACTCAAGTTAGTCCTCCACATAATGGCTTTGTACTATACCCTATTTTATTATATATGTAATATATATACAACTTAGATCACATACTACTTGTTGTTATTTTATATAATACAGATTTTAATTTTAAAGTTGAAGTTTTGCTTCTGTTAAAATCTTTTCCATGAAATTTTTTAAATTTCCTTTCAGCTAGCTGCTGCTTCTCATACATCTCATTATTTGCTTTTGGAAAAAGCAGGGGTTCCTGACTTTTAAAAAATAGCTGTTTCAACAGAATGCTCTTCTTCTGCATTTTTAATGCTGTTCTATCCTTCGTATTGCTTGTTTTCTTCAGCTACTCTCCTTTGAATGGGAAACCTACTCAGGCCTGATGTCTGCTTCGGCTAGACTCGAACTCCTGGGCTCAAGCGATCCTCCTGCCCCAGCATCCCAGGTAGCTGGGACTACGGATAAGCACCACTGTGCCAGGCTTGGTATCTGGCCCTAACGTGGCTCTGCTGCACTGACAGCCAACCTCCTGCACCTGCTGCCTGCTTCTTATCACAAGAAGAGGTTTACTCCTGGACAGTCTGAAGCAATTATGATTCTTTCCTTACCAAAATTATTAAAAACTACAATGCCCAGAGTTATCTGCTTCTAGGGTTCTCCCAGGATTACTGCTGATGCAAAACTTGTCCCCCAACTACTTCCACTCTTAGCCATTTGACACTGCCAAGCTCCGTGGTTCTCAAGTTAGCAAGAGGAAGTACAAGAAGGAATGAAGACTGACAGCTCCAGCTGCCCCCAGAGCAGCTCCCCACTCCTTTCTTACCACATCACAGTCAGCATCTTTGACGTGGGGCACACAAAGGTGTGTCAACATGGAAATACCACCTTACAGTTCTTCAAAAGCATTCTTATATCATTATTCTCACAATTCAGCAAAGCAAGCAGAGAATCCTTCATTAAGCAGATGAAAACCTGGACCCCAAGGGAAGTAGATAACCACCCAGGGAGTATTGTCACCAGTATTATCTGTAGTTTACAGCTGAGAAAACTGTTGCTCAGGAAGCTTCAAGGCATCTGCCCAAAGTCACCTGGCCTGTAAGGGCTGGCCTGGGACTGAACATAGTCTGCTTTTCCAAGATCACTCTTCCTTACTTACCACACTGACGCTCAGCACAAGAAGAGGATTAGCTCCAGCTAGGACCAGATTGCAGGTCATATGATATTACCTCAGGGCTCTGCAGGCACATTTCTGAATGAATGAAAACTTTTTTTGCAACAAGGGAAATGCTTAGATTTCTGTCTTCGGGATATATTCATAAACATACTATGCACAAGACTTCCAATACTTGATTATGTAAAGGAAACCAAGTTTACTCAAGAAGGAGTTAGAACACAGTATCTCCTTACCATACTTCTAATCATTACCAAAAACAGTAAATGAACTGGAACTAGAAAATATAAATGGGTAAGTACTCTAAATCTGTAGTATGTAAATGATTCAATAATTAAAAAGGTGAAAAAGAAAGCAGAAGAGATAAGAAGCATTTAACTCCACCATTTTAAAATTTATTTTCATGAATGCAGTTCAGTTTGTGGTCCTGTGAAGTTGTGTGGCTACTCCGGGTTCATGATTCCATTCACACTCCTAATGATAACACATGACTGTAAGAGAACTGCTGACACGCGCAGAGCCAGCCTTGAAAGAGAGCCCTGGGAAAGTCTGGGTGAAGAGGCTATCTGTCAGATATTACTAAAATGTGAGGACATACACATTTCTGTTTCATTTTTAGTAAATATATAATTTTGTTACTTTGTCATCAATTTTTACCCACAAGATAAAAAAAACTGCAGGACTCCTAAAATATCCAGAAACTTTCCACATATTAAGAATCACCAACAGGTCAATGAATAGTTACACCTAATTAACTACACTTTGCCACATGAATACAATCTGCTGATATCTGTAGCTTTGAAAAATCTAACTAAAGTTGGGCACAGTGGCTCACACCTGTAATACCAACATTTTGGGAGGCCGAGGCGGGGGAAATGCTTGAGCCCAGGAGGTCGAGGATGCAGTGAACCATGATAGCACACTGTACTTCAGCCTGGGCAACAGAGCAAGACCCAGCCTCAAAAAATAAATAAATAAGATAAAAATTTAACTATAGTACCTTAAAATATTCAAATACAACAATACTCCCACCTAGTGGATAAAAGGAAAATGCCTGGCTTATTTTGGTTGTGAATAATACCACCATAAATAAGGAATTAAAACTACAATTAATTTTTTACAATTTTATTCCGTTTCATCATTCTCAAAATATATCCCCCAAAAGTAATCTACAAAAGAGTGCAGGCTGCTCCCCTTAAAGGAATGGACAAGTAATATACACTACAAAACAATGTTTAAGATCATGTATAAATGTTACTCTGAATCTCATTTGTTGTCATCAATTTCTTTAGTATCTCAGTGCTTTGGGGAATATTCTGAAAGGAGAGAAAAAAGTGAATACAGTGAGACCCCAGGGATTCAGGCAGAGGCAACACCCCCTCCCCACCACGACCAACAATCTCCACACTCGAGACTTAAAGACAACAGCCATGGGACAGGCGTGGCCTTTACTCTCCTTCTCAACAAAAAGGCAAGTGGGAAAGTCAGTTCAACAGGCCCTTTCCCTGCCACACTCGCCGATGATCTCCTGGCCTCCGATGGTCTCCTGGCCTCTGGAGGAAGTCTATGCTCTAACCCGCCCGACCTTCCCCGCAAGATGTCTTCCTCCCCTCTCCACCAACACCACACTCCTCACGGCTCTCCTCACACTTCCCCACTCTGCTCACACTGCTTCCCTCTGCACACTTCTACCCAAGATTCATCCATCTTTCAAATCCAACTAAACTGCCACACAGGAAGAACTCAAAATAATTCCACCTTATTGAAAATACCACTTTTAAAAGGTCAGAAACAATGAACTGACTCAGGCTGATGTATTTGGTCATTAAGAAAACAGCACCCTGCAGAACCACCATCTTACCCTCCTGCTAATCATTATCTCCAAAGCAAAAATGAAAATGCTGAGTTAAATTTCCCATTGAAAGTATATTCATAAAAGCTGAGTTTCCTTAAGCCCCATATGACAGATGATTTCCAAGTCTCCGAACAAGTCCAAGTGTTTATGACACACCTGTGTGCTACACACAGTCCTACAGCAGTAAACAAAACAGCCCAGCCCCTGCCCACGGGAACTCATCACTGAGTTAAGTGGGATGAGGCAATTGGCTATTTAAACAAACAAGACAATCAGCATATACTTTGAAAGAGATGCTAAAAATAAATTAACTCCATGTGTCAGAAAGATTACCCCGGATTCTAGCTAATTTGCAAGATAAGCTTACAGTATACTAAATCAGAGTTTTACAGCTGTACTCTTCAACAAATGATTATTGACGGCTTTATTCAACATGCCAGGTATGTGGTAAACTTGGGATACCAAAATTAAAAATCGTGGTCCATTACCACAAGGAGCTGACAATCTAGTAACAAACTAATTTATGAGACCTGGGAAATGAGCTACTTCCAACAACTTACCACAAAAGTCTTAAAACTAATGGCCATTCCAGAATAAAACTGGGCTGAGGGACAATGTTGTTACAACCTCTTTCCTTTAAAGAAACCATGCTTAAACCAGAGGCTGTGGACTTCCAAAAAAGTCTCTTAAGAGAAAACAATGGAATCCCTAAACTACCTGAGATTACAGGCAAACATTTTCATGTACGTGTTCCAATTTTTTCAGAAAATGAGCCCAAAGGTATAAACCAAGGGTAAGGAAGAGGTTCATTATGTAATTCTCTCATCTTCACATATACAGTTATCTGTAAAATTGGGTAAATAAATATTATAATAATTTGATCCACACTATACTCAAAAATAACCTTCTCAAAAATTAAATAAAAATTTTTTTAAAAACCTTGCAAAGTAGTTATAGAAACTTATTGAACAGTAAAACCATCTGTCCACATAGACATTTGGGATTTAATTGCACTGCATTAATCTATCATACAAGAACAAAGCATTCGCCAAGTTACAGACGTATACAGAAGAGACGATGACAATCAAATTCAAACTGCCAAACTAGAAAGCTTCACTTTGAGAAGAATGGATCTCCAAGCATTGCTTAGGGTTTAAAATGACACTATACATTTATGTTTGTTACTAAGCTGATTATAACAATGCAGCTATTAATTTAAATGAGTTAAAAACCTTACCTTAACCAAACCCTTCAAGCTTCTGGTAGAAAGTATAGGCTTAAAAGCTTCCACTGTGATTAGGTCTAATTTCATCACATCAGTATAACATAAGTACAGAATTGCTGGGATTTTCCATACTTGACAGTAACTTAGAACTATGAATACACAAGAAAAAAAAAGATATGTTTATTATGTTACTTTTAAATTAAACACCTTTAAATAATAAAGGCTGTTGTTAAAAGTAGTTATCTCAGCTGCCTCTTTCAATCAAGGTATTTACTTCAATTTTGAACCAATTATAATGAAGATTTTCTTTCAAAGTCAATTTATTTTCCTAATAATCTCTTCTTTTGCAAATATTAATTTTATATTTCCTGAAAATACAGCTGAGATGATTTAAGTAGCTGAAAGATTAAAATTCTACTGACTATAATAAAGCATATAAATAACAAATAAATACAAAATGCATAAAGTGAAATATTTAGCCACTTCTCATTCTAGTAAACATTGGAAGCAAAAAGAAACCCCAACCAAACCCTATTTTAATACAGTTCATATAATAAATAACAATTATGTAATATATTACCCACTGAAAAGTAAATGGCAGTCTCTTTGTCATATGATGGCAGATGTGAGTGACAGTAATAAAAAAAATTAAAGCAACTATCAAGATTCAATATTCAAAACTTGTTTTGATAATTAAAATGTACTTTATCAACTTTTCATGCACCAATAATTTATATTTAACACTGGCTTGCATTCTGAATAATCAAAGACCAAAAAGAAACACAGCATGTCTGAAGTCTAACAGTTAAGAAACATGAGCTCCTCAAATAACTGTGTCTGGAAAATCTGAAAACTCAAACTAAATATACTGCACTTGTAACTACAGATATTGAGGACTAACAGCAACATATTGGTATCAATCATCATTAATAAACTACCTCAAAAAGACCTCTAATGGTGCAAGTAGTACCAATAAAGCAGTAAGATAGAACGTAAATGTTACAAATTTTAATACCACCTGCTGCAGGAAGGTCGTGTACTATATTCGGTTGTTCTAGCAATGGACAACACGCCGAGTCTTTGAAATTCTGTGTTTTTAGGGCTTTCAGGAAAGGAGAAGGAAGGCTGCCAGTGGATTCTGAGGTTTTATAATCGGTAACATGTCGACATGTGAGAATAGTTATCTGCATGTTCTTCCTTGGACAAGAGCCAAAAACCTAACAGAAAATTTATTTCAAATTAAAAAAACATATAATTTTGTAACAGAATGGAAACATTCCTCTAGGTATTCACCTAACACCACAGACAATAACAGCATGCCTAGCAGGGGTGGGAGTGTGCCTTGGAGAAACAGAACACACCTGCTGTCTCAACCTGGGTTTGATCTTGGTTCTGCTTTCTCGGTGGGCAATTTTTCCAAGTCACTTTCCTCATTAGTGAACTAAGGTGATATAGTTTAGATGCCTGTCCCCTCCAAATCTCATGTTAAAATGTGATTCCCAATGTTGGAGGCCGGACTTGGTGGGAGGTGACTGGATATGGGGGTAGATCCCTCACGAATGGCCTAGCACCACCCTGTTGGTGATACGTGACTTCTCACTTCTCGCTCAGTTCATGCTAGAGCTGGTAGTTCAAAAGAGGCTGGCTCCTCCCCTCTCTCATGCTCTCGCCATGTGATCTGCCTGCTCCCCCTTCACCTTCTACCATGATTGGAGGCTCCTGAAGCCTCAGCAGAAGCCAAGCAGATGCCAGCACCATGCTTCCTATACAGCCTGCAGAACTGTGAATCAGTTAAACCTCTGTTCTTTATAAATTACCCAGCCTCAGGTATTCTTTATAGCAACACAAGAATAGATGAACACGTAATGCCAGCACTACCTACTTAAGGGGCCTGCGATGTGGAGTAAATGAAGTCAGAGTGCCAGAATAGTGACTACAGGCCTGCCGTCCAGAGAAAAAAAGTCACAAGTACACACCTGACATTCATTCCCTCTCCCACCTACCACTGACACCTGAAAAATAACCCTTATGAAATTCATTTTTGGAATTACTACACTTATAGGTTAAGTTTCAATCACTGTGGTTCTAAATGTCCTCTTCTATAAGTAGAAGAGTCTGGATTTGATAGATTTCTAAGAACCCTTTTACCTTTTAGTAAGATCTAAAGTGATGTAAACAAAGAAAGATAGGCAGGAGGAATCCAATTGTGTTTTACACTTCTGTGACCTACCGTCCTCAATGCTGAGGACCAACTGTGTTTTATACTTCTGTACCTCAGCATTGAGGACGGGAGGACACAGAAGTATAAAACACAACTGGTTGGTCACGTTAAATAAGCAAGTTCTTTTATTCTTTATATTCCAAAAGAAATTCCCACAATATTTTAAAGAAATAAATATCTGACTGCGTAAGTTTAAGTTAAAAGACACTGAACCCTTAAAAAATGAAAACTCCTGTAGACTAACCATTCACAGGTTTTCATTTCTCTCTTACCTTTTCCAGCCACTGATACTGTTGATCTTCTGCAACATAGCAACTGCACTGACAGAGGAAAACCTGAAAAGTCAAGTTCCATGCTTTTTGTCAAGTAAGTTTTATACACACCACAAACTATCACCATATATGTAACATGTGAATGACAACACTTAGGTAATACTTATTTTCCTGGCTCCACTATTGACCTACTTATTTCTCTTTAAAATTTAACAGTCAAACCACTACTGGTGATTAGTATCAGAAAAAGTGCACACTGACAGAGCAACTGAAAGATTTGCCATACTAAAGTATACTACCAGTAAATAACATGTAAGTGATACTTAAATAACTACTTTTCAAACATACAAGTTCCACCTACCGAGGGATTGGATTTTAGATGATAAAACACACAAAAAGCCTCTGTGGAGGACAGATGTGTAGTGTCTGTTGTTCTACACCATTCATTCCAGAGTTTAGCACAACCAACTTCCTCCCAGACTCCTGAATTCATAACAAATGATGACAGAAATGCTGTAAAAAACAATTCACATAAGTTAGTGTTTGGCTCTGCAAGCTATATTTTCTATTCAATAAAAAGTAAGCTCAAGTTACTGTAGAATTTGAGAGCTGAAAGAGCCATTCAAGACCGTCTACCTAATACCACCATTATACAGAAAAAGAAACTGAGGCCCCCAAGAAGTAAAAGGCCACACACCCTGAGTAAGACAATCCTAGAGCTAGGGATCAAGAAGGCAGGTTTGCTGACAGACTTTCTACCACATGCTCACGGGGTAATACTCTTCTGAAAAACTTTAGGCCAGCAGAACTTTATATAAATGAGTCCATAGTTACTTGCCATCATGTACTTACTATGTTCTACAAGCACTAGGGGTACCTTACAGAGGAAGGGATCTTAACTGGGTTTCCTGAATGTTCTCATCACAACCTGTGAACACCCTAAAAATATAAAGGTCTATGTGTGTATTTGTAAATGTACATTGTCCTAGCTGCACTCTACACTGTTTTTACTTTAATCCACCAAGAGAATTAATACATGCAAGGTCCTTAAAACTTAAGTACTTAAACATGTTGATAATTATTACTGTCTTTAGAGTTTTGTGTTCTCAAAGGAGTCTATTAACTCAAAAACATTAACATAAACCCGGATACCTCAACACACTAGAAACAGCTCCTTGAGTTTTAAGTTCCTGAAGCTAAAAACATTTTCTTTAAAGCTTTTCTCTGAGTTGGGGTCTTGCTTTGTTACCCAACCTGGAGCACGATCAGTGGGAGGATCATGGCTCACTCCAGCCTCGAAATCCTGGGCTCAAGCAATCCTCCCATCTCAGGCTCCTGAGTAGCCAGGACTACAGGCAAGCACCACCATGCCTGGCTTCATTTTTTTATTTTTTGTAGAGACACTCTCTCACTATGTTGCCCAGGCTGGTCTCAAATCCTGGCCTCAAGTGATCCTCCCGCCTTGGTCTCCCAAAGAGCTGGGGTTACAGATGTGAGCCAATGCACCCAGCCTAAATCTGATTTTTTCAGTTTATTAAAAAGATAGTGCAGACCAGGTGCTGTGGCTCACACCTGCAATCCCAGCTCTTTGGGAAGCTGAGGCAGGAGGATCACTTGAGGACAGGAGTGCAAGACCAGCCTGGGCAACACAGCGAGAAACCATCTCTACCAAAAACAAAACAAAAAAAAAATGATGCAACAGGAACAGGAGAGAGATTTTACTCAGAAATACAATCACTCTACTGTGGCTTTTTAAAGTACTAAACATTTTAAATCTTTTATGATGGAACAAAATAAGTATATTTCATTCTTTCAACAAAATGACAAAGTCTTCTGCATTTTCACTTACCTACTGCATTATTTCCTATAGCAATTATAAACTTGGAGCACGGATATTTTTCTAGCAAAGCAACTTCCAAAGATGTTTTTGTTTGTCTTCGAAGGAGCCGCACTTCCCTAACACAAGAAACAAGATGAAACTAAAGCAACTTCAATACAAACAGTATCATGGCAAAAGGGCACTATATGTATGATTTACAATAAATAAAATGCACGTTAGTTTTATAAAGAATATAATATCCTCAGAAAACGATGGACTCGGACAATGATAACCAACAGATAAAACTATTGCATACGTGTTTACGGAGAACTCTAAAATAGTGATCAGGCTGTCCACCTGACCCAAGGACCAATCTTAGCATCCCTAAAAGTGAGACAGCTGGGGATAGCCTGCAATAAGAAACAGAAAGCCCCACTTAGTAGAAGCATTCTTGCCGACAAAACTTTGAATGCGAATCTGACCAAGCCTCCAAATGAACATTCATTTACAGGACATGCAGGTGATACAGACGTTAAGTGACACCACAACGAAGCTATCAGACAAATTCAGAGTGTGGGGCACTGGACAAGACAACCAGTCCTCTCTCTTAGGAGGGGTAAGAGGAGGTTGCTCTAAATGAAGTGACACGTCTAAATGTAACCTGTGGACCTTGTTAGGATTCTCATTCCCACAGACCACTGTAAAATGTCATGTTTGAAAAAACCAGGTAAACGTGAGTGAGCATGGACTGCAAAATGATACAGGAAAATGAGTATTAGTGTTGTTAGGGGTGATAATAGCATATGTAAGAAAATCCCTAAAACGTTTGAGATGTATTCTGAAAAATGTAGAGGTGAAAGGCCATGATGACTGGAATTCGCTTAGGAGTGGCGGGAGAGAAAATAAACGTGGCAAAATCTTCCTGTTGAATTTACCCGGTCGTGTAGGGGTCAGGGCTCACTTGACTATTTTCTCCCACTTCTTTGTGTTTGGAAACAATTTTTTTAAAGAGTGTTCATCGGCTACTGACACATTATGCTAATTGAAGTGTGGGGTGCAGGTTTAAAAAGTTTCGAGGGAATTGGTGTGTCCGTGAACAATCCACGACAAACGTGGTGGGGCCCGCGGGAGCGCTGCGGCCCAAGACAATGTGACAAGCGGGAAGATCACGAGTCCGCAAGACACCAAGCCTCCAGAAACGCTCCAGAAAGCCTTTAAAGAACGGATTTGAACACAGCCCTCCCACAACGGCTTCACCCTGGACTCCACGAAACGCCAGCGGATCCACGCGAGAACCACACACACCTGGGGCTGGCGCCGCCGGACGCCGCGGCTTCACGGAGACCCAGGGCCCAGGACCCACGGAGCGGCGGCAACCGCGGAGGCCACTCGGAAGACCGCGGAGCCCCGGCCTTAGGCGCCGTCGCGGCTGCCAGGCCCGCGCACCTTCCACCTGCAGTGAGCGCGCTGCCCTTATCCGGGTGCCTCACCTCTTCCGCGCCAGCTGCTGACGCACCTCCCTGTCCTCGGGCGTCTCCCTCCGCCCCTCCTCCTCCTCCTCCTCCTCCTCCTCCTCCTCGTCCTCAGTCCCAGCTCGGCACGGCGCCTTCACCACCTCTCCGAAGAACGTGGCCGCCATAGCCGCCCCGGGACCGGCTGGACACAACTGCAGCGCCGCGGGACCGCACGCCGGCTTGCGCGAGACCACGCTCCCTCACCGCGCGGGCAATAAGTCCCGCCCCGCACAGGCCACGCCCTCCGCGCACAGCCCGAGCTCGCGGCCACACCCCCACCGCGCAGGCGCTAAGTCCCGCCCGGCGCAGGGCTCGCCCCCAGGCACACACTGAGCTCGCGGCCACGCCCTCTACACCGCCCGCCCGCGCTGTCACGCCCTGGGCCAGCAGTCCCCGCAGCTTTTTTGTTTTTAAATTACAGATTGGGGGAGGGGTCTCGCTATGTTGCCCAGACTGGTCTCGAACTCCAGGACTCAAGCGATCCTCCTCCTCAGACCTCCCAAAGTGCCTGGATTACAGGCCTCAGCCACCGCGTCCGGCCCCCAAAGGCTTTCATTCGCAGCTTGAGCCCTGCGGGCGCCAAGAGGTGGGAGGACTGCAGGCTAGAGGGGCAGGGGGGCGAGAGGAGGGCGGGGCCTCCGGTCGTGGCGGTAGCGGAACCAGGGGTGCAGGGGCGGGGCCGGCGCTGCTGGCCGTGGTGTCCGGGAGTTGTGGGGCCGTTCCCTCATCGTCCGTTTCCATTTTCCTTCTGCGTTAGGAGAGACTGGGGTAGCATTAGTGTACTGAGCACCCGCTCCAAATTTCGACTGCCCAGGTAGGTGGCGGCGCGGTGGTACTGAGGGCCCCCGTAGCCAGGCGCGCCCTCAGACAGCGGGCACGGGCGGACGCAAGGGCAGCAAGAAATACAGCGCTTCGTGGTGGTATAAAAACGAGACCTTTACTCTGGCAATAGGAATTCACATTTCAAAAGCTGATGATTGTCAAGGCGATTTAAAAAACATTTTTATGAGAATGTAAAAAATAGTGTTTTAAAGTTGGTCATTTTCTAATACAAAATGTTTCTTTTTAAATAGCCTTTAATAAGCAGAATGTGTGATTGTTCTTTAATTGGTTCTCTTTAAAATGTGCTGGAAGACAAAGTTCGAGGAGCACTGTTTCAAGCAAGAGAAAAAGGGGACATAATTTAAATGAAAATGAAAATATGCAGTAATGCAATGAAAAAACCGTTTCCTAGATTTAGTTGTACCGAAATACATGACATCTCCTGCATTTTGTGACTTTTGTCAGTAGTCACGAAGGTAAGTACTACTTTGGGGTCAGAGAGAGCCTGTTGAGATAAAATCTCAAAGCTGTTAGAAACATTTTAAGATGTGGAAAGATAATCAACAAAATCATTTACATAAAATTAGTATTTAGCAGATGTACACATCTGCAAAAAAAAAAAAAAGTGAGTTTGGAAGCAAAATTTGAACATTTAGCAATAAAATTAAGACTAAATTCCTAGCCAGTAAGAGCTTAGGAAACTTTGGATATCCTTAGTGAGATAGAATAAACAAGATTACCACAATGATGTTTTGAAACATTAGGACTCTTGGGTTAACTGGTCTATTATGATGATGGAACTGCAGAATAAAAAGGTTGTTTGGGCACCACTTGTCTTAGTCCTTTTGTTAATTTGTCATTTTTACCAGTAAGATCTTAAGATCTTCAGTTTGATTTCACAGTTCCATGATGAAGAAATATTTTCTGCAAAGCAAATTACTGTAAATAGGGTAACAGTAATACATTTGGCCATGATTTAAATTCTGCACACATTTCAGAGAGAACAATTTTACAATGTTAAGTTTTAAGCAAATGCTTATTTCATGCAGTTACAATAAGTTTAGGCCAAGCACTTTTTAAAAAGGCAAATATGTTCGAATTAAATACTTAGCCAAAAAAGGATTTCATTATGCAAGACTGATAATACAATCTCAAATACTGACAGAAATTAACCCCACCACAGCAAATTATAAATTCAAAGCTTAAATTCTTTCATTACACTGAAATTGCTTAAAAAAAAAAAAAAAAAAAACTTTGCATAAAATAGTCTTCACCGAGTTAAGTATTTCATTTTATAGTTACTTGTTGAGGACATAATATACTCAATAAATATTATAAATTAAGTGTAAAATTTGAACTGGAAAGAAGTTTAAGCATTTCATTAGAGCTCAGCAATCAAACCCCATGCACCTAAAAGTAATAGCAGTTTATTAGGAATTCTTCCCTTTCTCACCTGTGTATCAACATACTGGGGATCAGTAATTTAGATGAAAGTATACTACAAAAGGAGCAAAGGACACAGACTTAGTAGGTTAGAATATTCTGGCTTATGCTAAAAAACAAAGCCTTTTTTTAAAACAGACATGCAACCACATATTTCTCAAGTATTTTAGACACTTGGTTCATCTGTATAACAAAAAAAAATGCATTTGACTTAAAAAAGAAATAGAAAACCCTAGGTTTCTGTAGTTTAGTTTTTCAGATTTACACATGCAAATCATATATTCAGATATTTTTAAATGGGAAAACAACTTACTTTCAACAACTTAATTTTTCCCGTAACACGTTACTATGTTAAAAAGATGTGACAGTACATTCATTTAATCTGGCAATTTTAATTTCAACAAATACATTTAACAACAAATTAAATCCTATTGTAAATACACTTCTTTGTTATACCACGACCAAATTTTCTAATCCTAGCACAGGCCACAATGAAATAGGCCAAACATGCTACCATTAAAGTTTGTTGGGATGAGATTGTAATAAGTTTACTCAAAGTATTCAAGTTCTAATTTTTAAGGTGCTGTAGAGAAACATAAAAGATTTCACTGTATCTAAAAATATGACTGTTTTGATCTTAAGCTATACATTTTATTTTTATCTGATTAAGACCTGCCTCTTAATGAGGCACATTTTTGGCATTTCTGTAAATGCTGCTACATACAAGTAAAAATAAGGAAAAGCCGTGATAGTAACATTCATAGCTTTCATAGAAAAATATATATTCCCTGAATTAGTCGTATCAAGTGGTCATTCAGTATGAACTGAAATATTATAAACAAAATGACATCAATGGACTTTCTCTAATTGCCTATTTCCAACACTCTACTTCAGAACTCAATAATCAGTATCTCCAGCTGAAATTCCCAGGTCCTCCTAGTTTGTTTTTGACCTTTGGGGATGTGAATTTTAGGGACTGCATCTGGGTAGAGTTTTTGCTTCACTCAGAAGTCAAATAGACCCATTAGCACTTCGTTTGGAAAAGTGCCTGATTTTTTTTCCTCGTGACACCATAGTTTTCGTGGTCTGAATTTTTACACTGTAATGGAGAACCCTGAAAATTAGCATCAGGTTAAGATTTTGAAATTTGTTCACTCCAAGTTCTTCCTAGCCTGTACACTTCCCATTATATTCTTCCTCTAAGGAATCATGTCTTCAAGGCCTTGCATTCTGGAAAGGAATAGTAGTCTTATAGCAGGCCATCTGTCTTTTCTTTCCACCTCTCCACCTACAGACTCTGCAATCTATTTCCTCCTCAGAATTCCCCAGAGCACGTCTGTACAAGAGCTGACTGGGAGGAACCCACTGGATTATGGCTTTTAGAAAATTCCTCCAAAGATGCCAATAAGGGAGTAATTTTAGAGCTGGGAGCAGAATGTAACTGCCAGTTTACTTGTGTACCAATTGTTTTCAGATACCACTTCTACATTCTCATAGTCACTATTGTGCATTTTCTTTCCAGGATCTGAACCCCCTTAAAAAAAGCATTTTTCTATTAATATCTTCTAGCTCTTTTTCACTTTCAGAATTTATGGTTGTATCATCCTCTTTATAAACATTCAGTAATTTTTTCTTAGCCGCAGCAGAAGCATTTCGATGGGGCAGTTTTCTGCTACTCTTCCTAATCCAGACATTTTCTGGTCCTGAGATCGTTTCTTTTAGATTACTCATTATCTTTATTTTATTTGCAGCAACAGTAGCACATCTGCGGGGAACTTTCTCAGGTACCATTTTTGCTTTCAGAGTTTCACTAGGCATCTGCACTGCATCCTTCTGATTATGCATACATGTTCTCACTTTTGTATTGGGTTCTCTGTCTCTAGGAACAAATTCTGAAAAATGAGTGAAAGTTCATGTAAATGCAAAAATCTTGTAACACAAGATTTTACTACTGCTAACATTCCTCAACAACACTCATTCGGAAACAATAAATTTAAAAGTCATATTGCTAAATGATAAATTTTAAAATGTGATACTAAGGGCTTGACATTGATAGAACCTTACATTTGCTTATCTACAACTATAAGGATGTCACTTAAAACAGTAGCAGACTTGTAAGAATGGGGTGAAAAGTTCCTTCAGCATTGGCATCATAAAGCTGCTAATCTAAAAACATACATATGAGCATTTTACATAATTTGAATTACTAAATCTTAATTTCATTGTTCCAGTATTTTCTGACCTAGGTATGTGACACACATGAGATTCAGATTAAAATTCTAACACATAGAGTTGCTTTAAGGAACCAAAAAGTGCAGAGTGCTATGAGAACACAGACTGGAAACCTAACCTAGCCTAAGGGATCAAGGAAGGCTTCCTTTAAGGAAGCTTTTAGATGAGAGGTGAAAATTGTGAAGGGATTTGCCAGACAAAAAGCACTTTGGAGAGTTAACTCCTTCATGCAGACTAAGGCAGTTTTTAGAGGGGGCTTGAAATCACACTGGAGCTGTGCACAGCCACATGATGCCAGAGCTACTACTCCGTGCTGACCAAACTTAGGAGGGCTCAGATATGTTTATTGTTACCAGTGTCTCAAAGCCAAATTTTCAAATTTCACAAACAAGTCTAATTAGTACTCTTCTAGAACAGAAGTGATATTCCTTTTACATATCTGAAGTTCACGGGCCCTTGAATTTTAGGTCTTTCTTGCAGCCATGAACAGTCAAACTATCTAAAACTGCCTTCATGGTACACACCAATCTTGATGGCAGTTTGTTTTGTAGGACCCTGCCTGAAGTTTCCAGACACTTAGCATTCAAAAGGTCAGGCTGTAGATCACTGAAATAACCAGTTGATATCCTCCACCCACACTAGACATCTGGAGGACTCCATCACATTCTTTTTACTACTAAGTACTAGAAAATGAGAGCTCTTTTAGTCAGATACTATCAAGTAACACTATTATTCTGTAGCAATGAAACTACCAATGCCAACCTTCTGAACTTTTTCTTCTGTGAAGATGTTTGCCCTTCTGTCACAAAGCTGACTGAAGGGCAGATGAGTACAGGTAAAAACTGCTTCTGTGGACTGACATGTTCATACAGCTAGATTAATGAGGCAGGCCTCTGCCCTCACAGTGCAAGCACTTCAGATTTTTCCCTAAGTCTATGAAACTGATTTCACACTTCTCTAAGATCAGTTGAGTGTTATCCCCAGAATAGGTTAGGAAATACTTTATTCAAAGCAACCCCACCACATACACATCAGTTCCTTTTGCCAACTAACTTATGTGATTCACATGCTTTTCCAGTGAAATTCTATTTCTAAGGGCACTAAGTTTTGTTCAGTGTTCAGTCTCCAGGCGTTGTAAATGGCATTTTACCAGAGTAAGACGCTCATCACGGCATTACTCTCATGCAGCATGCCCTTACCTCCTTCAGCTGGGCTCTGTGGGAAGAGAAGTGGCTTAAAGTGCACTGTGTTTACCACTTCAAAGACACTTTTCTTGGGAATTTTAAAATTATGAACTAGTATCTCCAACAAGTCAACCCTATATCCAAAATGAATCTTTTAACACATTAAATCAATGTTAGCAAATGCTAAAATATAAATATGCTACAAAGGGTAAACAAAAATTTTAAAATATGCAAAATTAAGGTGAAATTTGCACTTTATAGTAGGATGAGAATATACTATTATCAACTAGCTGCACCATTTGTATTTGGAAGAAAAGAATAGATAACTGGTTCATTCCCAACAACCTATTCATCCAGTCAAACAGATAAAATTCTATTTCAACTACAATTTGTAACAAAATGCTTTAAGTTGCAGAAATTCCATTTTGATGTGTGATCAAAGTACCTATACTGACAATTTAGGAACCTCGTAAATACTAATTCTAACACATTTTAATAAATGTTTATTTGTCATCCGGAATAATGGAAAAGTTAAGATTCTGCAGAAAAAAAAAAACTAAAATCAGGTTTTTAAAAATACTTAAGGAAATTTGAACTTCAGTAACTATGCCCAAAGGAGGGAGAATTTGAATTACATTGTACTCTAACTTGATAAAGCTGAATCTCTTAAGTCTTAGACAATAAAACAGGAATTTCATAGAAGAAGGATAAAAACAATATGAGGAAGACAGAAAAGTGTGGAGAATTTTTTTAAATACATTCAAGTCAGTGTTAATTTTATTACTGAAAACGGAGTAAATTATAAAGTGCTTTATTCTCAAGAAAACTACAAACAGTTTTAGAAATATATATAGGATATTTCAGGGTTAGAAGTCAAATTTGTGTGTTAGGGTACAAGCTTAAGAACTCTGGATGTTGCTGCTCTAACAATGCATTTGTGATGGTGCCATGTGATACTAAGAAGTCAGTAGAATCCCACCAGTCCTACTGCCTCATGATTCTTGTTTCAGTCATGGGTTTACAAAGTCATTGAGTGCTTGAGGACTGTTGTTTTCCTGGAAGTGATTCCCTACTTGGGTATGGCAAGAACACATCAGTAGTGTAAAACTGTACATCTGTAGTAGCACTCCATGATCATTTTCCTGGATGACCACTTTATAACTCACAGGTATGTGTGTATTCTAAGATGGTATATGTGGTGAATAGAAACCTGGATACAAACATAACAGTTCTGACTCAACACAATCTCTAGTTTCTACATTTTAAGGATTAATCATATTCTAATTAGACTTTTTTTTATTTTTAAGCTACCTTATTTACAGATTCTGCACAATATTTCATCATACAAACCTGTTTTCCTAAATTCAAAGTAAACTGCATATGATTACTACAGAAGCATTACAAAATTTTCATCGGCATTTTTAAAATTGGAGCATTTAAAACAGATTTGAGAATGAGAAAAGAATGTCTAACTCACAATGAAAACATACTAGCCTCTTTCATAAACTCCTAGAATCTTGACATTATTGGTTGCTGTGGTTGGTGGATAAATCAAATCCACAATGTGGGTAAACCCTCTAGGTGCAAGTTACAAGCTCCCTCAAGCAAGCCTTTTATCAGAAAAGACTTGAGATATTCTCTCCTCTGTCTGCCCTTCATCGATAAGCAATGAAATGACCCCAAAACTCAGAAAGCAAATAACATTTATCAATGATCTTCATCCGTCCCAAAGCAGAAGTTTCCAAAAACATCCCATAAACTGAAGTACCCCAATGGCTGTACAATAAAATGGTTTCTGTAACTCGCTGTGTTTTTAAACAGTTCCGTTTTCTAGGGGGAGCTGGTAACACTGCACTATGGCAGCATCAGGTCAAAAGACCATCAGAAATAATTCCATGAACTAGTTCATTAGCTTATTCATTTTTAGGGTTCATTTACTCAATGATGGCCACCACACAACTCTGAATTTTTGTTCTTATTCTGGAACTACAACTAATCTAGCTCATCACAATACAGTTTTCTCTCACCCCTAGAAAAACTCAGATTTGTGATGGCTATTGCAATTTTTAATAAAAATCTCATAAAAGCCTTATTTTGAAATATGAATTCAGGGACCTTATACTTAACTGCTTAATTTGCTTTTTAGAAGCGATACCTTAAGAGCATTTCACACTAATGCAGGCAGAATCAGAAGTAAATACTTGTTTTCAATCTACCCTATTACTGTACTACTGGAAAGAAACCAGGCCACAGACAATCCAGTGGCAAACCCCTTTTCCAGCAGGGCTCCTGACTCACTTCAGTTCCCCTATGCAAGCTCATATGTAAAACTCACAGCCCTCGCACCCCTATATTCTGCCTGCATGAAAAGAAATTACCAGTGAAAAAGAGGTTGGGGAACCACTTGGGACAAGTCTGGAATTAACCAGCTAGAATGTATTTGGCTTGGAGTAGTGTTTTGTTTTGTTTTTTAACTCTTTTGCTTGTTAAGATGAAAATGCTAAATTTATTATATCCCATTTAAGAACTGACAAAAATCATCTAAATGAATAGATTAATTTAGAACATTAACGATCTTATGTGAAGTGGAAAACTAAAGATCTGCTTGACAGGCTCATGTAATTTTTTGATTGGGATTTTGTAGGTGAATATATAGTTGCAGTCCAAGGACTGATTCACATTTAGAAAATTAACTTGAATATATCAAAAATTAAAGATCCCTTTAACTTTTACCCACTGATCAAAAAAGGTAATTTTTAAAATGATTTACCTTGTAAAACAAAGGGGTAGAGCTGCTACAGTCCATCTAGGCTCTATATACTGGTCATCTCATTTCAGTTAGGTCAATTGGACTGCCTCTTCTCTTTGGCAGTCTAAAATCTCATTTAAGGGCTTTAATAAATGAAAAAACTTACCTTAAAACTGACATAACTAAAATATGACCAGAAAGTATACCATAGCATAGCATTGATAATTAAATTCAAACTATTGGTCTTGCCATACTTGAGAAACAGATGTATAGTCTAGTTATTTACATGTTGCCAAAGATAGAGCCTGCAGATTGGTAGAATCCAAATGATGTGACTCTCCCCCTCCCTCCATCAAATCTAGAAAAGCAATTCTTGAGCAGACACCAATTTAAAGATATTTTTCTACCAATTTAACAATATATTAGGAACCAGCTTGGCAGATTATGAAAAAGGTAAAAATCTCTTACTTTTGAGAATCCCCATGTATCCTTGGGCAACATCTCTGTAATTTAACAGCCTTTAAAACTTAAAATCATAAGAAAAGACAACACAGCCCTTAGCATTACATACTTTTCAATCCTTACTATTCACAGTTTGAGCTAGGGATTAACATTTGCTAATCTAGTTGGACTCGATTTTTCCCACAATGCTCTATTTTCTCACCTAGTTTTGACAAATTTATTCCTTCTCTTCCCAAATACTAGGATAAGAGACAGTCTCAAACTGTTAAGTTGCAAATTTCTTAGGGTTTCTGCTTTATTATTTCCTTGATATCCACAGCAGAAATTCAGAGGTATAACTTCAACATTAACAGGTGAAAAGTTCTACATTGACTTGTTGCACTCCATCACATTAAAATAATTGAACTATAATTTCCATACAACATAAGAAAACTACAGTATTTGGTGACAACTGCAAGATACCTGATAAATAAATATATCAACTTACTATTCATGAAAAGAATGGAGCTGGTTATTTCAGCTTTAAAAGGGCAAAGCAAAAAGACCATTTTCTAGCCATTTAAAAGTTACTCAAAAAATTGATACAATGGAGTGGAAAGGAAAACAAAAAAGATCGTAAGCATCTTTAACAATGTTCTTGCATTCTACTGATATACAAACCTCGGGGTTTCAGTTGGCACAATCAAGTTCAACTTGTACTAACAGAAAATATTAAAATTCTTCCTATTTAGTTTTTAATATCAAACAGGGAGGTTAGTAAATTGTTTTCTGATTCTTCTACAAAAAAAAAAGTCTAGAAGACAGGGAATGTAGTGTGCACCCCTTATTCTAAGTGATAATTTTTTACTTACGAGGTCATAACGAGTGCAAAGGGCTTAGTGATGCATCTTATTCTTTACTTTTGAACAGTAACACCCTCAGATGGTATTTTTATTGGTTTGTTTTATATTCCCCTTTTCCATTTGCCCTTCTGTTTTGAAGTGCTTTTTCTTAAAACTTAAGTTCTTTGCCTCCATTTTCTTATAAACCCAATTTCCTCTTTAGGTGCAGCTCTACTATTTGAAAGGAACCTTTCTGTTGTAATTTACAAGCTGTGAGTAACCGCTATATCATTGTTTCCAAGGATTAATAAACTGAGAAATGATTTAATCAGATATTTGCCACTTACAAAAAGGGAGGCTGACCTTAGGAATTATTTGAATATGGGATAAACTTTTCCTTTTATTCGTAAGTTACTTCACATTGTAAGTATACCTTTTTAAATAAGGAGGACACGAAAAAGAAAGCTTTGTTAACACTCATCTATCTTGTGAATGTTTGAAATCATTTTTCCTTTATATGCTTGGTAAAGTGAGTCTTTCCAAGAAAGCAAAAATCAAAGCTGAGTACTTCAAAGCCTGTAAAACCATAAATGAATAAAACCATAGGACTTTGGACATACACAACCAAAGTAGTTTTTGTTTTTCACATACACCATTAAGCTGAACTTCAATCAAGTGCAGTGGAAAGGTACAGCACTTATTTCTGGATCAGTTCACATTCAAATTATAACCCTTTATCTTTTTCTCAAGAATACTACAAACTGACCCTAAACATTAAAGTACACCTGTGCATTAAATCCCTGGGCATTTTGCGTAACATAGAAAAAAAAAGCCAAACATGTTCTAGTGCTCAGTGTAAACGTCTTTAACTATTAATGATTTATTAATTTTCCTTAAAGGTACTTAGGAGTGTGTGTGTCACATATTCAAAGTTAACCTTAGGAATAGCACCATAACCAAAAAAACCCATAAAAATTATTTTCTCCATTATCTCTCAGTTTTATTTCATAACTTGAGAAGCTACCATTGTCGGCTATGCTTTTAAAGACATCAGGTCCATTCTTGCTTCTTCTGATGAAACCAAATCTGATTAAAAACCAAAATACCACTTCTGTATGCAAGGGTCTAACTATTTTGGACTGAAAGAAAAAATGGTAATTGGATGGCCAGTCAATGACCAATTAATGCAGTCCAAATAATCAGAATAGTTCTATTAATGAAGCCTAAACCATCAAAATATTGTTTTATACCAAAAGAATGTATGTACTTATGAATGTATTCCATATTTATTTATGGATTTTTTTGGTACCTTTTTGCAAATGATGGTAAACATGGAGTTAAAACCTGAGAACAGATTATAAAAGAGAAGGTTAAGAAGAGTTTAAATAAATTAATGGATTTGACATCTATCACCAGTTTTTAAAATTAGCAAAGTAAAAGGCATCCCATTAGTCTTTTCAGCCTTAGTCAAGGACAATTATCATGAATCAATCTGTTTACTATCTACTTAACACAAGCTCTGAGAAGAAAAGCATCATAGTTCTGAAATGGTGATAGCTCTCTAAGCCACAAATGAGAGGAGGTTTCCCACCTATCTCAGTTGATAATGTCCAAAAACATCCTTCCCCATGCATCAGAGTAGAAAGAAAATGTACCTTCTACTATGTAAAATGGAATAGATAACTACAAAATAGGAACACTTCAGAACATTCTCTAACATTAATACCAGTCTGATGCTTCGCCTTGTCTGCCACTTCAAAGATACATAGGAGAAAAGGTTTTGTCTGAAACCAAACACAATTAGGGCTAATAAATAACATTGTCTAATATTGATACCAGTCTGATGCTTCACTTTATCTGCCACTTCAAAGATACACAGGAGAAAAGGGTTAATTTTGTCTGAAATCAAACACAATTAGGGCTAATAAATAACTTACAGGTGGGGTACTGTAACATATCCCTTACCCACTAAATATGTAAACCATTTGAATCAAGTCCATCTTCAGGCACAAACAAGTTAGGAATGGCCATCTACACTGGAGTAGCATAACCTATCAAGTATTTGGTTAGAAAATAAGTGTACTATTTGTGTGATAAAGTTTCACTTTAAATGGATTATAAAATTATTTTCCCACAAAACATGACAGTTTCTTATATTTGGACTAGAAGTCACTAATAAAGATACATTTAGTTGCCCCAGCAAAGAATGCTTAGGATTGCACATGGAAGCAGTAAACTAAAACAAAGAGATGGAGAATGACATTTAGCTATTTTCCTATATAGGTAAGATTTGCAATTGTACTCTTAACAAAACTCACCTCTACAATTGGAATACAGATGGGGGAAACCTACATATTAACTTAAATACTCTTTTAGCCCTGTACACTCTATTAAAGAACACACTTCTAAATCTAAGGCACACAAATTCCTCTATTTCACAGAGTAAGATTATGGAAGAGCAAGATTTTGGTTAAATCCCTTACAATGGAAACCAGGAGATCTTGGACAGAAGACAGATTATATAGCATTTTGTTAGTGCACAATTTAAAAGAAAATGCTCTGACTGTGCTCTGGTCCTAGAGGTTTAAAACATACACTCAAATCATTAAAAATAATTTACCAGCACTTTATAAATTCAAGTTTATAACACAAAAGTGACAACGTTTTCCTTAAGAAGAAAAAAAACCAACAGCACTTGGGAAGAAAATTAGAAACCATTTCAATGAAAGTGACCAGATCTGGTATAATGCATTCTACTCAAGTAGCCAGGGAAAGAAAAAAAAAAAAGTGGTAGGTACCTCGCCTACTTATCATGGTTACACCTCCCATGACTATAGTGTCAGTATGCATGTATTTATGAAGAATCTGTAAACATAGGTTGTGAAATTGTTGTAACTACTATAGAACAGGGGTTAGAAACTACTGCCTCTTTGACAAATTCAGAAAATAACTGCATGACACTTGCTGCCATGAAAGTAATGCTCATTGGTTTTGATAACCAGGATGTCTAGTGTTTAACATATTTCAAACTCTTGCTATATGTAGTCAAATACTGTCAAAATAGATCTGCCCCCAAAATGAAGCATATTTTGGCACCTGTGCTGAATGCTGCTACAAAGACCAGCAAGTGCAAATAAAAATAACAGTCATGATTTAGTCACATTCATAACTTTTCATAGAAAAATATAAATATATTCCCTGAATTGTAAGACAAAAAAATAATTTTAACAGCCAGCTTTCACCATAAATTCCAGTCCATTTCCTCTTAAATGAACTGGCTTTCCCTCAAGGTCATAAGGTGCAACCATTGAAATCTAACACATTTTCTAAACTTCTGTCATCATCCCCATCATGGTATCTCACAGTCCTTCTACCCTGATTTCTCGTTTTTATTTTTGAACGTCGAAGAACTCTTTTAGATTTTGCATAGTCCAAATCCTCCCAGTCATTATCATCCACACTTAACCTAGGGCGTTTGCTTTGTCTTTGACGTCTCACAGTTTTAGATATGTTAGCTGTAAAAGTTTTACCTTTTCTAACTACTTTTGCTTTTCCTTTCGTTTTCCTCCTTTTGGTTTTTGTATTATCAGTACAGTCAATATCTGATTCAGTTACAGATCCCAAATCTGATGATTTGGAACTAGTATCAGGTCTAAACTTTGAATTCCCAGTTGTTTCAGAGATTTTCACATTTTCCAATTCAGGATGCGATCTCTTCCTTTTTACTTCCTTCTCTGCTGTTTCCTGTGAATCATGAATCACTTTTGTCTTAGTAAAAGGAGCCTTTCCATAGGTCCTGAGTCTTCTGCCATTCCACCTGCGCAGCCCATAATTCAGTTCCACTTCAAAATTATTCTCTGCAGTAGCTTTTTGTGCCAAGGTTGACTCTGAAGAAAATGTCCTATCAGTCTCACTCCCTGGAATATGACTTTTTGAATCTTCTCCTGAAGATGTAACAGAGGAACTTTTTCTTTTAGAAGGTGCATCTATTTTGTGAATATTGGTATGCCTGTGCTTGTGTGCTGAATTCAACATATCTTCAGAGTCTGAGTCTCCATTTAGAGCCTGACTAAGCACTTTTGTACTACCTTCGGAGTCAGGATCAGGTGGCTTGCCTTCACAGGCATACTGTTCACTTGGTACTTCACAATGTACACTTCCTTCACAATCACTCAGTTTCTTCTTAGCTGTAGTACAAGCAAGATGGAGAGGCTTTTTCCTTCCATTTTTGCTTCTAGTGTGCACATTTTCTAAACTGACATCTTCTACATCACTCATGAGCTTAATCTTATTGGCAGCCGTAGCTGCACATCTTCGAGTAATCCTCAGAAGACCTGTTCTGGCTTTTGATGATTTCTTAACCACCTGTAAACTACTGTCTGAGTCACTGGAACAGACCCTTTTCCTGGAAATTTTTCTGCTTAGTCCATTGTCTTGTGATGTAGAATCTAAAAGTTAAAGAGCAGATTTCTATTAATCTTTTGAAGTCTAAAGGAATTATATGTTCAATATTAAAAACAAGTTCAGAATTCTTATTAATTTGAAGGGGGTATTGCAGTGAATGGAATGGTACACACCTCTTAGTATAGTCATATGTTGCTCAACAGCAAGGATACGTTCTGAGAAATGCATCGTTAGGCTATTTCGTCTTAAGCAAACATCACAGAGTGTGCTTACACAAACCTTACAGTACACCCTACTACACATCTAGGTTATATGGTATAGCCTATTACTCCTAGGCTACAAACCTGTATGACATGCTACTATTCTGAATCCTGCAGGCAGTTGTCACACAATGGTAAGTCTGTGTCTGCGTATCCAAACAGAAAAGGTAATGCACTGCACTAGGACTTGAAGACAGCTATGATTACTTCACTAAGCAATAGAAATTTTTAACCTTCATTATAATCTTATGAGACCACCACGGTTATGCAGCACATGACTGTACTTTAAAGCAGTAACTTTTTCATCCTCAGCACCATTCACAAATTCAACACATTCTCAATAACATCCCATGATCTTGACACTATAATATTAACATGAATACAACTAAACTGTTTACCATAGCACTAGCATATGCAAAGTAATCACTTAACACTCAGCCTCTCTGAAACTCCCCTTAACTCCTCAAGCTCCAATCACACAATTACTTTTCATCTTAGTTTTAGCTGTCTTCTGCTCTACAGTATTTTATCAATCCCCATGTACCAGGGGTACAATCTTAATTCAACAAGTTATTTCACCACTTTGTGCTCCAGTTATTACCTGTAAAATGAACAATAATGCTAGTACCTACTTCATAAAAGAAATGAAGACTAAACTGCTTATTAATGGAAAACATTTAGAAAAACTTCCTAATAGAAACAGCTCAGTAACTGTTTTATTTGCTATTACTAACATCTTTTAAATAGTCCTACCCTTTTTGTCTACTACTTAAGCTGTCAACACCACAGCTTATAAATGTGCCCCTCTCTGCTTTATTCAAGCTCATCTCTAATATAATATATCCCCATCATCAATACAAGAAGTGAAATCTTCAATAGACATAGTTCTTAAGGCCAAGATTGCCTGTTAGGTGAATAAAACTATACTCAATAAAAAGTTACGCATGCACGTAAGAATATAAAGGATGAACAGAAAAGGCTAACACAGAATGCATGGGAGGGAGAGAAACAGCAAAGAGAAAAAAGTTTCAAGGGAAACTTTTTCGGGGGGAAAAAAATCAATGTGTGTAAGAGAAATAAAAGGATGGTGAGAGTCAATCAGTGAACAAAGATAAATGTCTTGAATTACCTTTCATAAAACTGTTTGGTTTTTCTATTTTGTCATCATCTGAATCTAAATCAGTTTCACATCCATGATCTGAGGAACACTGGGACATAGCAATAGGGTCACAGTTCAGATTTCCTGAAATTGGGTTCATTTCCATTTTATGACATTTCCCATCTTCTCTATCTTGCTCTTCAGATTCAGAGTCTTCTGAGTCACTCAAAATCTTGGTTTTTTTAAAGAAACTCGCATTCTTGTGAAATGTATTGTATTTCCTACCACCCGATCTTCCTGGTTCAGAATCTGCTTCCTCTGAGATGCTCTCTGCCTTAAGTTTCTGCACAGACGTTGATGGGCCAGCAGTTCTGTTACATGCATGATCTGAATCATGACTTTTAGAGTCTTCCTCAGAAGACTCTATTTTAAGAAATTTTGTTTTTGAAGGTGCTGGAGTATTGGACTTGTAACCATTAGCATGCCAATTTTTCCGGGCTACCCGCAAATCACTTTCTGACTCTGAGTCTCTGTTTTCAGATTCATCAACATTACTCTGGGCAGCGTGAGAACTGGACACTGGTAATGGTTGATTTTCATCTTTTAGCTCCTCTTCTTCAATTTCTGACTTTAAGCTCTGTTCATCTTCAGAATTATGTAATAACTTTTTTCTAGCTACAGCAGAAGCATTGCGGTGAGGCAGCTTCCGACCAGAACAGACACTTTCAGAGCTAGAATTCTCTTCTACATCACTCATTAGCTTTATTTTATTGGCAGCCACAGCAGCACACTTCCGTAAGACTTTTCGGTTATTCCCAGCTCTGGCTTTTAGAATTTCACCAGTCTCCAATGAATTGTTATCAGAATCACTTAAATAGACTCTCTTTCGAGTGGCTTTTCTGCCACATCCATTTTCTAATGAAACGGGACCTAGAAATAAGGTTAACAATAAGATTAAAAAGATTTTCCTTATTTCAACATTTTTAAATGACTATTATTTTAATGATTTTCTTCACTTTTTTGGGGGGCGGGGAGGAGACGGAGTTTCGCTCTTGTTGCCCAGGCTGGAGTGCAATGGTGCGACTTTGGCTCACTAACAACTCTGCCTCCTGGGTGCAAGCGATTCTCCTACCTCAGCCTCCCGAGTAGCTGGGATTACAAGCACCAGTCACCATACCTGGCTAATTTTTTGTATTTTTAGTAGAGACAAGGCTTCGCCATGGTGGCCAGGCTGGTCTCGAAACTCCTGACCTCAGGTGATCCGCCCATCTCAGCCTCCCAAAGTGCTGGGATTATAGGCGTGAGCCACCGCACCCAGCCTTTTCTTCACTTTTTAATGCCAAAATTAATTTCCTTCCTAAATCTAAGGAACCTAAAGGACATTAACTTAATCTTATGTAGATGCATTAAATCGAGAATCTATTCAATTTATAACTTTTGGAATCTTTTGATATACATTCCATAAAAGTACTACTGAGTCTCTTACCAGTTTTTCTTTGAGCAGCTCTAGTTCTGGTTACCCTGAGATTGCTGTTTCTGGATAGCCCACTGCGTGAGGAGGATTCACGAGCTCTGGAACTCTCTTTGCTTTCCTCAGAACTACTGGAAGCTGACGATGACAAAGAGGTAGCTAAAGAATCTTCCATTTCACTTTCTAGGAAAAATAAAGTGTAAATAGTTACATATATTCTCCTGTCTTTACACACATAAGCAAGCAGTTCATAACATTACTCTGAACATTAGATAACATTACTACAAAAGCAGATTCCTAAAATGCTTAGAATGTATTTTTTAAAAACCATTCCCAAAAAAAGCTGATGAAATTTGGAGTATTAAAAGGTACATAATCAGCATTCCAAATAGTTTTTAATTCTATTTCTAAAAATAACAGATTAATCCTAGGGTAGACTTACAAAATATAGTTTATGTATTTTATAAATAGACTTCCAATTAAAAATTTAATTAGCTGCAGGCCGGGCACGGTGACTCACTCCAGTAATCCTAGCATTTTGGGAGGCCGAGGTGGGTGGATCAGTTGAGGCCAGGAGTTCAAAACTAGCCTGGCCAAATAGTGAAACCCCATCTCCACTGAAAATACAAAATTAGCCAGGCGTGGTGGCAGGAGCCTGAAATCCCAGCTACTGGGGAGGCTGAGGCAGAAGAATCACTTGAACCCAGGAGGGAAAGGTAGCAGTGAGGCCAAGATCGTGCCACTGCACTCCAGCCTGGGCGACAGAAAGAGACTCTGTCTCAAAAATAAATTAATTAAATTAATTGGCTCCATATCTACTCCCTTCTGTGATATCAGACAGGTATTTCATATAAAAAAGACACCATCATTTCAATTCCAGCATTTCAGAAGACATAGTTTGCATGTCTCACCATCCTTTTACCCATTCCTAACAGCACAGTAAGGTCATTTCTGTAAGCTACACGAGAGAGAGAGTGTGAGAGGGAAGAAAAGAAAACTGGCTGTGATACAAAAATACTAGACACCAAATTGTGGTTCATCCTTTGAACTTGTTCTACTGTTTGCCCACCTCAGCTACTCCTGTCAACTCTACCATCCATCACCTTGACTCCCTGTTTCCAGGCTCTTCCCCTCCCTCTGCACATCACTGCCAAACTTAATCTTCCTGAAACATAATGTGACTCTATCACTCAATAAGGAACCCAGTTCAGTAATCCAAACTCTTCTGCAAGGCTCGAAAGTTGCTAAACTTTGACTGTACTCTATCTGTTTGATCCCATTGTTTGTAACATTCCCCAAAACGGTCTTTTCATATGCACAAAATGCATCCTTCTTTCCTTCAGTGCGTTTTCTCATAGTTGCTACTAGGCTGTAATGTGTCCACTTATCACTAGTGCCATTTTCAATTACTCCAGCATACTCTGATTGGACATTCCATGCTATGAATGTATCCCTTAAAACACTGTACAGTTCTAATGTGATACACATGAACTTGCTTGTCTTTCTCCACATTTTATCATAGTCCACTTCCATTCCAAACTTTTATCTGTATGTATATTTTTCAATGCTGTCAATACTATTTATTGAAATACTAGCTAAAAGATATGTATAAATGATTCAATTATAATAGTAAGTAGTATGCTATTGTCATAATTCAGCAAAACCACTCAGAGCAATACAGAAGTAGATACACACCACAGCCTCATTTGTACAATGTTAACAAAGTTAGCATCACCTACAGTTATGCTACCAGATGGCAACAACATGAACAGTTTAGAATTTACTAGGTCATCAGCTTTGAACTTCATTGATTATCAGTACTTCTTAATTTTTAAATTAAAAAGATACAAAAACTTCAAATGCTGCACACCAAGTGTGAAGAATCTATGTATCACGTAATTGAAAATTCAATATAAATGTACCATTCACAAAGCACGGCACTTATAGAAGATAATCAAATTGTTCCATGTTTATTATGTTTATCTCTTCCATTAAACTGTAAGTTCTTTCAGTGTCAAGGCCACATCTTTATATTTTCCTCTAAATCTCTAGTAACGGCCAGTGTTACACATTTGGGTGCTCAGCAACGAAATAACATAATATTTCACTTCTCACCAGATAATGTAGAACCATTTGTTATAGGTCTATTTCTTCTCCTCCTTTCTGATGATTCTGCTGAATCTGAAGAGTCACCAGAAGTAACACCTGAAGAGATACCAGCACTTGTCTTGTGGGTTCCAAGATAAGCTGTCCTACTTGAGGTAGACTGGGTAGGAGAACCTACCAACTCAGGAATTATTTTTGTCTGAGATTTTAACCTCTTCTGCTTGAGGTTTCTGGCCAAACATATGAACAAAGGAAACAATATTTAACAAAATACAAAGATAATTGGTTCACAGAGAATGACTAAATAGAAGTATATCATATTTCTTAAACAGAGTAATTTTATCATCAAAACATTAAAATATTCACTATTAACATTTTATTCTGGCACTGATTAGTAGTAGTATTTCCTAACTCTAAATTTAACGCACTGTTATTCAAATTTGGAGTAATGAATCAATGTTCCAAGTAAGAGTTACAGAAAATTATTTGAATACCTTACATTCTTTGGATTAAATGCTAAGAGGAACCAACATTTATGTAATTATAGGCATTCATTCATACTACCAATGTAAGCCTCAAAAGGACCCAACTTTCTCCTCTCTTATTTCTATGTCCCTAAAGACAGAATGTGGTTAAGAGGAGAAATCAACAAAACCTAAACAGGAAAAGTTAAAAAAAGGCATCAGAACAAAATGATTTTTGTCCCAAGACCAGACTATTTACATCTAACTGCACCCATTCACCATGGTTGGCCACTAGGCCAGGAATTATGAGAAAGGAGAATGGAAGTTTAAGGCATGTGAGAAATATGGGTGAATGAATATTGAGATAATCCTATTTTCCTTTAAAACAGTAAGAAATGGCCGAACATGCCTGTAATCCCAGCACTTTAGGAGGCCAAGGCAGGCGGATAAATTGAAGCCAGGAGTTCAAACACTAGCCTGGGCAACATAGCATGACCCCATGCCTACAAAAAATTTAAAAATTAGCTGGGCATAGTTGTGTACATCTATGATCGCAGCTACTCGGGAGACTTGTTTTAGCCCAGGAGCTTGATATTACGATGACATTATGATCACACCATGCACTCCAGCCTGGTCAACAGAGCGAGACCCTGTTTCTTTTTTTTTTTTTTTTTTGAGACAGAATCTCTGCTCACTGCAAGCTCCGCCTCCCGAGTTCACGCCATTCTCCTGCCTCAGCCTCCTGAGTAGCTGGGACTACAGGCGCCCACCACCACGCCCGGCTAATTTTTTGTATTTTTTAGTAGAGACAAGGTTTCACCATGTTAGCCAGGATGGTCTCGATCTCCTGACCTCGTGATCCACCCACCTCGGCCTCCCAAAGTGCTGGGATTACAAGCGTGAGCTACCGCGCCCGGCCGACCCTGTTTCTTAAAACAAAAGCAAAACAGCCTTTTAAGTGGTATCTAGACATTGAAGCTTAAAGTTAATCACAATTCTTTAAAGCAATAATTGTCTATATAATAACACACAAGCCTGTAATATCAAAAATTTTAAATGCTGTTAATAATCAAGGGAGAGAACAAAAGTAAATATAAGGCCGGGCACAGTGGCTTACGCATGTAATCCCAGCACTTTGGAAGCCCGAGGCGGGTGGGTCATCTGAGGTCAGGAGTTTGAGACAAGCCTGGCCAACATGGTGAAACCCCGTCTCTACTAAAACTACAAAAAATCAGCTGGGCGTGGTGGTGGGTGCCTGTAATCCCAGCTACTCGGGAGGCTGAGGCAGAAGAATCGCTTGAACCTGGGAGTCGGAGGTTGCAGTGAACCGAGATCGCGCCACTACACTCCAGCCTGTCCTGGACAACAAGAGCAAAACTCCATCTCAAAAAAAAAAAAAAAAAGTGATCTGATACCACCACCACCTAGGAAGGGGATGGAAGGAAGCTATACTAGAGCCAAGTTCCTATATGTACTGTAATAAAAATAGTATTAATATAAAATCGATTGTTTGCAATAGATTGAGATGCATAGTGTAGTCCCCAGAGCAACCACAAGGAAATCCCATCAAGGGATATACTGCACAGTTGAAAATATAAATGGAAACAAACTAAACATTGCACAACTCAATTTTTATACTGTAACAACAAAGTACCTATAAATGTGATATTAATCTAAACTACATAGTCAAAGAATATAGAATGTAAATTAATATACAATTACTGAGAAAGTTAATAAATCCTTCATTTTACATTTCTTTACAAATAATCCTCAGTGATACTGAGGTACATTGTCTCAAGGGTACATTTTCCCTTACACAATCAAATGCTCAAAAGACCGTACATAAAAATCACATTATTCTCTACATAGCAGTCCCCAAGCTTTCTGGCACCAGGGACCGGTTTTGTGGAAGACAGTTTTTCCATGGACTGGGACTGGGGCCAGTGAGTGGGCAGAGTTCAAGACGAAACTGTTCCACCTCAGATCATCAGGCATTAGATCCTCATAAGGAGCACACAACCTGGATCCCTCACATGCACAGTTACAACAAGGTTCCTGCTCCTATGAAAATCGAATGCCCCCACGGATCTGACAGCAGACAGAACTCAGGTGGTAATGCTTGTTTGCCAGCCAATCACATCCTACTGTGTGGCCCAGTCTACACAGGGAGCGGGTGCTGGGGACTCCGACTCTACATTAAAGAGCCAATTCTTATGCAAAATACAAATGACACTTTAAATAATCCTTAATAAGATTTGAAAAAATCTATAATTTTACATATTTATAGAATTACAAACCAATACAACAGCTCTATATTCACAGAAATGCTTTCAAGCTATAAAACCCATGACTAGTCTTTTCAGAATGTACAGTACTCTAAAGATTAAATAACACAGTCTTAAATTTTTTTAAAAAATGCATACAGGCTGGGCGCAGTGGCTCACGCCTGTAATCCCAACATATTGGGAGGCCAAGGTGGAAGGATCTTGATCCCAGGAGTTCAAGACCAGCGTGGGCACCATAGAAAGACCCCATCTATACAAAAATTAATTTTAAAAAATTAGCCAGGCTTGGTGACACACCCCTGTTATCCCAACTGCTCGGGAAGCTGAGGTGAGAGGGACTGCTTGAGACCAGAAAGTTGCAGCTGCAGTGGTCATGATCATATCACTAGACCCCAGCCTTGGCAACATAGTGAAACCCTGTCTCAAAAAATAAATAGGGCTGAGCGTGGTGGCTCACACCTGCAATCCTAGCACTTTAGGAGGCTGAGGCAGGCGGATTGCCTGAGCTCAGGAGTTCGAGACCAGCCTGGGCAACACGGTGAAACCCCGTCTCTACTAAAATACAAAAAATTAGCCAGGCATGGCAGCATGTACCTGTAGTCCCAACTACTCAGGAGGCTGAGGCAGGAGAACTGCTTGACCCGGGAGGCAGAGGTTGCAGTCAGCCAAGATCATGCCACTGCACTCCAACCTAGGTAACAGAGAGAGACTCCGTCTCCAAAAATAAATAAAAAATAAATAAATAGGCTGGGCGTGGTGGCTCACACCTGTAATCCCAACATTGTGGGAGGCCAAGGTGGGTGGATCACCTGCGGTCAGGAGTTCGAGACCAGCGTGGGCAACATGGTGAAACCCTGTCTCTTCTAAACATACAAAAATTAGCCAGATGTGATGGTGTGCGCCTGTAGCCCCAGCTACTTGGGAGGCTGAGGCAGGAAAATCACTTGAACCCGGGAGGCAGAGATCATGCCACTGCACTCCAGCCTGGGTGACACAGTGAGACTCTCTCCAAAATTAAATAAATAAAGCAAGCTTGCCATAACCAGTTTACCTGATACTTTTGTTAGGCTGACTGTCACCTTTACAATTTTGCCATTGCTTGAACCTCTGGCTTCTTCGAAGTTTTTCATTGAATTTTTGACCAATTTTAAAATCAGAAGAGATTTTCTTCATTTTTTCTTCAAATAAGGCAGATAATCTCAAGGTCATACTATAAATCTGCAAGGATATAAAAACAAAGTAGAATTACAAAATAGCCTTAAAAGTACTTAAGAAATCATTGTAATCATTGAGATCCCTTGCAATGTATTATATCACTGCTTATAGGTAATGGCTGTCACCCATTTCTTCTGTTTCCAACCCCCTTCCCTTAATGACATCTGGAAGTAAGAAGTATCAAATACATACCTCTCAGATGATAAGAAAGTGGTCTGAAGTCAAGCATCTATATTCAGGACTTGTGTCTATATGTCAGTGAATCTCAACTGTTTTTGCCTATTCTAACATCTGTATGTACAAACCCCAAAATATACCCTTCTCCCAAAGTTAGATGGGAAGTTCAAGGGTTTTAAGGCTGCTATTTAGGCTACAAAAGCGCTGTCTCTCTTTGGGGCAAGGGAACAAAAGCACTTTTATATACCCGTCTCTATCTGCAATCTGTTTTCAATGCCACCTAATTCTAAAAATGAAACAAAAATACCTTGCATCCAGTAGCAGAAAGTATAACCTAGAACGTTAATGCATATGAAAGATTTGTTTTAACAATGTTTACAATTAAATAACATCAAATCTTAAATACTTTTGGATACAGCTATGTATGTACAGAACTACTCTATTCTCCTCCACGACCTTTCCTGAAAATAAGTGCAAAAGTCTAATGCTCAAAACTTAAATATAATTCTTGTGCATGGCAGTGGATGGCGAAGACACTCCAATACCAGAAAACTTTTTTAAAAAGTATGTGAGATATACGAATTTCCTACATGCTTCTCATATACATATATATATATGCTCACAAATGAATGTGAAATTTGTTATACTTAATCTGAAATGATCTTTGACAGTTATTTTCAGTATTTCATATATATAAATTTTATTCTGCCAGGCACAGTGGCTCATGCCTATAATCCCAGTACTTTGGGAGGCCGAGGCACGCAGATCACTTGAGGTCAAGGGTTCAAGACTAGCTTGGCCAATATGGTGAAACCCCATCTCTACTAAAAATACAATAATTAGCCGGGCATGGTGGCGCAAGCCTGTAGTCCCAGCTACCCGGGAGGCTGAAGCAGGCAAATTGCTCAGGAGTTGGAGGTTGCAGTGAGCCAAGATCTCACCACTGCTCTCCAGCCTGGGCAACAGAGTGAGACAGGCTCAAAAAAAAAAAAGAAAAAAAAGAAAACACACACACACACACACAAACAAAACTCCAAAAACAACAAGTGTTGGCAAGGATGCGAACAAACTGTGGCTTTTATACACTGCCAGCGGGAATGTAAAAAGGTGCAGCCAATATGGAAAACAGTGTAGTGGTTCCTGGAAAAGGTAAACATGAATTATCCCATGACCCAGCAATTCTACTCTTAGGTCTATACCCAAGGGAATTGAGCAAGGTTTCTGAGAGATACGTGTATTCCAAAATTTGCTGCAGCATTACTCGTAATGGTCAAGAAATATAAACAGCCCAGCTGGCCATCGATAGATGAATGAATAAGATATGGTATAGCCACACACTTTAATACTATTCAGCCATAAAATGGAATAAAGTTCTGATACATGCTACAACATGCATAAGCCTTTACGGCATTACACTAAGTGAAATAAATAAGCTGGACACAAAAGGACAAATATGGTAAGATCTCAATTTTTATATGAAATTATCTAGGACAGGCAAATTCAGACACAGAAAGAGGTTTCCAAGGACTGGGGGTGAGGGGAAATTACTGCTTGATGGTTACAGAGCTTCTGTGTGGAATGATGAAAAGGTTTTAGAAAGATTATAAACGATGCCACTGAATTGTACTCATAAAAATGGCTAAAATGGCAAATGTTATGTTATATATAGTTAACCATAGTTTTGAACAACTGACAATGTACTATACCAAAAACCACTGAACTATAAGCTTTCAATGGTGAATTGTATGGTATGTGTCCTCAAACATGTATTTGAGGGGCGCAGGGAAGACTTGAATGAAATTTATTTTGTCTCTGAAAAGAAACAGTCTTACAAATGGTGACTGACAAAAACCCAAGCTTGGAAAAACGTTAGCCTTGAATGTTAAACTGATCCAGCAAGCAGTGTGGATCCTGAATCCAACAAAGAGTTCTCAAATTGAGACTAGAGGCAGTAATGCAGGAGGAGTCTAATATTAAGTAATGACGGGGAAATGCAGTTAAAGCAAAACAGTTAATGTCACTGATTGTAGACACCAAAAAATGTTGTAAGATCAAACAAGTATTTTACTTTAAATATGACTTTTTACAATTATTCAACACATGAGCTACCTGGAGTCTTGCTCTGTTGCCCAGGCTAGAGTGCAGTGGCGTGATCTCAGCTCACCGCAACCTCTACCTCCCAGGTTCAAGTGGCTCTTATGCCTAATTTCAAGCGGTTCTCATGCCTCGTGCCTATAGGTGGGATTACAGGCAAGCGCCAACACGGGCTAATTTTTTTATCTCTAGTAGAGAAGGGGGCTCACCATGTTGACCAGGCTGGTCTTGAACTCCTGACCTCAAGTGATCTGCCTACCTTGGCCTCCCAAATTCCAGGGATTACAGGCCTCATCAAGTTTTGAAAAGTTACCCAATGTGTAACATGTTAACAAAACTTTAGTAACCTTCTACTGAAACTGCGTGCCCCAAAGAGTTAAAGAAATCAATTAACTAACAAAAATTCTTAAGTTTACAAAATGACAAAAAAAAAAAAAAAGAAAGAAAGAAACCCAACCTACTATAAAACACTGAAACTCCCTCTGCTTATGAGATAAGAAGAACTGGCTGAAACTGGTTAAAACCAGTATGGCCAAGTGGAGTCTGCAAAGAATGAGCCTGCTGACATCAGAGCCTGAATTACCAGCATGTTTCACACTAACTTCCCCCAAATTTGCACAGGCAACCCATCAGATAACATAAAGAAATAACTATACATGCCCAAAGACTTTCCAGACCTCTCCTTTCCTTCCATTAATCACCTGCTAATCTCAGAATCCATGCCCTGAACCTTTTCTTTAAAAAAAAATAAAAAATAAAAATACTGCTTTAAAGCCAGCACCGGAGTCAGATTTGAAATTCACTCCTGTCTCCTTAGGAGTCAACTTTCAATATAAAGCTTATTCTCAAAAACCCAGTGTCACCACTTCACTTGAGTAGGCTAGAAGAAAAAAAAAAAAAAAAGAAAAACCCTGTGTCAAAATATTAGCTTCTAACACATCAAGCAAAGAGCCTCCACTGGCTCTGTAACATTATTTGTGGTCTTAATCAGATAGCTCATGTGTTGCTTCTTCAAATCCAAATGTTCTTATGCTGTCAGCAGTCTCACAATCAGATTTTCCTTTTTACTTTTAATATTCTTACAGTCTCGATCTATGTTTCCAATCCACTTAAGATCCTTATACATACAAAACACAGAGACTCTTACTCTGTGTATCAAATTTGTTCACTTTCTATTGATGCCTACTCCCATTAATCCCCACTTGCTTATAAAATTTAAGGAGATTATGATAAACATCAACTGATGAAAGGCAAAAACTGAAGATATATGAGCAGTAGCAGAAGCTCTTTTCTTTATAATAGTCTTAATTTATTCACTTATCTTTAATGTTCTAACCTCTACTACACAGTGGAAAATTACACTGGAAAAAATTACTATTACATTGGAAAATTATCTACACAGATCAGGCAGTTTTTTTTCAATAAACCACATAAAAAATTACCTTTGATCTTTTGTTTGGTGTATATGCTTTTGCATTGCTAAATATGAGCCGGATGTCTTTGCAAAACTCCAAAGGGCTGTCATAATTTCCCGCATCTAGAGTTTCCCGTACTGTTCCAAAATCCATTGGGGTATCTATAATATCTCTGTAGTCCTAGGTTTTAAACACAATATTTAATTCATAGATTCATTTCTTGCTTTTAGAAATGTAAATGCACCAGATCTCTAAAAAATTTGAAATGATGGAAGAAAGGAAAAGGTTAGAGGACTCTTAAAATTCATTAGGAATGTTTAAAAAGAGGCATAAAAACAAAGAAAAGATAGAAATATACCAAAATGTTAATGTCTATTTATTGTTAGTGACACATGGGATGGTTTTATTTCCTGCTGTATGTACTCCAAGCATCCTACAGTCACTCTGTGCTGTTATAATCCAACTTTTTTTATAAAGTCATCTTTCAATTTCCCTTTTTAAAGAGTGCAAGCAGACACGTTTATCCAATTCACAGTTCTCCTAGTGCTGGGCCTACTTAGATAGAAATCTAAGTAGATCCATCCCACTGTTATGTAATACTGATTATCTAAGTCTAAATTCTTAAATGAGTTCACAAGGGTGTCTATAAATTGAAGAAAACTACGTAAAAACAATACTTCTACCACTAACTTAGTGATAGGAGCAAAAAAGTTAACATAAAGCCTAGGTATCTTTCTCTTTAAAGTTTAATAACTCTACCCCAATTTCCTCACTGCAAAACAAGAAAAGCCCCAAACATTTAAACAATGGAAACTTACTGGATATTCAACCAAATCAACAGGTTGTCTAAATGGTTCAGAATCTTCACACTGAAAAATTAAGTTCACTAGTTCCTTACACTGTTTCTTCCAGTTGCTTTCAACATAGTTCGTAGCTCTGATGCTTTTTTTCCCATCATGGACCTAAAAATACATTCACAGTCTTAAGAAAAATCACACTATTGGTGTAAGACTGTGGTAAAAATGTAACTGATCTACTGTCTTCTATAAAAATACAATAATGTCATATATGTTGCTCTCAACACATTTTTCCAGAAATGAAATTTTTAAACTATGCATGTAACACATTTTGATATAACTTAACCAATTTCAGAAATATTACAAAGTTAGCTATGAAAAGCATACTCTAACAAGAGCACATTATCTAGTGAAAGGCTATTCCATGACCTCTCACCTCCCAGGTTTATAATATTTGTTCTCACAGAATATGAAGCATATCTGATAATATGATAGGCAGAATAATGGCCCCACCAAAGATGTCCACATCATAATCCTCATAACCTATGACTATGTTGCCTTACATGAGAAAAGGTATTTTGCATTAAGGGTATAGACCTTGAGATGAAAGATTATCTTGAATTGATTGCTTGGACCCAATATAGCCACAAAAGTCATTATAAGAGGGAGGCAGAAAAGTCAGAGTCAGAGAGAGACTGAAAAATGCTACGTTGTTGGCTTGAAAGATGGAACAAGGTGACCTGGAGCCAAGGTGAGGACACCCACTAGAAGCTGGAAAATGCACATAACTCTCCCTGGAGCTTCTAGCCACACCAAGACCATGATTCTGACCTAGAGACCCATGAAAACTTCTAATCTACAGAACTATCAGGTAATACATTTTTATTATTTAAGCAACTAAATTTGTCATTTGCTGCAGCAGACATAGCAAATAAATACAAATACTAAACACTTGGGAGTCTAGAAATAAAATTAAACGAAAATGACTCATCAAATTAGAGTATTTTAGGTCTAACTTTTCAGTGTTCTGGAAGGCAAGCACATGGTATAAATTAACATTTCATAAAAAGCTTAAATTTAAGGAGCATTTGGAGGAAATTTAAAATGATCTGGGTTAAAATGTCTAAGCATTTTCATATTAATAACCTTTAATTTTAATTACTCTATATTTGAACTTCAAAGCCTGCTGATGATACTCCATTATGATTACCCACTTTCATAAACTTAGTTCCATAGACCCTTCTCCTTACCCCTCAACCTCATCATCCCAACATATCTCCATTTTTAAAAAAAGTTCAGTCACCAAATCCTAGTTAGTTTTCCCTAAAAAGGTCTCATAATTTTCCTTTCCTCTCCATTCCAAGCAAATATCCTTGACTAGGTACCCATCCTTCACCCTATATTCTTGGAATAAACTCCTAATTCATCTCCTTTAATACACATCTTCTTATCCTTCAAATTGTATTATCTATTTTGGCTGTTCAATTGATTCTCTACTTTAAATGAAATCCTTGGATTTCAATATCACCATAATCTACCCCAATCATAACAGCCAGACACAGCCACTTTGGTCACTTCAACATCCAATCTCTACACCAGTCAGGTGTAGTGCCCTTAACAGTCTATGGACATGCCATGCCATATTTCTCTACTTTTTTTGTCTTTCCTATGGTAGCCTCTATTTTTTGAATGGCCTCTTCTTACTCCATCTCACTCTGATAATACAGTACAAATTCCAACTCTTCCACTAAACCTTTCCAGTAATTTCTCCCATTTTGCTAATAAAATATTCAGTATCTATATTTTGCTAATAAAATATTCAGTATCTACACTGATATAACTTTTCAAAGACTAAAACTAAAATCCTGAATTGATTTTAAAACAAAGAAAAAGAAACTACAAAAGTCAACCATGCAGAATAACTTACTCTCCTTCTTCCAGAAGATGTTTTAGGAAGATCACTATCATCCTAGGAATAAAATCAGAGCACCTTAAGTATTTAGAGTCTCATTAGAAAATAATAACATAATCTTAATAAATAACATATCAAAGACATTTGGTATTACCAGAGTTATAACATGTTATTAACAAAATCTCCAAAGAAAGACTACCAGATGATCTTTGTGGCACCCAGGCTTGAAAAAAAAAAAAATCATTCTTAATAATCCTTTTTCATTCCCTAAGAACATGAACTAATTCTAAAATTTGAAATTACAGCTATAAAAAGACGCTTCATGCATTTCCTAAATAGAAAACTTGTGTTTTACCTCTATCCACAAATCCCCAGAAACATACAGATTCCTATAGTTTCTGCATTTTGTGTTCTATAGTACAGGCATGCACTACCACCCCCATCTAACTTTTTTATTTATTGTAGAGACAGGGTCTCAAACTCCTGGCTCAAGCAATCTTCCCATCTCAGCCTGCTAAAGCACTGGAATTACAGGTGTGAGCTACTGTGCCCAGCCTCCAAGGTACTTTATATAATACACCTTTCACTAGCTAAAATATAGAAAGAGAATATATTCCACATCTAAAGTTATTCACTTAGATATATTTTGATATTAGCTAAAACAAATTACCTCATAAATCATCTAGAAAATTCAAAAACATAATTTTATCAAATGCCCTATTTGTTCATTGGACTACTGCAAGAGTTGATACTACAAAACCAACATTTTCTTCTTCACTTTTTAAAAATACCATTTGAAATTAACAAAAACCATTATAAAATCAACAAACTTCATACCAAATCCTCAGCATTTCGCTCATCATTTTCAGATGTGTTAGAAAGTTCTGAGATATTTGTACAGTGTTGATTCCTAAAAAACAAATTTTCACTTTAATAGTATGCAGATGTAGTGACTTGTTGGCAGGGATTCAAACTATACATTAAAATATAAACAGTTCACCAACCTATACATGCCTAATTTCAAACAGAGGAATATCAGGTTTTCCCCCAACCCTTTGTAAACGTAACTAGCCATCTTAAATCCTAATTTAGAATCTTGAAGGTTTTTCTTGTTTTCCGTTAAGTATGTATCCAAATTAAGCAGGTAATCCAGAAATAATATATGTATGGCCTCAATTGGATGAATACATGGATGAGTTTTTCTAAGTATCATCAATAGCAGTATTCACACAATAAGTACCAGGAAAACAGTTGATTTAAGGTAAATATATATATATACACACATATAAATATAAAGGAAAAAGGAATGGAAATTAAAGCAAATAGTATCTTACTGTACACACAGGAGAAAAAAAGAATGCTGAAATACGGATATCTAAGCATAAAGGAGACAAAAATGGGTAGATAATTTTCCTGAAGTAAGAACAAGAAGGTGATTCTGGGGAGGAGGTAACTTAAGTATGAGTCTCCAAGACTTAGGACAGAATCAACCCAAGAAAGCTGACAAGAATCAGTTACTCCCCAGTTTTCAGCTAGATGCTGAAAACGATGGCACTGTTTCTAAATTAAGAATGCTCACTAGAATAGAGCAGACTAGAACCTGGGTCTGAATTTCCAAGTCAGTTTACATTCTTTGATTCCGAATTGACTTCTGAATTTAAGAAAATCTACAGAATATTCACACGTATACAAACATTTTCACAGGACATAATCTGAAACATTAAAACAACATAATCATGGGAAAATACCAAACAAACTCCAATTAAGTATACTCTATAAAATAAGTAACATTCATAAAAATGATGAGGTGATAAAGACAAGAAAAAATTGAAGGAGACTAAGAAAACAAAACACTAAATTTGATGGGGATTCTGGATTAGATTCTGAAACATAAAAGGGTGTAAAAACTAGTGAAATCCAAATAAATTCTACACTTTCTGTCAATAGCATGGTACCAAGATTTTTTTTTTTAACATTTCATAAGTATACCGTAGTTATGTAAAATGTTAACCTAAGGGGAGACTAGATGAAAGGCAAATGGCAACTTTCTGGAGTATAAAATTATTTCAAAATTTTAAAAAGTTGAAAAACTGAATTATTCAGTTTCTCAGACTTTTACTTAAATTATGTATGTAAAGAAATGTCATCTAAAGTAAAGCATTAAAAAAGTATAGTTCTGAGTAAAAAACAAAACTAGATGATTTTTTTTTCCTCTTTTTTTTTTCCTGGAGACAGAGTTTCGCTCTTGTCACTCAGGCTGGAGTGCAATGGCACGATCCACATGATTGGGCTCACTGTAACCACCACCTCCTGGGTTCAAGCAATTCTCCCACCTCAGCCACCCGCCACCACGCCCGGCTAATTTTTGTATTTTTTTTAGTAGAGACGGGGTTTCACCATGTTGGCTAGGCTGGTCTCAAATGCCTGACCGCAAGTGATCTGACGGCCTTGGCTTCCCAAAGTGCTGGGATTAACAGGCATGAGCCACCACGCCCGGCAAAACTAGATGATTGTTAATAGCACAATATGCAGTCACTTTTACACAACATCTATGAAATTACTTACTTGATAAATTTTAAAAGTTGGTCAGTTATCTTTTTAGCTGATCTTGCAATTACACTCTCAGGTTCGTTAAATGTTCTGGCATTATGTTCTATATATCTGACTTCCCAAACTAACGCAGACAGCCTCCTTCAAAATAAAGTAGACAATTTAGGGCTTAGAAAATGAGAAGATAGAAACCAAGTGAAAAAATGCAGCATGTGAATTAAACAACTGTGAAATAATAATTAAACCATAAGTGCAAAGTTATAATGAATAACCTTCTAATGCTCTCAACTTGATCATAGTCATAGGCAATACATTGGACACCGAAGCAATTATATTGAACTGAAGAGGACAAAAATCTTAACAAATTACTTAATCACATACAGAAAACCAACAAACCTACCTTCCCTTTTCATATTGCATACAGGTACCTTTTAAAATTGTTGAATCTCAATAAAGAAAATATGTTAAATATCATCAACCCTAAAAGCTGGCCCAGCAAGCTGGGATTACACCTGTAATCCCAGCACTTTGGGAGGACAGGGCAGGAGGACAGCATGAGCCCAGGGGTTCAAGATCAGCCTGGACAACATGGCAAAACCCCATCTTTACCAAAAATTAAAATTAAAAAATTAGCCAGGCGTACTGGTGCGCACCTGTAGCCCCAGCTATTCAAGAGGCTGAGGTGGGAGGATTGCTGGAGCCTGGCAGGTCGAGGCTACAGTGAGCTATCATCATGCCACTGCACTCCAGCCTGGGTGACAGAGCAAGACTCTATCTCAAAAACAAACAAAAAAACAAACAAAAACTAAGAGCTTCAGTCTCACTGTAAACAATCAAGTGGTTTCTGATTGGAATGCACATTCCAATGTTAAATAACAGAGATAAATTACGTCGATAATGTGGACTCAAGATGACTTTTTATAATTTCTTAAAGTAGTTGAATTATAAAAGTTAAAATACAATCAACTGCTGTAAAAATCATTAAGAACAGGAAATTTTATACTCACCAGTGCTCTAGAAGCCAAAGATAAAAAGTCAGTGCCTCTGGGAAATTAATCTTCCAAAGGCCAAAAAGACCAAGTATTAACTATATAAATATTATTTTTAAATGTAGTTAAATAGAAATTTAAACATACAAAGAAAAAAAATAAAGTATCTAACAACTTAACAAAATTTCTAAGAAAAACAGATTACTAAAGATTGAGGGTTGAGGCCCTGACTCGGACCTCCCTTCTCCAGCCAGGCCTGACCATCCCTGCAACTCTCAGCCTCCTACTGATGTCGGCTGTGAGAGCCTGTGCTTAAATAAGATATCAGGCCTTACTGGAGACACTCAAGGATAGGCTGAACAACTATTTTTCCAGAGCAGAAAGGAAACTCATGCATCAGAAAGGCCAGAAGTATATGACTGTATAAATAACAGAATCTACTCAGAACAGTTTAAGGAATTTCTTGGGACCTACAATAAACTTAGAGAAACCTGCTTTTTGGACTGTGTTAAAGACTTCACAACAAAAGTAAAGCCTGAAGAGACCACCTGTTCAGACCATTGCTTACAGAAATATATTTCTTTTAACTTTTAAGTTCAAGGGTACAAGTACAGGATTGTTACACAGGGAAACTCCTGTCACAGGGGTTGGCTGTACAGATTATTCCATCACCCAAGTATTAAGCCTAGTACCCATTCGTTGTTTTTCTTGATTCTCTCCTTCCTGTCACCCTCCAAAAGGCCCTAGTGTGTGTTGTTCCCCTCTGTGTGTCCATGTGGTCTTATCATTTAGCTCCCACAAATATACATATACATATATATATATATATATATATATTTTTTTTTTTTTTTTTTTTTTTATTGCTTAGACAGGGTCTCACTCCACCACCCAGGATGGAGTGCAGTGGCGTGATCTCAGCTCACTGCAACCTCCACCTCCCAGGTTCAAGCAATCCTGCCTCAGCCTCCCAAGTACCTGGGATTACAGGCACGTGCCACCGTGCCTGGCTAATTTTTGTATTTTCAGTAGAGAAGGGGTTTCACCATGTTGGCCAGGCTGGTCTCAAACTCCTGACCTCAGGTGATCTACCTGCCTGGGCCTCATGAAGTGCTGAGATTACAGGCATAAGCCAATGCGCCTGGCGTCCCACAAAAATTATTTTTAAATGACACAAAGAATATCCAAGAGATTTCAGGAATATCATATTCAACAGAACAAAGCCCTGGTAGCCAAAGCAAAACTATTTGGCCAATCACAATAGGTAACTCCTGATGGATGGACTTTTGATGAAAGACTGCCAACAGCTGCTGCACTGGAAATGAGGATTCATCTGACAGTCCCCTGGGAGCAGTAGCCACCCTGTTAAACCATCTGTCATGAGTTTGGCAAATGAAAACCACTAGAGAAACAAAACCACTATTTACCAAGAATAATTAAAATAGAAGGTCTTATTGTTCAAATAATAATAAAATACAACATTTACTGAGGCCTTAAGATTCTGCAGCTTGGTTAACTGATTAGAAAAACAAACAACTGTTTCTTCAATTATGGCTATTAATTTTAAAACAAATTATGTCTTCAATCATGTATGAGGATAGAAAAATTCTCATTACTAAAGTACCAGTGAAAGTTTACTGAAATAAGTGGAATAAAAGTAAAATTTCAGTGATATGGAAATAATCACTGAGAAAAAAACGAGGGTGAAATATGGTAGTCAATCTTCTGCCTGGCCCTACCCACACCTACCCATAGGCATCTAACACCATCTGACAATGAAAGAGAATAATGAAACAGAAAATGCTAATCAGCCCCCAATTCTACCACTATCTCTTTCTTTGTTTACCCTAGTCAATATTGCCAAATATAGCTTTTTAAACATTTTGAAAGCAGGTTTCTACTAACCTGTAAAATCGATTAACAAGTCTCATTCGAATTGTGTAAAGATCGGTTGGATAAGCTACTACAGTACAGTACTTCGGGTATGTACACAGATCAACAGGGCCTGCAAAAGCTGCTGCTATATCTGTTAGGGAAGACAGGAGAGTTTTTAATCAATAAATCCATTGCCTCTAAGTGGTACTTCTCTAGAAATCATAAGATATGGCTACATTTAACATTACAGGCTAAATTAAAAGATAACCAATACAAAGTGTAGAAAAGAACAGAAACCTCAATTATGCTAGTATTTTTAAATACCTTTACGAAAAAAATTGAAAAAAAAACTTTTCATCCTAAAAAATAAAAAACTTACCAAGATTCAAAAGTTGATCTATACCACTGATAATTCTATCACATTCTTCATCTCTTGATTTCTGACCCCATTCACCAGCTTGTGGTTTATAGAGCAATTTCTCTAGCTCATCTGATGTGACAGAAATACTAGCTCCTAATTCTTCAGGTGGATCAACTATGAATACCATAAAAAACAATGAGGGGAAGAAAAAAAACACAAAAAATAAATATATACGGTATTAAAATTCAATTTTCATAGCTTATAAAACTAGGTTATCTCCACAGTCAAAAATAGAGTTCAAATGTGCAACTCTTTTTAAAATTACTCATTGAGATTAACAAATTGCTTAAATTCAGGTAAAAACACAATCTACCTACCCTAACAAATTAAAAATTAAAAATAAGAGTGCCAGTATTGCAGTTTTCAGTCTATTTCTTCAAGGAGGCAAACTTAACCCTGAGGACTCTGAAAACACAAATTGAACCTGACAATATTCAAAATTTTAAGCTTACATACAGTTAAAATTTTTAAATTAAAATTTTTAAAAAAGTCAAGTCAAAATGGATAAAATAATCCCACATGACAAATGGCTAATTTTCTTAAATTTTAAGGGAGCGCAAATGAAACAGACTGGTATTTCTTGAAAAATAAGGAGAAGCAGGCAGAGTGGCTGACGCCTGTAATCCTAGCACTTTGAGAGGCCGAGGTGGGTGGATCGCCTGAGGTCAGGAGTTCGAGACCAGCCTGGCCAACGTGGCAAAACCCCATCTCTACTAAAAATACAAAACTTAGCCAGCTGTGGTGGGGCACACCTGTAATCCCAGCTACTAAGGAGACTGAGGCAGGAGAATAGCTTGAACCCGGAGGTGGAAGTTGCAGTGAGCCGAGATTGTGCCATTGCACTCCAGCCTGGGCAACAGGGCAAGACTCTGTCTCAAAAAAAAAAAAAAGGAGAAAATCTGAGGAAGCTCAAAATATTTTAGCTTATTGAATATCAGTTCTAACATACAGATAAGAAATGTCATTTACTGTGTACTGTGTACTGGCTACCAGGGTAACTCAGAGCACGTTCACAATGAGGGAACAAGAGCATTGGGAAGAGCATCATTTTAACAGCTGCTAAATGATAGAGAGAATGCTCATGGGAGCATTTCCTCTAGAAACATATCCATTAAGATTCCTGCAAACATACACACAAGCTTAAAATAGAGCATTCTTTGGGAATGCTCTTAACTTCAGTAAAGTTGACCTATTAGAATTAAGTCATATGATGTAGTCTTTTAGCTGAGAGATGGGAATTTTTTAAACATGGATGATAAATGATTCCTATAAGCTTATAATTCATGTTCTTACAAAAAGAAAAAGGATTTCCATTTATTTTCTGCATGAACATAAAAGAAATGTGGGGGAAGAGGGCAGAGGCATCCCACTGCCCTAATAAGCCAAAATATGTATTTTTATACTGTAATTCAGAGTTATGCTTTCAGTATTTTATCTCATCAAAAGGAAGAGGAAAGACGCTGTACAGGCAGGCAACATAAAGTGTTTTAAAAAACACTGGTTTATCAAAGCCGGGATCTGAGTTCAAATCACATCTATACCATCTAAAAACTATGACTTTGGGCAAGGGGTGTGGGTGGGTGGGTGTGTGGGTGTGTCTGTTTTAATGGGGAGAAAGGGGGTCTCACTATGTTGCCTGGGCTGGTCTCCTCAGGTATTCTGGTGAATACTGATCAACCCACACGTGTGAAGAAATGACAGGAAGCCAGGAAAAGAATCAAATGAAAGATCTGTGATAACAAAGGCCTGATGCACAAAAGGGCCAGCACCCATGCCTGTTCCCCTCAGCCAGACTGAAAAAGCTGCATGATACATAGAGCGATGGATACATTGCATAAAAGGGTCTTGCCTTAGAAGTCAAAAGTAAATCAGTTCAAGGCTGAGCACTGCTCCAAACCCATCTACCATATCTTAAAAAGATAAAATTGTTTCCGACTAGCTTAATTGTGTGACAGAACAAAGTGTAACACTTACAGGAATACAAAAATATACAGCACCCAACAAGGTAAAATTCACAATGTCTGACATAAAATGTAAAATTATAACACAGGTAATATATTAGGAAATACCCATAATGAAGAGATTTATTAATCAACCAACCAGAATTGGCACATGTTAGAATTAGCAAAGACATGAATGCAGTTATTATATTACGCATGTTCATTAAAAACATATATAAATGGAAGACATGAAACACACACCCAAATCCAACTTTTAGAGATGAAAACAACAAGCAGTAAGGTGAATACTATAACACATTGGCTGGTGATAAATAAGATATTCCGAAAGAAAATATAAATATATAAGATAAAAATATAAAAAGACTCAACACCAGGAATGGTGGCTCATGCCTGTAATCCTAGCACTTTGGGATGCCGAGTCAGGGGGATCACTTGAGGTCAGGAATTCAAGACCAGCCTGGCCATGGCAAAAGCCTATCTCTACTAAAAATACAAAAACTAGCCAGGCATGGTGGCACACACCTGTAGTCCCAGCTACTAAACAGGCTGAGGCAGGAGAATCACTTGAACCTGGGAGGTGGAGGTTGCAATGAGTGGAGATTGCGCCACTGCACTCCAGCCTGGGCAACAAAGCAAAACTACATCTTTAAAAAAAAAAAAAAAAAATTCAAAAGAGCACAGTATGTGTTATTCATTTCTGAATGTATATCATCATTGAGGGGAAAAAACTAAATCTTTTCTCATAATGTCTATTTAGTGCCTAACTTGATGCCCCCTAAACGGTAGGCATTCAAGAAATGTGTATGAAACAAATATGTGATGTAGTTATATGATTTACTCTATAAGCATAGCTAATATTTCATAAAACAAAGCAATAACTAATATTTTCCAAACATAAAACTAAAAAGATGCATATGTAACAAATTTTACACTAACATAGTGTAGACACAGCAATAAAAACTGAAGACACAGCAATAAAAATTATCCTAATGAAACAGTAAAAGAAAATAAAGCAAAAAAACAAAAAAAAATCCAGAAAAGCCCTGAAATACAGAGACCATTTAAGGGAACAGAAGAAATTATGATATCCCAAACTAATGGATAACAAGTTAAAAATGAGGAAAGAATCTGAATATTTCTCAGCCAGGCTCCGTGGCTCACGCCTGTAATCCCACCACTTTGGGAGACCAACGCAGGCATATCACTTGAGGCCAGGAGTTCAAGTCTAGTATGGCCAAGATGGCAAAATAGCTGGGTGGCACATGCCTATAGTTCCAGCTACTCAGCAGGCTGAGGCACAAGAACCACTTGAGCCTGGCAGGTGGAGGTTGCAGTGAGTCGCGATTGCACCACTGCACTTCAACCTGGGCAAAGAGAGAGACTGTCTAAAAAAAAAAAAAAAGTAAGAAAGAAAGAAAAAAGAAATTGAACATTTCTACAAAGATATAAAAATGACCAATAAACAAAGGAAAAAATGCTCAGTATCATTAGGCATCAGAGAAAGGCAAATTGAAACCACAATAATACTTCCTATAAGTTAAAAAAAAAAAAAGTATCCAGGATGTGAAAAAATTGGAACCCACATACACTGTTGCTGGAAATGTAAAATGGTATACCTACTCCCAAAAAAACCATTTGTCAGCCCTCAAAAGGTTAAACAGAGTTACCACGTAACCCAGCAATGCCACTCCTACATATGTACCCAAAAGAAAAAAAAACTTGCACATGATATTCACAGGAGGACTATTCACAGCCAAATAATGGAAGCAATCCAAATGCCCATCAACTGATGAATGGATAAAAATGTGTTATATCCATACAATGGAATATTATTCATCAATAACAAGAAATATCTTGGCTTCTAAATGCCATTCTCCAATCAAACAGGCCATGGCCCCTGAAAAACTGCCTGATTCCACAGCTGAGGTAGGGAAAGTACAAGGTGAGCCTTGAACACTGCATATTGCCAGAAGCTATGAAAACACTCAAAGGCAATTCAAAAGAAAATGTCAAATGGACATAGGAGCCAACATGAAGGGGTTCCCAGTGGCCAAATCTGCAATAAGGTAGCAACAAAATAATGATAACAATTGAACACTAATTTTATTTTACAAAAATCTGAGTACATACTAATATAAATAAATGGGAAAGGAGAAGATGTATCTTATAGTAGAATTCCAACTAATACATGTAAGACAATGAAAACAAAAAATCATTATTTGAGGCAAGAATTATCAACGGATGCTACAATTAGTGAGTGGAAACAGCATAAGAAACAAGATTATTTGCAGCACATAAATATATCCCCATGGGACACTAATTATAATGGAAAAAGTATTTACTTTACACTGGAGAAACCTGACACATACCCAAGTCAAATTATTAAAATCCTAAAATAATTGCACTAAGAAAGACACATTACCTTTCTGACATTTTTGCCAAAAATGCAAAACCTAAATTTAATCGAGAAAAAACATCAAACCCAAACTAATGGAAATTCTATAAAATAACTGCCCAGTAATCTTCAAAAGCCTTAAAGTCATGAAAGACAGTGAAAAACGGAGGGATCCTGGATTAAAGACTAAGATGACATGACAAATCCAAAATGTGAAAGGATATTAGTGAAACAGACAAAATCTGAATAAAGTCTACAGACAACAGTATCGTATTAATAATAATTTCCTGATTTTGATCACTGCAATGTGCTAGCTGTATAAGAAGGGAAATATAGGTATTCAGAAAATCCTTGTACTATTTTTTTAACTTTTTTTAAGTCTGAAATTATCTCGAAATCAAGTTTTTTAAAGTGCTATAAAAAATGGAGAGTACATACTGAAGAGAAATATCAAAATGCAGATATTCAGAGATTTTCTTGAAAATTATAAAAAGAGAAAAACATCAAAGGATGATACAAATCAGTAAAAACACATAAAGAAAGCTTGGTGGTGAAAACAATGGACGCAAGAGATACAGAGTACCCTTTCAAAAAGTTTCACAAAAGGGAAATAATTCAGTAACAAAAATGCTTCATGAAATCAAATGTAAGGTCTAAGAGACATATTCAAACCTGACTGGAGAAAGGTAGGAGGAAATTAAAATTGTTGGAGGGGATGAGCTAAGTGTAGGTACCAGGCCCTTGGAAGGCAACAGCAGTGGGATGCTAGCACTGGAGGACAGGCTGGCTTTAAATAGTTGTCTATTTCAGTAGAAAATCCATAATAAGACAACTTGAGGTAAAGGAGAAGACAGATGGAAGTCAAGTTCAATCTTTTCCTTGAAGGAAGACCAAGGGTAAAAGATTAAGAATGAGGTAGGAAAAGTAGAGGCTACATGAAGGATGTAAATTTTTTGTTTTGTTTTTCTGAGATGGAGTCTCGCTGTCGCCTAGGCTGGAGTGCAGTAGCCGCGATCTCGGCTCAGTGAAACCTCGGGTTCAAGCGATTCTCCTGCCTCAGCCTCCCAAGTAGCTGGGATTACAGGCACACGCCACCATGCCCGCCTAATTTTTTGTATTTTTAGTAGACACAGGGTTTCACCATGTTGGCCAGGCTGGTCTCGAACTCCTGATCTCAGGTGATCCATCTGCTTTGGCCTCCCAAAGTGCTGAGATTACAGGCGTGAGCCATGGCGCCCAGCCAGGAGTTAAGTTTAATGCAGGGTTACATGAGAAACAACAGCAAGCTACTAAGGTACAGCCAAAATCAAGCTGGAATCTAAGGTCAAGAATTAACAAAACAGATAAACACGATGCTGTTATCTTCTTTCAGTAAAGTTCAGTTACTGTAATAATTTGAATATATTGATCATAGAATATAAATGTTTGTTCCATGTGCACTGGCAAATGTACATATTATAAAAATAAAATGTTTTCATTATTTAACAAATATATATACCATTATCAGGAATTGGTTCCATGTCCCATGGGCTAAGTTTTTCAATTTCAGTATTATCCCACCTGTTAAAAAACAACAAATCTCTGGTTAGCCTTTCATAAAAACAAAATGTGGATAATAGGTATCCATTATAAAAGTAAACAAAAGATACAAAATGTGAAAATTAACCTCACTGCAGCAGTACAATTTTAAATATTAACCGTAAATTTTTTTAAGAAGGATATATTATTAAAATAACAGGTTTAAGAACAAAACCAGAAATCCTATGTGGCCTGCACCCAAAGTGAACAATAACTGAAAGACAAGGCATGAAGCCCTTGAATTCCACTACAGCCACAGTCAATGGTTTTTATCCCATTGCCAATGAAGAGGCATCAAAGGTTTCTTTGAAGAAGATTAATGATATAGTATCTGCTTCTGAACTAGGACACTGACAATACGAGGTAAAGGAAATATTAGGTGGCTACAGAAATAGTTCCAGGAAAGCAAGCAGAACCTGAACCAAGGGGAGTACTAGTGAATAGGAAACAAAGAGTAGGTGCATGTCTGAGAGACATTTCGGGTCAGCCTGACATGACTTAATGACAGATAAAAACCATGTTTTTTAAAAAACCAGAAATGTATTATTTATACAGCAACCTGCCACACTGAATTACTGGGAAATGATTAGTTTTCATCTGTATACAAACCTAACAATATAACACTGGAAATGACTATCAGGATACTGTGGTTGATATGGCTCTTGACTTAACACTGTTCCAAACCACCAAGCATCATCAATAATAGAGCGGAATCTGTCACCTAGGAGAGAAATGATCAAGTCTGAGGCATTTCTCTGCTAACATTCATTAACATTTTTTTAATCTACAAAATACCATATGATACAGATAAAAAAAGAAGCCAAAAGCACAACACAAAAACAGACAAGCAGTGCTCCTAAACAAACCAAGAAAAATATGGAATAAAAAATTTAACTTTTAGATTAAATGCATTTCTAGATGTATTTTACAACTCTAACACTTCAACCAGTGAAATAAACTGCACTAGATCTGTGTTTAACATTCATTACAATAGAAACATGAACTGCTGCAGTAACCATATCTCTTCCTTCTTACCCTTCCCACCATTTACAAAACAAAACCAATGAAACAATAAAAGTCACCTATCCAGCACTGATGATTCTTCGGGATATAGATCAACAGTTCTTTTCTCAAGGAAAGTTTTATAGAAATAATCAAAATTAAAGCTACAATTTATCCCCAAGAAAGAATATAATATACCTGGCAAACAGTCTTGAATAATTAAAGTATGCTTACAGTGAATTCTTCAAAGGTTTGAAAAAAAATAATGCCATAACTACTAGACCTACATGTTTTAGTCTTTAGCATATTTTCAAACTTATGTAAACGTGAGTTTTACATATATTTTACTTCAAAATCACTTGAAACCATAGCCCCTGAAAGAAATCTAAGGAGACTAGTATAGCTTTAAACTTACAATTTAAGATAAAACACACCATGATTTTATCCAAATCTCTAATACCCTAATTTAACATAAACATTAATTACAACTGAACATAATAATAATAAATTATTGTCATAAAATCAGCTGCCTCAATTTTGAGAGGCCAAATATAAAAACATGTTAGAAGAGAGTCTTTGATATAAAAAATTAAGTGTATATTTTTCTTGCTATTTACCTAATACTAGAAGATAATTTCAGTTTAGATAAAAATATTTCTTCATACAAAAACAACCCTTTAAATAAAAAGGAGCCTTAAAAAATTAAGTTTTCTCATAATAAAAGTGTCTTTTCTATGTTTTTGCTAGCTGATCACCCTGGTAATCTTATGTTAAGACTTTTCAAATAAACCTACTTTGGCCTTTCAAGAGAAGGATAAAAATCCACCGTAAAAATGAAAACAAGCAACTTCTTCTTGCCATACTACTCAAATTCCATGCAAAAATGGGGGAGCAAAATGAATTAAAGTGTAGTATAACAGGTCTGGTCCAATAATTTCTCAACCACAAAAATAAAACAAAAACCACTAAATTACAGGAGGCATCTGGGACTCCATCTCTAGACTTTAACTGTAGATAATTCAGTTTTAAAAAAATTAATGGACATGTTGGCAAAAATGAGAGCCTCTTACACCTCATGGGGGCTGAAAAATCATAATAGCTGGGAAGCTTTGAAGTTATTTGGAACACAACTATACAACCTGCTAATGTTGCTTCATGTTATTTTTGTGGCTGTATGTTTTTCTTCAAGAAAAATTTTCTCTGCATCTACTCCCAAAATAATCTTGATTACTTGTGTAGATGTTACCAGGAGAATAATCTATAAAGAGGAGCCACACGCCCTGACAATCTTTCACGTCAGATGAGGATGATTAGGGACTTTATCTAAAATTTGCCTTCTTGTAGTACCACACAAAAAGGCAGCAGTGGCCAGATATGGTGGCTCACACCTGTAATTCCTACACTTTAGGCAGGCTGAGGCAAGAGGATTGCTTGAGCCCAGGAATTCAAAACCAGCCTGGGCAATACAGCAAGACCCTGTCTCCACAAAAAAAATTAAAAATTAGCTGCACATGGTGCAGCTTCCAGAATTTACATGTTTGTATGCACTATAATTAAGAGTCCCACAGCCAAAAAGGAGGCTGAGGTGGGAGGATCACTTGAGCCCAGGAAGTTGAGGCTGCAGTGAGCTCTGATCGCACCACTGCCTTTCAGCCCGGGCAACAGAGCAAGACCTTGTGTCCAAAAAAAGAACGAAAGAAAGAAAGAAACTGCAGTAACTAGAAAGATCAATGTCTTAACATCATTTATGAATGTGTACACCAGATGACACAGCCTGGGTAAAACTTAATATTTCTAACAAAAATCCAAGAACTGATAAAAGAATGAACCATCCTACTTCTAAACTCAATACACAAGCTCCCTGGATAGCATTACACACTGAACATATATTTGTACACCTGTGAAACAGGTACTACAGTTACTATTAACAGTTGCTATTACTACCCAGCCTAATGACAGTCATTCAATCAATTATCAATTATATCCTGAGAGTAATAATCTACACAACTCTGAATAAGTGAGCCCTCCTTAAATGATCATCACAAAAATCACATTCGAGTAATTTAGTACCTACATTGAGGTACTAAAATTACTCCAATGTGTAATTTTACTCAAATGTGTAAAATTACATTGAGGTAATTTTAATTTTTTAATTTTTCTGCCCACCTATACATTACATGGTTATAAAGCAAAGTGTATATGAATTTTTTATTTCTTAACAAAACAGTGTCAAGTCTTCCCATTTAAGTCTACGTTGTTATGATATCAAGGGTAAAATAACTGGGTATACCAGAACATTTTCAGTGTGAAATCTGAAATTACTTTTCAACCTTCTGATCATTTTAGATCCTAGTATAATTGTGTAAATTATGCCAATGTTACATCAAAGATAATTATATACAATATAGTACAGGGAAGTCTAAAAGGAAGTAAGTCTACTCTAGCCTATAGTCAAGGAGTGAAAATAATCTTTTCCAAATGTCATGAACCAAAAGAACAGAAGAAAAGTTGCTCGTCTAAAAAAGTCTACATAATCGGGCTGGGCACGGTGGCTCACACCTCTAATCCCAGCAGTTTGGGAGGCAGAGGTGAGTGGATCATGAGGTCAGGAGTTCGAGTCCAGCCTGACCAACATGGTGAAACCCTGCCTCTACTAAAAATACAAAAATTAGCTGGGCATAGTGGCGCACACCTGTAATCCCAGCTACTCAGGAGGCTGAGGCAAGAGAATCGCTTGAACCTTGGAGGCAGAGGTTGCAGTGAGCTGAGATCACGCCATTCATTGCACTCCAGCCTCATTGCACTCCAGCCTGGGTGACCTAGGGAGACAATGCCTGCCCCGCCCATTGTCCCCCGGCCCCTACCAAAAAAGTCTGCATAATCAGTAAGTACCAAGCCGTAAGCAAAATATATTTATAGGTCACTTATATCTCTTCCGCAATTTACATGTTTGTATACACTATAATTAAGAGTCCCACAGCCAAAAAGGTAGACCAATAAAACAGATTAATTTTTAAGGGTATATAAAACTTAGTAAGGACAGACTTACAAGACTGCCAATTCCTCTGTCTTGCTTCATCATAAAATTGACGCAATACAAGAAAGTCAATAACATCTGGCATATCATGATATCTAGACAAAAATTTAAAAAATTATTAAACTCTCTACATAGCAGGTTATATAGTCTAAAAGCAGCACTGTGCAAAAGAAACATGAGATCTACAAATGTAATTTTTAATTTTCAACCAGCTATATTTTAAAAGGTAAAACAGTAAATTTCATAGCATATTTTAAATATATCCAAAATATTGTTTCAATATGTAATCAAAACAAAAGAGATCTTACATTTTTTCTTCATAACTAGTCTTCAAAATGCAGTGTGTACATTCACAACACATTCATTTCTTTAAAAAAAAGTTTATGCCTCATACTCTGCCAAGTCTCATATTAAGACATTCAATCAAACCATCCATATTTCAAGTGAGCAGTAGCCACATGTGACTAGTGGTAACCTTATTAAGACAGCACAGGTGTAGGAAATTATTTATTCTGAATTTTTTCAAAAACAAAGGGCAGAAAAAATTTGGCCCATATGTCAGAATTCCCCACTCACATAAGCATCATGAAAACCATATAAAACAGACTGCCCACACTTAACTATAACTGTGACATGCCTACTATGACTTCAGGGTCAGGGATGGGTTTCCTAGCCATCAGAAGCTCGAGCCACATCTTAGGCTATCCACAGTGCTCTACCAGTTACCCTGGAGTTAAATGGGAAGGGCATGCTAATCATTAAATCAGCAAAATGGCAAATTTAAATTTAAGTAATTCCATTTTAAAAAATAATACATACCTAATAGAGAAAGATTTGTCCGTAAGTTTTCCAGTTGCTGGATCTATAAATGCTAGTTTGAGGCAACAGAGTGTAGGGGGCCCAACTTCATATCGTATTCCAACTATTTTAACCAATTCTTGATCCTTTAACAGACATATTTTTTTAATGGTTAGAATAAAAGCAATTCCTTAATACTATAATTCTCCACATACTGTTATATTAAGTAAACTCATAATTTAGGCTTCCAAACCAGCAGACAAGTTTAATTAATACCATTAATTACATTCAATTTTGCTAAAGTTAATCTCCACATATTTAATACAGTTTCTAATACAAAGAACATCCTTTAGAAAATACATTACAAAAGTTAAGATTGAAAACACAAATCTCGGATTAGCGCAATATCTAACGACAATCACTGTTAAAAATCTAACATATTTCCTTCTCGCTTTGTTTTGGAAACAGGATCTCACCGTGTTGCCTAGGCTGGAGGGCAGTAGCACAATCATGGCTCACTGCAGTCTCAAACTCCTGAGCTCAATCAATCCTCCCACATCAGCTTCCCGAGTAGCTGGGACTGGCTACAGATACAACATGCCACCACACCAAGCTAATTTTTTATTATTTGTAGAGACAGGTCTCCCTATGTTGTCCAGACTAGTCTCGAACTCCTGGGCTCAAGTGATGCTCCCACAACAGCTTCCCAAAGTGCTGGGATTATAGGTGTGGCCTGCCATACCCAGCCAATGCACATTTTTATTTATATAGCTTTATATTATACAGTGAAAATGTGTAAGCATTCTACTTATTCATAAGTGTTCTTCAAAATCTTGATATTAAGTTTCTGCCTAATACATTCAGTAAGTAATATTTGTTGAGAATCTACCATATGCTATGACCTCTTCTAGGCAGTAGGGACAGGACGGTAAACAGGTGAAAGTCTCTACCTGGATGGAGTATCCATCAAATGGATTTGCCATAGTCAACCTTCCCCCCAGTGTCTGCTTCTCTGATACTAGGAATATAACAGATCGTTCATCCACTTATTCACTGAACAAATGTTATTATTATAATGTACCAAAGTGCTAAGCATAGTTCTAATTATTCACAGCAGTTATGTTCTATAGTCACCTAGAACACTGAAATAAAATACTAAATCAGTGCTACAGAGAATATATAGGGATAGGTTCGTGCAAAATTCTGGTCACAACACTGTAATAAACCAGTGCATACATAACTTGGTTTTATGTGTGTTGCCGTTTAAAGGTACCTTATTTAATATGTTGTTGATTTGCAAACATTTAACTGATACCTGAATGAAGCTTATCTAACATACCTTCTCCATAAGGCACATCTCAGCCTTCTAGCACTTAAGAACACTAGACAGCATGTCAGCACTATGCTTAGGGGCCATTTTAAACAGCGAAGTCACCAGAAAAAGCACAAAAATGGAAAACACGTGGCACTGAATAGACCATGAAAAGGACACTTGTTTGCAGTGCGAGAGCTTAAAAAAAAAAAAAAAAAAAAAAGAAGGCAGAGCAACACCTTGTTCAACCTCAACTAGAAACATGCTCGTCAGGCAAGTCAAATTTTTCACCACCCTGAGGCATGTCCAGAAATGACCAAAAGGCTCCGAGAGTACTGTTTGGGGGATTACAAATAAAGCAAGTACGCAGTTCACAAATACAGAATCCAAGAATGAGGATGGACTGTACTCAGGTACACAGTCCTAAGTTAAACAGACATAAATAAAACCGCCAATGTATATAAAGACTAACTTATACAAGCAGAGCCATTAAGTTGAATATAAGTGTTAAAAACAGCTATATTTGTTAAAATAACTAGCATTTTCTTCATTTTCTAAGTTTTTAAAAGTATCAAAATCTGTAGAATAAAAATATAAAAAATAAAAAAACACGGGTACTACTACCCCACAGATCATCACCATTGACATTTTGATGTTGTTCTTTTGATTGGCTGCAAATGTTTTTAAAATTTTGCTACCATAACCAGAAATACCACTTCACTTCCCATTTTTCCTATTAGTAATACACTGTGAAAATGTATCCATCATTCATTCAATAAATATTTTTCAACCTTCAAGTACAAGATGGGCTGTACATAGTAAGTGACTGTGTGAATGCACCATGATTTGGTTCATTCACTATTGTGGAATATCTGAATTTTTTTTTTCCAGCTTTGTTTCTGTCAACAGTGAGTGAACTACAATACTCATATATTTACAAGCATTTCTGCTTGTTTTCCAAATTACCAGAAGAGTAAAATCACAGAATTAAAAGTTCCAAATATTTTTCAGTTTCAACTACTATTACCAAAATATCCCCTAGAAAGCCTGGACCACTTCACACACCCCACCAGCAATCTGAATAACTGTTAACAAACCAACATCTTTGCCACTTGCTAAAATGTGGAATTCTTTCTTGAGCTAAAAACAAACGAAATCACAAAATTGGCTAAGTATTGAAAAGGAAAAATTATTATTTCCTTATTTTATTATCCATGAGGTTAAACCCTTCTTCCAGTTTTTATTTCTTCTTTTGAAAACTTGCATTTCTTCCTCTGAAAATCTGTCTTGGATACATAAACATTTTTAAGAGTGATAATACATATATTGCCAAGCTGCCTTTCTGAAACTCTAGGTTGTTGCATTTAACATTTTACACACCAATAAGCAACATACAAATTTTGCCCATTGACAAACAAGCCATTCCCACAGGATCTTAAGGTTTGGTTACAGCAGAAATGTTATCAAGTAGGAAAGAAAGTAATAAAATATGTTTCCAACAGGTTTTTAAATAGATTTGTAAGTAATTTAACTATGTATGTGCTAAAATGTTTAATGATTTAATAATGCCATCATCCTACCCTAAGATCCATTTTTCTCCATGGCTCCTTATTAGGGTTCAGTTCATAAATATTATTTCTTCTTACAGCCTCAATATAAGCTTCATGACCCTGTCGAAAATATATTACCTACAAAAGGGAAATATGCATTTAAAAATTAAGAGCAATATAAACTTTATGTTCCATATTCGTGTTTTTAAATTTGTATTACTCTCACCTCATCACCCATTTGAGGAACAAAAGGAGATTTTCTAAGTGTGGTGTCAGTAATCCAAACTGGAGGGTGAAATTCATATAAATGCTCCATATTTGCAAGCTCTGCTGGAGTCATCCTCCGCAAATTCTACCAAGGGGAAGAGAACAAAGTTTCTTAGATTAGAAAGGGGCAGCATGCACTGTCTGAATGAAAAATAAAATAAACTTCACCATTCAGAATGACTATTTTTGCCATGTCCATCTAATGATTAGTTTTCACACAGCATATATATTTAGTTCCTTTACATAGGAATATATCACTTAAAAAAGCATTGTAAATCTACCTAACATTTTCCTAGCATCATCTCCTAAATTTCTGATAGATTCTTCATGCTATTTTACATCCCATTTTAGGGGGCTAATACCCAACCTAAATCCTCTTTTACCCATAGCCTGTTCTGCCAAGACTCCACTCTGAGTTTGGCCACAGGCTAATCATCACAAGGAGTCTCCTCTTGATTTTAGGTTTTAAGACCGGTGATTTCAAAATATGCCTACAAATTCCCCAATAGTTCTCTCCTTTTCAAGAAGTGGAAGTCTCCTCCTCTTAAGTGTAGACTACACTTAATGACTCACTTCTACCAAATATAATAAAGCCGATGAGACTATGTGCAACTTCTAAGACTAGGTCATAAATGGGGGCTTATCCCTGGCTACTGTTAAATCATTCACTCTGAGGAAAATCATAACTCAAGCAGCCAGCTTGAGTTGAAAATCAACACTCAAGCAGCCAGCTAAGGAGAGACCTGTGTGGCAAGGAACTGAGGCCAACAGCCATATGAATAAGCTCAGAAAGAATATCATCCAACCCTCATCAAGTCCTCAGACGACTGCAGCCCCAGTCAACATGTTGTAACCTCATGAGCCAAAATCACCCAGTTAAATCAGCTCCCAGTTCCTGATCCACCAATACATGAAATACGCAACGTTTGCCATGTAAACACCTAAATTTTAGGGTGGTTTGTTATATACAGCAATAGATAAATACAAAGACTTAACATCTTTAAACAATGACTACCTGCTTGAGATCAGCACAATGTACACAAATAAATAGGGATGTTATTAAATGAAGAGACAAGTATGAAGACAGACATGTAAAATGAAAATGGTAAACGTAGCAATAACACACAAAAAAAAAAAACAAAAAAAGCACCTTAAAATTCCTTGAAGTCTACTACTAGTGTTGAAATTGACAGGAGAAAATAAGTGTTGCCGTGAGATTCTGAGCAAAACAGAGCTTTCTCTTTAAGTTTCAGATTTGGAAAGGTTTAACTGTCAAGCCCACTACTCAGAACAGTGGAGATGGAGAAGTGTTAATAATAAAGTAGCTTGGCCGGGCGCCGTGGCTCACGCCTGTAATCCCAGCACTCTGGGAGGCTGAGGCAGGTGGATCACTTGAGGTCAGAAGTTCGAGACCACCCTGGTCAACATGGTGAAACCCCGTCTCTATGAAAAATACAAAAACTAACCGAGCGTGGTGGCGTGTGCCTGTAGTCCCAGCTACTTAGGAGGCTGAGGCAGAAGAACTGCTTGAACACGGGAGATGGAGGTTGCAGTGAGCCGAGATTGCACCACTGCACTCCAGCCTGGGTGACAGAGTAAGACTCTGTCTCTAAATAAATAAATAAATAAATAAATAAATAAATAAATAAATAAATAAAAATAATTTTTAAAAAGTTTATGTGTGACTTCATGAAGTGTATCAAAGTCAATCATAAAACAATGTAACAATCATTTAAACCAACAATCAAAAGCCTCTAACTGGAATGTATCTTTTTCATTATTTGGTTATGATATATTAATACCAGATCCTGGGGAAGCAACAATGAGAGATGCAGAAGCATTCCTGGCCCTCAAGAAGCTTACAGTCTACTGGGTAATACAGACACTGAATGAGCAATTACAAGTACAATACAGAAGGAGCTTATGTTTGGGAAGCTAACCTCTTAATGGAGGGATGGGATTTAGAATATTTTTTACTCTTATCCTATATATTATTAAGAAGGCATGGAAAGCTTAAGAAACAATTACATTAAAGCAACATTTGAGACAAGGTAAAGCTGAGGGGGAAAACCACAGCTTTTGATTTGATAAAGATAACCTATATTCGAGTCCAAGACTTAAGGTACTCTCAAAAAATAACTAAAACTTTATTTTTACTTATCCCTTTGTTTAGATACTTAAACCTGAAATTAAGCCAAAAAGCATAATATGAGACCCCAGAAAACTCACACCCCACTCAACCAACCTAGAGTTTTTAACAATTTAAATGGGGCAAAAGATTTCAATAGCACCAACAGCTCAGGGAACATGTTAAACCTCTTGTCTTATATCCAGAAAATCAGAAAACTGGGCTAAACACGATGTATTTCAGAAGGTGTTTAAAATTATTTGTATGATTTAACCTCGCCAAAACAAGCTTGCTAGTTTAAAGACATCTTTATACCAATGCTTCATATCATCAGTGAAAACTGTTTATCAAGAGGGAGCAGTATGGAGTACAGAAACAGCATGAACCAAAATCACACACTTAATCTTTTAACATTAATGGAATTTCAGAGTAAGTAAATATGACTAAAAATTACAGCAATGGCCAGGCACAGTGGGTCACCTGTAATCCCAGCACTTTGGGAGGCTAAGGCGGGCAGATCACCTGAGGTCAGAAGTTCAAGACCAGCCTGGCCAACACGACAAAACCATGTCTCTACTAAAAATACGAAACTTAGCCAGGCGTGGTTGCGTGGGCCTGTAGTCCCAGCTACTTGGGAAGCTGAGGCAGGATAATCACTAGAACCCAGGAGGCAGAGGCTGCAGTGAGCCAAGATTGCACCACTGCACTCCAGGCTAGGCAACAGAGACTCCTCTCAAAAAATAAATAAATAAATAAATCACAGCGATGGCATAAAGCACTGCTTTGTTTTAAAACTGCATGTGTGTTTTGTCTCCAAGACCTTAATCAACACCCTCAATGACAGCATTCTTATAAATGATAGCCAACTGTAGGTCCTTGCTGTGGCTTCTCTTCTGTGTAAGTATGTACATCTTTCTCAGTATCATAGTGAACCTTACAGTAAAATGCCTCTCCAGCATTGCTCAAAAGTTACTCCGTTCATAGTGAATTAAGCAAGGTAAAAGAATCATGGAGTGATTGCTACAGAGATGGTCCAGTGTTTGAAGAAGATCTGTAAATGTTTCTTCTAAATATATGATATCGGCTCCAAGTATCAGGTCAAAATCTCTAGGAGAAAAACTCCCCAAATTCTTTCCCCAAGTCAGCTCCTTAACAAAAGCTCTGGGTTGGATACAAGGAGGTAAATTGCCTTGCATATTTGATTTACAAAACTCTAATGCTACTTTTCGATCTATGACAGTCACATGAGCACCCAGCAGGGCAGCCACTATGCCCATCAGCTCTATGCCAGCACCCAGTTTCACTGCGGGGCAGCCCAAGAGCTCCACAGCTCCCATCTCCAGATGTGTGGAGAGAACCATGGCCACATCCCAAACCACTGTGGCAATTCCCAGTTGTCTCCAGTCCTGCTGGATCTGTGTCATGTGGTTCACAAAGGTGGCAAGAGGCTTATGGAATTTCTGCAACCCCAATCCCACGGTCTCCTCATAGGGCAACAGGGCCAATCTGCCTGCACCAGCCCTCTGATCAGACCTGCACTTAGACTGGATGTTAATGGTTTGAGATTATCCTGCCTTTTGACACAGCCAGAAACATGCAGTCATGGCAGTTCCATCTCCTCAAGACTGAAGTGAACGACACTGGTGGACTCCAAGTCTCTCGCGGGGAGACGGGGGCCCCAGTCCTGCAAAGGACTCCGCATCTGTGAAGCAAAGGCCTCCCCCGTAAGTCCCACTATATCTGCCCCCACCCATCCCTCCAAAGGACTGACAGATGCTCCCTTCCTTCCCACAGGCCCCAGAGCTCCTGCTATCCACGGGGGTTGAAAGTAGGAGACAGAGGAGTCCACAGTGCCCTTCAGAATCCCCAAGACACACAGGGTACCTGCTGCACCCTGGGAGTGCAGTGAGCTTCCCCAAGGAGGGCTGACAGCTCACCCAGCCCAGCCCCAGAGCAGGGCCCAAGACACCCAAGGCACCACTATGCCAGTATCACGAGAAATGTTAAAACAACATTTGAAATGGGGTAAAGCTGGGGTATCATGATACATGCTATTTTTAAAGATACGTTTTTCTTACCTCCTTCTTAGGCTTATTTTCTTTCTTTCTCTTTCGTCTTCTTTTTGGAGGAGATAAATTCTCAGTAGATATTTCATCTTCTGAACTACTACAAAATCGAGTAATTCGTCGACGACATGATGTTCTTAAAGGAGGCTGCAAATTGATGCCCGCATCAGCTGTCCAATCGGAATATCTAGATGAAGAGTCACTAGAAAAGGGGAGTGCTTTCAGTTGAATGGAGCCAGAATATAAGCACTGATAGCAAGTCAATCATATAAAATTGAGGGAACAGAGAGAGGAGAAAAAGGGAAGGGAAGATACCAGAAAGATTTAACTTGAGCATTCTCCCCTCACTACCAACAAGTACTGAAGTGACTAAAGATCATGACAAAGATAAGAGAAAAAGAGAAATCTTCACTAACACTAGAAATTAGGAAAGGATATAAACCCGAAAAAAAAAATTTAGGTATATTGTAGATAAAATATGATGGAAGACAACTAGCAATTACCCCTTCAAGGAAACAAAATACAGACTTATGGAAACATAAGAATCATACAAAACCCCAAAAATAGGCCCCACCACTACCCCCATGTTGGAGGAAGCTGAGGTATAGACCAGGAATTTCAACTGGAATCACAAGCCATCAATGAACACACTGAGAAGCCCAAGGGAAGCATAGCTACACCAAAATGAAAGCCCTAAGTAGTCAGTTTCTTGCCAAGAGGAGTCTCACTGATAGAAAGAGACTAGTCCTAGTCCTTAGCAAAATCAGAGTCAAACAGGAGACTAGTTATAGAAAACTAGTCCCTGGTCCACTACTAGCTTCACCAAACAGAAATAATAATAAAAATAAAGGACTCTACTTGGGCCATCCTTGGCCCAACTTCAACCAACCACACACCTTTTCGTCTCTATCAAATACACAGGTAAACACATTACAAAAAGGTATTTATTAGAAAAAGAGCTTATTTATGAAAATTATAAAAGCATCTGTTTTGGATAAATAAAATTCAAGAAAAGTTGAATTAGAAGACAATGAATGAAAACATGGAAGGTAGAATAGTGGTTGCCAGGGACATGAGGAAGGGTAAAGAAAAGAATCATTCTTTAATTGGTATAGAATTTCCGTTTTGCAAGATAAACAAGGTTCTGGAGACTGGCTGCACAACTATGTCAATGTACGTAACAGTACTGAACTGCATGCTTTAAATGGTTATATTTCTGTTATGTGTATTTTACCACAATTAAATTTGTTTAAAAAAAGATAATACATTATATTCTTTTAAAAAAATCATTCTAGCTCCTTATCATAATGAAGTAAAACAAGACAAGAAAGGAAGCAGAGAGTATGTGATAATGGTTTCAACCAAACAGTACCAATAAAAAAAAAAGAAAGATGATCTGAGTGATAGTCAGGAAGGAGAATTTTCTAGCCATGTTATGGATAGGTGGACAAGAGAGATTAAGGTCCAGTTTTCTGGATTGAGGATCTGTTGAGATGAAGGTGACATGCACCAAGAACCAGAGGCTGACATTTTGGACCCAGGAAATCTGGATCTCAAAACTAACAAAAATTCAACACATGCAATAATAATGAATATACTGTGGTTTTACCACACATACTTTAGATACTAGTCTTTTTAAGTGCAACCAAGATTAAATTTATATTTTCAGTATGCATGTTCAACAGTGCTGGGTCAACTGCTTAAAGTCAAAAAAAAAAAAAAAAAACTCCTGAAATACTCATATAGGAACAGCTGTTGATCTAGTTTTTGTCTCCTTTTAAGTGTATTAAAAACTGTTCCACAGTTGCAAATTCTTGCCTCTTGAATAAAATTCAAGTATGATTCCATCCAAGACTATGACTAAAATGCTTAAAAGACCACAACAATTAAAAACAGATACCTTGAACTTTCGCTGTAACTTTCACTTTTTCTGTCACTTCTCCATTCATCCTCTTCTGAAGAACCAGAACCTTCACTTTGATCACAGGAAGTCTCCTAGTTTGTGAAGGGGGGAAAAAAATCTTGATCCCTGAAGTTAAACAACACATGTCCAGAAAAAAGCTGTACACAGTCCTCCCCAGTAAGATTAAATCATCTAAGAAAAATGAACAGTAATCAGTAAATATATAATTAGATAAACTTAAAAAGCAAACTTCTTCACTACATCCCTTTCTTATCAAAGCATAAGACAAAAAGAGAACATCCGTACGATTTAACACTACCACCATTAGCAAAGAAAGTGATACAACAGGCCATTCTGAGTAAAGTTAATAAAAAGTCAATGTAAATGTTTTCCATTTTGGACTTTAGCTATTCTAATAGATGTATCTAATTGTTGTTCTAGTTTTTAATTCCCTGTGACATATTTTGGTAGCTTTTCATATGGTTATTTGTCATCTGTTTATCTTCTTTGGTGAGGTGTCTGTTAGATCTTCTGCCCATTTTTAAATTAGGCTGCCTTCTTATTGCTTGGTTTTAAGAGTTCTTTGTATATTGTGAATATAAGTCATTTATCAGATGTAAGTTTTACTAATATTTTATCCTGGTTTGTGGCTTATCTTTTCATTCTTTTAATAGTGTCTTTCCCAAAGCAGTTTTCATTTCAGTGTAGTCCAAATTTTTTATCTTTTTTCTTTCACGATTGTGCTTTTGATATTGTATCTAAAAAGGTCAATGCCACACTCATGGACACATAGATTTTGCCCTTTGTTATCTTCTAGAAGTTTTATGGTTTTTTTGTTTTATATTTACATTAAGCTTATGATTCATTTTGAGTTAATTTTTGTGAAAGACTGGTGTCTAAGATTTATTTTGTATGTGAATGTCCAGTTATTCTACCACTGGCTGAAAATGGTAAATTTGTCCACCAAGTTCTCTTTGCTCCTTTGCCAAAGATCGTTTGAATATATTTGTGTCAGTCTGTTTCTGGGCTCTTTATGTTGTTCCATTGATCTGTTCTTTCACCAGCATCACTGTCTTGAAAACTGCAGATTTACAGTAAGTCTTAATGCCAAGTAGAGTGTCAGTCTTTCAGTTTTGTTCTTCTTCAGTGTTGTGCTGGCTATACTGGATCTTCTTCCTCTCTATATAAACTCGAAAAATCAGTTTGTCAGTAAAATTAATTTGCTGGGATTTTGTTTGGGATTGTGAATCTACAGATGATGCTGGAAAGAATTTTTTAAGAAGGGGGTGGATCAGCAGGAACTCTCATTCATTACTGATAGGAATGCAAAATGGTACAGCTACTTTGGAAGACAGTTTAGCAGTTTCTTATAAAACTAAACATAATAAGATCCAGCAATCACACTGGATGTTTACCCAAATGAGGTGAAAAATTATGTCCCCACAAAAACCTACACCCAGATGTTTATATCAACTTTATAATGGCCAAATCTTGGAAGCAACCAACACATCCTTCAGTAGGTAAACTGATAAACTATGGTATATCCAGACAATGAAATATTATTCTGTGCTAAAAAAAAAACAAACAAAAAAATCAAGCCATGAGAAGGCATGTAAGAAATGTAAATGCATATTAATAAATGAACGAAGCCAATCTGCAAAGGCTACTAGCTATATGATTCCAATTACATGGCATTCTACAAAGATAAAACTATGAAGACAAAAAATCAGTGATTGTCAGGGGCTGTTGGGAAGAGAAAGATGAACAGATGGAGCACAGAGGATTTTTAGGGCAGTAAAATCATTCTGTGTGATATTATAATGGTGGATACATGTCATTATAAATTTGTTAAAAAATTAACTGGGCATGGTAGCACATGCCTGTAGTCCTAGCTACTCAAGAGTCAGAAGCTGGGAAATCACTTGAGCCTAGGAGTTCGAGGTTGCAGTGAGCTACGATTGCACCACTGCACTCCAGCCTGGGCCATAGGGCAAGACCCTGTCCCTAAAAAAAAGAAAAAGAAAAAAACAAAGAAATATATCCCCAAATGACACTTCCAGCAGTACAAAAATATGTATACAAAATATTATTCACTGTAGCATTATTTATAATGTAAACATTGGAAACAACCTAACTGCCCATAACCAGGAGAATGATTCAATAAACTGTTTCAATCATGCAATAAAGTACTACATAACTCTTAAAACAAGTAAGGATCATATGGAGTGATCTCAAAGATATTTTAAGTGAAAAATGTCAAGTGTGGGACTATCTGTAGTATGCTGTATTTTGTATAAGAAGGATAAATAACTTTTGAACTATTTGTACTAAATACAATTTGGTTAATGACAAAAAAAGAACAGTAAGTAAATAACTAAACTCTACATACTAGGGTTTTTACCACAGGGTAAGTAAATCTTTTTTTTTTGTTTTTTTGAGACAGAGTTTCACTCTGTCACCCAGGCTGGAAGGCGGTGGCACTGTCTCGGCTCACTGCAACCTCCACTTCGTGAGTTCAAACTATTCTCCTGTCTCAGCCTCCCAAGTAGCTGGGATTACAGGCACCCGCCACCACGCCCAGCTAATTTTTTTTTTTTTGTATTTTTTGTAGAGACAGCCTTCAGCCACCCAGCCTAGTAAATCTTAAACTACTTTCTGTGTATGTAGAATTAAACAAATAAGTTTATGATAAATAACAGGGCTGGGCATGGTGGCTCACGCCTGTAATCCCAGCATTTTGGGAGACCAAGTCGGGCAGATCACTTGAGGTCAGGAGTTCAAGACCAGCATGGCCAACATGGTGAAACCCTGTCTCTACCAAAAACATAAAAAAATTAGCCGGGTGTGGTGATGCATGCCTGTAATCCCTGCTACTTGGGAGGCTGAGGCAGGAGAATCGCTTGAACCCAGGGGGTGAAGGTAGCAGTGAGCCAAGACTGTGCCACTGCACTCCAGCCTGGGCAACAGAGCAAGAGTCCATCTCCAAAGTAAAAAAAAAAAAAAAAAAAAAAAAAAATTTAAAAATCTAAATAAATAACAGGAGCCAGGTTTCTCTGTACAGAAGGGAAGTACAAACGGGTATCATTAAAATCAGAATAATGTGAAGTCGTGCATAACAATGACAGATATACAGACAAAAAAATACATGTGTCTGCATATAATATGTATACACAGGCATACTTTTTATGGTGCTTTACTTTATTGTGCTTCACAGTTGTGTTTTTTACAAATTGAAGTTTTGTGACAACCCTGAACCCAGCAAATTTATTGGTGCCATTTTTAAACAGCATGAGCTCATTCTTGTTTCTATGTCACATTTTAGTAATTATCATATTTCAAACTTTTTCATTTTTATTGTATCTGTTACTGTGATTTGTGATTAATGATCTTTGATGTTACTATTCTAATTGTTTTGGGGGCACTAGGAACAATACTCATGTAAGATAGCACACTTAATGAATACCATGTGTGTTCTGACTGCTCCAGTCTATTCCCTGAGATACAATATTCCAATTAGACCTACTAATAACCATACAATAGCTTCTAAGTATTCAAAAATGAAAGAGTCACACATCTCTTACTTTAACTGGCAATGTAGAAATGATTAAGCTTAGTAAGGAAAGCATGGTGAAAGCCAACACAGGCTAAAAGCTAGGCCTCTTGCACCAAATAGCCAAGTTGTGAATGCAAAGGAAAAGTTCTTCCAAGAAATATAAAATGCTATTCCAGTGAACACACAAATGGTAAGAAAGCAAAATAGCCATACGGCTAATAGAAAGTTTTGGTGTCTGGATAGAGGGTCAAACCAGCAATAACATTCCCTTAAGCCAAAGCTTAACCCAGAGCAAGGCCCTAACTCTCTTTAATTCTATGAAGGCTGAGAGGTGACAAAGCTGCAGAAGAAAAGATGGAAACTTGCAGAGGTTGGTTCATGAGGTTTAGGGAAAGAAGGCATGTCCATAACATAAAAGTGTAAGGTGAAGCAGCAAGTGCTTTAATGGAGAACCTGCAGCAAGTGATCCACAAGATCTAGCTAAGATAATCAAGGAAAGTGGCTGCAATAACAGATTTTAAATGCAGATGAAATAAATAGCCTTCTATTGGAAGAGGATGACATCTAAGACTTTCACAGCTAGAGGGACTTTTGGCTTCAAAGCTTCTAGGACAGGCTCACTCTCTTGTTAGGGCTAATGCAGCTGGTAACTTTCAACTGAAGCTACTGTTCATTTTTACCTTTTCAAAAATCTCGGGCCCCTTAAGAATTATGTTAAATCTGCTCTGCCTGTGCATAAGAAATGGAACAACAAAGCCTAGGTGACAGCACATCTATTTACAGCATCATTTACAGCGTGGTTTACCAGATATTGTAAGCCCACTGTTCAGACCTACTGAGCAGAAAAAGAAGACTCCTTTCTAAATATTACTGCTTGTGGACAATAGACCTAGTCACCCAAGACCTCTGATGGGCACATCAAAGGAGATTAATGTTGTTTTCATGCCTGCTAACACCACATCCATTCTGCAGCCCATGGATCAAGGAGTAAATCCAACAATCAAGACTGGAATTTTACCATAGAGAAACCTGCAAACACCACCACCTTACGAAGTGATCAAAGCACGTATCACCAGTAGCGGGACAAAACAAATCATGTGCTTTCTGATGTGATGCACTGAGAAGAACAGTATATTTTCTGTCATATTACTGCCAAAAATGCATGACCCTAATCATCAAAATTACCAGTCATAAATCATCACAAAATATCAACATTAAAACAAAAATCAAGGAACTAGACTAGATTCAGGTTACTAAACAGACACAACAAAATGTAACACATGATCCAGGATTTTATTTTGCTACAAAAATTATCAGGACCATTGACTGGTAAAATTTGAGTAAGATCGGCAGATCTGATAATGACATTATATTGTTGTTTATTGCCTCATTTTTTGTTTTTAGGCTAGAGTTACACTGTAACCCAGGCTAGAGTTACACTGGCGCAACCAAGGCTCATTGCAGTCTCAACCCCCTAGGCTCAAGTGATTATCCTGCCTCAGATTCCAGAGAAGCTGGGACTACAGGTGTGTCACCACGCCCAGCTCATTTTTTTCTCATTTTTTTGTGGAGGAGGGCTTGCCCTGTATTGCCCAGGCTGGTCTCGAACTCCTGGGCTCAAGCCATCCTCCCACCTCAGTCTCCCAAAGTGCTGAGAATTACAGGCATGAGACACTGCACCCAGCCTGATTTTGATAATTATATCACTTGTTTTTGAAAATACACAAGGAAATATGTAGATATCAAGAGGCATATGTACAACTCACTCTCAAAAGGATTAAAACATATTCATACATACAGGAGAGTGATAACATTCAGGGTGGTAAACACAAAGGAATTTATTATTATTCTTAGAACTTTCATGTCTGAAATTACATCAAAATAAAAAATTTACACCTGGCAGATAGGAGGCATTCAATAAATTTTTTTTTAAGTTTAATTTCTCCAAATCCTCAAGTGAACTGATGCTTCGGTAAAGGCAGGGTTTCTGCTCTGAGATCATGCTGCTAACTTTTTTTTTTCTTTTTTTGAGATCTGTCGCCCAGGCTGGAGTGCAGTGGCGCGATCTCGGCTCACTGCAAGTTCTGCCTCCTGGGTTCAATGCCATTCTCCTGCCTCAGCCTCCCCAGCAGCTGGGACTACAGGTGCCCACCACCATGCCTGGCTAATTTTTTGTATTTTTAGTAGAGATGGGGTTTCACCGTGTTACCCAAGATGGTCTTGATCTCCTGCCCTCGTGATCCACCCACCTCGGCCTCCCAGAGTGCTGGGATTACAGGCATGAGCCACTGCACCCGGCCCATGCTGCTAACTTTTTATATAAATGTGGGAAAGTTACTGAACCTCCATATCTGTACCTCAGTTTCCTCATTTTTAAAAGAGATTATAAGAGTGCCTTAATTCCTACTTGTTGGAATGATGAAATTAGATAACGTGTAAAACATTTAGAATAGTGCCTCCCAGGCATAATAAAATGCATTAATGTTTAGCCCTTTTATAGCACTTTTTACAGCACTTTTTACATATTGATTGTATGATTTTGTATATCCTTGACAGTAATTAATGTATTTCCACATCAATAATGATAATGCCACTACATACCACCCTAGCCTTTCTAGAATGACCTTACGTAACAGTTTTCCCAAAGGAAACCATCCCATGTCTACTGTGTTAGGCAAATTCAAGGTACTTGAGGCGGAGAGGTTGGAACAGAGCTGCATGGTAAAATAGTTATTTCCAGACTAGGATACTACACCTTCCTCCCAAAGGCAGTCTATATATAACCCTTTATTCCAAACCATGATACAACCTGACTATCCAATTGCTTAAGTCATACAATGTAAGTTACATATAGAAACTTTAGAAGAAATATATATATATGCAGAAAAAGAAAAGAGAAAAAGGTCAACCAGCATAAAAACGACAGATAATAAAATAATTATTTCCTATTATATCCTGGGGGACAGAGCAAGACCCCATCTCAAAAAAAAAGAATGTAAAAACATTCTCATTACATAATATAATAGTTTAGCCAGGCAGGGTGGCTGGTGCCTGTTAATCCCAGCTACTTGGGAGGCTGAAGGAGGAGGACAGCTTGAGCCCAGGAGTTTGAGGCTACAGTGAGCCATGACTGCACCATGCACTACAGCCTACACAACGGAGCAAGACCCTGTCTCAAAAAAATAAAAACAGTTTAAACAGATGGTTTTAATCATAATCGTAGCTAACATTACTGTGTATTAGGCACTATTTAAACACGTTACATTACTGATTAAATTAATTCTCACCACACCTCTGAGGTACATGTTACCACGCCTCTGAGGTACATATTACATAGGCAGAGGCACAGAAAAGCTAAGCAACATGACAAAGTAAAAGAATTTGGATTTAAACTCAAACCCCATGCTTAACTATTAACCTACTGCATCATAAGACAATTAAATGAACTTTTCAGTCATACCTAATACTTCATTCCTCAAAACATTACTCAATCAGGAAATTTTAACACTGTAGTATTAAATACTTTTTTTTTTTTTTTTTTGAAACAAGAGTCTCGCTCTGATGCTTAGGCTGGAGTGACGTGGCGCAGTCTCGGCTCACTGCAACATCCACCTCCCGGGTTCAAGCTATTCTCCTGCCTCAGCCTCCCAAGTAGCTGGGATCACATGCACCTACCACCACGTCAAACTAAATTTTGTCTTTTTAGTAGAGACAGGGTTTCACCATGTTGGCCAGGCTGGTCTTGAAGTCCTGACCTCAGGAGTCATCTGCCCACCTTGGCCTCGCAAAGTCCTGGGATTACAGGCATGAGCCACCGCGCCCGGCCTATTAAATACTCTTTACCAAAAAAGTTGGTTTCTCCCTCAAACAAATCAAAATGAAGACAAATAGCTTACATATGATTATTAAAAATCAATCAAAGATATTAAACAAAGACTTAGACACAACAACAAAAGAAGCTACTAAGGAAAAAATAAAATGAATGTCATCAATATTTAAAACTTTCATCCTCAAAAGACACCACCAAAGAAGTGAAAAGACAACCCACAGAATGGGAGAAAAATTCTACAAGTAATATATCTACAAGTGATTAAGGACTGTATCCAGAATATATAAAGAATTCTTACAACAATAAAAAGACCCCCCCAAAAAAAGTGAAAAATAAGCAAAAGATCTGAAGAAGCATCGAACATGTTCAACATTACTGGTCATTAGGGAAATGCAAACTGAAACCAAGAGATACCACGTCACGCCCATTAAGGTAGCATAAATAAAATGGAATAATAACAATCATTGGTGAGGATGTAGAGAAACTGGAACTCTCATATTTCTGGTGGGAATATAAAATGGTAGAGCCAATCTGAAGGAGTCTGGAGGGTCCTCAAAAAGTTAAAACATAAAACTTGCCATACGACCCAGCATACCATCTCCTAGCGTGACCCAAAAGAAATGAAAACATATGTCTAAACAAAAACCTGTCATGAATGTTGATAAGCAGCACTATTCATAACAGCCAAAAAGTGGAAACAATACAAATGTCCATCAACTGATAAATGGATAAACAAAATGTGGTACATCCAATGGGAGAATTACTAGGCAATAAAAAGTAAAAAAAAGAATGAAGTATTGATACATGCTACACAAATGCTCAACATACTAATCATTAGAGAAAACATTATGCAATGTCAAAGAAGCCAGTCACAAAATCATATTTTAAGAGCCCGTCCGGCTGGGCGTGGTGGCTCACGCCTGTAATCCCAGCACTCTGGGAGGCCGAGGCGGGTGGATCACAAGGTCAAGAGATCCAGACCATCCTAGCCAACATGGTGAAAACCCCTTCTCTACTAAAAATACAAAAATTAGCTGGGCCACCACTCACCTGTAGCCCCAGCTACTCGGGAGGCTGAGGCAGAAGAATCGCTTGAACCCGGGAGGCAGAGGTTGCAGTGAGCCGAGATCACGCCACTGCACTCCAGCCAGGCAAGACAACGAGACTCCGTCTCAAAAAAAAAAAAAAAAAAAAGGGGGGGGGGGGCCCCATTCATATAAAATGTCCAGAACAGGCAAATGCAGAAAAAGAAAATGTATCAGTGATTGTGAGGGGCTGGGGGAGAGGGAGGGACTGGCAAGTGACTGTAAATGGGAATAGGGTTTCTTTTAGGGATGATGAAATGTATTAAAATTTAATAGAGGTGACGACGACCCAACTCTGTCAATATACTACAGGTTATATACCCCTTATCCAGAACGCTTGGGAATAGAATTGTTTCAGATTTCGTATTTTTTCAGATTTTGGAAAATTTGCATTTGCACTTACAGGTTGAGCATGCCAAATCCAAAAATCCAAAATCTGAAATGCACACTAGAACATCATGTTTATATACAGAAAGTTGCAGATTTTGGTGCATTTCAAAATTCTGAGCTGGGATGCTCAACATGTAAAATCACTGGATTGCACAAGTATACGGTATGTGACTATCTTAGCCATTAAAAGTTTTTGTTAACATTCAAAATGTGAAATTTCATATTAATCTCTGCAGAATGCTGTGTTTTCATATAAATTTGGGGTATATTCATTCAAAGTAAAGAATTAAGCCAAATTCATTTAAGATTATCTTATCACATTTTAAAGTTTTCCACTCACATGTCTTACAGAGCTTGAAGACTCATTTCCAGAAGATAACTCACGCCAGCTACGATTTCTTCTACCATAATTTGGATATTTACGCCTACATGTCCTTTGTCTAGACTGTGATACCAAAACCACTGAATCCGACTGAAACATAGAAAAACATGCGAATGAAAATCAACACCTAAATAAGGACAATATCAACAAAATGGGCATTCCATCAAGTTTCCAAAAGGATTTAAAGCAAAAAGAAAAAAAGGCTTAAAAAGAAGGTAGCATTTTTGCCATACAGTTTTAACTCAAGCTTAGTAATTTTACTTTTAAAGTCCTTAGAAAACAGGAGAAAATGCACATTAGATGGGCATTTTCCAAACTATGCTGTAAGTTAACTGGTGTACCACGAATGAGGGAAAATAACAATAATCTGAAAAGGATGTCACCTTAAAAGTATACATCTCAGAAATGAAAAATATATATTCGTACATTATGATGCAGTAAGCAACTTCTCCAGGAATGTCTCACTATCTCTATACATAGGTGTAAAGAAAAAATGTTCAACATACTAATCATTAGAGAAATGCAAATCAAAACCACAATGAATACCATCTCACACTAGTCAGAATGGCTATTATTAAAAAGTCAAGGCCAGACGCGGGGGCTCACACCTCTAATTCCAGCACTTTGGGAGGACAAGGCAGGCAGATCACTTGAGCCCAGGAGTTCGAGACCAACCCAGGCAACATGGAGAAACCTGCCCCTAAAAAACAACAAAAACAAGAACAAACAAACAAAAAATGAAAAATTAGCTGGGCATGGTGGTACACAGCTATAGTCCCAGCTACTAGGGAGGCTGAGGGGGGAGGATCACTCAAGCCCAGGAGGTTGAGGCTGCAGTGAGTGAGCCATGATTGCACCACAACACTCCAGCCTGGGCAAGAGTGAGACCCTATCTCCCAAAAAAAAAAAAAAAAAAAAAACTGGGGGGTGGAGGGCATCAAAAAATAGCAGATGCTGGTGAAGTTGCAGAGAAAAGAGAATGGTTATACACTGCTAGTGAAACTGTAACTTAATTCAACCACTGTGGAAAGCAGTTTGACGATCCCTCAAAGAACTTAAAACAGAATTACCATTCCACCGAATAATCCCATTACTGGGTATATACCCAAAGGAAAAGAACTCATTCTACCATAACGACATATATACACCTATGTTCACTGCAGCACTATTCACAAAAGCATAAGACATGGAATCAGCCTAAACGCCCATCAATGGTAGACTGGATAAAGAAAATATGGTATATATATAAACTATGGAATACTACCCAGCCATAAAAAAAAACGAGATCATGTCCTTTGCAGCAACATGGGTGAAGCTGGAGGCCACTATCCCAAGTGAACTAACATCAGAATAGAAAACCAAGTACCACATATTCTAACTTACAAGTGAGAGCCAAGCATTGAGTACAGAAGGGAAAAACAGACATCAGAACCTACCTGAGGGTACAACGTGGAAAAAGGGTGAGGACCGGGAAACTACCTATCAAGTACAATGCTTATTATCTGGGTAACAAAATAATCCATACACCAAAACCCTATGACTCGCAATTTACCTATATAACAAACTTGCACATATACCCCTGAAGCTAAAAGTTTTCTTTTTAATGTTCAAATATTAACTGTAAGTATGTGTATTTTCAGGTTTTTAACGTTTACATAACTTGTTGTCTGTGCTTTTCAGTTCTGAATGTTTTAAATATATTTTTATCAAAACAGAATCATCATTCAAAATCAGCCAAATAAAGTAACTATATTGGTTTTAGATTTTTTAAAAGGCATGCCATTCCCCAACCACAAAAGCAGATGAGATTACCCAATGAGAGCACATATTCCTTACATTTATGCACAAATCAATTTTCACATGAGTGGCCATCTGTCTAATGAGCATTGCTCAGTTTTAGAATTTCAACATTATCACTGGATGATCTTAAAATGAACTGAATTTTCCTTAATTTGTCAGTACTGATTTTGGCAAAAACTCGTATTAATGAGTTTCACAAGTGAGAATAGGTTAACATGTAGGTGGGCCAAACTTTCACTAAGAAAAACTAGAAAATCTGGTAAAACATATTTTTCACAAATCTGTTTAAAGGCACTTTATGCCTTAAAAGGTTATGAAGAATCACAGAACCAAGATCAAAAAAAGAAGGGGTGTGTGTGTGTGTGTGTGTGTATATATAGATATATATATATATTTTAACCCTAGAATTTCATTCTGGAAGAGGAAGCTGGAAGGTTTAGCAAGTAAGCAAAATCACAGACTAACTCACGAGTTGGGCTAATAAACTTGCAATTCATGGCCTCCTATATGTAGGGGACTCCCCCAGGCTTTGGCTGTTAGCCCAAAAGGCTACAGCCTAGACCTGTAGGTAAACTACAGATAGAACAGTAATCACAAGGAACTAAGGCCCATTCTTGTTCGGATAAGGCAGTAAGGCTTGAGAGTGGCCCCAGAAGGCTGCCAGAAGTCAATGTAAATCTTCTCTGGGAACAAAGCCATCCTGTGCTTCAAATCTTTTCTAACATTTAACAATCAAAAAAGAAACAAAAATATGATGATAAAAAAGGAGAAAAATCAACAGGCAATAGAAAATGGTCCACAGGGAAGCAAGACATTGAAAAAAAATGAAATTACCAGACCTGTTTTTAAAATAGCTATGGCTGCTTTCCAAGTAATTAAAACAATGACAATTTTAGTAGAAAACTGAGAGCCCTTAAAAAAAAAAAAATAAGAACCAAATGACAATTCAGAATCAAATAATTTAGTAATTAAGAACTCAATACCATTGTTAGGCACTAGGCAATTTTTCTCAAGTTTTCAAACTACTCCTTTCTAACAGCTATATGACCTTAAGTCTACTATTTTAAATCCCAAACAGAAAACCTTAAGCAAGAAATACTCCACTTCAGATGAAAGTTACTGATAGTTTTATAAATCAAAAAGAAAACTCTATATTTCAATTTAATTTCTAATTTGCTAAGAAAACAGAATTTAGGTTACCTTATGTGAGAGCTGAAGAGTCTTTCTTTTTCTTCCTATTATATAAAGATTTCTTTCCTCTTCACCTTTCTCTAATCGGAAGTCTTCCAGCTTCCTACAAATTTAAATACCCAGTTATATTAACTACTGAACTGATGGATAACTAAAGGATATAAAGAATAAAAACCAGTGTGATTCTATAAATCATAAGTTTATGTACTTTAAAAATACACAAAATCTCTGAAGTTAAAACATGTTAAAAATTTATATGAATATAAATAAAATCTCAGAGGCAGTTAAACCTATTTTTCATATCTGAGGCAAAAATATTCATTCGTTTTCTGATTGGTACTATTAGGACCAATTCAAACAGAATCTCCCATAATAGCTTTTCAAAACGTCTTCATGATTTTCCAAGATTGCAATTCCTTTCTCTAAAGAAAAAATAAGCACAGAGTCTGCCTTCTCCACATTTATTCAAGCTATGTTTGATAATTTATAGAAAACAAGAATAGCAATGTTACTGGTTTTTCTAATCACCTATATTTCACTCACATGATACAACAAAAAGATTATGTTATTGTGACCAATTTCAAAGCAAAGGACCTGCCACCAAGAAGAAGGTACAAAAAATCATTTTTCTTCTCTGGAAAAGACTGACTGTCCCTTTTCTCCAACTGGAACATTATTAAAAACACGTGGCTTTTATGTTTTTGTTTACTTTAACATCTCAAAGGAAAAAGGTTTATACTGAAATCTTGGCCATGCTCCAAGGTATAACTAGACACTCTAATAAGAGTAAATACTGTAAGGACAAAAACTGATTTTTAAGAACACTGCATTTTTCTCTAAGTACGCCAGACAGCCCACACTCAAGATTACAGTAGAACATCATTTTATCCAGCGGGGATTTCTAAAGCAGACTCAACCTTTCACAGGTTGTCAACTTCACTGCTATATGTGTGTTTAAGGAACCATATAACGAGATTTTCAGCTTGCAGCCAAATGAAAGTCCCACCTGATATCTGTATGTTTCCCTTTGACAATAAAGCAATACATACAATTGATTCTCAATCAATAAAACAAAGGAACACTTGACATAGGTATCATTTTCAGCTGCATGCAATTTTACTCCTAATGAGATGGTCAGCTAAGAAAAGTGGTATCAGCAAAGATCATAGAGTGTATATAAAAGAATTTTTATATGGCTGGGCGCAGTGGCCCACACCTGTAATCCCAACACTTTAGGAGGCCAAGGTGCATGGATCACCTGAGGTCAGGAGTTCACGAGCAGCCTGGCCAACATGGTTAAACCCCGTCTCTACTAAAAATACAAAAAATTAGCTGGGCTTGCCAGCTACTCTGGAGGCTGAGGCAGGAGAATCGCTTGAACCCAGGAGGTGGAGGCTGAAGTGAGCCAAGATCACACCATTACACTCCAGCCTGGGCAACAAAAGCAGAACTCCGTCTCAAAGAAAAAAAAAAAATTATAATGAATAGAATTTCTACCGTTATTGGATCAAGACAAACTACGTGCCTGAATCCTAGGCACAAAAAGAATTACTTATACTGGCAAGCAACATTATATGCTCATAGCTCTGCACAGCTGTCATTTTACCTTTATGCTTTTATATCTATTACTCCAATTTTTCACAATGGACACAAACTTTTATAGTCAGAAAACAAATGTTTAAATACTCTTCATCCTTATCAAATGATATCCTAACATACAGTTATGCAAAATTCACCCTTGTTTCCACTATTGGAACTGTTGTCATGGGCAATGATCACCACATCTCAATCAATTATCACCTTTATAAAATCTCAGATGAGCTTTATTTTAGAATAAAATGCTAGAAAGAGCTATGTTCTTTTTTGTGAAAATTATGGCAGATAGCTAGCTGCCGTTCTCCTTTTCTTCCTTAGAAACACAATACCAATTTTTATCCAGGTTCTTTGCTGCTCTAAATAGATACTGTGTTACCTACTCTCCTCCTTAGCTTATTATGGTCAAATGACAACATTCTGGTCAATGAGTTATAAGCAGAAATGCCACATGGCTACTTAAAGCAAGTTCCTTTGACTAGAAATGCCCTTTTTGACATCTGAACATCTTTCTTCTTTTCTTCTAAATTTCAACCTACATCACAAATACAGATATGTAATAGCTACAGCTTCAGCAGCTATCCTGGACTATGCGGTGACCTTAAGACTAGAAGCCAAGGCTGGATGCGGTGGTTCATGCCTGTAATCCCAGCACTTTGGCAGGCCGAGGCAGGTGGATCACCTGAGGACAGGAGTTTGAGACCAGCCTGGCCAACATGGTGAAACCCCATCTCTACTGAAAATACAAAATTAGCCGGGTGTGGTGACCCATGACTGTAATCCCAGCTACTCTGGAGGCTGAGGCAAGAGAATCGCTTGAGCCCAGGAGGAGAGGCTGCAGTGAGCCGAGATCAGGCCACTGCACTCCAGCCTGGGTGACAAAAGCGAAACTGTCTCAAAAAAAAAAAAAAAAAAAAGGACTAGAAGCCAAGCTCCATGATGGGGATGAGAAACACAGGAGTCTAAGTTCCTGATTAACTGTGGAACCACTACTCCAGCCTTAGATTATTTCTAGTCTTCCTTCGGATAAGAAAATAAATGCTTGTGTTTTAAGAAACTAATTTTTCAGGTCTTTCTCTCTTGACACCTGTTTGCTTCCCTTGGTTTTGAAAAAGCATCCCAAAATGACACTTCTGGTTCTGATGACCATAAGACTTAGACGCCAATTTAAAACTTAATTACAGCATACTATATACATAATGATTTTCTATATTTCTCATCACAATTCCACATTTTGCTTTTCACTATTTTCTAGTCCTTCCCAAATTCACAGAACAATATATAAGTACTATCTAATAACACTCCAGCATTCACTGAAACTCTTCTGGTTAAACATATAAAAACACAAAGATAAATTTACAAAATTATCTTCAAGCTATTAAGTTATTATGACACACAAACATGAGAAAATACTGAAACATTTTAGATATCATTCTAAAAAGTATTTCCTGCTTCCATTTCAGTAACTCAAATCAGTACATTACAACTCAGCACCAAGGACACTACTGCCCATATTATAATTACAAAATATCATTTCTACACTTGATCTTAGCCAAAAGGCCAAGAAGCAATATAAAATATCATTTCTTAGGCTGGGCGTAGTGGCTCACACCTGTAATCCCAGCACTTTGGGAGGCCGAGGCAGGCAGATCACCTGAGGTCGGGAGTTCGAGACAAGCCTGACCAACATGGAGAAACCCCGTCTCTACGAAAAATACAAAATTAGCCAGGCGTGGTGGCGCATGCCTGTAGTCCCAGCTACTCGGGAGGCTGAGGCAGGAGAATCACTTGAACCCAGAGGCAGAGGTTGCAGTGAGCCAAGATCGTGCCATTGCACTCCAGCCTGGACGAGAGCAAAACTCTGTCTCAAAAAAATAAAAGAAATAACATTTCTTACTAAAAGAAAATAGGGCTGCTTAATTTCAGATATAGGTCAAAAATTTACAAGATGAACTATAATATCTTCCCCTGTCTCATAGTAAGGATGCTATGGAAAACTACTAGTCATTTTGAAAGGACAGGGAGCCCTGAAAAGAGGCTCCTCATGGCTAGAAAAGAGATGATTTAAACATCAATAAAGAATACCAGAAATAAGTTAAACCCCAGCTATTTGATTTATACATTAAAACACACACACGTACAAATTGGTCGCTGTTGAATAATGAAAAGGAATAAATCTTTATTTTGAGGGGAAATAAAGCAAAATAATCAAGCATCTACTCTGCCTTTCCTACACAAACTTTGCTACTTGAAAACTAAGTATACTTGGGTTTCTTTTTTAGATTTCTTTTTTAGAAGTGTCCAAGATAATAAATGAAGAAGTTTTCATAGAGTTAAAAATCATGATTATATAACAGCTAATAAATTAATGAATCTAGACATTAAGCACTGATAGCTGCTAACATCACAAAAACCGAGGAGGCTATTTATGTGTGCCTTCTGATAGAATTATCACTTATGAAGCAGTCTTGCAAAAAACCGAAAACATTTATGACACCTGAAACAACTGGAAATTTAAACACAGCCTGGATATTTGGTTATACTGAGAAACCAAGGTACGGTTTTTTTAAGGTGTGATAACAGCATTATTTTATATATTTTAAAATTTCTTATCTTTAGAAATACACACTTATATGCTTATGGACAAAAATAATATTACATCTAGAATTTCTTTCAAAATAATACTGAAAGGACAAAAGTGGGTGTGTGGGTGTATGGACAAAAAAAGATGGAGCCGGGCGTGGTGGCTCATGCCTGTAATCCCAGCACACTGGGAGGCTGAGGCAGGTGGAGCGCCTGAGGTCAGGAGTTCGAGACCAGCCTGGCCAACATGGTGAAACCCTGTCTCTACTAAAAATATAAAAAATTAGCTGGGCGTGGTGGCGGGCGCCTGTAAGCCCAGCTACTCAGGAGGCTGAGGCAGGAGAATCGCTTGATCCCGGGAGGTGGAGGTTGCAGTGAGCCGAGATCATGCCACTGCACTCCAGCCTGGGCAACGAGAGCGAAACTCCGTCTCGAAAAAAAAAAAAGAAAAGAAGCAAGACTGGCTCTGAAAACCTTTAATGTAGTAAAAACATTACAGAATAATTCTGACATTTTCCTACCACAATTAAGATAGTAAGATTCCCACTCATTACTAATATATTTATACAATTATTTACACAATTAATGGAATACAGAATGTGTAAATAACCATATGAATATATTTTCACAGATAGAAACATTATAAATAGATATCCTAAAACAAACCTAAATATGCCTAGTGGTACCTCTGGTACAACCACTCTTCGTTTCCAAGCCTGCAGGTCACGTTCTGTAGCAATCTGACTGCGTGGAGCGTTTTGATGCATCTGACGAACACCTTCAACTTGTCCACTACGACGCAGACCAATATTTGGAGGGGACTGAATGTCTAAGCTCAGCCTTCTAAAACCTAGGAAAAAATGATGGGGAAGTGATTCCAATACACTTTTAAACTAATATACGTTTAGCATGTAACAAGCACACGTTCACCTAAGATGTGCACCAAAAATAAAGAACTAAGAGAAGATAGTATCTACTGAAAAAACTTTGTGAGAAAAATCTTTTTAAAATTTATTTTCTGTACAAACAAGGTCTTGCTATGTTGCCCAGGCTAGTCGCAAATGCCTGGCCTCAAGCAATCCTCTTAACCACGGCTTCCCAAAGTGCTGGGATTATAGGCATGAGCCACTGCACCCAGCCTGACAGAATCTTAACATGACTAAGATCAAAATGTAGAATACTGAACAAACATTAACTATTAAACCTCAATTTCAATTTTTACTAGACTTTCTGAAATTATAAAATGTACATTTCACATTACATTATATATGCATTCCTAAAAACTGTGCCTTCTTAAAAATTGCACACTAAAAAAAGTCTTTTTGAAAAATTTGCACTGAAGACAGATACCTGAAATCAAAGTGGTTTTACAAGAGCTCTTACAACAGTAATCATGATTCTCATGATTCTCAAGAGATAATCTGAGCCACCAAGGCAAGTAGCTGTCAAGATGGTTATTAAAAAGTCAAACAAATAAAATGTTGTGGGTAAATGCCAGTCGTGCTTAAACTAGAGCTGGGCAAGTGGGTGATGAGGCAATGAAGACAACAGTGACGCTCTGAGCCTGAGGGGCTGCTGTTAAGGTGGGTATAGGAGGCTGAGCAACCTCCCATGAGCTGGAAGCCACAGAGAGACTAGCCTCTGAGGAGGAAGTCCTAGACAAAGTGCTCATTTTCTTACAACAGAAGGTGAAGGGGCTCCTGCTACTAACACAACAGAAAAACTGAGGGTGATATTGATTCTTGTGGGAGGCTACGGAGCTGTACTCCAGCTGTGCCAGCTCTTCTTGCCTGGGGAAAAATCCACGAGTGAATGCAACTTCTGCACTCTTCTATGTATCACACTCTATTTACCAATCACATGTGTACCAATGTGCATTAGAGAACACACTATGCTTCACCAACTTCAAATGGCATTAAATGCCCCACTAGTAAACCAAGCATTTATATTAAAATACTATATATTGAAGAAACATTTTTGAACTGAGAAATATAAATTCTAAATTTAACTGCCCAAGTCATAGCATTATTCTCCAACAATCTGAAAACATGCATAAAGTTATTTATCACATCACTTATAACAACAAAGCATAAGAAACAACCTAAATGCCCATAAAGAGATTACAAAGGTTAATTACTCCACACAGAGGAGGAGTATGAAGCTATTTAAAAAAACAAAAAGGATGAAGAATTCTGTGAACTGATACGATTTCTAGAATATATTGTTAAGGCAATACAGTAGGTGCCAGAAGAATGCGTTTATGTATCTTGTACCTCTTGCCATGACAGACTGAGGACATAGCATCAACTATTCAGTATTCCTGTCTAAGTGCTTAACCTGAACCCAATTATGAGGAAATAATTAGACAAATCCAAATTGAGAGAAATCTTGTGAAAACAACAGGCCTGAATCTTTCCAAAGTACCAGTGCTCTGAGGAAACTTTTCTGGATTAAAAGACATAATCCTAAAATGTAATGAGCAGGGCTTATTAAATCCTAAATTTTTTTTTTTTTTAAAAAGGCCATGAGGAAGGACAGTTAGTTATTGGGACAACTGGGGAAGTGTAAGTAAGGACTCAAAATTAGATAGCAGTGCTATCTCAACAATTATCTTATTCAGCTTGTTGAATGTGATCACTGTATTATGGTTATGTAAGAGAGTATCTCTGGTTCTTGGATGATACAGGATGAAGCATTAAGATATAAAGTGTCACAAGTCTTACTTTCAAATGCTTCTGAAAAAAAACACATAGGAATGTGTGTGCACACACATACACCAAAAAAAGCAAAAGCAAGTATAGTAATATAAGGAATCTAGGTAAAGAATATATGGCTGTTCATTGTATCCTTCTTCCAACCTTTCTTTCCAAAATAAAAAAACAAAGTCTTATGCTGTAAGTTTAAGAGAAAAAAAGTACTATTTTAAATGAATAATGAAACTTGTTAATCATATTGGACTAGAAACAAAGTAAATAGTGGAACTAACTGAGGGGAGACTGGTGATTGTTATGTATTTACTTCTACACTGTACTTTTAAGGACTCAACACTGAAAACTCACTAAGTTTTCAAACTTTCTGATTCAATAAGAAAAATCATACTCTACCCAATACAGTTTTTCAAAAATTACCAACGTTAAAGCAAAGAAAAGCTAGAACTATGGTTTTATTTTAAAAACCAATCTGTTATTCGCTCCTATTTAATACAATTTTGTAAATACTATATTTTTAGAGTACAAAAGGCTTCAGCAGTACTTGAAATTCAAATACCCATTTGTTACTACATTATCTTACACCTCATAAAGCTACCTTCAGACTACTAATTAAGTTGTAAAAATACATTGTTAAGTTTCTCACATTACATGTACCTGACAAAGACTTCGTTTACTCTTTAATTTCAATGCAGCCATATTCAGGTAAAACATTTATCATTATTTATTACCTCTCCGGGGTGTTTCTTCACCACTTGAAAGTCCTCTTGGAATAGTATCCTGATCTGCTCCCATTCTCTGATCTTGCTGCTGCTGCAACTGTCTTATCATTCCATCAAGAATACTCGACTCTGGGCTGCGTTCATCATTATCATTGGTTTGCAGGCTTATAATTTGTTCAATCACCTCTCCATCACCTACAAATTCAATTATGTAATATATAATCATATAAAAGCAGAAAACAAAAAAAATTTCGTTAGGGTACAAATTAAAATACATTAACAATGGTCAGAATTTCCCATTTTTGAAAAATAACCAGTTTAAAAAGATACTCTACATATTCACCAAGAACTCAGAGAAAAGATTCAAAGCCAACAAAAGTCTTCCTGCAGAGGACTAAATACTACAAAAACCTGAAAGCAGCCTCTGAAATTCCTGCAAGTGGAAGCATGGAAACATATTTATTACGCTGTTTCACACTAATGCCCCTCACCATACTCGATATATTTCACTAAAACCTTATTCCCCAGAGTCTCTAACTGGAACACAGCAACTATGGGTCATTTCCAATGTGGAGAAAATCCCTGAGATTTATTTTCTTCTCTGTGTCTTAAGAAAGGGGAAAAAAGGGAGGTAAGACCTTTTTTAAGCCTTCAACAAGACTTTAGCTCTCCCTCTGCCCCAAGAGTCCTCGGAGAACAGTGCAATTGATGGTGGTAATTACACAAGCCTCTCCGACTAATCTCAAATTACTCTCTTAGATATGTTTTTAACATAGCTAGTACCCATAATTCTTACTTCAAGTACAGAGTTTTTCTGAGACGGAGTCTCACTTTTGTTGCCCAGGCTGCAGTGCAGTGGCGTGATCTTGACTTACTGCAAGCTCTGCCTCCTGGGTTCAGGCCATTCTCCTGCCTCGGCCTCCCAACTAGCTGGGACTACAGGTGCCCACCACCATGCCCGGCTAATTTTTTGTATTTTTTTTTTTTTTTTTTCAGTAGAGACAGGGTTTCACCGTGTTAGCCAGGATGGTCTCAACCTCCTGACCTCATGATCCACCCACCTCGACCTCCCAAAGTGCTGGGATTACAGCCGGGGCGTGGTGGCTCACATCTGTAATCCCAGCACTTTTGGAGGCCAAGGCAGGTGGATCACTTGAGGTCAAGAGTTCGAGACCAGTCTCTACTGAAAATACAAAAAAAAATTAGCCAGGCCTGGTGGCGCACACCTGTAGTCACAGCTACTCGGGAGGCTGAGTCTAGAGAATTGCCTGAACCCAGGAGGCTAAGGTTGCAGTGAGCCAAGATTATGCCACTGCACTCTAGCCTGGGTGACAGAGTCAAACTGTGTCTCAAACAAAATAAATAAATAAAATTAAAAATAAAGGAGATTAATAAGGTGATAATCAAAAGGAATGCAAAGATATAACTTGCCACCATAAAGACAGATAGAGAAACTGTAAAACCTCATATAGTATTATGGGATGGGCAAGGGAGGACATTTCCATCCTGCTACCTGAATAAGACTCCCTTGCATATCACTGATAATGTCTTTGTTTTGCTATGGAAACCAACAAAGAACTTAAAAGAGCTAAATGTTATAGCTCATATTAACTTTGTCTTTAAAAATTTTATCAGTCTCAAAAAATGAGTTGAAAAGGCAGTACGTAGAGGCTTAATCTAAAAAGATAAGAAGATTTTAATTAGAATTGCTTATAACACAAAATTCCTAAGATTACAACATGATACCAAAGGGAAAACGGCAAAGAAGATTTCTAATCGGCATAAGCCAAAATTACCTAAGTCTATATAACTTTTCTTTTTTTTCTTTTTGGTAGAGACAAGGTCTTGCTATATTACCCAGGCTGGTCTTGAACTCCTGAGCTCAAGCAATCCGCCTGCCTGCCTCAGCCTCCCAAAGTGCTAAGATTACAAGCGTGAGCCACTGCACTCAGCCTAACTTTTCTTTCATAGCACAGAACACTTAACTGTTAACTTCTCAAATATCAGAATGTTAACTGTCTCTGTGGAATAATACAATCAATACTGAAATATTGAAGGAGGGTTCTACCCATGAAAACTTAACTGCCGCAGGAAGTGTCCTTCTGCCATAAACAACTACAATACTGGAAAAAATATATGTAAAACAAAAGCTTTCAGACACTGGACAACAGGCAGCACAAGACTGTGATCCCTGAGAGAATGGGAACAACGGAGACAAACCCTCTGATTGCTCCAGATTACTGTCTGGAGGTAGTCTCCAGGTTACAGAACAAAAGAGAGAACCCAAGCAGCATCCACAGATCTAACTGAGTTGAGGAGACAGAGGTGAGAGTTTGCTGGAAGAAGAATGTTAAAATACGCAGGACTGAATATCAGAGGAGAGTGAACTGCACACAAAGCTCCAAAGATCTGTAATGAGGTCCCATCAATTATTTGACTAAATACTGATACATGGCCAGGCATGGTGGCTCACACCTGTCTGTAATCCCTGAACTTCGGGAGGCTGAGGTGGGCGGATCACCTGAGATCAGGAGTTCGAGACCAGACTGGCCAGCATGGTGAAACTTCACCTGTACTAAAAATACAAAAATTAGCCTGGTGTGGTGGTGCACACCTGTACTCCCAGCTACTTGGGAAGCTGAGGCAGGGAAACTGCTTGAACGCCAGAGGCGAAGGTTGCAATAAGCCGAGATCACACCAATGACCTCCAGCCTGGGCAACAGAGCAAGACTCTGTCTCAAAACAAATTTTTTTAATTAAATACTGATATGTGTGCACATGGGGTAGAACTCCACTACTGAGGGGAAAATATAAAAAAGCAGTTGCACAAAAATTTGCAGAGCTCTCACAGGACAGAAAATAGTTCAAGTTCCCAGGAGCCAGAATACACAGCAGAAGTGCTTTATGTACACTTCCAGTTTTAATACCTAGAATAGTAAAAAGACATGTATTCATGTGCAGAGAATAGTAAAAAGACATGTATTCATGTGCAGAGCAGTAAAGAATATAATAACTCCTACTATTTTGGTGCCACAACCAAGATTTGTGCTACAGTGCCAGAAGTTTATTTCTACCCACCCATGATCCATCAGTACAAATGTCAACACTGTAAAAAAATAAATATCTCAGTATTGTTATGAAGATGGCTGTGACCTTGCAGACTCCATGAAAGGTTGCAGATACACCTATGGGTCTGCAAACCACACATTGACAATTTCTGCCCTAAAGCAACCATTACATACAAATAAACAGGTATTGCTAGTAAGACATTAGTGGAGGTCATATGGAACACACACAAAAAAAATCATCAATCCCGAAGAAGAAAAAAAAAAAGAAAAAGGAAAAAGGCACAAAGAATGAAAAGAATATAGAGGAAACAAATAGGAATACTCTATGTTCAAACCCATACCATATGAACATTTAAGTGTAAATACTCTACACTATAGAGTACTTAATACTTAAATCCCAATTAAAAGACAAGTTATCAGATTCGATACATAAAGACACAGATCAGCTGGAAGAACTGACAAAGATATACCATGACAATCCTAATCCAAAACAAGTTGAATTGGCTATATTAATATGAAACAAGACTCTTCAAAACAAAAAATATTTTCAGAGATACAGAGAAACATTTCATGAGAAAAGAATTATTTCATCCAGAAGACAAGCAATTCAAAATGTGTATGCACCTAATGAATGAACTTTAAAATACATAAAGTAAAAACTGAGTAAACTGAAGAGAGAAATGACAAATTCCACGTGACAGTTGGATATTTCAATCTGGATGATAGCCCCAAACTGGAAACAAGCCTTTAACCATGAATGAATGCAAAAACAAATGATAATATACCCATCTATTCCATGGGGTATTATCAGCCCCAGTGAATAAACGGGAACAAACTACTGATACATGCAACAACACTAATGAATCTCAAAAGCACCACACTAAGTCAAAGAAGCCAGACACAAAAGATTACACTTTGTGGCCAAGCGCGGAGCCTCATGCCTGTAATCCCACCACTTTGGGAGGCCGAGGCAGGTGGATCATGAGGTCAAGAGATCGAGACCATCCTGGCCAACATGGTGAAACCCCATCTCTCCTAAAAATACAAAAATTAGTTGGGTGTGGTGGCACACACCTGTAGTCCCAGCTACTCAGGAGGCTGAGGCAGGAAAACCACTTGAACCCGGGAGGCGGAGGTTGCAGTGAGCCAAGATCATGCCACTGCACTCCAGTCTGCCGACGGAGCAAGACTCTGTCTCAAAAAGATTACACTTTGTATATAAAACCCTCTTAAAGGACAAAATTAAAGTGACAGAAAATGTAACACTGATTACAAGGGACTGGGTGAAAGGAGAGGACTGACTCCAAACAGGTCCTGGGGACTTTTGGGGGCAGTATAAATGTTTTGTATCTTGATTGTGGTGGTAGTTACTTATTATTTAACATCTGTCAAAACATACTTGACAGCATGGGCAACATGGCAAAACCCCATCTCTACTAAAAACACAAAAATTAGCCAGATGTGTTAGCACACGCCTACAGTCCCAGCTACTCAGGAGGCTGAGGTAGGAGGATCACTTGACCCTCCTGCAGTCAGCCAAGATCGCACCACTGCACTCCAGCCTGGGCAAACGAGTAAGACCCTGTCTCAAAAAATAAACACACATACACTTGAATTGTACACTTAAAATTGGTGAATTTTGTATATAAAGTACACTTCAATAAAAGTAATAAAAAATAACATTTGAAATAGCAACCATATAGTAATCTACATTAGGTTTTAACTTTATATATAGCTGGTGATTTAGTTTCAGTAAATCCTCATCCAAACAAACAAAATAGCATCTTTTCTTTAACATCTGTAGAGAAACACTGCCCTGCTATTAACACAAAAAAGAACTTTGCACTTGGCTACGACAGAGAAAAGTACAAGACAAACCTGGAACATCCTACATCCAGAAAAGGAAAGAAGTGACTGAAAAAGTGTAAGGACTTGGGAAAGGACAGCTTCAAAAGGCTCTGAGAGTCAAACCTAAGGATTATGTGAGTAATACAACCCACTAGCCACACCCAGAAGCCCATACTAAAACTTAATAAGCCTCATCAATAAATAAAGGGGTGAGCAATAGACAGTCACATGCAATGATACATATGATGCAATGAGGGAGCAATGATACATATGATGCAATGACAGAACAATGATGAAGTTAGAAAATAACCACTTTGCAGTATTCACAGTAACAACCGATTCAGGCAAAACTCATCAGTGGGTCCTAAAACTTGAGGGTAAACTTTGACAATGAACAGGTTATTGACATATCTCCCCACAAATTACTATTAATTACAAAGAGAAAAATACTAAGTTTATAGTGTTCAAAAACAACATTACCAGTAATTAGACAAACCACAATCATAAGCATCCTGACAGGATGCTCTATTAAGACCAGAACATCATTTGTGTTGTATTTTGTCAAAAATGCATAACCGGAACCTAATCAAGAAGTAGACAAACCCAGATTGAGGCCTTCTACAAAATTCCTGACCTGTAATCTTCAAATACATCAATATCATGAAAGTCAAAAACTGACAACCTGCTCCAGATTACAGGAAATTAAGGAACTATGACAACTAACTTTCGTATTTTGTATGTGGTCCCAAATAAAAATTGGGAGAATTTTAAAAGCTATAAACGAACATTACTAGAATAACTGGAAATTTTTGGTTACACACTATAGATTTGATAATAGTATTATTTGAGTGTAAAACGTCCTAATTGTCATAAGTGTCTATAGTTATGTAAGAGAATGTCGTTCTTATTTAGAGGTAAATGGTACATGAGGTCCAGAAGTTAAATGGTTCAAAACAATACACAGAAAAAAATAAAACAAAATATTGCAAAATATTAATAATTGGGGATCTAAAGGTAAGGAAATTATTTATATTATACTTTAAAATATTCGAGTACAACTTTAAAAAAAAAAAAAAAAGACTGCACTTACTTGTTGCCACATAGCCCAGCTGTGGAATCAAATGTTCATCTGCAGAATTTTCTCGGCCTGGTACTAATCTCTGATACTTGGTTGGATGAGGATTTCCATCTACATCTACCAAGAATGGTGGAGGCATAAGATGAGGAGCCTGCTGAGTTTGCTCATCTAAGACATAATTATTAGAATCTCTAATAAGTGGTCGATAGTCAGTATGGAAGAACATCTGATCAGGAATCTAGAAAAATGAAGTTCACAGGATGACATTTTAAGGTTCACACATTTTAAAGGAAACAAATATTAAACAGTTAATTAAACCTAGAAAAACAAGGAAATCAAATCACTCAGCTAAACTGTTTCCAAAACATAGCTCATAACTACTTATTTCCAAAACACAGCTCATAACTATTATTTGCATGCTACAACAAAGTATTAAAAATGACCTTTTCATATGGTTTGCTGCATCCAAAACCAAATATCAGAAGGTGCCCATGAGAATCTGTACAGGCAAAATGCTGTCCATCCTGTGAAAACTTACAGTCAAACACAGCTCCATGTCCTTGTCCTTCAATCTAGGAAACACAAAAGGAAAAATGTTAGGACCAATTCTACGCAAGTGATTTGCTATGTAAACTTTTTTAATGTGGATAACCTGTGACAATATATCCCTTCTGAAAAAAAAAAAAAATGTTTCAGCCAGGCATGGTGGCTCATACCTGTAATCCTAGCACTTTATGAGGTGGAAGCAGGTGGACTGCCTGAGCACAGGAGTTCAAGACCACCCTGGGCAACATGGTGAAACCCTGTCTCTACTAAAAATACAAAAAATTAGCCGGGCGTGGCAGTGTGCGTCTGTAGTCCCAGCTACTCAGGAAGCTGAGACACGAGAATCGTTTGAACCGGGGAGGCAGGGGTTGCAGTGAGCCAAGACTGCACCACTGTACTCCACTGCACTCAAGCCTGGGTGACAGAGTGAGACTCTGTAAAATAAAAATAAAAACAAATGTTTCATTAAGCATATACATCAATCACTATTCCCAAAAAATAAAATTGATTTTGGATACAACTAGCCTAGAAAAAAGTCTTCAAAGTTCTTCTAAGCATTAGTTCTCCAAGTGCTCCAATGAAGGCTAACAACCCAATCCAAAGTGAAGGCTTCTTTTACTTCTTATAAACAATTTCATACATTTTTGTCTTAGTATATAATAAAAGGATAATAAGCTACAAGATAAATGATTAAAGATTAACCAAATTTGGTATTCATGAACTAAAATGAACACTTTTCTAGATTTTAAGGTGGGCTCTACTTCAGCTCATTACTTCTTTGACTAAGCACCATGCAAAATTTGGCAATGCTGCCGGGTCTCAAGCACATATATGAAAAAGCCTGCAGCCACAACTACCTTAACAGAGATTTCAGAAAGGATGCTCTAAGTCTATCATGAGTGTAACCTTAAATAGATTACTTTTATACTGTTTTATTCTTCCTTTTAAACTGTAAACTATATTAGTTTAATGTCATCAATTTATAGTTAAGTTAGTTATTTGGTTAACTCTACAGTGTAGAGCTATGCATATTTGTTGTCTGCACCTTTAACTTTCCAGTAACTAAATGTTATGCGTTCGGTGTTGGAGAAATGAGACATCTACTCAGTAACTGCCAGAACAAACTCACGTCCACGCCCAAGTAAGTCACTGCTTGAATAGTGATACTTCACTATTGCTGCACATGAAAAGGATGACAATTAGCAAACGTGGAAAAAATAAAGTTACTCGGATATTCAGAGGATTGCTGAATAAGATGTGCATATTAATTCATATTCTCTTAACATAAAAAGGAAAAAATTGTGTGTGTATATATATTACATGTATTTTTTTCCTCCAACTGATCATTAAAACATAAGAACATGGTTTCACCCACATGGTCCTTCTAGGAGCCACCTGTGCCACAGCACAACCTGCATATATGTACCATTTTGCATCCCTGGCCTGGGACCTTCAGTCATGGTTAAAGCAGACACCAGTGGGGAGGGAGTGGCAAAATCTCAAAGCTGGAAAGCTGAAGATGGTGGCAGCAACTCTGCCCATCATATATGTGGACTTAACAGCACCAAAAGCTTTTCTGTAAATACTTGCTGAGATGAAAGTTTTCTCAAGTGGGCAGACCTATCTAAGCAGAGCAAGGAGGACTTGTGGTTTCACTTGTAACTGGAAGCGTCCTATACAATGATTCCTGACAAAACGCAACCTGCAACTGTGTCTGGAGAAAAATGTCACATTAAAGTTTATTAAGTATTCATGAAATATTGTTGCTATTAATAACTGACAACCCTATTTAGTTTATCAAGAATTAGGAATTATGAGCCTCTTAGCTGAGCAGTAAGGAAATGTCAGTAAACAAGGCCAATTTTGGCTATGCAACTGGAAATAAGATCATTGTTGCCCACGTGAAATGTTTTTTCAGATTATTCTTTGGCATAGAGTTTTTCCGCTTATATTGTGCTTAAAGCCTAAATTAATGTAGTTTTTTGTTTTGAGGAGTTAAATTCAGGATGTAATATTATTACTGAGTTTGAAAGGATAGTTAAGGTAATGGATGTATCCCACGGATTTTAAAACGACAGAAAAATTGTCCAAGAATGTTTAGTTCTTTTTCCAATAATTTGAATACATAGAAACGCAGCTTTCAGAGATGCCTAATTGTCTATTTGTACTTTGATCATACTATTTAAAATGTTTTAGAATGCATTTAATCAAAGGTCTAAGAACCTGAGAATCAAAGGTCTAAGAACCTGAGAATCAAAGGTCTAAGAATGCATCAGCATCAATAGGATGCTACTACACTGCCTCTAAAATACATCACACAGGCCGGGTGCAGTGGCTCAAGCCTGTAATCCCAGCACTTTGGGAGGCCGAGGCAGGCAGATCACAAGGTCAGGAGATCGAGACCATCCTGGCTAACATGGTGGAACCCCGTCTCTACTAAAAACACAAAAATAAAATTAGCCGGGCGTGGTGGCAGGCGCGTGTAATCCCAGCTACTTGAGAGGCTGAGGCGGGAGAATGGCGTGAACCCGGGAGGCAGAGCTTGCAGTGAGCCGAGACCACACCACTGCACTCCAGCCTGGACGACAAAGAGAGACTCTGTCTCAAACAAAACAAAAAAAAAATTGCACTTTGAATTGTAACAGTATAAACTGAAGAGTAAATTCACAAAATGTCTCAAACATATAAAGCCTTAACAGTGTTAAAACCCTTTTACACAATAATTCCTTCAGAATTTATCTTAGGGAAATGATCATGTACAAGGCTATTCAAAGTGTTATTGTCATACGTATTTTAGAAACCACTTAAGTACTCAACAACAGAAATTAATTGTGTAAAAGTTAACTTTCTTCTCAGACAGGCGGAATTTATACTCAAAAATACATCTGTAAATTCTTTAAAAATAAAAATTTCAAAAAAAAAAGGTTTTACATGAAATAAGATTACAAAACTATGTGCAAGCACATTTACCCATGTAACCCACCTGCACATCCTGCACACAGCAGGTAGCCCCTGAACTTAGAAGTTGGAGGAGGAAAAAAAAAAATACCACTGTGTGCAAAGATGCCAACTAATAAATATGGAAGGAATGATGCCATTGGAAAATCTTCAATGGATCCAATACTTGTGGGTAAAAATTTAATGAGAAACAGGATATTTAGATTAGTCTCAAAAGCGTTACTAAAAAAATTAGTTTAATAATTATATTGGGAGGCCGAGGCAGGTGATCACCTGAAGTCAGGAGTTCGAGACCAGCCTGGCCAATATGGTGAAACCCCATCTCTACTAAAAATACAAAAAATTAGCTGGATGTGATGGCAGGTGCCCATAAATCCCAGCTACTCGGGAGGCTGAGGCAGCAGAATCACTTGAACCCAGGAGGCGGAGGTTGCAGCAACCCCAGATTGTGCCACTGAACTCCAGCCTGGGCAACAAGAGAGAAACTCCATCTCCAAAAAAAAAAAAAAAATTATCACCATAGTAAGGGGACAAATAAATATCATGTGCCTCCTAATATGATTCATGAAGGACACAATATCATTTATGTTTTATTTCATTTAAAAAACTATAACAATCTAATCATGAAAAAATATCAGACAAAACTGAGGACACTCTGTAACAATACTTGCTAATATTCAACAAAAGTTAAAGGCCAAGAAAGAAGAAAAACAAAAAAGGCTGAGAGGGGCTGGTGACAATTAAAGAAAACTAGAGGCCGGGCACAGTGGCTCACGCCTGTAATCCCAACACTTTGGGAGGCCAAGGCAGATGGATCATGAGGTCAGGAGATGGAGACCATCCTGGCTAACACGGTGAAACCCCGTCTCTACTAAAAAATACAAAAAAATTAGCCAGGTTTGGTGGCGGGTGCCTGTAGTTCCAGTTACTTGGGAGGCTGAGGCAGGAGAATGGCGTGAACTCGGGAGGCGGAGCTTGCAGCGAGTTGAGATTGCGCCACTGCACTCCAGCCTGGGCGACAGAGCAAGACTCTGTCTCAAAAAGAAAAAAAAAAAGAAAAGAAAAAAAAGAAACCTAGAAAGATACAACCACTTAAACACAATGCATGAGCTTGAACTGGATTCCGGTCCACGGAGCAAAATATATCTAAAAAGATGTTACTATAGACCTGACTAGATAATGCTATCTTATAAATGTTAAATTTGCTGATTAGTAACTATAATTATGATTATGTGGAGAAATTCTAAAAAGATACAGTAGGATCCTCATTTGGTTCTAGAATATACATATGCAAAAAAAAAAAATTTTTTTTTTTTTTAAGAATACACCTGTACAAAAAGAAAAAAGGCCGGGAAAACCTAATGATGTTTGATCTCTATATCAACCATCTTGGGATTTTTTTTTTTAAGAGAGTGTCTCACTACATTGCCCAGGCTGGACTTGAATTCCTGGGCTCAAGCAATCCTCCTGTCTCAGCCTCCCAAAGTGTTAGGAGTTCAGAGCCACTACACCCAGCCCAAGGTTACTGAAATTGGAGTAATCAAATATTGTAATATTTGGTTAATACTGAATATTAATAATGTCATTTTATTATTTTATTACTATTTTTATATTTCTATTTGTTATCAAATATTTCAATTTGTTATCGAATATTTCAACAAATTCAAGTAGTGAAAAAGTTTTTATAATTGCCATACTTTTACCAGTTTAAACACACAGGCACATAAAATGCTCGACAGGTAACTTAAAAATGTCTCCCTCATATAAATCAGTCATACAGAGAATTTCATGTATGTATGTATATACATGTAGCTGTCTAATATTTAGCAGGCTTTGAATATGCTGATTTGTAAAAACAAACTGCCAAAACAAGCAGATCAATTTCTGGCTAAGCCGCATAACCCAAATACTCTAAACAAATTCAAGCATGTATCAAGGTACATCTCACTTCACTTACCATATTAAAATAATGTTTCACCTTGGTACCTTTTGTAATATCCCATATAAATATGCTGCCATCGTGTCCTGCAGATAACATAATTCTGGAATCAAAGGGATGCGTCTCCAGAACAAATACTTCATCAGCATGTCCCTTCATTTAACAAAGTCATAACATTAAGGAGGGTTTACAAGTTACAAATTGAAAATTTAAAAATACATACTGTTACAGCATATACTTTTAAAAATGTATTAGACAATAATTTATAATTATAAAAATTTCTAATCATTTCATAGTTTACATGAGAGAAACAACTTGTTCAGTATATTATTTTTATAGCTTCAAAATTACAATCATATTTCAAAAAATCTCATTTGTTACATTGTACCAGAAATTACCTACCATTAAGTTATGAAGCAGTTGTCCAGTGTAAGAATTCCACACTTTGAGGACATGATCATTCACAGCTGTGACAACAATGCTATCATTTTGATTCCAAGCTATCATTGTTACTTTAGGTTTCATAAACCTTTCCTCTTCGGAAGATAAGTCCCTAACAAAAAAATACACAACATGTAAACTTATTTAGATGGCTGGCTATACAATGTATACAATCTCTCATCAATACAAAAATAAAGAAATCCAACCCATGTGCCTATCTTATCAACCCTACAGTGAGTTCATCACAGCTGACCCAGAACAGATTGTCTACAAACAGGTGAGGGCAAAACCTGAAGAAGAGAGGGATAATTTAGAAACAGTACAGAGACTGAATAAGGGCAGATTTTAGGACACCATTACTGCTTATGAAAGCAATGCTTTTTCTCCCCACTTCTTTCCTATTATTTCCTTCTTCTGAATACAAACCTATTGCTAACACTTACTTTCAACTGTTTCTCTCCATAGAAGACAAAAAAATTTTAGGAACACAAAAATAAGGTAATTCATATTCATATCCCCAATGTTTAGAAAAATAATTGACACACAGATGTTCAATCTGAACTGTAAATGGGACTATTCTCATCTCTTTATACAACTTTTCTATAGTCTACTCCTACAGGCCCCTTGGCAAGAATGGTCTTGGATACACATGCCTGGAATGTTTTTCATCCTTTATAAAAGTGTTATGGAGGGCCAGACACGGTGGCTCACGCCTGTAATCCCAGCATCTTGGGAGACCGAGGCAGGCAGATCACGAGGTCAGCAGTTTGAGACTAGCCTGGCCAACATGGTGAAACCCCATCTCTACTAAAAATACAAAATTAGCCGGGTGTGGTGGCACACACCTGTATTCCCAGCTACTCAGAAGGCTGAGGCAGGAGAATCATTGGAACCTGGGAGACAGAGTCTGCAGTGAGCCAAGACCGCATCATTGCACTCCAGCCTGGGTGACAGAGCAAGACTACGTTCTCAAAAAATAAAAAAGTGATATGCAAAGGGTCTCTGCATTACAGTAGTCAACAGTGGGGTAGGGAAGGCCTAATGGTTCTGAAATAATAGAATACGTTTTAAGAAATTACAAGCATCGGCCGGGCACGGTGGCTGACGCCTGTAATCCCAGCATTTTGAGAGGCCGAGGCAGGCGGATAATGAGGTCAGGAGATTGAGACCATCCTGGCTAACACGGTGAAACCTCGTCTCTACTAAAAATACAAAAAAAAGCAAAATTAGCCAGGCGTGGTGGTGGGCACCTGTAGTCCCTACTACTCGGGAGGCTGAGGCGGGAGGATAGCATGAACCCAGGAGGCAGAACTTACAGTGAGCCAAGATCGCACCACTGCACTCCAGCCTGGGCAACAGAGCAAGACTCCGTCTCAAAAAAAAAAAAAAAAAGAAAAGATATTACAAGCATCTAACATGTTTTAATTAACAAAGGCCGGGCATGGTAGCTCACACCTATAATCCCAGCACTTTTGAGAGGCCAAGGTGGGCGGATCACTTGAGGTCAGGAGTTCCAGACCAACCTGGCCAACAGGATGAAATCATGCCTCTATAAAAAATACAAAAATTAGCTGGGCGTAGTGACGGGCTCCTGTAATCCCAGCTACTTGGGAGGCTGAGGAAGGAGAATCGCTTGAACCCAGGAGGCAAAGGTTGCAATGAGCTGAGACCATGCCACTCCATCTCAAAAAAAACAAACAAACAAAAAAAAGAATATAGAATGAGTGTTATAAAACAGCTATCTATGTAATTACAAAAAAAAAACACAGAAGAGAGAATAATTCTAACTAGATTGATTGGTGTTGGGGGTAGAATAATATTAAGAAGTAAAATGGAGGCCAGGCGCGGTGGCTCACGCCTGTAATCCCAGATCTTTGGGAGGGCAACGCGGGTGGATCACGAGGTCAGGAGATCAAGACCATCCTGGTTGCACATGTATACATATGTAACTAACCTGCACATTGTGCACATGTACCCTAAAACTTAAAGTATAATAAAAAAAAAAAAGACCATCCTGGCTAACATGGTGAAACCCCGTCTCTACTAAAAATACAAAAAAAATTAGCCGGGCATATGGCGGGCGCCTGTAGTCTCAGCTACTCATGAGGCTGAGGCAGGACAATGGCATGAACCCAGGAGGCAGGGCTTGCAGTGAGCAGAGATCACACCACTGCACTCCAGCCTGGGCGACAGAGCAAGACTCTGTCTCCAAAAAAAAAAGTAAAATGGAATAAAGGCAAAGACTCCATTCTTCACTTTAAACTAAAAGGCTTTCGAAGTAATAACATTGCTTTTTTTTTTTTTTTTTTTTGAGGAGGAGTCTAGCTCTGTCGCCCAGGCTGGGGTGTAGTGGCTCCATCTAGGCTCACTGAAACCTCTATCTGCTGGGTTCAACTGATTCTCCTGCTGTAGCCTCCCAAGTAGCTGGGATTACAGGCGCATGCCACCATATCCGGCTAATTTTTGTATTTTTTTTTAGTAGAGGCAGGGTTTCACCATGTTGGCCAGGCTAGTCTCAATATCCTGACCTCAGGTGATCCGCCTGCCTTGGCCTCCCAAAGTGCTGGGAATACAGGCATGAGCCACCATGCCCAGCCACAAATTAGTAACTTTGAATTTACTAACAGATATGTTCCATTTCATCAAGTTGATTCGCCAATATTAGAACACTAAAATAAACAGATCAATCAATTCTTACATACAGAAGACTCTGTTTTTCAAGATTTGAAAGCAAGAAAACTTAAAATGAGAAGATATTTTCTCATGAAGAAAATTATAGGAAAAGTCCCCTTCATGGATCGAGTGCGTCAGCAAGAAAACTAAACAGTTTTCAGTCTCATTTAAAAATTTTCATTCAAGTTTTGACACTGTTTCTATTTTCCTTAATAAAACAATAATACGTGAAACTGATTTTAAATTATCTTCACCCCCATTCCCTTTATTTCAACTAATCAAGGATTGACAGTATTCACTTTCATACTGAGATGTAACATTTTTATATATAATAAAGATTTTTTAATTTGTTTATGAGCAAGGGTTATCAAATTTCCAGTATATATACTTTTCATTCTCCATCACAGATAATTCTACAAAAAAACAAGAAGATCAAATTTATTTTGAAAATGCGATACAATTATTTGAGCTACAGCAGAGAATATAAGTCAATTTCTGTTGTTAAAAACAAAGCATTTGGGAGGCAGAGGCAAGAGGATCACTTGAGCCCAGGAGTTCAAGATGAGCCTGAACAATAGTCTTTACAAAAAATAAACATAAAAATCAGCCAGGCATGGTGGCTCATGCTCATAGTCCCAGCTACCTGGAAGGCTGAGATGGGGGGACCACCTGAGGCCGGAATGTCAAGGCTGAAGTGAGTCACGATCATACCACTGGCGCTCCAGCCTGGGCGATGGAGTGAGACCCTAAAACATTTTTTTTAAATAAAAATAAAGCAGACATGATTTCCAAAAGACAAAATGTGGAAACATTTCTCAGAAAAACTGATATGAAAAAGTGCAAAGTTAAAATCAGGAAACAAACTCTAAAGTAAAATCTATGACTTTTATTTTTAGACAGTCTCGCTCTATCACCCAGGCTGGAGCTCAATTTTCTTTTTTAACCTTAATAATAAAGTATGTTTGCTTACCCTATTTCCCAGCCTTGGCTCTAAGCTACTTTTAAATTTTTTCAAAAATCCTATCCACAGAAAAGTATAATTTCCACTCTTAATGTACTTGAGTTAATTTTATCTTTTTTACTTGTAGAAGCTTTTAAATGCAACATCTAAGAAGGAGGTCAATGCTTTGAGCCATAGAAAAAAGTACATGTTATTCTTTGCTACACAATGTAACGATAAATTTACCTGGATGTCTCTGTTCACCTGATAATGCAGTAGGCAGCTATTCACTTATACCACAGCTCTTCGTAATAGAAGGTAGCTATAATCCCCTTAACAAAATAACCACTGAGAGACACAGAGAGCAAGAGAGAGAGAGAGACAGATCGAACACCTATGATGCACCTACTTCTAACAATCTCAACTTACCCTGAGATTCTGGTAGCCATATCCAATAAAATGCTCCTCCATTCTAACTGCTCAAATCTCCAAATCCGTGCTGTTCCATCTCTGCTACCACTTAGGAACCTTAAAACATTCAGAACAGGATCTTACTATATTCACACACTTTCCAACAAGGGCTACAATTAAAATCACATGCAAAAAAAGAATGTAATGAAGCTGTCCTAACAACAGGACAATCCACAGGTGTTAATTCAAAAGACAAGGTATTTAGAGCGCATCTGGATGGGAAAAAAAATTTGGTTTGCTACGATTTGCCCCGCCCTATGAAATAAAACACACCTCAAACTCAATCAATAGCTTTTCAAACAGATTAAGTTTTGAGAATACAATGTATAAGAATGCTGAGAAGAGGCCACCCGCAGTGGCTCATGTCTGTAATCCCAGCACTTTGGGAGGCCGAGGTGGGTGGATCACAAGGTCAGGAGTTCGAGACCAGTCTGACCAACACGGTGAAACCCCGTCTCTACTAAAAATACAAAAATTAGCCAGGCGTGGTGGCACATGCCTGTAATCGCAGCTACTCAGGAGGCTAAGACAGGAGAATCGCTTGAACCCAGGAGGGGGAGGTTGCAGTGCAGTGAGCCGAGGCTGCACCACTGCACTCCAGCCTAGGCAACAGACCTAGACTCCGTCTCAAAAAAAAAATAATTAAATAAGAATGCCAAGAAGAAGAAAAAAACAGAAAAAAGTTTTGAAGTATTGGAAAATAAGAGCAATAGCTCCATTTTAAACATCTTACTTGTTAATTCAAATTAATTCATGTTGGACACTGTGTAAAAATAAATCAATCTATTAACAAATTAAGTTCTCAACAATTAGTTTAGCAAAGGTACCTGACACACAATGGAGGCAAAGAAGGAGTATATGATTTAAGTAATAATTTCTTTGCAGGATATATCACAGTGGTTTCTTAGAAAAGTTTTTTTAACTACCCAAACAAGAAATTTAATGATCCTTACACATAATCTTTTCAGTAAATCAGACATCTAGCCAAAGAAAAACTACTTTTGGTCGCTAGAAGCTGGCAGAAACTACAATTCTAAAAACTTACATTTCATGTGTTCTTCCCCCAACCCCTGCCCTAGACACTTTTCATTCAATTAATACATTTACTAATAAATATCTGCAATATACAAAGTGACAGTTAATTATATATTATTTCAAAATTTCTGAGTAGATTTCAGATGTTCTGACTACAGAAAAATGCTCAGTATGTGAAGTGGCAGAGATGTTTATTGGCTTGATTTAATCATCCCACAATGTAAATATATATTAAAACACCACAGTGTACTTACTCCATAAACACAGACAATTATTAGTCAACTAAAAATAAAAAATAATGGCTGAGCAAGGTGGCTCACGCCTGTAATCCCAGCACTTTAGGAGGGCGAGGCGGGCAGATCACCTGAAGTCGGGAGTTCGAGACCAGACTGACCAACATGGAGAAAACCCGTCTCTACTAAAAATACAAAGTTAGCCAGGCACGGTGGCAGGCGCCTGTAATCCCAGCTACTCAGGAGGCTGAGGTAGAAGATTAACTTGAACCCAAGAGGTGGAGGTTGCAGTGAGCCGAGATTGTGCCACTGCACTCCAGCCTGGGCAACGAGAGCAAAACTCCATCTCAAAAAATAAATAAATAAATAAATAATCATAATAATATAAAGGGAAAAAATACATACAAAATGACAGGTTAGCTATACTAATATGTAGCACATTATATTTGCCTAATAACACACACACACACATACAAAACACACACTTACCGATCACCATTGTTACAAAATTGGATACTATCTACTTTATCCTAAAGGGGGGAAAAGGACAAATACAAAAATGATCATCTACATAGTCTGTGAATTTGAAAAAATGAAGTTTTAATGCTAGAAGCCTATTTGCTTTAACAAGCAAAATTTGCACTTGTGTTGCTTAGCCCTGTCATTCAACATGTTTTATAATTTTAAGAGAAGACTAACTACAAACCTAACAAGACTACTAAAATACAGCTTTCATTTCAAAGAAAGGCACATCTAACAGGAAAAAAAGCCTTGCTTCTAAACTTAAAGCAGTATTTATAATTACATCTGTTTAAAATGACTTATATGGAAGTGAAATGTGTGGAAAGTGCTCAAAATATAGGCTTTAAAGTAGCTAAAAATAAGGCATTTTCAATTGTTGTTTTAAGTTATTTAAATCTGTATCTATCAAATAACCTCTGGATGTAGACTGGCTTCCCAAAAGCTTCAAATAAAAGAAAAGATGGCCTAACCCTGACCAGTACTTCAGAACACTGACAGTTTTCTATCTTACTATGCATTATTAAAATCACATTCTTATTTCATGGGCTTGGTTAGATAAACAGGCCCACTTAAAGTTAACCCACCCAGATCAACTGTCATAATCAAGATTTTGAACATAAAGCTAAAATAACCACGGTAAAATATTAGGCCTCTCAAGTGCTAATCTGAGTTGCCAATGACATATCTCCTCTTTAAATATAATTCCTTGTATGCTTAAATTAAAATTAGAATAGAATTAACAAAAACTATATTGTACCTAGACATTTTCATTTTTATAAATATACAAACATCTCTAACAATATTTTAACTGTCAAATAGAATTCAGCAAAAATTTAAGATAACATTCACAAGCAATGACTTATCTCAGAAATCCAACTATGATTTAATATTTTAAAACTTAATACCATCAAAAAGTTATAAATGACAGTTCATTTGTTCAACAGAAAAAAAATTAAAAATAAAAGTAGAGCCAATAACAATGCCCCTTAGCAATAACAGGAATAGTATTAACAATTAATCTAAAGGATTTTAAAAACGTGGATGCTTACAGTGTGGCTTTCAAGTTCTGCGATTTTTTCGGGTGCTTCAAAACCCAAAAAATACATTCTGATTACATGATCAGTACTACCTGTGGCTAAAAACATACCACCTGAAATAAAAATGGTAAGGTTTAAACATCCAGTTTATAACAAATACCTGAACAAATCAAATTTCCATATTAAAATATAAAAAAGAAAGATCATTTACCCTAAAACTAAGTTTATCTCAACAGTTACATTTTCTGACTCACTATATAGAGCTTATAAAACTGAATTTGTAGCTTTAAAAAACAAAATTAATTCAATCTGGAAACATTCACAATCTCCTCCTGTTTTTTTTTTGATACAGAATCTCACTCTGTCGCCCAGTCTGGAGCCCAATGGTGTGATCTTGGCTCACTGCAACTTCTACCTCCCAGGTTCAAGTAATTCTACTGCCTCAGCCTGCTGAGTAGCTGGGATTACAAGGGCACACCAGCACGCCCAGCTAATTTTTTGTATTTTTAGTAGAGATGGGGGTCTCACCATGTTGGTCAGGATGGTCTCGAACTCCTGACCTCAGGTGATCCACCCGCCTCAGCCTCCTAAAGTGTTGGGATTACAGGCGTAAGCCAGCTGGCGGGGCGGGGAACATGGTCTCAGTCTGTCGCCCAGCCTGGAGTGCAGTGGTGTGATCATGGCTCACTGCAGCCTCAACCTCCTGGACACAAGCAATACTCCCACCTAGTCTCCTGAGTAGCTGGGACTACAGGTGTGCACCATGCCCAGGTAACTTTTGTTTTGTTTTTTTTTAGAGATGGGTTCTCCCTATGTTGCCAGGGCTGGGCTCGAATTCCTGGGCTGAAGCAATCCTCCCATCTCAGCCTCCCAAAGGACTGGGATTACAGGCATTGAGTCACTGTGCCTGGCCTCCCCATCTGTATTATTAAGGGTGGCAATATAATGCCAATTAAGCACCAGTGCTCTAAAAATATTTTTAAGAAAAGAAGTTCTGCTTTCTAAACAATTCTACATACCTAACCCTAGCTTGTTCAAGTTTTCAGATTTTATGAGGGAAAAGTCTTTGACCTATCCGAAAAAAGAGAAAGGTTACCACACAAGTTCACTGTACAAAAAATGAAAAAGAATAATTTCATCAAGATATTATGTGTGGGAAATAAATTTAAACTATCAAACATACACAGTTTAGCCTATTCGAAGAAAATCACAAGTTTAGATTATCATACACATAGTACTGGCATAGGAATCACTTGTGTGGACACCTCAAGCCTCCTTTTTACCAGCCATCTCTTATATCACTGATTACTACCAGAAACCAGAGAAAGGCAGACTGGAGGACTGGAAGAACAAGGCTAACAAAATGAACATCATAAATTGAACCTAATGAAATAAACATCAGAAGTCATTTACCACGTAGCTAATAAACGTTCTTAGCAACCAAGTGGTCATTTAATAAATGTTTAAAAAAAAAAAAACTAAGAAAAAAATGTGAAGAAGTTCTTACCAACACTAAAAGAAGAACAAAGCATTTGAACGCCTGGCCTAGGCTTTTCAGTGAACTTCAAGGGACGTGGGCTTTAAAAGAAGAAGATGCTGCTTTAAAATAGATTATTTTACCACATTAACACAGCTTAAAATATTGGTTTTAATCTAGCATATTTAAATATTATAATTTTTTAAGAGACAGGGTCTCGCCATGTTGCCCACACTAGACACAAACTCTTGGGCTCAAGGGACCCTCCAGCCTCAGCCTCCCTAGTGACTGGGGACCACAGGCACACAACACCCAGCTATAATCTTATTTCTATAATACCTTATTGTATATCAAATATTTCCACAGATTTCCATGTATTTTTACAAAATATAAAAAGATCAAATTAATCATATTTCCTTTAACCCAATACACCCAAAATATCAACATGTAATCCAAATCAATAAAATTATAAGATACTTTCATACTCTTTCATATTAAGTCTTTGAAATTTTCCAGTGTGTATTTGAGACTCAAAATACATCTCAATTTGACAAGTCATTTTTTAACAAAAATATTTTATCTATATTTGGATTTCCCAAAACTCACTGAAAATTTCACATACTTGTTATTCAAGATATGCTTAATTTTCTAATAGGCCAAGCGTGGTGGCTCACGCCTGTGATCCCAGTACTTTGGGAGGCCAAGGCAGGTGGATCACCTGAGGTCAGGAGTTTGAGACTAGCCTGGCCAACCTGGTGAAACTCCATCTCTACTAAAAATACAAAAAATTAGCTGGACGTGGTGGTGGGCACCTGTAATCCCAGCTACTCAGGAGGCTGAGGCAGGAGAATCACTTGAACCCAGGAGGCAGAGGCTGCAGTGAGCCGAGATCACGCCATCACACTCCAGCCTGGGCAACAGAGCGAGACTCCGTCCCAAAAAAAAAAAAAAAGAAGAAGAAAACGAAAACAAAAGGAAAAAAAAATTTTTAATATATTAATCAATCATAAGTTTTAAATTTAAATTATCAATTCAGTTCCTCAATTGCACTAGCCACATTTAAAGTGCTCAACGATCATATAAGGCTAGTGACTACTATATTAGACAGCACAGGTATACAATACAGGTCTTATGACTCTCAAATGTTCCTGCCTGAATTTCCAATTATATACCTATTATTTTAAATGCCTTACTTTGTCTTTGCAAAAATGTGCTAAGATAGAAAAGCTATGCTTCTTTTACAAATCCTGCTATCTACATAATTATAAATAGGAAATAGTCAATATGGCACATATGCTATATATAATAAAAATTAAGTTCAAAGGTTAAAAAAAGCAACAATACACAATTTCTCATAACAATAAAACTTCATTTCATTAGACTAAACTGTAACTACACTAAAAAAGAAAACCTGTTACATAATTAAAGCCACTTACCTAAATTTTAAGGATTCTAAATCCCATTGCCAAAAGCAAACTGTCCCATCAGCACCAGTGGAAACCATGTATCTTTGAGAGCCTTTGGCCATCGGGCTAAACTAAAAAGTAAAACATATACAATTCAGTTTCCAGAACTTCTACTTAAGTTACAGTTTAATAGTCTTGCAAACTTAACTTCAATTGACACTTTCAGGAAATAAAACACATGAAATCCAAAATATAGGTAATACTACCGTAGCGAAAAAATCATAACCTCTCCACATTCATTTATATGTAATATGATCTCAATAAGCCTATTTTCAGAATAAACAAGACTGGCCAGAAAAACTTTAACAAGGTGGAGATCTAGTCCTACTAGATATTAAAGCATATCACAGAGCGTTAATAATTAAAACGATCAGACAAAACAGGCTACACTGACTGAATGACCAATGGAAAAAATACAATCCAAAACTAGACCCTATTCAACCTGGGAAAGCTGACTGAAAAACTGGAAGGAAAAATGGGGGAAAACATGAATCCTAATCTAAGACTTAAGTAGAATTAAGGTATTATCTCAAATCTGTTGGGCGAACAATGGATCACTGCATAAATGGTATTACAATTGTGCAGTAATGTGGAAAAAAACTAAGTCCATTCTTCAGACTGTACATCAGGATACATTCGAAATGGGTCAATGATTTAAATATTTTGAAAACAAAACCATAAAATAAGGAAACACAGGAACTATACTTCAGCGCAACTTCAGAATAAGGCTAACATCTGTACTTAATAAAATACCAAAAGTGCTAAACAAGCAAGCTACAGAAAGGAAGATGAACTAGCTAGAGACATCTAGGAAGGATTAAATAGTAGGAAAATGCAAGGAAAACAAACACACACTAAGCAAAGGAATAATCAGCACAAGTTCAAAAGCGAGGGGGAATATGGCATATGAGAGAAACAAAGATCTATATGAACAAAGTGTTCATTCCTCAAAGTCATGCGGCAATGGGGTAAATGAATAGAGAATCTGGATGTAATCAAAGCAGCTTAAAGAGTAACTGTACTTTTCAAGTAAAAACACCAGAAGTAGCCAAACGATTTGTCTTACAGCAATATATAGTATTGATTGAAAAAGAAGAGGCAAGATGTAATAAAAAGCCAAGAGGGAACCCAGTTAATCTAAGAAGCAAGAAGCTTAACTGGAATACAGCTTCACCCTCCTCCCCCTAGAATGGGGAGGAAAGACCAAAAGAGAGGAGCATCAAAACTTGCTGACTCGTCCGAGTGCCGTGGCTCATGCCTGTAATCCCAGCACTTTGGGGGGCCGAGGAGTGAGAATTGCTTGAGTCCAAGAGTTCAAGACCAGCCTGGGTGACATGGCGAAACCCTGTCTCTACAAAAAAATACAAAATTGTCCAGGCGTGATGACACACGGCTCTGATCCCAGTACTATGGGAGGCCAAGGCAGGCAGATCACTTGAGGTCAGGAGTTTGAGGCCAGCCTGGCCAACATGGTGAAACACCACCTCTACTAAAAACACAAAAATTAGCCGGGCATGGTGGTGGATACCTGTAACACAAAAAGTAGGCAGGAGTGGTGGCGGATGCCCACAATCCCAGCTACTCGGGAGGCTGAGGCAGGAGAATCGCTTGAATCCGGGAGGCAAAGGTTGCAGCAGGCTGAGATGGCGCCACTGCACTCCAGCCTGGACAACACAGCGAGACTCCTTCACCTACCAAAAAAATATATATGTATGTATGTATACACGTGTGTACATATATGTATACATACATACACATGTGTATATATGTAGACATATATGTATGCATATAAATACATGTATATAAATATGTATATATACACATGTCAACATATGTCTATGTATACGCATATGTACATATGTATATATACACGTATACGTATATATGGACATATACACATACGTATATAAACATATATATAAAATTAAAAATTAGCCAGGCATGGCGGCGCATGCTTGTAGTCCCAGCTACCCAGGAGCCTGAGGTTGCAAAGAGCCAAGATCACACCACTGCATTTCAGCCTGGGCAACAGAGTGAGACTCTGTCTCAAAAAGCAAACAAATTTGCTGACTCAAGAAACATTCAAGACAAGGAGCTTAGAAAACAAAGACTAATAGTGCCATTAACAGAAAGCAAAGTAACGAAGACATTATGGATTTTTTTTAATGTTGAAAGTGATTGTTTATATCTAAGTAGATATGTTCCAGAATGTGGCCTAACATTGAGCTTTGCAGGCTATCTCATTAAAAGTAATGAGAAAAAGTAGTATAATTGAAGTTATATTAGTAGTTGGATATTTTTGTTAATTAAAATTGAAGATTCTTTTATTCCTTTGCTTTCTTAATAAACTTGCTTTCACTTTAAAAAAAATTTAAACACCTTCCACACTGAATTGCTAATTGGACAAAAAAAATTTTTTTTAATTAAAACATCAGAGTAAAACTCGCAACCTTGCAGAGTACTTTGAGAATTCTAGAGGCCAAGCACAGTTGCTCATGCCTGTAATCCCAGCACTCTGGAAGGCCAAGGCAGGTAGATCACCTGAGGTCAGGAGTTCAAGACCAGCCTAATCAACATGGTGAAACCCTGTCTCTACTAAAAATACAAAAAATTAGCCATGCGTGGTGGTGGGCGCCTGTAATCCCAGCTACTCGGGAGGCTGAGGCAGGAGAATCGCTTGAACCTGGAAGGCAGAGATTTCAGTGAGCTGAGATCGCACCACTGTACTCCAGCCTGGGCAACAAGAGCGGAACTCCGTCACAAAAAAAAAAAAAAAAGGAATTCTAAACCTAACTGTCCATGGAAGAATATGTTTAAGTCACCTGTTCAAAATCAAATTTCCAGACATATAAGCAATTTGTAGCTATTTCTGTCCCACTTATATCTTCGTCTATTCATGGACTGATATATACTGTTTTCTTTATAACAGCTCTAAAACATTTTTATATCTCCAGCATGGCTAAACAATTCTTTGCTCTTCTTTCGCTGTCCGTGCTTATTTTTCTCTTTTAAATGAGCTTGATTGGCTGGCATAGTTCCATAAAAACAAAATCATTGGAATTTCAAATGTAAATACGCTGATTTTATAGCATAATCAGGAAAGATCTGACATATTTACAATACTGAATCTTCTGATTCAGGAACATGGTATAGGTATTTTCACTTACTTAGACTACTTCCTTCCCCAACCCAAGACTCCGGTCAGTATTTTTAAGACCTTTCTTCATAAACATATTTCACATTTCCTGTTAAATTTATTCCTATGTGTTTGAGGGGTTTTGTTGCTATTACAAATTATATTCTTCTTCCATTGTATTTATTATTTGGTTTATTGCTGGTGTACAATAAAGTTCTGGTTTTAAGACATGGGTCCTATATATATCTAACCGTCATATTAAGCTCTCAGCAGTTCTAACAAGTTTTAACAGAATTCACTAATGAAGCCTCTAAGCTTGAAGTTTTAAGAGTTGCGATTTGTTTTTGTTTTTTTAGTGTCCAACAGGTATTTTTAACCTCTGGGGGCTTCCTTTTACTGTTTCTAAATAGCAACATTTCATCAATTGCAGTATCACTGACATACAACCATGTTTTGTTATGCCCCCTCAAGGCCAGTCGCCAATGACTATAATATGTATTTCTGGATATTAAAAATAGTCTTGTTTTTTTCTCTAAGATGGATTAGCTAAATCCTGCATAAAAGAAACAGTATGAACTATGATTTCTCAAAGTCTTCTTTGGCCTAGGATTTTAGGATTCCGTGCTACAATCTCATGTGTCTACTTCCAAAGTCCAAAGTATGCTTGAAATCTACACATTTTGAGTGACTACCTAGTATTTACCACAGGCTCATGAGCTTAAGAATGTCTACTTTTACAGCTTGTTCAGTGGTAAAATAAGGACTCTTTAATATATGCTGATCCTCTCTTTTGCTATGAGAGAATGTATTATTTATTTTCTTTGGATATATAGCCAATCTTTTTTTGTGAAGAACCTCCAGGGGGTAGGGTGGCTCATGCTTATAAAGCCCAGTGCTTTGGGAGGCCAATGGAGGAGGATCGCTTGAGGCCAGAAGTTCAAGACCAGCTGGTGAAACATAACAAGACACTGTCTCTACAAAAAATTAAGAACTAACTAGGTGATGTGGCACACACCTATAGTCCCAGCTACTCAGAAGGCTGAGGCCGGAGGATGACTTGAGCCCAGAAGTTTGAGGCCAAGCAAGCTATGATTACACCACTGCACTCCAGCCTGGGCAACAGAGAGAGAACCTGCCTCTGGGGGAGGTGGGAGAACCTCCATACTGTTTCCCATAATAGCTGTACTAATTTACATTCTCACCAAAAGTGCATAAGAGTTCCCCTTTCTCCACATCCTTCCCAACATTTGTTATCCTTTGTCTTTTTGAGAACAGCCATTCTGACTGGGGTGAGGTAGTATCTCACTGTGGTTTTGATTTGCATTTTCCTGATAATTAGTGATGTTAAGCATATTTTCATATTATCTGTCAGCCATTTGTATGTTTTCCTTTTAGAAATGTCTACGCAGGTCTTTTGCCCATTTTTTAACTGAATTTTTTTTCTATTGAGTTGAGTTCCTTATATGTTATGGATATTAACCCTTTGTCAGATACATAAAGTTTACAAGTACTTTCTCCTATTCTTCAGGTTGTCTCTTCGATCTATATTGTTTGTTTCCTTTGCTGTGCAGAAGCTTTGTAGTTTGATGTAATCCCATTTGTCTGTTTTTGCTTTTGTTCCCTATGCTTTTGGGTATATATCCAAAAGGAAATGAAATCAGTATATTGAAAAGATAATTGCACTCCCATGTTTACTGCAGTGCCATTCACAATAGTCAAGACATGAATCAACCTAAACACCCATCTACAGATGAATGGACAAAGAAAATGCCATGTGTCTGTGTATACACACACACAAAATGGAACATTATAAACAGAATACTCTTCTGTCGTTTGTGGTAATATGGATGAACCTAAAGGCCATTATGTTAAGTGAAATAGCAAGGCACAGAAAGGCAAACACTGTGTAATTTCACCCTTGAATTTTAAAAGTTGATTTCACAGAAGCAGAGAATAGAACAGTGGTTACCTATGGCTGGGGAGTATGGGGGAAGGGGGGGACCATGAGAAGTTGTTTCAATGGGTATTAAGTTACAATCAGACAGGAAGAATAAGTTCTGGTGTTCCATTACACAGTAAGGTGAGTACAGCAAATAACAATGTGAGAGACATTTCAAGATAGCTAGAAGAGAAGATTTTGAATATTACCACAACAAATAAATGATAAATGCTTAAAGTGATGGATATAATTACCCTCATTTGATCCTTATACAACGCATATATGCACTGAAACATCACACTGTATTCTTTGTCTTTCTACAAGTATTATAGGTCAACTAAAAACAAAAAATTTAAAAAGAATGTAAGCTAGGTGTGGTGGCTCACACATATAATCCCAGCACTTTGGGAGGCCAAGGCAGGAGGACTGCTCGAGCCTAGGAGTTTGACCAGTTCGGGCAACATGGCAAAACCCCATCTCTACTCAAAAAACACACAAAAAAAAACTTAGCCAGGTGTGGTGACACACACCTGTAGTCCCAGCTACTCAGGAGGGTGAGGGGGGAGCATCACTTGAGCCCAGTCAACAACAACAACAAAAAAAAATGTATTCGTCAAAGGTAGTTAGCTGTCCTGAACTGTTAAAATGAAATCTCTTCCTGTATGCTCACTCATGCATCCTAGAGGAGATAAAAATTCACATAACATAAACATAAAACTCACCATATGAACCTTTTTTTTTTTTTTTTTTTTTTTGAGTCAGAGTCTCGCTCTGTCGCCCAGGCTAGAGTGCAGTGGTGCGATCTCGGCTCACTGCAAGCTCCGTCTCCCGGGTTCACGCCATTCTCCTGCCTCGGCCTCCCGAGTAGCTAGGACTACAGGCGCTGGCCACCATGCTCGGGTAATTTTTTTTTATATTTTTAGTAGAGATGGGATTTCACCATGTTAGCCAGGATGGTCTCCATCTGCTGACCTCGTGATCTGCCCGCCTCGGCCTCCCAAAGTGCTGGGATTACAGGCGTGAGCCACCGCGCCCGGCCCATATGAACCATTTTAAAGTCAACAATTCAGTGGCATTTAGTACATGCACAATGCTGTGCAGCCATCACCACAACCTAAGGTCAATAGCTATTATTTCACAAGATAAACTGCAACCTGTCAAGGCATTTTTCAATTCTCTTGGATTTTAAGTAGGCAACCAAACTTTTGGAAAATAAAAGTTTTTTATTTCCAGTATTTGTACTTTTTTTTTTTTTTTGAGACGGAGTCTCACACTGTCACCTGGTGGGAAGTGCAGTGGCGCGATCTCTGCTCACTGCAACCTCCACCTCCCGGCTTCAAGCGATTCTCCTGCCTCAGCCTCCCAAGTAGCTGGGATTACAGGTGCCCGCCACCACGCCCAGCTAATTTTTTGTATTTTTAATACAGACAGGGTTTCACTATGTTGGTCAGGCTGGTCTGAAACTCCTGACCTCGTGATCCGCCCACCTCGGCCTCCCAAAGTGCTAGGATTGCAGACGTGAGCCACTGCGCCCGGCCCATTTTTGTTCTTGCCTAGCAATACTAAAAAAATGAACAGTTGTAATAATAGTATAGTGTACATTTTCTGCAAATATTTAATTTTGTAATATTTTTAATCTAGATAAAAGTCGTAATAGTACGATGAGCACCCATACACCGGTCATCAAGATTCACCAATGGTTAATAGTTTGCAACACTTGCTTCCTGATGTAGATATCACACTGACATGAACCATCCAAATCTACCTTGCTGACATCATCACTTCAACCCTAAAATCCTTACTGTGTATCTCCTAACAATGACATTCTCCTACATAACTATGATTATCAATACTTCAAAAACTTACTATTGATAAAACATTATTATATAATCCATATTCAAATTTCCCAAATTTCTCAAGCATCCTTTACAGCTTTTTTCTCTCCTAAATCTAGAACCCAAATCAAGGCTCACACATTACACTAACGTTTGTCCCTTTTCCTGAGGTTCCTTATTGAAAAGCTCTCCACCTTTCTATCTTTCTTGAAACCAAACTTTTGAGGAATAAGATATTTGTTTCACAGACTGTTTCTCAAATTGGATTTGTCTGATTGCTTCCTTGGGAGATTAGCGCCAAACATTTTTTACCTAAATAATAAGTAGGTAGAGAAAATGTTTAACTACAGATAACAATGCATTTCATAGTTACAAGTCAATTCAGATTTTCTTTTTGTGTCTTGTTTTTCTCTGTATTTACCTTCAATTTTCCTTTATAAAGCTGCTTACAATATCCTCTTTTTATTATCTGAAGGATATGTAGTGATACCCCTTTTTCAAATCTGATAATGGTTATTTGTCACGTTTCTTTTTTGTTCCCTGAACAATGTGTCTTTTACCAGTATTTTTAGTCTTTCAAAGAACTTCTGGCTTTGTTGATCCTCACTACCGTTATGCACATTTTTTCTATCCTTAATTTCTGTACTTATCTTCATAATTTCTTTCTTCTTGTTTGTTCTTCTCCTAACTTCTTGAGAAATACACTTGTGATCACTGAATTTCAGCTTCTTTCTAATACATGAATTGGGTGTAAATTTCCCCTTCAGCACAACTTCAGAAGAGAATTATATACTGCTATGAAACAACTCACCCCAAAATTTTTAGCTGCACTGGACAACAATAAATATTCATTATCTCATAGTCTCTATGGTCCAAGAATTCAACAGCAGCTTAGCTAGATAGGTCTGGCTCAGTGTCTCAAGGCTGCGAGACGCAGTCAAGATGTCGACCTGAGCCACAGTCACATAAAGGCTTAACTGGGAATAGGGGAATCTGCTTCCAAAATGGCTTATTCACATGGCTATAGCAGAAGACATCAGTTATTACCATGAAGACCTTTCCATAGGGCAGTTTGAGTGTGCAATCTACCTAACAACTGGCTTCCCCCAAGACCAGCGATTAAAGAGAATAAGACAAAAGCTATTTCATTATGTTGTAGTGTAACTTCAGAAACACTGAAAGTCACATTATACCATTTTCTCAATATCTTTAAGTTCACAGATCAACCCTATTCAGCAAGGAGACTACGGTGGCCTAAGTGCCAGGAGGCAAGAATCACTGGGCACCGCCTTGAAGGCTGGCTCCCAAAGAGTACCTCCCGCAAGTTTTAATATGTAATGTTTTCATTTGTAATGTTTTCATTATTAATCAGTTTGAAATATTCTTAAATGTCTATTGTGATTCTTCTTCTTTGATGTATGGATTATTTAGAAGTACAGTTGACCCTTGAACAACGCAGGGGTTAGGATATCAAACCCCCCCAGGCAGTTGAAAATCCACATGTAACTTCTGACTCCCAAAAAACTTAACTATTGATAAAGCCTCACCAATTGCATGAACAGTCAATTAACACATATTTTTGTATATGTTTTATATAATGTATTCTTATAATAAAGCTAGAGAAAAGAAAATGTTATCAAGAAAATCGTAAGGAAGAGAAAATATATTTACTATTAAGTAGAAGTGATCATCTTAAAGGTCTTCATCCTCATTGTCTTCATGTTGAATAGGCTGAAGAGGAGGAGGAGGAATAAGAGGAGTTGGTCTTGCTATCTCAGGGGTGACAGAGGTGGAAGAAAATCTATATATAAGTCGACCCATGCAATTCAAACCCATATTGTTCAAGGGTCAACTATACACAAAATTTACAAAAAGTGAGGATTATCTGTTATTAATTCTGGCTGTTAGTAATTTCTGGCTTAATTACACTGTTGTCAGAGAATATACTTAGAATTATTTCAGCTGAGACTTGCTTTAGACCATTTAATGTACTGGCAAGTAATATAATTATGTTTACATTGACATTTACTATCCCAGTACTGTTTTTTTCTCCTTTCTTGTTTTACTTTCTTTATTAGTACATATTTCCCCACCTCTATTAAGCCTAGTAGTTATGCAATCTCTTGCTATACTTTTGGCTGTTATTCTAGAGATTTCAAAATGCATCTTCATCTTAAAGTCTAATGTAAATTTGTATTATTTTCCACTTCTTGAACAATGCAAAGATCTTAGAATACTGAAGTTACCGCCTCCTGAAACACACACTATTCATTCTTTAATTCCATATGTATTTTGAAGCCCAGAATTTACTTATCTTATACAGCCAATGTTTATTTCCATTTACCCACACATTCATTTTTTTTTTGTCTTAACTCTTCATTCCTTCTTGCATCTCCAAGTTTCCACCTGGGATCACATCCCCGCCTAAAGAATATTATTTAGAATTCCCTTTAATGTTGTTCCATTGCTAAGAAGTTCTCAGCTTGTCTAAATATGCATTTAATATACTTTCATTCTTCAATGATATATTTTAATAGGTTCAGAATTATTGACTGGCATTTTCTATTAGCAATTTAAAAATATTACTTCTTTGTCTATCAACTTCCATTACTTCTATTAAGAAGCTAGCAATCAGGCCGGGCACGGTGGCTCACGCCTGTAATCCCAGCACTTTGCGAGGTTGAGGCGGGCGGATCATGAGGTCAGGAGATCGAGACCATCTTGGCTAACACGGTGAAACCTCGTCTCTACTAAAAAATACAAAAAATTAGCCGGACGTGGTGGCAGCCGCCTGTAGTCCCAGCTACTTGGGAGGCTGAGGCAGGAGAATGGCGTGAACCCGGGAGCCGGAGCTTGCAGTGAGCCGAGATCGCACTACTGCACTCCAGCCTGGGCGACAGAGTGAGACTCCATCTCAAAAAAAAAAAAAAAAAAAAGAAGCTAGCAATCAGTCTTCTTATTAGTCCTGTAATTTTTCCCTAGGGCTGCAATGATTACTCATTGTACTCCATTCTATTTATTTTCTTCTGGCCTCAATTCCACTTCACTAATTCTCTCTTCAGTTTCATCAGTTGTGTTCAGATGCTGTTAAAATCACCCACTGAGGTTGGGCGAGGTGGCTCACACCTGTAATCCCAGCACTTTGGGAGGCCAAGGCAGGTGGATCACGAGGTCAGGAGATCAAGACAATCCTGGCTAACACAGTGAAACCCCGTCTCTACTAAAAATACAAAAAATTAGCCAGGCGTGGTGGCACGTGCCTGTAGCCCCAGCTACTCGGGAGGCTGAGGCGCAGAAGAACCACTTGAACCCATGAGGCAGAGATTGCGGTGAGCTGAGATTGCGCCACTGCACTCCAGCCTGGGCAACAGAGCGAGACTCCGTCTCAAAAAAAAAAAAAAAAGTACTACTACCCAATTAGATTGTTCAGATATATTCAGTAGGTGATAAACGCATGTGAGCCCCCGTTACAAGAAGAATCATTTCAGGGAAGACTAGAACTCCACTTTCAAAGAATTCCAAGATGATTTTAAAACAGGCACCCTCTCAAAGTATAAATTTTCTTATTTGCTGCTATATTGTCAACACATTCATATCAAACTATAAAATGTTAACTGTGAAACCTAGCAAGAATTTGAATTAATTTTCAAACTATAAAATCTTCCAGAGAACAATATACTTAACTAAAAGTAAGTACACCAACCAAAAATCTTGCTTAAACTTCCAAAATAAAACACTATCTCAGCAAGGCGCAGTGGCTCAGGCTTATAATTCCAGCACTTTGGGAGGTGGAGGAAGAAGGACTGCTTGATCCTAGGAATTCAAGAACAGCCTGGACAACATGGCTAGATTCCATCCCTATAAAAAATTTAAAAAGCCAGGGCTGGTAGCACACACCTGTGGCCCTAGCTACTCGAGAGGTTGAGATGGGCAGACCTTGACCCCAGGCTGAGGTTACAGTGAGCCATGACTGCACCACAGCACTCCGCCTGGGCCAAAAACAAAAAACAAAAACAAAAACCACTATCTCAATTATAACTATCTTCATCCCAAAATAGCAACTCACTCTCTTTTCTTTGAGAATATTGACTAGAACAAAAGTCACCTTTTATCATAAAATTTCACACCAAATCTATTTAAGTGACCGGTAATACATAGCCTAGGTGAATGTGCATAAAAAAATTGAACCACCACCAGTTTTCACCAAATTCTAATGAGAGACACCAATGTACCTTTAAAAGCCTTATAAATCAAACATAAAATAAAAGCCTTACAAATCATCTAACAATTTACTTCAGCCTAACCAAACGTTAAGTTTCAAAACATGATAGAAAAGCACTGAAACAGGGTAGTAGGGACAGCACTTGGCCCAACCCCACCAACATGTTTTTCCATATGTGACCACTGACCACCAGACATTTTGGTACCACCCCCACTGGCCTATACTCGCTGACCAGACCTTGTAAGTTGTCTAAAAAAACTAAAACAAGCAGCATTCTGCCATGATTCCTACTAAGGAGAGTTATATTGCCCATACGTGCGCAAGGCCAGGAGAAGGACCAATCCTAACCCTGAGCCTCATTGTAATACTAAAACCTTCGCCCAGAGGGGCTTATCTGCCCCTCTCATCATGTGATGTATGTGTCAGCATGATTCCTTAGTGCATCTGCACACCCTGTGCTCCATCCCACACATGTAATAACATTCACCTACCTAATGAGTTATGCACATTACCCTCCTTAAGACACGGCAAGGCATTCCCCTGGGGAGCCAGCCAGAGAACCCTTCTTCCTTCACTGTCTCACTTATTCCCAATGTTTCAGGCATAAGTCTCTTTTTTTTTTTTTTTGAGGCAGTCTCACTTTGTCACCCAGGCTGGAATGCACTGGTGTGATAACGGCTCACTGCAGCCTCAACCTCCTGGCTCAAGCAATCCTCCCTCAACCTCAGGGGTACTGAGACTACAGGCATGTGCTACCTTGCCAAACTATTTTTTTTGGGGGGTGGGTGGGGGGGGGGGGGTCTCACTAAGTTGCCCAGGCCGAGTCTCAAACCTGTGAGCTCAAGTGATCCTCCCACCTCAGCCTCCCTAAAGCGCTGGGATTATAGGCATGAGCCACCGCTAGGCACAAGTCTTAATAAATCTCAGCATAAGTCTTAATAAATCTTGTCTGGGAAGTCTGCCTAGCCTCCTATTAATTTCTGTTACACTGAGAGCCAAGAACCTTGCACTAGTAAGAGTAACATTTTCTGTCCCTAATAACTAACGGATGTAAGGCAATGATCATCAGTGAGTAATACAAAAAACACTAGACATTTTGTGCCTTCTGATGGAAGAACTTACATCCCAATATGATCAATTCTCTATCAGTAATGAAATTCTCATACCCCCACCCCAGACGTTTTGAATCAGAAACTTTGGGAGTAGTGCTTAACAATGTTTTAATCAAGCCCTCCAGGTGATTCTCATGCACATTAAAGAGAACCACTGCTCTACATCCAATAACCAACTTAATAGAAATACAGAGGAACATATTAAACTACTCCAACAGGATACAATTGGCAACATCCAAACTGTGGGGAAACTATAGATAACCTAGGTCCTTCAACGAAGAAACTGCAAGAGAATTTTTTTTAAACTGCATAGATAGGTGAAATTTATATTTTAAGTTTCTTTTATTCTACAGCAACCAATTGTAACATGCAGGCTTCGTTTTGCTCCTGATTCAAACAACCTAAATAAAATACCATTATGAGACAACTGGAAACTTGAACATCAATAAATAGTGTGATAATGGTGTTGCAGTTTTTTTGAAAAGGAATCTTTTCCTTCCATCATAACCGTCGCTATGAAAAAAAGTGGGGAGGGGAATCCTTATCTTTTAGAAATACAAAATGAAATATTTGCAGAAGAAATTATATAAAATATAGGATTTGCTTTAGGTACAAGATGAAGCAGTTAGGAAAGAATTGGCCATCGGTTGACAGATACATAGGGGTTTATACAATTCTGTCTACTCTGTATAGGTTCAAAATTATCCTCTGCTTATTGTGAAAAAAACTTTAAATATTTTGGTAAATTAAATCAACTAAGCGGCCAGGCACGGTGGCTCACGCCTGTAATCCCAGCACTTTGGGAGGCTGAGCCGGGCAGGTTACTTGAGGTCAGGAGTTCGAGACCAGCCTGCCCAACATGGTGAAACCCTGTCTGTACTAAAAATACAAAAATTAGCCGGGTGTGGTGGTGGACACCTGTAATTCTAGCTACTCGGGAGGCTGAGGCACAAGAATCGCTTGAACCCAGGAGGCAGAGGTTGCAGCGAGCTGAGATCACACCACTGCACTCCAGCCTGGGCAACAGAACAAGACTCAGTCTCAAAAAAAAAAAAAAAAAAAAAATCAACTTAGCAAAATCCACAAGTTTTAAAGTTGAAAAATAATTAATCTATCACCAGTTTCTAATTGACACTCATCCAGTTCAACCATAAACCCCAAAATATCAATAAGCCTTCATGTAAATATGCATTAGATCTTCATTTCATCAGCCTTCCATGATTTGTGGAAGTATGAATGATTATCATTTCTCTTACTTAAAACATAACTAATACACATCTTACTATTTCTCAATTCCAAAGAAACTGTTTTAAAGAAAAAGGTGAAAATATATATAGGAATATGCCCACTAAGCTAGAAGTTTACCTGTAAAGATGTAATTGATCCTGTGTGTCCTTGGAGCACAGCAACTGGGGCACAAGTTCTCAAGCACCACACTCTAATAATTTTATCACAGCTCCCCGCAGCAATCATTGTATTCTCATAGTTTACTGCCATATCTGAAATTTCTGCAGAATGACCTCTTAATGTAGATAACAAGCGGCCATTATGTGTTGACCAAATCTTTACCAAACAGTCATCTGAACCCTAAGAAAAAATATACCCAAAAATTAATGTTAGTACAGCAAGTCTTTTAAATAATATTAAAAGAATACCTTTTATATGCCATCCAAATTAACTTTAACTTCTCTCTTTCCAACTATAGAATACTGTTATTTATGTAATAAATTATGACTTATAGTCAGAACACTTATGGAATAATAGTATTTTTCTTTAAGGCAAAGACAGTCTACATAAAGATACTGCCGAGTTATCATTTCTACGGGTCAGACTCCATTACCAATACTATTTTCCCCCAAGTTCTCTGCAAAGTAGTCCAACTCAAAGTTCACGGCTCTCTTATATCAACTAACAATGGTTAAATGTTAGTCTAGGCCAGGCACAGTGGCTCACGCCTGTAATCCCAACACTTTGGGAGGCCCAGGTGGGCGGATCACAAGGTCAGGAGATCGAGACCGTCCTGGCTAAGGCGGTGAAACCTTGTCTCTACTAAAAAATACAAAAAATTAGCCCCGCGTGGTGGCTGGCACCTGTAGTCCCAACTACTGAAGAGGCTGAGGCAGGAGAATGGTGTGAACCCAGGAGACGGAGCTTGCAGTGAGCGGAGATTGCGCCACTGCACTCCAGCCTAGGCGACAGAGAAAGACTCCGTCTCAAAAAAAAAAAAAAAAAGTCTATTCACATCAAGCTAGATAATGTGATGAATGTGATGAATGTTGGAACAGATCTATACTTCATAGTGTGAGAAACAGGACTAAGTGGCAATCCCAAAAACAAACAAAAGTGGTGGGAATAGCCTCCTCACAAACACAGTCTCAAGTTTACAGTACTAGCCAGCACCCATTCAAGAAACATTTGATTATCTACTCTTGAATTGTACACCCCCAAAATGAAAGTTAAACTTCTCACCTCTCCTAATTTACCCTTAAAACATTAAAATGATAAATTCCAAATTTTTTCAGATAGGTTTTTAATACTTACTTGAACACTAATGGGTTATTTTATAATCAACCCATTTTCCTGAACCAGTGATTAATGTGAACATGAATCACTTGTAGAGGTCTGAGGAGCTTTTTATTTTGGGGGGTTTACAGTTTATATATATTTAATTACAATGTAATCTAATACAGTAAGTCTAGAATGTGCTAGAGGGGAAGTATTAGGTATGTGTTTTTTTGTTTTTTTTTTTTTTTTTGAGATGGAATCTCGCTCTGTCGCCCAGGCTGGAGAGCAGTGGGTCGATTTCTGCACACTGCAAGCTCCACCTCCCAGGTTCATGCCATTCTCCTACCTCAGCCTCCCAAGTAGCTGGAACTACAGGCGCCCACCACCACACCCGGCTAATTTTTTTGTATTTTTAATAGAGATGGGGTTTCACCGTGTTAGCCAGGATGGTCTCGATCTCCTGACCTCGTGATCCGCCTGTCTCGGCCGCCCAAAGTGCTGGGATTACAGGCGTGAGCCACCGCGCCCGGCCAGGTATGTCTATTTTTAAGCATCCTTAAATATCACATTTAAGAACCACTACTCTAAATCACTGTCTTTCAAAACAGCACAGAGTCCTATCTTCAGCTGAAGCACTTATTAAAAATACAAATTCGTGAGACCCACACCATACCTACTGAGTCAAAATCTCTGAGGATGGGAAACAGAAACTAAGATTTCCTAGATGATTCTGAAGCACACTAAAGTACTCTAGATGACATCAAATCAAGTTTAAAATTTTAACTCACTGTAAAGATTCTATGTCCTGTCCTATCAAATGCTACACAGTAAACAGCAGATAGATGTCCGAGAATCCTTCTGTGCATTTTTATATGCTGATACATAGTTCCTGGAAATGCTGTACTAAAAGTGGAACACCCTGTGAGTTGTTTTCCTCGATGTATCTCCACTAGGAAATAAAAACAATGAAAATGGTTAAGGGAGAGCCAATAAGGAAAAATCTAAGAAAAACTCAAATAACAATTTCTAGAGGGTCACAAAAATCTATGTTCAAGAAGCCCTAATGACACAATTTCTTCCCAATTCTATTCTTCTGTATTCAGTAACACAGACTTCTTACTATAAAAAGATTTTTATTAATTTTATTTTTAGTAATTATTTTAACAATAATTTGACATTTGATACTTATTACTATTAAAACAACATTTCAACCGGTATTTCCTTTTAAATTTTAATACAGCATTTATAAAGGTTGTTGAGAAATTTAAAAACAATTATTTCAGGCATCTCAAAGGCCAACCTTACTTACCAAGATTTGGTGGGGAACCATAATTCACTGGCATTTCAGGAGGTCTTCCTCTATGAAGAGCAGCAAAGGCAGAGCCCTTCCAAACTGTGTGCCTGCAGTCTTTAAAATGAATTTTAGATACACATAAAATCTTGAAAGTTAACCCCAAGAAAGATTTTATAGAATACTTACGTATATTGTAATAAACTGTTTATTCAACATTTTACCAACTAATATACTTTAACAGAAAAGCCCTGGAGGTTTATTAGACTATTTCTGAAGAAAAAGAAAATTAAGACATCTCAGATACAGCAGCAACAACAACTAACATTTGTGTAGCACTTTACAATTCACAAAGTGCTTTCAACATACATTAGCTCATTGAATCCTCACAACAACCCTGTGAGGTAGGTATTTTTGCCAATTTACAAGTGAGGTAACTGAGGCTCAAAGGTTCCAGGACCTTTAAAGAGATCCACAGCAAATGATTGGTAAAGATGGACCATAAAACCAGATCTTTTGACTCCAAGTCCCATTTAATGCCAAGTGTTTATTTTTCAATGTAGAATTATATCATACAATACTAAAGATAAAAGGTCTTACAACTGATCCAACTTTTCAAAAATGGAAGCTTTTATAAGGAAAAAGTTCTTTGATTTATATGAAAATTCATGACTTGTTCAGTTTTAAAATTAATTTGGCCAATACTATCATGACTTTAGTCTCTATCTTTAGGAAGTACCAATAAATTATATAGCTTTCCCTTCATTTTAGGATCACAGAAAATCCTCTACTGAAGAGCACATACGTAGGATCTGTGACTCTCAACACTAATTCAAAGTCCATCCTTCCTTGACCTACCAGCAAATGCACTAAGAAAAAAAAGTCTGCCCTCCTCTATAGGAGATAGCAGCAGAACATAGGTTTGAAGCAGTCACACTGTGCCAGAAATTAGCTTCTTCATAACTCAAAGAAGAAAGGGAAGGCATCATACTAAACCTCTACTGAGCCTCGGGTGCCCCAACCTAACAGACATATTGCATTTTACATGAATGGATTCGTTACCACTATCATGACCAAAAAGCAGTTACAAGGCATCCTCCTGGGGTACCAGTACAAAACAAACAGAGAATATGCCCCTACCCTAGGGCAGCTTGCTGAAGACTCTTCTAAGGTCTGGCCAGTTCTAAATCACTGCTCATCACAAAACAACGACATGGAGCTTGACACAAGTAAAGAAAACAAAGGAAAACAGGCTACCAATTAACTACCATATAACCAGCTAAAATAGAATAATTACAAAGTGAATAGGGACACAGAAGAGGAAGAATATAAACAGTGTCCTGATTAGTGCCACAGGGTGACATGGCTAGAGCACTAAGAAACAACTAAAGCTAACAAACCAGTCTGGCACGGAACTAAGAGGGAGGGGTGTTCTTTCTCAGTTAAGCTTTATACTGGTGGTGCAGCTAAGAGTAGCATCACATCAGCAACAGCTCGTAATAAAAAATCATCATGGGATGAACTTGATGTATACTCAGGATCAGAAGAACCAACAATCTTTGCCCATTAGCAGTTTAGCCACATGTACACATATATTATATCACATACATATACTTAGTCTAAGTCATATATACCAAGCTAACAGAAAAAGAATGGCAATTTCAAACATTTTGCTAGCACATAACTTGGCAAAAAAATTAAATTAGTAAAAAAAGAACCATGCAATTTTACATTTGTGGTGCTTGTTTTCAAGCTGCTACCAAATTTAGAAAATCACTTCCCTTTATAACAAAGGGCTTTCAGAAGCTAAATATCAAATGAAATACCTCTAGCATTTAAAGAGTTTATTAGACACATACAATTACATTCAGTCAAGTTATGAGTGAGCTACAAAATGGAAAATTAAGAACTCACATTGATAAAACCTCAAACAACATCTCAGAATAAATTCAAGCTTTTTAGCTTAACATCTATATCTTTATCAACTTTTTAATGCAGAAGGACCCATTAAACACTTATGTAATAAAATTCAATGTTCTATGCTAAATGCAGAGAATTTTATAGTCCACAGCATGATTTATAGTTACATTATCACCTTTCTTCCACAATGCTTACATTACTTCACAATTATAATAATTATTAGGCTATTAATACAAAGCAGAACACTTCTTCAAATTAAGGTACCTTTTGCTGTACGTAGCAAAGACTGCCTTCCTGCACCAAGTAAAGAAGTGACTCTTGAAATACTGGGTGGAATTTCTTTATCCAACATAGGACCGATGCGCTGGCAGATTTGCAACAGATGATCAGGAGCCACATGCTTATTGGACAAGACCTAGTTGGAGAGCAAGTTTCAATGACAACAGTCTAATAATATCAAAAACTATTAAATACTTAGGGATAAGTCTGGCAAAATGTGAAAAACATACACTGAAAACTGTAAAACATGCTGAGAGAAATTAAAGACGACTTAAATAAGCAATAAGCTGATCTACAGATTTGAGCTACAGATTCAAAACTGTAACACTCAAAACTTCAGCAAGATTTTTTTTTGTAGAAATTGACAATTTTGTTCTAAAATTTATATGCAAATAACCTGGAAAAGCACCTCTGAAAAAGAAAAAGGTTGCAGAGCTAACAAAACTTAATCTCAAGACTTGAAATCAAGACTTTACTCAAAATTGCACTAACTGGGCCAGGGATGGTGACTCACACCTGTAATCTCAGCACTTTGTAAGGCCAAGGCAGGTGGATCACTTGAGATCAGGAGTTCGAGACCAGCCTGACCAACATGGTGAAACCCCATCTCTACTAAAAATACAAAATTAGCCAGGCATGGTGGTGCACACCTGTAGTCCCAGCTACTTGGGAGGCTGAGGCAGGAGAATCACTTGAACCCAGGAGGTGGAGGTTGCAGTGAGCCGGGATCGTGCCATTGCACTCTAGCCTGAGCAACAAGAAAAAAATATATATATATATATTACGTTAACTCTCCTGTCTCAAAAAAAAAAAAAAAAAAAAACAAAAAAAAAACGCTAACTGGCCTGTAAGTGAAGCATACATCTTTGAGAGAGATGTTAAGATATCAAAGATCCTATAAGACATCATTTAGTATCTAAATCATGGATAACTGGTTCTGAACAACATACTAGGCAGTAAAAAACATTAATTCTTTCAGTAAGTACTGACAGCCTATTAGGTGCCAGGAACCATAAGTGGATATACCTATGGATTACTATAGACAAATATATGTCTCTTATAATTTTAAATGAAAAATAATCACTTATTTACTCCAACGTAAAAGATAAAAGATATTGCTCTCATCTCTACAATGAGAATAGGCTGGATAAACTTTAAAAAATGTATAAACCCATCACAGCTGAAGAAACAAAGAAAAATCTACATTAACTAATCCCAGAAAGTACAAGCTTTTCTGGGAACAGAAAAGGGACTCAGGCTGGGCACGGTGGCTCACGCATATAATCCCAACACTTCGGGAGGCCGAGGCAGGTGGATCACTAGAGGTCAAGAGTTCGAGACCAGCCTGGCAGAAATGGTGACATCCCATCTCTACTAAAAAAAAAAAACACAAAAATTAGCTAGGTGTGGTGGTGGGCGCCTGTAATCCCAGCTACTTAGGAGGCTGAGGTATGAAATCACTTGAACCTGGGAGGCGGAGGTTGCAGTGAACCAAGATCATGCCATAGCACTCCACAGCCTGGGCAACAAGAGTGAAACTCCATCTCAAAAAAATAAATAAAGCTAAAGAAAAGGGACTCATAGCTGCTTACATCCCTAGCAGAGAGGCAGGAAGAACTGACCTCAGAAAAGAATAAGAAAAAAACCACTCAAACCTCTAACAAACTTAATGGCTACTTGTGGCCAGCATGACTGATTAGAATCCTAAGGCACCTCAGTTACAGTGAGTCTGCACACCTACCACAATTTTTTCCCATAGGCCTTCACCAACTGCATAGGGCCCAAACACTAAAGCCAGGGCAGCCCTGGAAGAAATCTTACATTCCAAATGCACTGCAGTGGCCCTCCTAACGCTAGAGATAGGACAACAGGGTGGAGAATGATCTCTTCTGACATGGAAAGCCTAGAGCAGGACGGCAAGGCAGAGTGAACTCTGTAGCAACCTAAAAAGTTGGCAGTCAGGTACAAAGTAGAAAAAGATCTCACAAAGTTTGGAAAGGTGGCAACTCCAGTGTAAAAAATAAGACATCTCAGAAATTTCACGAGGGCCAAATGTCAAACTCTGCTGGAAGGGAAAGTATTGATGCCACCCTCAAAGCATGGAAAGCCAGTGACTTACTGAATGTAACAAAGCTCAGAGATGATCAATTACAAATTAGATTGACCCTGTCTCACACAATAACTGCTTGAGAAAAGAGCACATCTTTACCAGAGGTAAATACATTACTGCAGCCTCTACTCTTTTTACACAAAAAGTTACAGCATACCTCAAAAAAATGATGAGATACACAACAAAGATAGATATATGACCCATGGTCAAGAGGGGAAATGGTCAATAGAAGCAGACCTAGAGATGGCCCAGATGTTCAAAAATGCTTAGCTGTTATTTCTTCAAACTACTTCTCCCCTCTATCCTTTCCACTTGGGACTTTAATTACACATTAAACTATTTGATATCATACTACTTATTAAAAAAGCTCAGAGAACCCAAGAAAAATAAATGCAAAGAAAACCCACTTTGGGAGGCCAAGGCGGGCAGATCACGAGGTCAGGAGATCAAGACCATCCTGGCTAACACGGTAAAACCCTGTCTCTACTAAAAATACAAAAAAATTAGCCAGGCGTGGTGGCAGGTGCCTGTAGTCCCAGCTGCTGGGGAGGCTGAGGCAGGAGAATGGCGTGAACCCAGGAGGCGGAGCTTGCAGTGAGCCAAGATGGCGCCACTGCACTCCAGCCTGGGTGACAGAGCAAGGCTCCCACAAAAAAAAAAAAAAGGAAGCCACCTAGGTGCACATGTGAAAGGCAGCTTCTGACATGCCCGCTAATAGTGACCAAACCTCTTGGTAGTCAGACTTGTGAAATCCCCTCCTCAGTTACTTCAGAAAACAGTAACACTGAGAGGATACTACTTCTATGATTAGGTTACAATTGTGACTTCTGTCTTACTAAGACTCTACTGCCTCATCAGCTTTCATCTTTTGATAACTCAAGCTATCACACTGGAAAGACCAAAAGGGCAAGGAACTGAGAGTGGCCAATAGTCAGGTAGAAACTGAGGCCCTCAGTCAAACAACCCTCCAGGAACCGAATCCTGCCAAAACTACATGAGCTTGGAAGCCTATTCCTCCCCCGTCAAGCCTTCAGCTAAAACCCCAGTTCTGCCAACATTTTGACTGCACCTTCAGAGAAAAGGAGACAGGGAACCCATCTGAGCTGTGTCTGGACAGCTGACTTACAGAAACTGGCAGATAACAACAAATCAGTGTAGCTTTAAGCCGCTAAATTTTGGGGTAATTTGTTATACAGCAATAGATCATGACTACAGGACAACATAGTAAAACTGCTGAAAATCAAAGACAAAATAAAAATCCTAAAAGCAACCAGACCAAAAACAACATTATTTTCAAAGGAGCAATAAGACTGCTAAATTTTCAACATTAGGAAGGCATAAGGCAGTAGAACATCTTTACTGTGCCGAAAAAAAAAAAAAAGGACTATGAATCAGAATTCCATAGCTACTGAAGTCACTGTCAACAAACCTTTGTTAAAAAGCTTTGTGTGTTTTTTCTGTTTTTTTTGTTTTTTTTTTTTTTGAGACAGTCTTGCTCCGTGGCCCAGGCTGGAGTGTAGCGGCCCCAATCCTGGATCACTGCAACTTCCACCTCCCAGGTTGAAGCGATTCTCCTGCCTCAGCCTCCCAAGTAGCTGGGATTACAAGCACACGCCACCACATCCAGCTAATTTTTGTATTTTTAGTAGAGAAGGGGTTTCACCATATTGGCCAGGCTGGTCTCGAACTCCTGATCTCAGGTAATCCACCCGCCTCAGCCTCCCAAAGTGCTGGGATTACAGGCGTGAGCCACCAAGCCCGGCCAAACCTTCACTAAAAGAAATAACAAAATAAGTTCTGCAGACAGAAGAAAAATTACCACAAATAGGTCCCATGGAAGTGGAGGAAGAAATTTAAAACACCAGAAAAGATGTATAGGTAGGTAAGCAAGTGATTATTGACTTTAAAACAACAGTAATAACATCTTGAAACTTTTATAATATGTGGTAAGGCCGGGCTGAGAGCAGTGGCTCAGACTTGTAATCTCAGCACTTTGGAAAGCTGAAGTGGGCAGATCACCTGAGGTCAGGAGTTCAAGACCAGCCTGCCTAACATGGTGAAACCCCACCTCTACTAAAAATACAAAAATTAGCCAGGCATGGTGGCACATGCCTGTAATCCCAGCTACTTGGGAGGCTGAGGCACAAGAATCACGAATCTGGGAGGTAAAAGTTGCAGTGAGCCAAGGTCACACCACTGCACTCACACCTAGGTGACAGAGTGAGACTCCGTCTTTAAAAAAAAAAAAAGTAAGGCCAGGCATGGTGGCTCATGCCTGTAATCCCAGCACTCTGGGAGGCCCACGCAGGCAGATCACTTGAGGCCAAGAGTTCAAGACCAGCCTGGGAAACATGGCAAAACCTCATCTCTACTAAAAATACAGAAAGTAGCTGGGTGTGGTGGCATGCTCCTGCAATTCCAGCTACTTGGGAGGCTGAGGCAGAGAACTGCTTGAACCCAGGAGACAAAGGTTGCAGTGAGCCGAGATCACACCACCACACTCCATCCTGCACAACAGAGACTCCATCTCAAAAAAAAAGATTACTAGCTCAAAGCGACAGGATGGTGACAACTAACAGTTATAACTTCATTTATTTGGGAAGTGGTAAAGGAACTAATGTAAAGTAATGTATATTGGTAATGTATATTGAAACCTCTAGGGAAACCACCAAAATAATAATAAAAGGATATATAACTAAAAAGAAATAAAGAGGCCGGGTGCAGTGACTCACACCTGTAATCCCAGCACTTTGAGAGGCCAAGACAGGTGGATCACTAATGGTCAGGCGTTCAAGACCAGCCTGGCAAATGTGGTGAAACCCCATTTGTACTAAAACTACAAAGATTAGCCGGGCATGGTAGCAGGCGACTGTAATCTCAGCTACTTGAGAGGCTGAGGCAGGAGAATCACTTGAGCCCGGGAGACAGAGGTTGCAGTAAGCCAAGATCACGCAACTGCGCCCCAGCCTGGGCAACAGAGCGAGACTCCATCTCCAAAAAAAAAAAAAAAAAAGTTATTAAAAAAATGAAGAAAAGGAATAGTTAGGCCAGGCGAGGTCCACTTTGGGAGACTGACGGCAGATCATTTGAGCTCAGGAGTTCCAGACCAGCCTGGGCAACATGGCAAAACCCCATCTCTACAAAAAAAAAATAGCCAGGTGTAGTGGTGCGTGCCTGTGGTTCCAGCTACTCAGGAGACTAAGGTTGGAAGACGGCTTGAGCCCAAGAGGCTGAGGCTGCAGTGAGCTGTGATCATACCACTGTACTTCAGCCTGGGTGACAGAGTGAGACCCTGTCTCGAAAAAAAAAAAGAAATACAGAGTAAGTAGTTGCCAGGCGCAGTGGCTCACGCCTGTAATCCCAGCACTATGGGATCCTGAGGCGGGTGGATCACCTGAGGTCAGCAGCTCTAGACCAGCCTGGCCAACGTGGTTAAACCCCGTTTCTATAAAAATACAAAATGAGCCGGGCGTGGTGGCGGGCGCCTGTAATCCCAGCTACTCAGGAGGCTGAGGCAGGAGAATCGCTTGAACCCGGGAGGCGGAGGTTGCAGTGAGCCGAGATTTCGCCATTGCACTCCAGCCTGGGCAACCAGAGTGAAACTCTTTCTCAAAAAAAAAAAAAAAAAGAAATACAGAATAAGTAGAATACTTTTTACCTTTTTGAAATCCTGCTGTCATCTTAATACTTGATTAATCAAAAAAAAAAGTGAGAGAAAGAATAAAGAAGAAATGAGATAAAGAACAGGTAGACTTAAACCCAATTATGTTTAATTATGTTAAATACAAATGAGCAAGGCACAGTGGCTCACACCTATAATCCCAGCACTTTGGGAAGCCAAGGCAGGAGGACTGTCTGAGTCCAAGAGTTCAAGATGAGCCTAGGCCATATAGTGAGACAGTCTCTACAAAAAAAAATTTTTTTTAATTAGCCGGCCATGATGGCACACACGTATAGACTCAGCTACTCAGGAGGCTGAGGCAGGAGGATCCCTTGAACCCAGGAGGTCAAAGCTGCAGTGTGCCATGATCATGCCACTGCACTCCACCCTGGGCAACAAAGTGAGAACTTGTCTGGAAAACAAAAAAAAAAATACGAATGACCAAAACATCACTAAAAGAATGCACATAAAACTACACGCTGTTTACGGGAGATAAACTTTAAACATGTGAACACAGAAAGGTTGAAAAGAAAAGGACAGAAAAAGATACACTGTGCCATCGCTAACCAAAAGAAGTTGGTGTGGCTATATTAATGTAAGGCAAAGTAGATGGGAAGACAAGAAGATTATAATGAATAAAGCATTTTCTAATATTTAAGGTCAATTCAATAGGAAAACAAAAATCCTAAATTTGAATGTACCTAATAACAGCTTCAAAAAAGGACAAAAAGAGCAACAAATCCACAATCATATTTGGAGATTTTTTTTTTTTTTTTTGAGATGGAGTCTTGCTCTGTCGCCCAGGCTGGAGTGCAGTGGCACAATCTCCACTCACTGTAACCTCCGCCTCCTGGATTCAAGCAATTCTCCTGCCTCAACCTCCCAAGTAGCTGGGACTACAGGCATGTACCACCATGCCTGGCTAATTTTTGTATTTTTAGTAGAGACGGGTTTCACAAGGTTGATCAGGCTGGTCTTGAGCTCCTGACCTCAAGTGATCTGCCCGCCTTGGCCCCCTAAAGTGCTGGGATTACATGCGTGAGCCACCACATCTGGCAGTAGCTGGAGATTTTAACAAATCTTTCTCAGGAATCAATACAGTAAGCTTGCAAAAATCCATAAGGATACATATGATCTGAAAATAAACAAGTCACTCAACTTTTATCCCTTAGATACAAATAACTTCTTGTTGTTGGGTGAGCCTATGGAAACTAGTAACTACTCTCTTTTAAGGTAGCACAGCCAGCCAGGCACAGTAGTTCACACCTGTAATCCCAGCACTTTGGGAGGCCAAGGTCAGTGGATCACCTGAGGTCAGGAGTTTGAGACACCAGCCTGACCAATATGGTGAAATCCCATCTCTACTAAAAATACAAAAATGAGGCCTGCTGCAGTGGCTCACGCCTGTAATTCCAGCATTTTGGGAGGCTGAGGTGGGTGAATCACAAGGTCAAGAGATAGAGACCATCCTGGCCAACACGGTGAAACCCTGTCTCTACTAAAAATTCAAGAATTAGCTGGGCATGGTGGCATGTGCCTGTAGTCCCAGCTACTCAGGAGGGCTGAGGCAGGAGAATCACTTGAACCCAGGAGGCGGAGGTTGCAGTGAGCCAAGACTGCGCCACTGCACTCCAGCCTGGCGAAGGTGCAAGACTGTCTCGAAAAGAAAAAAAAAACCTTATCGGGGTATGGCTGCGCCCTCCTGTAGTCCCAGCTACTTGGGACACTGAATCGGGAGGATCACCTGTGCCCAGGAGTTTGACGCTGCAGTGAGCCATTCATTATTGGGTCACTGCAGTCCAGCCTGGACAAGAGACCCAAACTCAAAAAACAAAGAATTGAGACTAGTTATCTTTAAGTATCTTTTTTTTTTTTTTTTTGAGGCCGAGTCTCACTCTGTCACCAGGCTGGAGTGCAGTGGTGCAATCTTGGCTCACTGCAACCTCTGCTTCCCGGGTTCAAGTGACTCTCCTGCCTCAGCCTCCCGAGTAGCTGGGACTACAGGCGCCCGCCACCACGTCTGGCTAATTTTTTGTATTTTTAGTAGAGATGAGGTTTCACCATGTTGGTCAGGATGGTCTCGATCTCTTGACCTTGTGATCCACCCACCTCGGCCTCCCCAAGTGCTGGGATTACAGGCGTGAGCCACCGCACCCGGCCTAGATATCTTTAAATATCTAACCCTGCCTTGGGCCAGTCAAATCCATGTTATTTAATTGTAACTTTCATGTATACGAGTGGTAAAGACAGAGGAGGAAGGAAATATAACTACAGAACTGAGCCTAAGAATTGGGAAGGACTAGGTTTGTAGAGGGGTTTATTTAAAGGGAAAGAGATTAAGAGACTTAATAATTGAATAATGTGTTACATTTTTGTGGGCCATTTTCTTTGACCGGAAAAAATACCAGAAGATCCTTATATTTAGTGTATAATTAGAAAACTCATTAAGATTTAAAGAAATATATTGGAGTAGTCCTTTTGTGTGAGGAACAGGCTTAAAAGTTATTTATATTGAAATCAGAATTTGGTTTATTAGAATTGCAAGTAGTCGTTTTTCTTAAACCTTCAAGTACAAATCTTATTTATAAATCCAGAAACAAATAGTTACTTTTATTCTGTTACTGTTTAATTGATAATTGAAAATTTGTTTATTTATTTATTTTGAGGAGTTTTGCTCTTGTTGCCTAGGCCGGAGTGCAATGGCTTGATCTCGGACCATTGCAATCTCCGCCTCCTGGGTTCAAGTGATTCTCCTGCCTCAGCCTCCCAAGTAGCTGGGATTACAGGCACCTGCCACCACGCCCGGCTAAGTTTTGTATTTTTAGTAGAGACAGGGTTTCACCCTGTTGGCCAGGCTGGTCTTGAACTCCTGACCTCAGGTGATCCACCCGCCTCAGCCTCCTAAAGTGCTGGGATGACAGGTGTGAGCCACTGAGCCTGGTTATAATTGAAAATTTAATCATAAAATATTTTATACCACTTACACATTTAATCAAATTTCCTTGGGCATTTTTCACTGCAATTAGAAGTGTACAGTTATTTTAATCACCTCAGCAGGGTTAACTTAGACAAACCTAACCATGAATTTTCTAAGACTAAACTTGTAAATAGATTTCAAATTTATTTTGTAATTTTTTTACTCTATCGAACAAATAAATGTAACTCAGTAATTACAAAACTTGTTACTATATCAGAATATGTACTTGTATGAATATCAATGTACTGTATGTATATATTTTATGTATATATGTTTGTATGTATATATTGTACATATTATATGTATATATACTTGTGTGAATATATTTGTACTTTCCTTTTTCTTCATCTTCGCTTGTTAACCTTCCTGGGTTGTGACTTAATTACCCAAACTAGGAGGAGACTGGTATTACCATTTTAAGTACTCTACAGGATTAAGGAATCAGGTTATGATAGAAGATTATAGGCTATGACTTAGAACTTGGGTGCACTGCCAGATACTTTAAGTCTTAGGCTGAGCCTTTTTTAATAGTAAGACCCCTTTAAAACAAAAACCTATTTTACAATTTTGTATTTCCCAAAAGTCTTGAAACTAATCCCATTATCATTTAATTTTCACAGTGGAACTCTAAAGACCCTTCATCCTGAGGGTAGCTAATTTCTTTCCTCTATGGATTCTGTATTGTCATTGACTATAGAGATCTATCATTCTATAGGTATTTCATTTGTAACTTGGGGACACTTAATGATCATGTTAGTGTGATTGATGAGTTACAGTCTAGCAATATAGCACTGCAGGTAGAGACTAGAAACTTGGGAGCTGGACACGGAGGCTCACACCTGTAAACCAAGGTTTTGTAAACTTTTTTTCTACAGATGAGGTGTTGCTTATGTTGCCCAGGCTGCTCTCAAACCCCTGGCACCAAGTGATCCTCCCATCTCAAACTCTCAAGTCTCTGTATAGCCTTAGCCACCACACTTGGCTTCAATTCTTATAAGAAGCAAAAGTAGGCCTGGCAAGGTGACTCATGCCTGTAATCCCAGCACTTTGGGAGGCCAATGCAGGTGGATCACTGAAGGTCAGGAGTTCGAGACTAGCCGGGCCAACATGGTGAAACCCCGTCTCTACTAAAAACACAAAAAGTAGCCAGGCATAGTGGTACATGTCTGTAATCCCAGCTACTCAGGAGGCTGAGGCAGGAGAACTGCATGAACCTGTGAGGCAGAGGTTGCAGTGAGCCAAGATTATACCACTGCACTCCAGCCTGGGCAACAGAATGACACCCTGTCTCAAAAAAAAAAAAAAAAAAGAAAAAAAGAAGCAAAAGTACCAAAAATACTCTTGCCCCCAAATACAGGTTGGAATAACAGCATGGTCACAAGTTTAAGATAAATTGTGGCTTTACAAACACTAATACTAGAATCATCTAAAAAGCTTTTTAAAATACTGAGGTCCAGTCCCACCACAAAGATTCTGATTTAACTGGTTTGGGGCATACTCTGGGCAACCAGATTTTATAAAGCTCCCCAGATGATTCTCATCTGAAGATGAAAACCACTAAGAAAAAGGAACAAGTTACCATCATGAGGAACAATTAGACAAATACAGAATGTAAAACATTCTACAGGATAAATGATTTGGTCTCCAGTAAATCAATGGCATAGAAACAAGACTATTCAAGATAAAAAGAGATTTAAGATAATCAGGGCAGGGGCAGGGTGCGGTGAGTCACACCTATAATCCCAGCACTTTGGGAAGCAAGGCGGGCAGGTCACAAGGTCAAGAGATGGAGACCATCCTGGTCCACATGGTGAACAGCCATCTCTACCAAAACTACAAAAATTAGCTGGGCATAGTGGTGTGCGCCTGTAGTCCCAGCTACTTGGGAGGCTGAAGCAGGCCAATCGCTTGAACCTGGGAGGTAGAGGTTGCAGTGAGCCGAGATCACACCACTGCACTCCAGCCTGGCGACAGAGTGAGACTCCATCTCAAAAAAAACAAAACAAAAATCAGGGCAGGTGAGGTGGCTCACACCTGTAATTCCAACTTTGGGAGGAGCATTTGAGACCAGCCTGGACAACATAGCGAGTCTGTTTCTCTAAGGGGGGAAAAAAAAAAAAAAAAACTTAGCCAAGTGTGGTGGCACATGCCTGTGGTCCCAGCTACTCAGGAGGTGGAGGGCTGAGGTGGGAAGATTGCTTGAGCCTGGGAAATGGAGGCTTCAGTGAGCTGTGATCATACCACTGCACTCCAGCCTGGGTAATAGAGTGAGACCCAGGGTGGGGCGGGGAGAGAATCAATCAGTCAATGCATGTATGGACCTTTCTCAAGACCAAATCAAACTAATTGTAAAAAAACACCCAGGGAGGCCGGGCGCGGTGGCTCACGCCTGTAATCCCAGCACTCTGGGAGGCAGAGGCAGGCGGATCATGAGGTCAGGAGATCAAGACCATCCTGGCTAACACAGTGAAACCCCGCCTCTACTAAAAATACAAAAAAATTAGCCGGGCGTGGTGGCGGGCGCCTGTAAGTCCCAGCTACTTGGGAGGCTGAGGCTGGAGAATGGCGTGAACCCGGGAGGCGGAGCTTGCAGTGAGCCGAGATCACGCCGCTGCACTCCAGCCTGGGCGACAGAGCGAGACTCCGTCTCCAAAAAAAAAAAAAAAAAAGACACCCAGGGAACAAAAACAAAATCTGGATATGGACTCTGTGATATTGGCACTTGATGACATAATAAGTAGTCCTTATTTTTTAGAGATGAACTCTGACGAACTTAGAGATGAAATGTAGTGTCTGGAATCTGCCTTAAAACATTCCAACACATTAACCAATGAAATGAATGGCTTTCCGGAATTTGCTTAAAAACAAGGGAGCAGACAATATGCAACATTCTCTGATAATCACTTAAGTTGGAAAATGGGCACCTAGTGGGTGGGTCATTTATTTTATTATTTTTGTTTGAAGATTTCCATTGATAGTTTCTTAAAACATATGTATACCTCAAATAGAAACCAAAGTAAATATAGCAAGTTAGTAACTTTCAAAATTCAAATTTGTTGGCCAGGCGCAGTGGCTCACGCCTGTAATCCCAGCACTTTGGGACACAGAGGCGGGCAGATCACCTGAAGTCAGGAGTTCGAGACCAGCCTGGCCAACATGGTGAAACCCCATCTCTACTAAAAATACAAAAATTAGCCAGGTACCTGTAATCCCAGCTACTGAGGAGGCTGAGGCAGGAGGATCACTTGAACCCAGGAGGCAGAGGTTGCAGTGAGCCGAGGCTGCTCCTCAAAACAGACTGTCTCAAAAAAAAAGTATTATTATTCAAATTTGATGATATACAGGGGTGCATTACATTATTCTCATTTGTGTACATCTGAAATACTTCTTTTTTGTTGTTGCGTTTCGAGACAGGGTCTCGCTCACCTAGGCTGGAGCAGAGTGGCTTGATCAGGGCTCACTACATCCTCAACCTCACTTTAGGCAAGTCTGGAACTCCTGGCCTCAAGCGTCCTGCCAAAGTGCTGAGATTACAGGTGTAAGCACCGCAGCTGGCCTGGAATACTTCTTAATAAGGTATTTTTAAAAGACTTTGAAAGTTTAGAAACGATACATATACCATTAACAAAAGAATAATTCTCTACACAGGAGGCTCATCATCACTCAGTCCTGGGGGACTGGAGGGCAGAGAGGAAGGTAAAAAAGAAAGGACACCCACCAGACAGACCAAATCAGGGAGGCAATGATAGATGCCATATGTCATAGCCAAATCACAGCCATATTATCACAGAATTTAAGTAATTTTAAACAATAGTAAGTAGGGTTTTAAGCAATTCTACCAACAAAAGCCAAAAAATTTATATAAATTAAAAAAAAAAAAAAAAAGAAACTAGGCCTTGCTCCATCTCCCAGGCTGGAGTGCAGTGGCAGGAGGATAGTTCAATGCAGCCTCAAACTCCCAGAGTCAAGTGATCCTTCCGCCTCAGCCTCCGAAATAGCTGGGACTACAGGCACGCACCACCACACCCGCCTAATTTTCTGTTACTTATTTTTTATGGAGACAAGAGTTGGTCTGAACTCCTGGCCTCAAGTGATCCTCCCACCTCGGCCTCCTAATGTGCTGAGATTGCAGCCATGAGCCACTGCACCCAGCCCCTATAAATGTATTTTAAAAGTAACTTTTCCAGTAGTTACAGCACTACATTTGTTTCAAGTTATTTTCTCTCAGGTAGCACGACAACAGCGTCATAACCAGTAATGCTTTTCCGCTTCACCGATAAGGCTATATTATCCGTGAAGAAAACTAAAAGAGGGCGTCCTTTAAATGTTTCCTCAACGTTTACAAAAATAAACTATCTCAAAATGTCAAACTCAACACATTGCCATCAGAATTTTTAGAACTCATTCCCTTGAAAACATCCACTGTTAAGTGTTTACTTCAAAATCTAAGGCGGCAAATATTAAAATTATTTATTACTTGCACCAGGCTTCAAGTGTTAACTGTTCATGGAAATAACACATCCTCTGGTTTCTTCTGTTGTCTAATTCAAAACCGGTAATCTTCTACCACTTTTTTTTCTTCTTTTCACTTGCCACCATACTCTACCACTCGAGTGTTACAGGTCTTCCAATTGTGGTAAAAGATCACTCAGAAGCTCTTTTCTTTCTCAATTGTTTTCTTTATACAAGATGCTGAATATGGCCTGGCAATTAATGAATTCCTTTATCCTAATAACGAAACGGCAAAAATATATTCCTGAAAAACGTCTCCAGTAAAAACAAACGAATCCCTGCAACTGCTGTAACTATAGATAAAAGCAAGTTATATAGAGACATTAACCAAGTTCACAAAAGAAATGAGACTGTAATGCACGATTAACCGAGCTCAAAAGAAAAGTGCCTATTTAAAGCACTTTATTGTGTTATCTACAAGATCAGTGTGAAACTCATCAATCAACTACGTCGTTCAACAAATATTGTACAGTAGAAAGCACAAGCACTACAGTAGCATACTCATACAGCTGCAAGATTTTTATGACGCTGCTGACAAAACAAAAAATAAAAAGCTCAACACAAGAACATTTCTCCACCTTCAGAGACCAATGATTCTATTCCTAGGGAACAAGTGGGGGCCAGACCCGGGCGGGGCAAGAGCAGGGAGGCCAATCAGAGCGCGAGTTACAAGCGCGGTGGAGTGGGGAAGCGAATGAAACCGCCCAGTTGAATGGCTGGCTGCGCACGCCACACCCCCGCAGAGGCGGCCGCACCTGGAGCCCCACCCCTGCCGCAGGACCTCCGCGAGTCGCCCCCTCCGCTCCGCCCCGCGCCGCCCCCCATGACTGTTTCCTGCCAAAACAAACCTGGCCGTCTCAAAAACAAAATAAAATCTTCAGCCGGGAACGCAGTTATCCCCGGGCCGCCCCCCAGTGCGGGTCACACTTTGCACCCCACGGGCCGGGGTCCCCGCGAGGGGAAGGGGCGGGGGCGGGGGGCGGTGCACGGAAAACCCGGGGAGCAAACGTGCCCAATGCTCACCAACTCCTCGTAGCTCCTGTTGTGCTCGTTGCCCTCCCAGTCCAATCTCTTCGGCAACAACTGGAAAGACACGAAACGCACACGAGTGACCACCGCTCCGGCGCGGGGCGGGCGGGGGGCGGGGGGCGGGCGGGGGGCGCGGGCGAGCATCCCTCAGGACAAGGTCGGGAGGAGGAACCCGAGGGAGCGCGGGGACGGGCGCGCACAGACCTGGTACTGCTCCAGCTCCTGCACCAGCACCTGCGGCCGAGAGACGCGCGGTCAGGGGTGGGGCCGGGCCCGGGGCGCTCCCGCTTCACCACCGCCCACCACCCGCGACCCCCGGCGGCGGCGGGGACACTGGGGACGCCAAGTCCGCAGCCGCCCGCGGGCCCGCACTCACCTGGGCCGCTCTCCGACACGGGCCCGCCGATAGGTACCGGGCGATGAGGAAGTACAGCTCTGCGGGAAGACAGGGAGTCGGGTCAAGCCCGGGCGGGGAGAGGAGGGGGACGGGGCCGGGGGAGCCCGGGGAGCCGGGGAAGCCGCAGCAGCCGGGAGCGTCAGGGCGGGGGTGGCACGGCCTGGCGTCTTACCCGACTCGATGAGAGGCACCGGGCGTCGGGCGGACGACGGCTCCGCCATGGCCGGGCGCGGGGCGGGAGGCGGGAGCGAGCGAGCGAGCGGAGCGTGTAGGCCGCGCCGAGGCCTGACAGGGCTGGCGTCCCCTCTTCTCAGGCGCGCGCCGCCGCCGCCGCCATGCCGTGCGCGCCGCCTGGACCGACGCCTCCGCAGGGGAGGAAGTAATCCCTCCGCAGGAGACGAAAAGTAGTCCCTCCGCAGGGGGCTGGGGTTTGCGCCAAGGGAGGACCGGAGCTCGCGTCCCGCCCGGGGAGGCGAGCCTCGCTCAGCTCTCTGCCTCCGGGGACTCGATGAGGAGAAAGTGACGCGGGGGCAAAGACGTGGGCGCCGCAGCAGCGAGTGGGGGAGGGGAGGGCGCGTGGTCCGAATCCCTGCGCGCAATGAGGCGGCTGCCCGGGCTTTGTGAGGCGGCAGCGCGACGCCGGGCGGCCCAGCAGCGGGCGGGTGCCGGGGGCGGAAGCGCGGCCACAGGAGGGGGCGATTCACTGCCGCCCCCCGTGGGACCTGGGTCCTCTACGCGGGACCGCAGGGGCCCCGAGCCGCGGGTTTGGCAAGGTCGCCCGCTCCGTGTCGCTCGGAAGGGTCATTTCACGGACCGGTCGTCTGGGGCCAGCGCGTCTTGCCCCTCACGGAAGACCCCTCGCTTCGAGGACACGAAAGCCTTTAAAGTGAGGATTGGCTCGCCGCGTCTCCCGCAGAGGGGAACGCCGCCCGGACCCGCGCTCCTGGGGCGGGGGCCTCGTATGCCGGCGTTGCCGGAGCGTCTGCGGCGCTGAAGGCTGCCGAGACCCAGCCACAACCCCCACAAGCCAGCAGCCCGGCAGAAAATTACATAAAATGCAGCGCTTCGCCGACGGGGTGCGAGTCGGGGGAGCAGCGCGCAGCTGCGGCTGACGGCTCGGCCGGATCCGTCCAAGCATGGACAGGAAAACGGGACTGCGGGGAAAGGGTGGTGCGGACGGGCCGCAGACCCTCCTTAGGAAGAGAAGCCGGAAACTAGGGAGTCATGTGCGGTTAGAATCTTCTTGGAAGACTAGTAGGATGTGAGGTTGGAGAGGTGGACGACGACCAGAAAATTCCCTTGTCTTGCCAGGCTTCTGACCTAACTATGAGTTTCCTCCGCGCATCCAGCCTGCCCTGCTCTGGCCCCTAAAGTACAGCAGTAGCACTCAATGGTGTTCCTGCCTTCCTGGAATGCGCGTTAACATTCTGAGTCTTACTCGTGGCAATAACCTACACACCACATAGACGTTAAATGTGGTTCGGGTCAGACTCTAGGGCAGGACTCACTGCCTGCACCTTGTCTTGGCCCCACCAGCTTGACCTTGAGCAAGTCACAACCTGTGGGTCTCAGTGTTCCTTACTAGTAAACCGTAGGTAATTCCTCACTAGTAAACAGATAATATTTGTGCCTGTCTCAAAGTTGTGAGGATTTAATGAATTTGTGTTCCTGGTATACAGTAAGCACCGTGTACAAGTTGGCTTTTATTTACACCAAATAGCAAAAGCTTTTATTTATTTATGTATTTATTTATTTATTTATTTTGAGACAGGGTCTTGCTCTCAGGCTGGAGTGCAGTGGCGCGATCTCACCTCACTGCAACCTCTGCCTCCCGGGTTCCAGCGATTCTTGTGCCTCAGCCTCCCGAGTAGCTGGAATTGCAGACACGCGCCACCACGTCCGGCTAATTTTTATATTTTTAGTAGGGACGGGTTTCACCATGTTGGCCAGGCTGGTCTCGAACTCCTGGCCTCAGGTGATCCACCCGCCTTGGCCTTCCGAAGTGCTGGGGATTACAGGCTTGAGCCACTGCGCCTGGCCAAAAGCTTTTATATGTATTTATAAATGGACATAGATATCTGTGAGGCTGTCGGGCATGGTGGCTCACGCCTGTAATCCCAGCACTTTGGGAGGCCGAGGCAGACGGATCACGAGGTCAGGAAATTAAGACCATCCTGGCCAACATAGTGAAACCCCCGTCTCTACTAAAAAAAATTAGCCAGGTGTGGCGGTGCGCGCATCTAGTCCCAGCTACTTGAGAGGCTGAGGCAGGAGAATCGCTTGAACCCCGGAGGCGGAGGCTGCAGTGAACCGAGATCGCGCCACTGCACTTCCAGCCTGGGCGACAAAGCGAGACTCCGTCTCAAAAAAAAAAAAAAAGCTATCTGTGAGGTAACAATCTAAATATGTTTGAGCTAGTGCATCAGTAAGTTAACTCCTTACATCTGTTAATTCAGCAAGCACTAACAAGTAATGGAGATTAAAAAAAAAAAAGGAATGAGCCACAGCTTTGCCATCAAAGACTTCAGCGTCTCTTAGGGGAAACAGATGTAAGCAAATAATGACACGATTTAGGGCAGAGATACATCAGAAGATCAGCTTGCCTGTGCGTGGGGGAAATGTTAGGGAAGTTTGGGTTATCCAGGCTACAATGTGTGGAAAGGGATTTCGGACATACAAACAACAGAGGGCCAAGACATGAATATAATTTCTAGTTTAAGGAACCCGAAGTTTAGTATGACTACTTGGGGTGACTTTGGAGAGGATGGGACCATGATGTCAGAAGTTGAAATTGGGAGCAATTGGAAGATTCTAAGCCAGGAAGGAATCATTTTCTATTTTAGGATGGATTTGAGAAAGTTAAGACCAAGAGGCACTTAACATACCCCTGAAATAGAAAAGAAATGATGCATGAGGGCATTGGTCATAAGGATAGAGAAGAGACAAAATCAGAAGTATGTAGGACAGTAAATCTGCAAGATGAAGTTGGGGTGAAATAAAAAAGAATCACAAAAATCTCGTTTGGGGCTTTCCAAGGTTGTGCCAACAAATAAGGTAGGGCATACAGGCTGGTAGCTAGATTGTTAAGATGAGTAACTGCTTGCAACAACTTGATTATTTGAAGTTAACAGTGCATAGATGACTGTGGAACAGTGATCTGATGTTGCAAGATTACCAGTGTTACCAAATGACAAAGACATCAAGAGGGGAGAATTTAAACTTTCAATGATTGACCAAGGAGTTGTGCATTTCATTTTGTAACAAGGGCGTAAGATTAAAAACCCCCTAAAGATATTACAAGAATTTATATCCCAAGCTCTGGTCATTGTCCAAAATTATAGTTCTGATACTGGCAGCGTGATAACCATTACAAGAGATCAGAAATGATGACACGAGCCCAGACACAGTGGCTCACACCTGTAATCCCAGTGCTTTGGGAGGCCAAGGCCAGAGGACTGCTTGAGCCCAGGAGTTCGAGACCAGCCTGAGTAACATAGTAAGACCCCATCTCTACAAGAAATAAAAAATAGCCAGGGGTGGTAGGTGTGTACCTGTAGCCCCAGCTACTTAAGAGGCTGAGGCAAGAGAATGGCTAGAGCCGGGGGGGATTGATGCTGCAATGACCCATGATCATAGCACTGCTCTCCAGCCTAGGCAGCAGAGCAAGACCCTGTCTCAAAAAAAAAAAGACATGATGACGTGAGTTTTCCTTTGCAAGAGCCTTGGGAGTCCTTTTACAACTTACTATCACATTCATGACAAATATTCTTTCTAAATTTTGAATAGGAACAAAGATTTCTAACAAGAGGGAGAATATCTTTCCGATTCGACTCCCATATGTCAAGAGACTCAGATGTGACTCTCATATTTGCCTGCCAGGAGGGGGAAAAAGAAATACACTGTCCAGGAGTAACTCCTTAGTGGGTACCCACCAGAAGTGGTCTCCAAACAAGGCAAGAATCTGTGTATTCCTCACACAATTCAATCCAAGCCATTCCGTATGTACACACTGAGGTTTGCTTTTGGGTAAATGGAAATAACTTTTGAGTTTCACCACAAGAAAGCTATATGGTAAGCAAGTGTTGGGAAATCTTAACAGTGGGTGACATTAAGCTATAGGGTTGCATTTTCAAGGGAACCAACGTCTTATCCTGTGGCAAGCAACTCCTGACTGGATAAACAGCTTTTCGATGTCATTGATAGGCTCAAGCTGAGGCGCAGAGGGAGTATGGCCCAAGGGCATATAGCTGGTAAGTGGTGGCTGGACTGCAATCCCAAGTAGACAGTATTACCTTAGACTGAAACACAAACACTGCAAAGTCCATTCTCCCTTGGCCACGTTTCACAAAAGAGGAAATGGGACATGAAAATTAGGAGACTTACACAAGATTGCACAGCTAGTGCATCAGAGAGCTGACATTTGGAAGCCCACATGATGAGTACATGTGTAATCTCATTTACCACAGGCAACTCTTAGATTCTGTTATTCCCATTTTAAGAATGACGAAACTAGTCTGGGCGTAGTGGCTCTTGTCTGTACTATCAGCACTTTGGAAGACCAAGGCAGGAGGACTGCATGAGCCCAGGAGTTCAAGGCTGGTCTTAAACGTAGTGAGACCCTTTCTCTACAAAAAATTAAAAACTTAGTCCATGCATGGTGTTGGGTGACTGTAGTTTGAGCTATTTGGGGAGACTGAGGCAGGAGATCACTTGAGCCCAGGAGTTTGAGGCTGTCACAAGCTATGGTGGTACCACTGTGCTGCAGCCTGGGCAACAGAGCGAGACCCTGTCTCAAAAAAGAATGAGGAACTAAGGCTAATAAAGTTTAAGAATTTGCCTAAAAATGGAAAGCTTTTTTTTTTTAATCTATCTGCGAATGAGAGGAAAATAAAATTCAGTAAGGCCTTCCAAGTCACCACTTAGGAAGCCTAACAACGTTAAATATGAATGCATATCTAGAAAATGGTGACCAAAGAAGTCTAGTTCCAACAATTCACATAAGAGAGTGGTCAAAATGAAATGAATTAGTAGTATTAGAGTCAATTTCAAAAGACTCTGAAAAATGAGATAAGGAAATCTGTGAGCAATGGAGAACATGCAAAACAACTCAGATATATAATCCAAAGCCTAATATTAGTTTTAATGCAAATTTATGTTAACTGAATTTAGGTTCATTCAGGAGGCTGTGCTGATGTTGATGTACACACAACATCAGCATACCTCTGAAGGGCAGGAAGTAGGTGACGTTGGACCTCCAGAACACTATACCACAAACTGGATCAGCATCTAGAGGTGAAATTAAATGCACACAAAAACCTGGATCACTTCATTCATTCAACAAAATCTGTGTTAAAAGTCTTCCCTGGCTCCTGGGCTTTTTTTTGTTTTGTTTTTTTCCGCTTTGGAGACAGTATGTCATTCTGTCACACAGGCAGGAGTGCAGTGGTGCAGTCAGAGCTCACTGCAGCCTCGCAGTCCTACCGCTGAATACTTGAGACTACAGGTGTGCACCACCATGCCTGGCTAATTTTTTAATGTTTTTTAGAGATGCGGGTCTTGCTCTGTTGCCCAGGCTGGACTCAAACTCCTGGCCTGAAGTGATCCTCCTGCCTTGATCTTCCTGGACTTCCGTTGGATAAATTCCCTAGGAAGAGGAGAGTTAACACTTCGATAGATTTTATTTATTTATTTATTTTTTAGAGACAGGGTCTCACTGCATTGCCTGGCCTTAAGTGACCCTCCTGTCTTGGCCTCCCAGAGTGCTGGGATTACAGGCGTGAGCCACCACACCTGGACTTTGATCGATTTTTGGAGGACTTTCAAAGTAAAAATGAAGAAGGTATCTGATCTTTTGATAAGCCCTTAGTCACTAGTAGATATTATATTGCATTTAATTCCTGATGCCCTTCCTCCACCTACTAGTGGTGTCATCTTTCCCACAGGACCTTTTCTTCCCTTTAAGTCTAACCCAACCAGCTGTCCCCTTAATGCTACTTGTCCCTGCCTTCCTCAGCGAATTGTTTCCACATTTATCTCTTCCCTCTCCAACTTCTGTCTCTCCCTTGCCATTGGCTTCTGTCCTATTTGTTCCCAGCTTGCAGGCGCTGGCCCATGTCTGTCTCCAAGTCTTAATTGTTCTTACTTTGAAACATTTCTCACAGCACTAGAGAAAACACAGTGTGGTTGGACAAGACCTTGGGAACATGGGAGCTGGGATCAGAATGTGTCTGTGTTTGGATGTCGGAGTTGGGCAACCTCTTGGCTCAGATATTTTTCTGTTTGTTTTGTTTAATAATCTTTAAAATAAGCATGACAACTAATAACATTTATTGGATATGTTTGTATGCTGGACACTGTCCTAAATCATTTCCATGCATTATTTAAGGATCATGAGACAGCTAGAGGTGTTTGTGAGCATTTCCAGAGAGCATGCCTGTGAAGCTCGCTGAACAATGCCCAGCTCTCAACATGACCCTGTTATATAAGAATGATTCTTTTTCTCTCCATTCCCACTTAGTTCAGGCCCTCAATCATCAATGAGCACCCTCCTTAAAGTTCTCCCTGACTCTCCACCTAATTAATCCTGTCATTTCATTTTTTTCTTTTCATTTATTTATTTTTATTTTCTTTGCCACTTCTGTATCTTCTTTGGAGATAATCCTGTGACTACTTTTAAAAACCTTAAGTGCAACTTAACATATTGCTTCCCTGTTCACGTCTTTCTCATTCGCTGTCACCTCGAATCCAAACTCCTTGGCTTGCTCTTAACACTGTGGAGGACATTCTACTCTCCTCCCTCCCTGCTCCACACCCAGGAAAGATGACTGTGCAGTAAAGCCATGGCTCGCTTGCCCTTGAGTTTCCAGTGGGATTCATCTGGTAAGAGGCCTCAGCCAGAGACGGAAGGGTGGGAGGAGAGTGAGGTTGGAGTTTCCATTTTCCCAGCTCCTTTCCTGCCAAGCCACAGGTTGATAGTAGCTGCTATTTGTGTGCATATAGAGACCCTCTCTTTGCACATAGAGACCCTCTCTGGGCTTTAAGACCACTGCCTCCCCTGCCCCTTAAGGAGTTGGGCTTCCCTTTTTATTCTTGTTGAAACAGTGTCTCAGTCTGTCATCCAGGGTGGAGTGCAGTAGTGCAATCACGTCTCACTGCAGCCTCGATCTTTCAGGCACAATTGATCCTCCCACCTCTGCCTCCCAGGTAACTGGGACTACAGGCACCCACCACCACAACTGGCTAGTTTTTGCATTTTTTCTACAGACAGGGATTCACCATGTTGCCCAGGTTGGTCTCGAACTCCTGGGCTCAAGCAATCCTCCGGCTCAGCTTCCCAAAGTGCTAGGATTATAGGTGTGACTACCACACCCAAGCCGTTAATCTCTTTTCAAAAACCTTAGAGTCATATCTTTTTTTTTTTTTTTTTTGAGACAGAATCTTGCTCTGTTGCCCAGGCTGGAGTGCAATGGCATGATCTCGGCTCACTACACCCTCCGCCTCCCAGGTTCAAGCAATTCTGCCTCAGCCTCCCCAGTAGCTGGGACTACAGGTGCACACCACCACATCCAGCTAATTTTTGTATTTTTAGTAAAGACAGGGTTTTACCATGTTGGCCAGGCTGGTCTTGAACTCCTGACCTCAGGTGATCCACTTGCTTTGGCCTCCCAAAGTGCTGGGATTACAGGCGTGAGCCACGTGCCTGGCCAGAGTCATAACTTTTATATCATACATGCAACTCATCAGTAAACCATCCAATTAGCTTACCTTCAAAATGTATCCAGAATCTAAGCACTTCTCATCCGGAAGAGCACCACAACCTCTTATGTCTTACTGCTTCTACCTTCATCCTATTTCTGTGTATTCTCAGGCAGCTGGAGGGATCCTGTTAAAACTTAAGACAGGGCCAGGCGTAGTGGCTCATGCCTGTAATCCCAGCACTTTGGGAGGCCGGGGCAGGTGGATTACCTGAGGTCAGGAGTTTGAGACCAGCCTGACCAACACAGTGAAACCCTGTCTCTACTAAAAATACAAAAATTAGCCGGGTGTGGTGGCGTGTGCCTGTAATCCCAGCTACTCAGGAGGCTGAGGCAGGAGAATTGCCTGAACCGAGGAGGTGGAGGTTGCAGTGAGCCGAGATTGAGCCATTGTACTCCAGCCTGGGCAACGAGAGCGAAACTCCATCTCAAGAAAAACAAAAAACAAAAAAAAAACTAAAGACGGACTTGTCCTTCCTCTCTCAAAATCCTCCAGAGGCTCCCATCAGACCCAGAGGAAAAGGCCAAGTCCACACGATCTGGCCTCTCTCTGGCTTGTCTTACCTCTCACCTGACTGCTCCCCTTCTCATAGTGCTCCAGCCTCACCGTGGCGTGACTTGGCCCACAGCTGCCTCAGGGCATTTGTACTTGCTGTTTGTTCTGCAGGAATGCTCTTCCCCTGGAAAAACTGCATGGCTGAGTCCCTCCCCTCCTTCAAGTCTTGGCTCAAATGTCACATTTTCAGTGAGACCTTCCCTAACCACTCTAAGTACAATTTAAACTTATCCTCACTCTGTGCCCATTTCTCTTTTACTCTTCCTGTGTTCTTTTCCTCCATAGCACTGTTGATCTTCTAACCTACTGTAACATGTCCCCGTCTGTTTTGTTTATTGTCTATCTCTTGCCATTCTATGAAGGCAGACAGAGATCTGTGTCTGTTTTGCTCTCTGATACATCTGCAGGGCTATGATGAGTCCTGACATACTTATGGTAGGTATGCAATAAATATTTGTTGGATGTTTAATGAAAAATTGCTCAACTAGACAGTCCCTCAAATATGAGATAGTTATGCTTTCAACATTTCCTCAAATCTTTCAGCCACTGTGGTGGTTAGATCTGAAGACAAGCCTAGGCGCGGTGGCTCACACCTGTAATCCCAGCACTTTGAGAGGCCGAGGCGGGCAGATCACTTGAGGTCAGGAGTTCAAGACCAGCCTGACCACATGGTGAAACTCCTGTCTCCACTAAAAATTCGAAAAAAATTAGCTGAGCTTGGTGACAGGCACCTGTAATCCCAGCTACTCAGGAGGATGAGGCAGGAGAATCACTTGAACTTGGGAGGCAGAGGTTGCAGTGAGCCAAGATCGCACCACTGCACTCCAGCCTGGGTGACAGAGCGAGACTCTCTCAAAAAAAAGATCTGAAGACAATCTGCAGAAACTCGTTGGCCCATAACATACCTGGAGATACGGCCTCCTTGGCTCAAGGCTCCCCTCAAAGGCAGCAGGATAGTCAAAGTCTCTGGAGCGGAAGGGTGAGTGGAAGGAAACACTTTCAGGAGGAGCGATGGAGGCTGCTTTAGGAGAGGGTCCCCATGCTACAGGAATGGGGCATCCTGTCCATATATTTCCCAGGTGCCCCATGCCCTCCGTGGCCAGCCTGCTTCAACCCACTGTCAGCAGCCTGTTTCACAGGCCTCCATCTCCCTGAGCCCCCGCAGAACACAGCAGTCACCCCTGGCTTCCCCCAGCCTCTCTCTCAGACTGGCTCAGTACCCTCTGGTTTCCTCAGGGTCTCGCTGATCCCAAAGATGAAGAGACAAAACTGGCCTTGCTTGCCCCCAAGGTGAGACTTTGGATCTGTGGTGAGGGAGGGAAAAATTCCAGCAGACCCAAGAGGAAGGCTACAGAGGAAAGGACAGAAGCATGGAGAGAAATTCTAAGCGGGAGGCTGGGGAAGAAGGAAGAGCTTCAGGTCACTGGGTCACCCCACCAGGAGATAGTCCCCTTGTGGCCTTGAGACTTATGCAATGGGCAGATGCAATCTGGGTACCTAAGGCAAGGACTGCCCTTATTCTGGCCATGACATTTAACACCTAATTGCAGTAATAACCCCTCTTTGCCACCTGGAGAAAGCTTCCTGGCCCCTCTTTTTCACTTGTGGGTAAGTCTGGCCAAGAGCAGGGTAAAGAAACCCATAGTCTAACACAAAACCACATTTTTTATTTTTATTTTTTTAATTGTAGAGACAGGGTCTTACTGTGTTGCCTACACTGGTCTCAAACGCCTGGCCTGAAGCAGTCCTCCCACTTCAGCCTCCCAAAGTGCTGTGATTACAACACGAAACCACCTTATCATTAAAAAATCAGGGCAAGGAACAGTGGCTCACATCTGTAATCTCAACACTCTGGGAAGCCAGGGTGGGAGGATCACTTGAGTCGAGAAGTTCGAGACCAGCCTGGGAACACATACAAAAACCCCACCTCTACAAAAAATACAAAAATTAGCCAGGCATGGTGGTGCATGCCTATAGTCCCACCCACTCAGGAGGCTGAGGTGGGGAGGACAGCTTGAGCCCAGGAGCTGGAGGTTGCAGTGAACCGAGCTTGTGCCGTTGCAGTCCAGCCTGGGCGACTGAGAGAGACCCTGTCTGAAAAAATAAAAATTAAAAAGCTTTTAAAAAGTTAAAATATTGAAGCCACCAAAGGTTAATATATGAATATTGGTAATTAGATGAGATTAAGATGATTTTTGGCTTGAGAATCCAGATTCACAAATCTTTTTTAAATTTTTATTTTAGGTTCAGGGGTACATGTGCAGGTTTGTTACGTGAGTATATTGCATGATTCTAAGGTTTGGGGTATGAATGATCCCATCACCCAGGTACTGAGCATAGTACCCAACAGTTAGTTTTTCTTTTCTTTCTTTCTTTCTTTTTTTTTTTTTTTTTTTTTTGAGATGGAGTTTCACTCTTGTTACCCAGGCTGTAGTGCGATGGCGCGATCTCAGCTCACTGCAACCTCCGCCTCCCAGGTTCAAGCGATTCTCCTGCCTCAGCCTCCCGAGTAGCTGGGATTACAGACATGCACCACCACGCCTGGCTAATTTTGTATTTTTAGTAGAGACGGGGTTTCACCATATTGGTCAGGCTCAGGAGTTGGTCAGCTCCTGACCTCAGGTGATCCACCTGCCTCAGCCTCCCACAGTGCTGGGATTACAGGTGTGAGCCACTGCACCCAGCCTCCCACCCAAATTTCATGTTCAATTGTAATCCCCAGTGTTGCAGATGGAGCCTGGTGGGAGGTAATTGGATCACAGGAGGTGGATCCTTATCTCTCTCTCTTTTTTTTTTTTTTTTTTTTTGAGACAGAATCTTGCTCTGTTGGCCAGGCTGGAATACAGTGGCACGATCTCGCCTCACTGCAACCTCTGCCTCCCGGGCTCAAGCGATTCTCCTGCCTCAGCCTCCCGAGTAGCTGGGATTACAAGCCTGGCTAATTTTTGTATTTTTAGTAGACACGGGGTTTCACATATACTTCACTCATACAGGTGGGCCCATATTTCCTATATGAAACAGGACCCATAGTTCACTTCTAAGTGGGAAAATATGAAAATACGTCTTTTAACAAAAACCTATATATGAATATTTATTTGTAAGGGTCTTAGTCATGAAATCATCAAAAATTGGAAGCAATCAAAATGTTCTTTAACTTGTGAATGGATAAATAAATTGTGGTACATCCACATAAGGCAATGCTGCTCTATAATAGAATGAACCCATGATACACACAGCAACTTGGATGACTCTCAAAAGCAGCATGCTATGTCACAGAAGCCAGGCTCAGCAGGCTACACACATAATCATTCCATATATATGACATTTTTACAAAGGCAAAACTCTAGGGACAGAGAACAGACCAGTGCTGGCCAGGAGCTGGAGGTGGAGGGAGGGGCTGACTACAAAGTAGTTTCAAATAATGTTTTGGGGTAATTGAAATATTCCATATCTTGATTGTGATGACATCGCTGTTTGTCAAAACTCATCAAACTGTTTACTAAAAAGAGAGAATTTTATTGTGTGTAAATTACACTTCGGTAAACCTGATTTTAAAATAGCAATGAGTTGGAAATTTCAGGAATCAAATAACCTAGAGATTTGTCAAAGGGCTTTTCTCCTGCCTCTCAGCTTTACCAAATGCTTTATTGCCTAGCATTATGCTATGAGGTTCATTTCAGTCCTGAGCTTGTGAGATTGTTTTTTTGTTGTTGTTTTTTTTTTTTTGAGACAGAGTTTCGCTGATCTCAGCTCACTACAACCTATGCCTCCTGGGTTCAAGTGATTCTCCTGCCTCAGCCTCCCGAGTAGCTGGGATTACAGGCGCCCACCACCACGCCCAGCTAATTTTTGTAATTTTAATAGAGATGGGGTTTCACCATGTTGGCCAGGCTGGTCTCAAACTCCTGATCTCAGGTGATCCGCTCACCTCGGCCTCCCAAAGTTCTGGGATTATAGGCGTGAGCCACCGCGCCTGGACCCCCTCATACTTTTTTAACTTTTAAAATTCATTCATATAAAAGCTTATGTGTAATGTATTTTTAATTTTGTTTTTGTTTATTATTTTGTAATGTATTTTTTACATGTATTATTTTGTAATGTATTTAGTATTTTGTAATGTATTTATTTTTTATTTGTTTGTTTGAGACGGTCTTGCTCTGTCACCTAGGCTAGAGTGCAGTGGTGTGATCACAGCTCTTTGCAGCCTCAAACTCCTGGGCTCTTGCCATCCTCCCACCTCAGCCTCCCAAGCAGCTGGGGCTACAAGTGTGTGCCACCACACCTGGTTAATTTATTAATTTTTCTTTTGAGGAGAAGGGGTCTTGCTATGTTGACCAGTCTGGTTTCAAACTCTTGGCCTCAAGTGATCCTCCAGCCTCTGCCTCCCAAAGTGCTGGGATTACAGGTGTGAGCCACCACTCCTGGCCAAAATAATATATGTAATGTAGATGTAAGGTATTACCCTCAATATTAAAATAAATTGCTTTGAAGCCAGCATCTGATGTAAGAATTAAAACATCATCAACATCATTGAAGCTGCCCTTCTGCCCTTTCTTTTGTTTTTTGTTTTTTGAGACGGAGTCTCGCTCAGTCACCCAGGCTGGAGTGCAGTGGCGTGATCTCGGCTCACTGCAACCTTCGCCTCCTGGGTTCAAGCAGTTTTCGTGCCTCAGCCTCCCAAGTAGCTGGGATGACAGGCGTGTGCCACCACACCCAGCTAATTTTTGTGTTTTTAGTAGAGACAGGGTTTCACCATGTTGGCTAGGCTGGTCTTGAACTCCCGACCTCAGGTGATCTGCCCATCTCGGCCTCCCGAGATGGGAGTGCTGGGAATACAAGCGTGAGCCACTGCACCCGGCTGAAGCTGCCCTTTCTATAGCACTCCCCTGCTGGTCCCCAGAGGCATCCACTGGCCTGAACTTTATGTATATCAGAATCTCGCTTTGCTTTTTATGCGTAGTTTTACTAGATATGTAGGATTCCCTTATAACATATTGTTTAGCTTCCTTGGTTTTGAGTTTGGTAAAAATGGAATCAGCTAGGTGCAGTGGCTCAAGCCTGTATTTGCAGCGCTTTGGGAGAGCAAGGCAGGAGGAGGACTGCTTGAGGTCAGGATTTGGAGACCAACCTGGGCAACATAGCAAGAGCCCATCTACACAAAAAATTAAAAACAAAACAAAAAATGTATCCAGGCTGGTGACCTGCACCTGCAGTGCCAGCTACTCGGGAGGCTGAGACAGGAGGATCACTTGAGCCTGGGAGGTCGAGGCTGTGGTGAGCTATGATGGTGCCACTGCACTGGGGATCATTCATATGTAGATTGTGTCAGCCTGAAAACAAAAGTTCATTCTTATGCTTCAAAGGAAGAGATTGTATTGAAGAAACTGCAAGTTGTGGCCAAAGTTAAGGAAACCAACCAGGCTCAATTGAAGCTCCCAGGGATGAGCAGCTGTGGAAAGCCATGACCACCCTAGGCCTGATGGAGCCAGGGAGAACACCTGTGCCCTGAGAGCTGGATCACTAGGTCACTGGCTGAGGAGGTCCACTGGGAGCCACAGCCGTGCAGCCACTGCTGGCACAGCTCTAGCAGGGGAGAGATACTCCAGGCTCTCTTTTGCCCTGCTGGTGTCTCCTGTTGGGAGAATCTGGCTGGAGCTCAGCTGCAGGAAGACCCTAGTGCAGCAGTCTGTTGGATTCAGGCTGTTGGAACATAGCACAGAGCAAAGGACAGAGTGTGATCAGGGAAGGGGTTGGAAGCATCTTTTCTCAAAATTTTCTCACTCAATACAGAATTGTTTCAAACGTTCATTCCTGTTGAGCGTGGCTGTGATTCATTCATTTTTAAGTAGTTTAATATGCCACTGGGTACAAAGACCACAATGTATTAATCCATTCTCTTGTGGTTGGATGTCTGGGTTGTTTCTAGCTTTTTGGTTTTTTTTTTTTTTTTTTTTTACAGTTTTTACAATTATGAAAATGAATACTGTATGAAGGTTTCTGAGATAACGGAAAGAGGGCTTTGCCCACAACCAAGAGTGCCATCAAAGGTGGGAGAGATGGGCATATGGTATATGCCTGCAACCCCAGCATTTTGGGAGGCTGAGGCAGCAGGATCATTTGAGGCCAAGAGTTTGAGGTCAGCCTAGGTAGCCTACCAAAACTCTGTTTCTACAAAAACATTTTAAAACTTAGCCAGGCATGGTAACATGCGCCTCTAATCCCAGTCTCCTTGGGAGACTGAGGCGGGAGGATGACTTGAGGCTAGGAGTTCAAGGCTGCAGTGAGCTATGATCGCGCCACTGCACTCCAGCCTTTGCTACAGAGCAAGAGCCTGTCTCTTAATAAATAAATAAATAAATAAAATTAAATAAAGTGGGAGATATCTCGTGCTTTTCCTCAGGCAGAGATGACCTAGCCACCTCACCTTGCTCTAGGTAGGATTAATTGACAAGGCAACGGATCTTGTTTTTTATTATGGTTAAGTATACATAACATAGACATTTACTATTTTAACAATTTCTAGTGTATGATTCAGTGCCATTAAGTATATTCCCAGGACAGCTGTTTTTCTAGTAGTGAAATTGAACCAGTAGCAAGCTGGTATACTTTTTTTTTTTTTTTTTTGCGACGGAGTCTTGCTCTGTTGCCCAGGCTGGAGTGCAATGGCGTGATCTTGGCTCACTGCAACCTCTGCCTCCTAGGTTCAAGTGATTCTCCTGCCTCAGCCTCCCAAGTAGCTGGGATTACAGGTGCATGCCACCACGCCCAGCTAATTTTTGTATTTTTAGTAGAGATGAGGTTTTGCCATGTTGGCCAGGCTGGTCTTGAACTCCCAACCTCAGATGATCTGCCCACCTCAGTCTCCCAAAGTGCTGGGATTATAGGCGTAAGTCACCACGCCCGGCCACTGGCATGATTTTTAAACCAAGATTGCTCCCTGGAATTTTACATACATAATATGCTCCACTTGTCACAACCTCTTGATTTATTTATAAGAAAGGCATTCACAGTTCTTGCGGAATTCACTTGAGAATGAGAGTACAAGTTTTTATTTTCATGTTTTTTTTCCAAGGAGTCCCCAAAGCATTAAAGATATAGTGAATGGAAACGAGGTCTCGGGCCTAGGAAGCAGAAGTTGATGATGCCAATTTTATCAGTCCCCAATTGAGAGACATTTGACTATTTTCAATTTCCATCATTACAAACAATTCTGCCATTAACATCTTTGTCTGTGTCTCCTTGAACTCTTGTACTTCTTTAGGGTAAACAATGAAGAATGGCATTGCCAGGACATACGAAATACCACATTTAATTTAATAGGTACTACCAAATTTCCCTGTCGATTCTGAAAACTTCTGGAATGCTTAGATCAAGATCTCAATGTCTCAGTCACTGTCTAGGGCCCAGAAGATCTAAAAACATGTTTGGACAGGTGTTCCTAAAATACGTCATTTAGGTTATGTCTCTCCCAGGCCTGCTCGAGTTACTGGTACACAGATCTTTAATTCACTCAACAAGTGTTTATTGAATGTCTATTATGTGCTAGTGCTGTTCCAAGCTCTGAGGATGAAGAAGTGGGAAGAGGAGACAAGTCCCTCCAATCTAGTCAGGAAGGTGTATTCTCACTGTTTCACCTCAGGCTGTTCTCAAGTGTGTCTGATCCATTATAGGAACACAGTGTTCATGCATTCATGCTGGTCTTGCTTGGAAAAAGATCTTCTTTCTTGGTTTTTTGGCTATAACAAATAGTTTTTATTAATAGTAGCCAAATTTTTAACTTTCCATCAAAATACGCCATGTCCAATTTTGTCCATAATTATGTTAACTCAGGAGCTCAAAATTGTACCATATTTATCCAAGAGAAATAAAAACATATTCACAAAAAAACCTCTTTGTACCAGAATGTAGTGTTCATTGCAGCTTTATTTCTAATAGCCAAAAAAAAAAAAAACACCCCAGCCGAGATATCCATCAATAGGAGAATGGATAAACAAGTTGTGGCATATTCACCAATGAAAAGGAATGAGCCACTGATGCAAGCAAATGGCATAAGTGAGTCTCAGAAACATTCTTCTGAGTGAAAGAAGAGTACACACTGCATCATGATCCATCTATATGCAGACCCGACTAGAACAGGCACCACTAATCTATGGTGGAAAAAGTGAAGCCACAAGGGATGGGGGCAAGAATCGAGTGGGTAGGGGCATGGAAGACCTTCTGAGGGTGATGGCAGTTTATCTTGATAAGGTGTTGGGTACACAGGTGCATCTTTTTTTTTTTTTTTTTTTTTTTGAGACAGAGTCTCACTCCTGCCCAGGCTGGAGTGTAGTGACACAATCACAGCTCACTGCAACCTCTGCCTCCTGGGTTCAAGTGATTCTCCTGCCTCAGCCTCCTGAGTAGCTGGTTACAGGCGTGCCCCACCACACCTGGCTAATTTTTGTATTTTTAATAGAGATGGGGTTTCGCCATGTTGGCCAGGCTGGTCTGGAACTGCTGACCTCAAGTAATCTGCTCGACTTGGCCTCCCAAAGTGCTAGGATTACAGGCATGAGCTACCATGCCCGGCCACAGGTGCATCTTATCAAACAGGAAGCTTGAGATTTTACATTTTATCAAATGCAAATTTTACCTCTGAAGGAAAAACAATAGAACCATAAACAAATATCGAGCTTTAAATAATAATGTTGTATGCTGAATTATTAGGGGGAAGTGTACTGATGCCTGCGATTTACTTTAAAATAAATGAAAAATAGGCCAGGCACAGTGGCTAACCCTTGTAATCCCAGCACTTTGGGATGCTGAGGCGGGTAGATCACCTGAGGTCAGGAGTTTGAGACCAGCCTGACCAATATGGTGAAAACCCCGTCTCTACTAAAAATACAAAAATTAGCTGGGCATGGTGGCAGGTGCCTGTAATCCCAGCTACTTGGGAGGCTGAGGCAGGAGGATTGCTAGAACCTGGGAGGTGGAGGTTGCAGTGAGCCAAGATCTCACCATTGCACTCCAGCCTGGGCGACAGAGTGAGACTCCATGTCAAAATTAAATAAATAAATAAATGAAAAATAAGGTGGGCCGGTGCGGTGGCTCACGCTTGCAATCCCAGCACTTTGAGAGGCCAAGGCAGGTGGATCATGAAGTCAGGAGTTCAAGACCAGGCTGGCCAAGATGGTGAAACCCCGTCTCTACTAAAAATATGAAAATTAGCTGGACGTGGTGGTGGGTGCCTGTAATCCCAGCTACTCGGGAGGCTGAGGCAGGAGAATCACTTGAACCTGGGAGGCAGAGGTTGCAGTAAGCCGAGATTGCGCCACTGCACTCCAGCCTGAGCAACAGAGCGAGACTCCTTCTCAAAATAATAATAATAATAATAATAAGGTGAATTGATGAGGAATGGGTAGATGGATAGAAATATACGGAACAAAGCCACTATAGTAAAAACATAAATTGTAAAATCTAGCTGGTGTCTCTATTTAAAAAAGGATCTTTTGGCCAGGCACAGTGGCTCACACCTGTAATCCCAGCACTTTGGGAGGCCAAAGTGGATGAATCACTTAATTTCAGGAGTTTGAGACCAGCCTGGCCAACATAGTGAAACCCCATCTCTACTAAAAACGCACAAAAAATTAGCCAGGTGTGGTGGCAGATGCCTGTAATCCCAGCTACTCCAGAGGCTGAGGCAGGAGAATCACTGGAACCTGGGAGAGCGAGGTTGCAGTGAGCTGAGATTGCATCATTGTACTCCAACCTGGGTGACAAGAGCAAGACTCTATCTCAAAAAAAAAAAAAAAAAAAAAGAATCTTTGGAGATCAAAAGCCTCAAGTCATGTCATCCTCACCCATGTGAAGCCAGTTCAGAGCTTTTTTTTTTTTTTGGAGAGGAGACAGAGTCTAGCTCTGTCGCCCAGGCTGGAGTGGAGTGGCACTATCTCGGCTCACTGCAAGCTCTGCCTCCCGGGTTCACGCCATTCTCCTGCCTCAGCCTCCCGAGTAGCTGGGATTACAGGTGCCCGCCACCACACCCAGCTAATTTTTGTATTTTTAGTAGAGACGGGGTTTCACTGTGTTGGCCAGGCTGGTCTCGAACTCCTGACCTCGTGATCTGCCTGCCTCGGCCTCCCAAAGTGCTGGGATTACAGGTGTGAGCCACCGCACCCGGCCCAGAGCTTTTTGTCTGTTAAAAAAAGGGAATTTCTTGGAGGGATTTAGGAAAGAGTAAAGGAGGGAGAGTGAGCATATGACAGCAAGGGATTGCAACAGATTCTTCTCTAGTGGCCTCCATCTCCTTGAATGCCTCCCAATTCGTCCTTTACAACATTTTTTTGGCAACTTGAAGATCTTTTCCTAGAACCTTTAATCCAAAAGGAGTTGCTACTCAGCCGACAGTGAGATGTCCATATTCAAATGCAGAGGCCACATTGCGGTTTAATTACAAACTTTTTTTGTGACATACTGTTCCTCTTGCCTGCAAAGGCATGGATCGTCAAGAGTTGACTGAAAAATGTTTTTTAGAAACCTTGCAAATTATCAACAGATTAGCGATGTAACAGAGTACCCCCATTTTTCTGATAAAGAACATGAGTTATTTTTAAAATGTTATTTTCTTTTCTCTTTCCTCCTTTTCCCCTGTTCCCCACTTCCTGCTTATGTCTTTAGGAATGCAGTTATAACCTTGACCTTCCCTTCACCAGACACTCCCTACAGGGCGAGCTTATCTAACTGTGTGCTTACTTAGAAGCTCCAGAGCAGGAACTTTCTCCCACTGGGAGATCACCTTGAGAGACAACAGTCAATTTACAACGTAAAATGTGCCTGCAACAGAACTGTCTCCCACCTGGAGAGCGTCTCGAGACGATGGCTACTTTACAACCTAGCTCTGCCCAATGGCGCCAGCTAGACCACCCGGTAGATAAGACACTGAAATGAGTCACGTAGTACCCGCACCTGCTTTCTCCCTTCCCTGCCTGCCATTCATGCCAAGTACCCCCCATTTTGTTTTGTTTTGTTTTTGTTTATTTGTTTTTTGAGATGAAGTCTCACTCTGTCGCCCAGGCTGGGGTGCAATGGCGCGATCTTGGCTCACTACAGCCTCCGCCTCCCGGGTTCAAGCGATTCTCCTGCCTCAGCCTCCCCGAGCTTCTGGAGATGGATGGTGGTGATGGTTGTACAAAATGTAAATGTACTTAATGCCTATTAACTGCATACTTGAAAATGGTTAAAATGGTACTTTTAAAATTTTTTTATTTTTGAGACAGTCTCACTCTGTTGCCTAGACTTGAATGCAGACATATGATCTCAGCTCACTGCAACCTCCGCCTCTTGGGTTCAAGCAATTCTTTTGTGTCTGCCTCTAGAGTAGCTAGGATTATACGCGCCCGCCACCACACCCAGCTAATTGTATTTTTAGTAGAGATGGGGTTTTGCCATGTTACCCAGGGTGCTCTCAAACTCCTGGCCTTGTGTGATCCTCCCGCCTCAGCCTCCCAAAGTGCCGGGATTATAGGCGTGAGCCACCATGCCCTGCCAAAATGGAACAATATATTTTATGTATATTTTACCACAATAGAAAAATATTTATTTAAATTTTTCAAAATATAGAGATGGGGGGATCTCACCATGTTGTCCAGGCTATTCTCAAACTCCTGGGCTCAAGCAATCCTCTCGCCTTGGCCTCCAAAAATATTGGGATTTATATTTATATTTCTTTTGTGAATTATCTTTTCATATCATTTGCTAATATTTCTATTGGTTTTTTTCATATTGATGGTCATATTTCTATTGGATTTTTTCTTTTTCATATTGACGATAGGAATTCTTTTTTTTTTTTTTTTTTTTGAGACGGAGTTTTGCTCTTCTTGCCCAGGCTGGAGTGCAATGGTACGATCTCTGCTCACTGCAATCTCCACCTCCCAGGGTCAAGCAATTCTCCAGCCTCAGCCTCCTGAGTAGCTGGGATTACAGGCACCTGCCACCACGCCCAGCTAATTTTTGTATTTTTAGTAGAGACAGGGGCTTCTCCATGTTGGTCAGGCTGGTCTCAAACTCCTGACCTCAGGTGATCCGCCTGCCTCGGCCTCCCAAAGTGCTGGGATTACAGGCATGAGCCACAGCGCCTGGTCAACGACAGGAATTCTTTCTATAGTTTGACATCTAGCCCTTTGTTATATGTGTCACAAAAATTTTCTCCCAATCTAACATTTCTCAGGTATGTGTTTACATAAAATCATATCAAGCCAGGTGAGCACCATTAGTCCTAGCTACTGGGGATGAAAGAGGCTGAGGCTCCTTAAGCCCAGGAGTTGGAGACTGTTTTGAGCTATATGATTGCCCCACTGTACTCCAGCCTGGGTGACAGAGTAAGACCCCATTCTCCAAAATAGAAACAAACCATATAAAAGTTTAAATTGTTATGAGGTCAAATACTCCTACCTTTTCTTTATGGCTTCTGAATTTATTACCTGGCAGAGGAAGGAAGGCCTTCTTCAATTCATAATCACAAAACTATTCTCCTATACTTTCCTCTGGTGCTTTTAGAGTTTTTCTACATTTGGATTGTTAAATCTGTCTGGAATTCATTCCTATGTGTGGTGTGAAGTAGATAACTAATTTATATTTTCCAAAATGAATATCCAATTGAACTGAAACATTTTATTTTATTTTTTCGAGACAGAGTTCCACTCTTGTTGCCCAGGCTGGAGTGCAATGGCATGATCTCGGCTCACTGCAACCTCTGCCTCCCAGGTTCAACAATTCTCCTGCCTCAGCCTCCCCCATAGCTGGGATTACAGGTAGACACCACCATTCTCGGCTAATTTTTGTATTTTTAGTAGAGATAGGGTGTCACCATGTTGATCAGGCTGGTCTCGAACTCCTGACCTCAGGTGATCCACCTGCCTCAACCTCCCAAAGTGCTGGAATTACAGGCATGAGCTGCCATGCCCGACCTGAAACTTTTTTGAGTGGTCTCTTCCTCAACAAGCTGAAATGCTACCTTTATTGTATATTCAATTTTTGGCTAGTCTCACAATTTTTCCTATTTCCAGTGGAAATTCTACTGGGATTCTGATTGGTATTGCATTACATCTTACATAGAAAAAAACGGACACCCTCAAATCGTTACTCCTTTCCCAGTAGCAGAGTCATGGAATCAACCTAAGTGCCCTTCAGCAGATGTCTGGATAAAGAAAATGTGGTACACATACATTGTGGAATATTGCACAGCCATAAAAAAGGATGAAATCATGTCTTTTGCAGCAACGTGGATGAAGCTGGAGTCCATTATCCTAAGTGAAATAACTCAGAAACAGAAAATCAAATAATTCGTGTTCTCACTTATCAGTGGGAGCCAAACTTGGATACATATGGACACTGGGGACACCAAAAGAGGGGAGGGCACAACAGGTACAACATCCACTGTTCTGGTGATGGGCACACACTAGAAGCCTAAACCTCACCATTACCCGGTACATTCCTGTAACAAATCTGCACATGTACTCCCTGAATTTACAAAGATTAAAAAAATATATAGGGCCAGGCGAGGTGGCTCATGCCTATAATTCCAGCATTTTCGGAGGCCGAGGCAGGCGAATCACGAGGTCAGGAGTTTGAGACCAGCCTGACCAACATGGCGAAACCCCGTGTCTACTAAAAATACAAAAAGTAGCCAGGTGTGGTGGCAAGTACCTGTAATCCCAGCTACTTGGGAGGCTGAGGCAGGAGAATGGTGTGAACCCGGGAGGCAGAGGTTGCAGTGAACCGAGATCGCGCCACTGCACTCCAGTCTGGTGACAGAGCAAGACTCCGTCGCAAAATAATAATAATAAAATAAAAATAAAAATTAACTCTTCTTTAGGAACATTGTGTGTTTCTCATTTGTTCTGATCTTTTTTATGTCAAAGACTTCAGTCACATCTTATATTTTTCTTGGAAGAGAAAAATGCTCTTCTTTTTTTTTTTTTTTTTTTGAGACGGAGTCTCCCTCTGTCGCCCAAGCTGGAGTGCAGTGGCAGGATCTCGGCTCACTGCAAGTTCCACCTCCCGGGTTCATGCCATTCTCCTGCCTCAGCCTCCCGAGTAGCTGGGACTACAGGCGCCCGCCATCACCCCCGGCTAATTTGTTGTATTTTTAGTAGAGGTGGGGTTTCTCCGTGTTAGCCAGGATGGTCTCGATCTCCTGACCTCGTGATCCACCCACCTCGGCCTCCCAAAGTGCTGGGATTACAGGCGTGAGCCCCTGCACCCGGCCCAAAAATGCTCATTTTTGATACCAACCAAGAACCACAATGAGACCTGAAAATGTGCGAGAGCAGCGCACCCGTCCACCAAAGCACCTAGGCTCTGCCCATCCCGGGATCTAGGAGACTGCTTTATTCATATTAGCTCGATTAAGTTCGTTGAATTTAATATTTCATTCATATTGTCTTTAAAAATAGATGAAATAAGGAGAACTGAAGCAGAAAGTGAGAAATCATGTGATGACCTTTAAGACTGTCTTAAATATATTTCTTTTGAAAATCTAAATGGGCACTGGTGGAAATCACAATCTTGCACATTTTAATATGCAACCACATCCTTACATAGAAACAGTCAAGCATGCAAGACTCCCAATCTTTCTTCTCTATGAATAACATAGAGAATCATGCATAACAGATTAGTGTATTTTAAAATTCTCATACATAACTTCAATGTATTATTAGTATTTGTACATTTTTTAAATTAGAATTTTCTAAGGAGTAACAACATTAAGTGCTTTTCAGAGATAACATTTGTAGTATAAAATTATATATAACTTTTTAATATAATTTACAGTTATGGATTAAATCTAAAACACAAAAGTAATCTTTACACTTAAGGATGTAAAGAAACACTGAGGGACTTAACAAAAGCCACTCTCTAACAAGACAGCACAGCCAGATTTTATGAGTACGAGTTACCCATTATAATGCTCAGCTTAAGGTTAAATTAAGTGTAGTTTCAAAGGCTTTTCTCAACACTATATATTGCTGTGAGGTGGTGGGAGGCGGGCAGGAATCTGCCAGGAATCTAGTAATTGTAGGTTCTGAAAATCACTCAAGAAAGAAAGCAGACGTTTATGGTGCACTAACTACCAGGCCCCGCATCATCCACTCTGACCCTCTGGGTAAAGTATTATCGTCTCTTCAGTTAAGCCCATTACCTATATCCTTAGCCCCTTCTGTTGTCAGGTTACGTTCATTTGCAACCGAGAGGTGGTGGAATGGAGCTACAGATGATGGTCCCTTGCCCTGATGCCGATCCGCGTTCACCCCAGCGAGTGTCTCGTATCTTCGTGCCGTTTCCCCTCAATTCCATCACTAACCATGGCACTATACATTTCCATGCCCTCAAAAAATCTCAAACATCTACCTACTTTTTTCCACTGGAAAAGATTTTTGTGGAATCAGCATCTGTAAGCTAATATGTAATTCTTTTTTCTTTTCTTTTTTTTTTTTTTTTTTTTTCTGTTTTGTTTTGAGACGGAGTCTCTCGCTCTATTGCCCAGGCTGGAGTGCAGTGGCGCGATCTCGGCTCACTGCAAGCTCCGCCTTCCGGGTTCACGCCATTCTCCTCCCTCAGCCTCCCGAGTAGCTGGGACTACAGGCGCCCGCCACCACGCCCGGCTAATTTTTTATATTTTTAGTACAGACGGGCTTTCACTGTGTTAGCCAGGATGGTCTCGATCTCCTGACCTCGTGATACGCCCGCCTCGGCCTCCCAAAGTGCTGAGATTACAGGCGTGAGCCACGCTAATACGTAATTCTAAAGTGGAACTAGCCATGCTGGCCATATATATATATTTCCCCCTGAGACCGAGTCTAACTCTGTCGCCCATGCTGGAGTGCAGTGGTGCGGTTCAGTGCAACCTCTGCCTCCCAAGTTCCAGCGATTCTCCTGCCTCAGCCTCCGGAGTAGCTGGGATTACAGGCACCCGCCACCAGGCCCGGCTAATTTTTTTTTGTATTTTTAGTAGAGACAGGGTTTCACCATGTTGGCCAGGCTGGTTTCCAACTCCTGAGCCCAAGTGATCCACCTGCCTTGGCCTCCCAAAGTGCTAGGATTACAGGCATGAGCCACTGTGCCCTGCCGATTTTTTTTTTTCTTAATAGCAGCTTCTTTTATAATTGAATTTGTATCCAATCCTGAGAAAATGTCCAATACTCCAAAGGTAAATGAGCTTTTACTCCTAAATATTTGTTCTTATGCATTTTGTTCCCTTTCAGTTTTGTATTTGTAGATATTATTTTTAAAAATCCACTCTTATTTGCTTCCAAAAACGTTGATGGCTACTGGGACTGGTTGCCTGGTACAGGTGCTTCGGTATACCGTACTGTTGGCATGAGCAGTATTATCCCAAATAGAGTAATTTTCTTTTTTTCTGAGACAGTCTCGCTCTGTCGCCCAAGCTGGAGTGCAATGGCGCTATCTCGGCTCACTGCAACCTCCGCCTCCTGGGTTCACGCCATTCTCCTGCCTCAGCCTCCCAAGGAGCTGGGACTGCAGGCGCCCGCCAGCACGCCCGGCTAATTTCTTTTTGTATTTTTAGTAGAGACGGGGTTTCGCCGTGTTAGCCAGGATGGTCTCGATCTCCTAACCTCGTGATCCGCCCGCCTTGGCCTCCCAAAGTGCTGGGATTACGGGCGTGAGCCACTGCGCCCGGCCCTTAATAGAGTAATTATAAAAAAAGTGTAATGGCCAAATTATGGTTTTGCCACACGATGAACTATTAAGCAAGTATTAAAACATTTTGCAGTTAAGGAAAAACCCAAACATATGAAGAAAATTCACCCTAAAATAATTGCTTTTAGCTTCTGGGATTAAATGGTTTTGTTTGTTTTTTGAGGCAGAGTCTTGCTCTTTCGCCCAGGCTGGAGTGCAGTGGCAGATCTTGGCTCACTGCAACCTCTGCCTCCTGGGTTCAAGTGATTCTCCAGTCTCAGCCTCCCAAGTAGCTGATACTATAGGCGCCCACCACAGACTAATTTTTGTATTTTAGTAGAGACAGGGTTTTGCCTTGTCGGCTCGGCTGGTCTCAAACTCCTGACCTCAAGCGCGAGTGATCTGCCCACCTCGGCCTCCCAAAATGCTGGGATTTCAGGCATGAGGCACCATGCAGGGCCCCTAAATGGTTTCTTACTTTATACTCTCTGAGGTTTTAAAAAATGTAATCCTAGCTTTCACAATCTTGAAATAAAAACAATTGTTACCAATTGATGAGCTGCTTCCCATCATCTTTTTAAACCTAATGTTTAGAAATTCTCAATTCTAATTCTCAAAATTACTTGGTGTTTCAACCAAGTATTTTCTATTGCAAACTCATGGAACAAATGGGGATTGTGATAAGCAGGTACATCTTTAGGTCTATCTGTGTGGGTTAGCAGAGATTAGTTTTTAGTTTGACAATTCTTGTTTTAATGCGAAAAAGTCTAAATGTCTGACAAATTATATATTCTTGAAATAAAATACTACACAGTGCTTACAAACGCTGTGTAAGTGTATTCACTGAAATGGGAGAAAGGTCACAGTATGATAAAGACTACAAAATAGGATGTACAATACCACTGTATAATCATGTCAGCATAGAATAGGATCTGAGAAAAATGCATCTTTAAATAGCTACTTAAATAGTTATTTAAGTGAATTATGGGTGATTTTAGCTTGTCTGCAGTTCCTGAGTTTTTTTTCCAATGTGTATTAATTTCTCCCCTATGATGACACACATATTTCTCATCCCTGCATCTGTCCATCTCCCCAACCTCATCCCTAACCCCACAAGACTTTTATACACATTTCCCAAACTGCTACAACAGAACAGAACTTCCCGCTGGGGCCTCCATGATTACCATGAATCCAAGTACTAAGTACCAAGATCTGTGCCTTAAATCCTGATTAACCCACATTTGACGCACGTCAAGCTCAATCTCTGAGAAGCCAAGAGAATGCAGGGTTCTTGTTCACTAGTTTTTCTAATCAACCAATTGCTGTCTGATAAGAAGTTCTCTTCCTTATACTTTTAGATGTCTGATATTGGTACAGCCAGTCCACCATTCTCATCACTCAAAGGTACTGTCGACTCTGTTTGAAGGGCAAGATATTAACTTTCTGTACTGATCCCAGAAAACATGCCTCAAAGTGGCTTTTGAGACAAGATCTTCGTACCCCAGGCTGCAGTGCCATGACACAATCATAGCTCACTGCAGCCTTGAAATCCTGGGCTTGTAATCCTCCTTCTTCAGCCTCCTGAGTAGCTGGGACTACAGATATACACCACTAAGCTTGGCTAATTTTTAAAATTTTTTGTAGAGACTGGGTCTCGCTGTTGCTCAGGCTGATTCTGAACTCAGGCTCAAGCAATCCTCCTACCTTGGACTCCCACAGCACTGGTGTGACTGCCACATCCAGCCCCCAAGGTGGCTTAGTTAAAAAAAATTTTTTTTTTCCTTTGACAGTTGAAGTCGGTTTATCATAAAAATATGTGTCCTGGCCAGGCATGGTGGCTCACGCCGGTAATCCCAGCACTTTGGGAGGCTGAGGCGGGCAGATCATGAGGTCAAGAGTTCGAGACCAGCCTGGCCAACATGGTGAAACCCAGTCTCTAATAAAAATACAAAAAAAATTAGCCGGGTGTGGTGGCTCACGCCTGTAATCTTAGCTACTCAGGAGGCTGAGGCAAGAGAATTGCTTGAACCTAGGCGGCAAAGGTTGCAGTTAGCTGAGATCGCACCACTGCACTCCAGCCTGGGCGACAGAGTGAGACTCCGTCTCAGAAACAGCAACAACAACAAAAGGTGTTCCTTCCTGTGGGTAGGATTTAAAAAAAAAAAAAAAAAAAAAAAAAGGAAAATGGGCAGCCTTAGGGCTAGCAAACACCCAAGTAATTGGTCAGATTTAACAAGGCAAGGCTTGCTCCAAAAAAACTGTAGAAAAGCCTAACGGAGTGGTTCAAGGTAGGATCTTAAAGTACTTCTGTTATGCTTTTCTACAATGTTTTTGGTATTCTATAAGCCAAAACCCCTTACCTGTTTTAATTTGTAAGAAAAACTAGTGATTTCTTTAAACATATCATTACAACGAGTATTCAACGATTAAGAAAATCTGTGATTTGAAAATATCTATTACCACTGTCCGGGGTGGGAAGGTTGGGGATTACAACTAACTAAACACTGGCAGATGGTTCTATGGTTAAAAGGCTTATCAAAAACTCATCTATTCTACCTATACTTCAGAGTTAAAGGCAAATCTGTTCATCACCGTTTCAGGCCTCCATCGTGTAATGACCAACAGCGCTCAGGTGGCTCCTAGTCCTTCCCCATCCCCCAGGGGTTATCAAAGCTTCTTTGCCGTCAGTTCATGACACGTCACTATCCTCTGCATTTGCTTTTACTGTATCCTCACTATTCCCTATAAACTCTGCTCTGGCAGTCCGTGCAGAGCTCTATGATCCCATAGGGCTTGTTTCTAAAGGATTCTTGCCTACTGATCAGCCCACAGGCGAAACAACATACCAAGTGTACAGAGGTTTAAATTCTGTTCCAAGGATCCCTATTTAGTGATAACCTCAGCAAGGTCTGTTCTCCGGCCGTTCTCACTGTTGCCAAGTCAAGAGTTGCCCCACACCACCTCTGAAGACTATACTTAGAGGGCAAAATGACAACAGAATGTATATGAAAGCAAATCTGGAAAATACATACCATACTAGGTTTAGTTGTAGCTTCCTTTTTTTTTGAGACAAGTTTCACTCGTCACCCAGGCTGGAATACAATGGCGTGAACTCAGCTTACAGCAACCTCTACCACCTGGGTTCAAGCAATTCTTCTGCCTCAGCCTCCTGAGTAGCTGGGATTACAGGTGCCCACCACCAAACCCAGCTGATTTTTTTATTTTTAGTAGAGATGCGGTTTCACCATCTTGGTCTCAAACACCTGACCTCAGGTGACCTACCCACCTCGGCCTCCCAAAGTGCTGGCATTACAGGTGTGAGCCACCACACCTGGCCTATCTGTACTTTTTTAAACCTCATATGAAGAGTTAAGAATTATGTATTTGCTTTGATTCAAAGGATATTGGATTGTTTTTCCCTTAAACCAATATAGTCAAGCAACTTCAAAGGACATAGCAGATACTCAAAGCAGTTATGTCTCAGGTATCAACCAACAATGAACCACATAATGGTCCCGTATTATATACTGTACCTTCTCTTTAGATACACAAGTACTTACCATTCTATTACAACTCCCTATAGTATTTACATAATAACATGCTGTACAGGTCTATTGCCTAGGAGCAATAGATTAAACCATACAGCCTACATAGGTAATAGGCTATGCCACTAAGGTTTGTGTAAGCACTATGATGTTCACGCAAGAAAACTGCCTAACAATGTGTTTCTGAGACTGTATCCAGTCAGTGGTGACCCATGACTGTATAAAACAAAAATTAAAACATTTCACTTAAAAAAAACAACTTTGGAAGATCAAATATGGAATTTTTTTTTTTGAGACAGGGTCTCACTCTGTTGCCCAGGCTGGAGTGCAGTGGTGCGATCTGGATGCGCTGCAACCTCCACCTCCCAGGTTCAAGCGATTCTCCTGGCTCAGCCTCCCCAGTAGCTGGGATTACAGGCACCTGCCACCACACCCGGCTAATTTTTTTTTGCATTTTTAGTAGGGACAGGGTTTCACCATGTTGGCCAGGCTCAAATGCGGAAATTCTGTAAACAAAATTTAAACCAGAATTTAATCCATGTGCTTCAAAATATTTTCATAATTGAGATTTTATTGGTTGAGGATCAGTACAGACATTTCAATTTGTACACAAATCTTAACATACGTAATGAAATTCTAAAAAGCCATGTATTGTAATTCTTTTTTAAAGTTATTCCAGTGACTTTCCAGCTTAAAATTTGGAAGCAAATTTTCCTTAAGAGGCTATCAAGTACCAGTATCTTCACGTTGGTCAGCTGTTACATACGGCCCACCAGTTCACAACTCAATAGCACGTACACTACATGTTCAAATCTGTAATCTTTCACAGCACAGTAACAAAGTGATTAGGAAAACAGGACTACCACAACCAAAGATGTTACAGAGTGCACACAATTCTGGCAGAGAGAGCCATGATCAAAGAGTGGTTTTCTTTAGGAAACAATTCTACTAAAAAACAACATGGTAATAGAATTTAAAATGTTCAAGACATTAAATGCAGGACTGACTCCATATTGCCATTTAATATGCTTTGTATTATAGGATATAAAAACTAACCCCCCATCTGTGGAATGTTAAGCTGACACCCGAGACAGTCAGAGCCTCCCATAATTCAATATCCCACACTATTTTCTGGTTGTACCAAAAAATAAACAACCAGCAAATGATTTCACCTCTCAAAAAAAAAGCATTTACACTTAAAAAATGGGATGAGGTGGGATTCCCTCCTTCTTAAAAATGTTTCTAGAGCTACTAAAAAACTTGCATTTACAAAATAGTTGATAAAAATATTCCTCTGGATTGTACAAGAAGGGAGACAGGGACCACTGATAAGACATGGTATATGGTTATTAATCAGACTTGGCTTCTTTCTCTCCTGCTTCATCAGAGGCTGGACTCTGCAAAAGAAAGGAAATTGAGATCTTTAGCATTTAACACGTTGTCATTTTATTTATATGCAACTATCAGGTCTTTAAAAAAATCAATAACCTTTGTTATTTGTAAAGTCACCTACTCTTGTTAAAAAACTTTTGTTAACCACCCCCTCACCCCAAATCAATACTTGCAGCACTCCCATGGTCATGTGCATGCATCTACAGAGCAGAAAAAAATGTTGAGTTGCATCACATGTACATTCCGAGCTGAGGTCACTCTGTTTTCTTGTTTCAGCTCTAATGCCGTAAACAACTGTTTTTCCGGTCTACTTAGTGCCACATATTTTACACCTTTGTGCTTTTTACTGATGATTTTGTTGTTTAAAATGGCCCCCACACATCTTGTTCAAGTGGTATCTAATGTTGCTAAATTCAAGGCTGTGATGCGCCACACAGAGAACGTATGTGTTGGAGAGCTTTGTTCCGGCACAAATTACAGTGCTACTGGTAGTGAGTTTGATGTGAATTTAACATACATTAAGGCATGTCTAAACAGAAATACACATGTAACAAAGTCACGTATTTTCAGTTGATGAAAATGTTGTGATCAGAGGTTTGTAGGAACCCAATCCTGTATTTCCCCTATGTGAAAACGGTTTCATACTTGTGGCAGCCTTATATTAATAGAACACAGCTATAAACAAGGGAGAACCAACTGTAATTTGATAACATGTACTAGAAGGTCAAGTTCTTCCTTTAAAATCAGAACTAGATTAGCAATGTGATCTTATTATCACACAGTTATTTGATGTATGGTTAGAATTAAGTAGTACAGGCCAGGAGCGGTGGCTCACACCTGTAATACCAGCACTTTGGGAGGCCGAGGCGGACAGATCACCTGAGGTCAGGAGTTTGAAACCAGCCTGGCTAACACGGCGAAACCCCGTTTCTACTAAAAATACAAAAAATTAGTTGGGTGTGGGGGTGCACACCTGTAATCCCAGCCGCTGGGGAGGCTGAGGCAGGATAATCGCTTGAACCCGGGAGGTGGAGGATGCAGTGAGCCAAGATCCCACCACTGCACTCCAGCTTGGGCAACAAGAGCGAAATTCTGTCTCAAAAAAAAAAAAAGGAATAAGAAGTACAAGAAGTACAAGTTAAAAAAAAACTGTGATTATAAATTTCTTAATTTAGGAATAAGTTTATAACTTAAGAATTTGATAAATATCAAATATAAACATCAAATACTTAAGTGATATCAAAATTTAAAAATCAATATACTAAATTACTTATCTTTTCTAGCTTAGCTAATATAACAAACATAAAATAAAGGCCTGGCTTAACTGAACCTTGCAGTTGAGTTATTTTTTAAGAAACAGCTTCCAGGCTAGAGGAGTGCAGTAGTGTTCACAACAAATCAATCAAAACCTGTTACAGACGTCTTTGTTCCTTCTCTACTCCCACTGCTTCATTAACAAAAAAAAAAAAAAGACATCTTTCCCTTACAGCTTAAAACAATAAAGATTCAGCCTGGCTAACAGACACTGTCTCTAAGAATAAAGATTAATGACACTAGTCTTTTTATTTACTTGATCTATGTTATTATTTAGACCTTTAAGAAAAATACAAACAAAAACATTTTCATTAGAAATGAAAGTGGGAAAAAAATGCCAGGAAAAATGCAAGTAAGGGGAATAAATTTTCAAAAATATATTTAAAAGCAACATCCAGAATATAAAAACAAAACAAAGATTGAATTATATCTGAAATTGAGCATATTAAAATTTCTTGCTCTTAAATAAGCCATTTACATATTTACTTTCCAATAACATAAATCATAGAAAACTGTCCAATCACTTTGGGATACCGTACAAAACTTTGTTCAATATTATAATGAATACTGTTATCTGCTACAAAAAATGTACAATTTAGTATCTACTGTTCAGAGTCAAAAGCAATCACACACACACACACACACACACACACACACACACTTCTGACCTCCTCAGTTTTCATTTCCCCGTTTTCCGCAGGTAAATCTTCTTTAGTTTCTTGGTTAGCCACTTCGGCCTGTTTTCCCTTTGCTCCCCTTTTCCCTTTTGTTTGCACTTTTTTGTCTGAAGATTTATCCTATGATAGAATAAGAATATATTTTAAGTACATGCTTTACCCCTTATTTACATTTTGTTTTACTTTTTCCCCTTCATGTCAGACAAGTAATGTGCCCAGTGGTGCTGACTTCATAGCAAGGTTTGAGAGAGGGACATCTCATGCATGAGCGTGAAACCCCAATCTTCAAGCTTATGAAAGGATCTCATTTTGTATAGACTGTATCCATAACAGCTGTCATATTAATGTCTATCACACATCAGCTGATACACCTATTACATGAGACAACTTAAGGTCCACCCCAGTAATCAGGAAAACAACGTATGCTAAGGAGATTTTAATAGTACTTGCATGTCAAGCCTCATTAGACATATGACAAATCCTAAAGCCCGAGCTATATTTCACCACTGTCGCCATCATCCACTATTCTCTACAGTTCCACATGACAGGACAATGTCATGAAGTTGAATACCGGAGGAGTCTCGTCGACTGTATTCCCACCCATCCCCAAATTTGTTGTGAACTTGAACAATACTGTCCTCACAAGACCTTAACCCTCACATTAAGACCAATCACCTGAAAAAAAGCACCATGCCGTACGGTCAGGTTGGCTATCCTGCTACAGTTAATCCCTTGATATCATATAATGAGGAACTAAAAGGATCAGTTTTGAATTTATCACTTTCATTTAGGTGTTTGAAGAATCTGAAAAGCACAGGTATTAATATGACCATACTAACTTGATACATTAAGTTCAAAATTTAAGCCATGTTAAAGAAACATAAAAATACTTTTAGATACCATCCATCAATACTGAGAAGAAAGCTTAACATTTATTCCTTGTTAGTAAGTATACAGCAGCAGCTAAATTAGTTTAGCCCCCAGCGGGTGGTATAAAAGACCCATACGGATACTGACCAACTACTTGAATTAAAGGGCCATAAAGACAAGCAAGTAGAGCTCACAACTTCAATGCTAACATGGGCGGAAAAATCACTGCAGGGTGTTCTGTACTAATAGTAGGATTCCACAGACAGCATAATGACTTTTAATACTTCAACATCCTTTGAGTAACAAATGATAAATGTATTTGAGACAAAACTGCTACTACGCACATTGCTATCACAAAGTTTCACAATCACTTCTGTATTTAAGAACTACTCTTTTGTAGTCTGATTTCTAAAGATTTCTCATTAATTTCATAATCATTCCAATACAAAAAATACAAAACTGGGAAACCGTTAAAATAGAATACATAATACCTTGGACTTGAAATAATACCACGTGTAACCATTATCAGCTGAAAAGCTAGATTAAAAAAAAAAATCAATCAAGTTTCCCGAAGTATAATGTTTGCACCTTCAAAATATTTAGTTCTAGGGAAAAATACAAGTCAGAAGCACACATAGTGACAAGATATGCCTTGAAAACATGTCTACTGTGTAGTATGATAATCGATACACCAAGGGCTTACGTTCTGTTTAGACTTCAAAGTCTGATCAACCATGAAGTCAAAGGTGTATTACAGAAATGAGATGTAAAAATGAACAAATCCCTTCTGCCCTTTTTCCTTTTGGGAAAACTGACCTCATAGGCTCGTTCCTCAACAAACACTGACATGAAGACTTACCTGTTGGCCTCTCAATTACATCTGATGTCCCAAACCCACTGAGAGTAAAACTTGGAACTGTTTTCATTAAAAAATTCACTTTACAGTAGATCTCAAGATGGACAAAGATAAATAAGGAAAGAAACAAGAAAAATGTAAAGAAGGAAACAGGCAGATATTTCAGCCAATTAGTTTAAAAAAAAACACACAGACAGAATCAAAAAAGATAGGTAATAATATACTGCTCACGCCAACATTTTTAACAAGGTCAGCTAATTTTTTAGGCCTTCAAGTGTCCGTGCTGTTCTAACTGTATACAGAGAATTACCACATGGTCTTCTGGTAATGAGAAATTTCAAGTTGAAAAATACTATTCTCATACCTTCCGTGAAGCTTTATTTTTAAAAGGATCACAAAAACAGAACTTTCTGTTAAAGAAAACATAGTTAATATTTTTACACTCAGCTCTGTAAAAAATTTAAATTAAAAAAGAAAAAACATCTTTTGTTTTATACCTTTATTTAACAAGGACAAATTTAGTAATTATCCAACAACTCCTCAATGCCAAGGAAATTAATCTTGCCTCTTCTGATGACTGCAGTGCTAAACTTCTACCTACACTTTTAGGAAAGAGGTGAAGGCATTAACAAAAATTTTTTTTGAGACTTCAAATAGCAAACTCTCACCTAAGTTTTGGATAAAAATTAATCACCCCGCGAAGAACATGTAGAGCTTTACAGGTGGTGGTTTCACTGCTATATCCAAACACAAAGCTTATACATGTTTTACACATGTTCTGCTTTTCCACCCTGAAAGTTATCAAACACACGTACACCCAAAGCCAACTTCATTCTACACACCTGCAATTCGAATCATGCAATCACAAATTTGTTAGGGAGCAGCCAAAATCACGGTTTTGTATAACTGCTGATGAACACTTCCAGAGTAGTGGCGGTTATTTTCTCAGAGATCACAACTTTTTACCTCCCCACCCCCACCCAGTAAAAAGGTTAAGGCTTCCCGAAGTTGGCTTGGAAACTGTATATAGAAAAACTTACACGTTCCCTTTCTCCTGGCCTCAGTGCTAACTTGGCTCTTTTATTGTCAAAAAAGGAAGTACAAGCACGCAATTAAAAGCTAAGCACCAGCCACAACGTACGCAACGCAAAGAATAAATTTCCTTTGTAGACTTAATATTTAATATTTTTTGTCGTCCTAAGTCTCCTAACATCTGCAGCAGCATTAGTGTGATATAGTTCTATAAACCAGGATGAATATATCCATTACATTTTTGCCTCGACCACTAGAAAAATTATTTACCGTAATTATTGAAGTATAAATAAAGCTCAAACAGCTAATCAAAATGGAAAGTCCCGCATTAAGAAGCAGCGTAGCCTAAGGCCCCGCTGCACCCCAATGCGCGTTTCGAGGCCTACCTTCGCTGCTGCCTTTTTCGGCTTCGCTTCCACTTTTGCAGGAGGTTTCTGAAAAGCAAAAGTAGCACTGAGCGTCCTCACCCGGGACGACCCGCGGAAAACAAACGGTTACGGGGCTCGCTTTACTTACAGCTGACAACCGCGCCGATCTCCTCTTGGGCTTGGAGAAACAAAAAGGAGAGTCAGCGAGAAGAGAAGGCAGGCCAGCGGCTCACGGGAAACCCACCACCCCCCGCAGAAGGCCCCGCACTCACCTCTTCCTTGGCGGCGCCTTCGGCGGAGCTGACCTGCGGAGAAGGAGACGCACGAATAGAGTCGGGCCGCAGTCCCAGGACTCGCGCGCCCGCCCGGCCCCGAGAACAATGCCCGGCCGCGTGACGTCACGGCTTCCCGCCGCCCCGTTCGAATAGCCCCCTCAGCTCCCCCGGCCGCCAAACGTTCCAGAACGCCCGCCCCCGCGGCCGCCGAGCGCTCGCCTGCCCGCCCGCCGGTCTCCAAGCGCCTCCCGGGCCCGTCGCCACCGTGGGTGCAACGAGGCCTGGGCCTCGCCGGGCCCGGTGGGGCGGCCGGCGGCGGCTCCAGGGGGCGTGTGCGGGCCGCGGCCGCCACTCACCTTCCTCTTGGGCATCGTGGCGGCGGGGAAGGCGCGTGCCGGGTGCCTGCGGGCCGCGGCGCGCCGAGAGCCTTCGCGAAACTGGGCTGCCTTGCCGCTGCCACTCCTCCCGCCGCCCGAGCTGCTGAGACCCACAGCGGGGGCGGTGGGAGAACCGGATGGAACCGGATTGGGAGCCCGCCTCCTCCTCCCCCCGCGTCCCCGGCCGCGGGCACCCCCTCCCCGCCGGCCGGGCCGCCCCCAACCCCCGCCCATTGGCTACGGGGCTCAGCCCGCGCCCGGAATAGGTGAGGCGGACCGTCACTCGATCCCGCACCCCGCCCCCTCCCGGGCGCCCCCTCCCCTTTCCGCCGTCTCGCGGGGCCCCAGACCCAGGCGAAGGGGGCGGGGTCCCAGTGGCGCTCCGGCCTCACGGTAGTTTGAAGCCGAGCCGCAAAGTGCGGTCTGCGCGCTGATTGGCGGACGTACGTCACGTGACCGCGGGTCCCCACCCACAATTCTGGATACCTGAGCGCCTTCAGGCGACTGGTATCTGGCCCCTCCCCTCCGGGGTGAATTGGGTTCGAACATTTATAGTTCGTATCTTAGACTGGGAAGGGAGAGGATAAGTTATACAGGAAGTAGCAAATTTCTCCCGCCTCTGTCGGCAAGAAAGGCTATCCAGCGGCTCCAGCTTCGCAGGCCTGCGTGAAGCGGACCCTGGTGCGCAGGCGCTGGAGGAGGGCGTGGGAAGGAGAGCGGACGCGAGCTCGGCATGGGCAAGTGCGCAGGCGCGGGGCACTGGCTGCGCTTCCGCTCGCGGAGGTCCGTACCTGGGGCTCCGATGCTAGGTTACGGCAGGCGGCCTTTCTGTGTAACTTCCTTCCTTCCTTCCTTCCTTCCTTCCTTCCTTCCTTCCTTCCTTCCTTCCTTCCTTCCTTCCCTCCCTCCCTCCCTCCCTCCCTCCCTCCCTCCCTCCCTCCCTCCCTCCCTCCCTCCCTCCCTCCCTCCCTCCCTCCCTCCCTCCCTCCCTCCCTCCCTCCTTCCTTCCTTCCTTCCTTCCGAGACAGGGTCTCGTTGTGTCGTCCAGGCTGGAGTGCAGTGGTGCGATCACGGCTCATTGCAGCCTCGACCCCTTCGGCTCCAGCGATCCTACCACTCCGGCCTCCCGAGTAGCTGGGACCACAGGGCACCATTTTGCCCAGCTAACTTTTCTATTTTTTGCAGAGAGGGGGTTTCACTATGTTGCTCAGCATGGTCTCCGACTCCTGGGCTCAAGCGATCCTCCCGCCTCGGCCTCCCAAAGTGCTGGGGATCCAAGCTGTGGAACTTTCTTCAGATTTCCCTGGAGGACTGCAGGTGCACGAGGGTCGTTTCTGGGCCCAGAGTAGGGCAGCTCTCAGATTGCAGCTCCTGAGAGCCGTGCGCGACCGTCTCCAGCACTCGCGGACCCCTAGAGGGCTGTTTTATTTTCTCCATAGCATTGATTGAATATATATCCTTATACATTCCATATATATCTCAGGAAGAATACACAAGGAAGTGGTACCAGCGGTTGCCTCTGGGGAAAAGTGGGAAGATTGAGGGTAAAATTTCCCTTTTCTCGTGTGTAATTTTTTTTCACTTTCCTATCTGCATGGATTACCTTAACAAAATTCAACATCAGAGAGTACCCAAGTTTGTGGCACAAGCATGTACTGAGCACCTGCCCTGTGGCAGGCACCGTGAAGTCCCTGGGGTAGAGAGAATCCAGGTTTGTATCCCAAGCACTGGGTCTAGTAATTCAGTGGGGAGAGAAAGTACTCAATTGGCCTAGTAAAGAAAGGGGAAGCCATCGGCAGGGGGGTCAGCATATTTCAAGGCATGCTGACTTGCTAGAGTGTGGCAGCCCACCAACGCCTTTAAAGTGGCGGGGATGGATGAAAAATGGACGTAAAGATCAGGGAAAAGAGGCAGAAACAAAGAAGAGCAGCCCGTCATGAAGTTCGATCATTATCCAAAGATTGAGGGATACTGCAAGGTCTTAAGCAAGGGAACTCTATGCTTTTGGACTTACCTCATAAAGAACTTTCTCCCATAAGAACCGAAGATGCGCTAGGCCAGAGGTGACAACTGATGGTCCACAGATGTTTTATTTGGCCTTGTTTTTTTTAAGTTGCCAACACAAACAAATGGAGCAGCCAGAACTCAAATGAAAAACTATTTGGCAGTAGATTCCACTACTCATCAGCATGGGAGTTTTGACCTGCTCCGTTTCTGACCTGAGCCAGTTCACCCCTTCACAGGCAAACTTGTGGGTCTTTTGCTCCGTGGAAAGTCACCATAATGATGCTAACGACCTGATCAGCATAACAACACTATAGCCCAGAACTGGATTCAAGCAATCCTCCTGCCTCAGGTTCCCAAGTAGTTGGGACTACAGGCATGTTACACCATGTCCAGTTGGCAGTATGTTTTAAACCTGAACAGACACTTTCAGGACTCAGTCATTCCACTCCTAGAAAGGTACACAACAAAAATGCCTACATATTTTCACCAGAAGACATGAAACAGAATATTTATAGCCGAACAATTTGTTATAAGCCCGAACAGAGAGCAACCTAAACGCCAGTCAACAGAAGAATAGATGAATAAATGGAAGACCGTCAGCAATGAAAATGACCCATATGCAACTACATACAACAATGTGGATTAATTTCACTAGCATAATGTTGAGAGAAAGATACCAGATCCAAAAGTGTGTATACTGTGTGATTTTATTCATATAATGTACAAAAGCAGGCAAAACTAATCCAGTCTGTTAGAAGTCAGGATAGTGCTTCCTGGTTGGGGTTGAGGTGGAGAGCTAGCGACTGGAGGAGAGAGCAATGGAAAAATTTGAGGGGCTGGCTATTCATGCTCGGTTTCTTGATCTGGATGTTGGTTGCACTGTGTTCACTTCATGAATACTAATTGAGCTTTTCACCTATGTATACATTTCTGGATATATATAAGTTTTGTTTTGTTTTGTTTTGTTTTTTTGAGACGGAGTTTCGCTCTGTCACCCAGGCTGGAGTGCAGTGGTGCAGTCTTAGCTCACTGCAAGCTCCGCCTCCTGGGTTCACACCGTTCTCCTGCCTCAGCCTCCCAAGTACCTGGGACTACAGGTGCCCGCCACCATGCCCAGCTCATTTTTTGTATTTTTAGTAGAAACACGGTTTCACCGTGTTAGCCAGGATGGTGTCGATCTGCTGACCTCGTGATCTGCCAGCCTCAGCCTCCCAAAGTGCTGGGATTACAGGCGTGAGCCATCGCTCCTGTCCTAAAGTATTTTTTCAACATGTCAGAGTCAGAAATTTTCACTTACAAATTTAGCTCTTCCACTTCTCTTGGCGTCCTTTGGGCATGTGTTCCACAGACTGCACTTGACCTTGTATCTTGTAAGGAGGTGTTCTTTCTCCAGTTGCCAAGGTTCCAGACCTGCTGATTTCACTCCTTTGTGTTTCCTACTGGGCTTCTGGAGGAATTTTAGTTTGTGATGCCCGCGTATACGTGTAGGTTATATATAGATATCACCTTTTGCATTTTCATTTAGTTTTGGAAGATGTGTTTCTGTGATTCAGAATTCCAAAGATTCCGTTCTGGGCAACAACACAAGACCCTGTCTCTACAAAATTAAAAAAAAAAAAAATTAGCTGGGTGTGTGGCACACACCTGCAGTTCCAGTTACTCAAAACGCTGCGGTGGAAGGATCACTTGAGCCCAGGAGGTCGAGGCTGCAGTGAGCTATGATTGTGCAGTCCACTGCACTCAAGCCTGGGTGACAGAGTGAAATCCTGTCTTAAAGGAAAAAAAAATTCCAAAGGAACAAAAAAATTTCCAGAGAAGTCTGCCTTCTGCTTCTGTTCCCTCTGGCTATCTACTTCTAAGAAGAAACCAATGTTGCTGCTTCTTAGGTATCCCTCTTGAGATATTTCGTGGAAGCAAATTAATATATGTTCTTTTCTTCCTCCTTTATTTTTACACTGTTTGGTACCCATGCATTTTCACTTAACAATAGAGATTGTTTTTTATCAGTCCTTTACAAATTATTCTTTCTTTTTATTACTGCATTGTATTCCACCATATAGATGGAACAAACATTGTTAAAAATTGTGACAAAGTACATATAACATTTATCACCTTAAACATTTTCAGTGAAAAGAAGAATGAAAATGAGTGAGGAAAGTTTATGAAACTTATGGGACAACTCAATGCAGCCAATATGTGCGTTATGGGAATCCAAGAAGGAGCGCAGAAAGAGAAAGGGATGGAAAACTTACTTGAGGAAATAATGACAGAAAAATTCCCAAATCTGGAGAGGAAAACAAACATCCATCCCCATGAAGCCTATAATACTGAAAATACTTGAGCATAATGAGGTTCTTGAGACACATAATCAACTTGTCAAAAGTCAGACACAAAGGATCTTGGACTGAGCACAGTGGCTTGTGCCTGTAATCCCAGCACTTTTGAGGCTGAGGTGGATGGATCATTTGAAGCCAGGAGTTCAAGACTAGCCTGGACAAAATGGTGAAACCCTGTCTCTACTAAAAATACAAAAATTAGCTGGGTGTGGTGGTGCATGCCTGTAATCCCAGCTACTCAGGAGGCTGAGGCGCAAGAATTGCTTGAACCTAGGAGGCGAAGGTTGCAATGAGCTGAGATTGTGCCACTGCACTCCAGCCTGGGCAACAGAATGAGACTCTGTCTAAAAAAAAAAATAAAAAATCTTGAAAGCAACATGAGAAAAGTGACTCATCACATACAAGAGAGCCACTGTAAACTATAAGCAAATTTTTCAGCAGAAATCTTGCAGGCCAGGAGAAAGTGGGATTCAAAGTGCTGAAAGAACTAAGTATTCTTAGTGCCAGGAAAGAATACTATACTTGGCAAAGCTGTCAGAAATCAAGCAGAGATAGACTTCCCAGACAAACAAAAGCTGAAGGAGTTCATCACCACTAGACCTGCTTTAGAAGAAATGCTAAACAGAGTTGTTCAAGTTCAAATGAAAAGATGCTAATTAGCAACATGAAAACATATGAAGGTATAAAACTCATGGGTAAAGGTAAGTATAATCAAATTCAGAATATTCATACTGTAATGGTGGCATATAAATTTTAATTCTAGTATAAAAATTAAAAGACAAAAGTATTATATAACTATAAAAATTTGTTAGTGATTACACAATGTAAAAGATATACATCATTGTGATATCAATAAAATGTGGGAGGGAAGAAGTAAAAGTGTAGAGCTTTTTTTTTTTTTTTTTTTTTTTTTTTTGAGATGGAGTCTCGCTCTGTCTCCCAGACTGAAGTGCAGTGGTGTGATCTTGGCTCACCGCAAGCTCTGCCTCCCGCGTTCACACCATTCTCCTGCCTCAGCCTCCTGAGTACCTGGGACTACCGGCACCCACCACCACACCTGGCTAATTTTTTTTGTATTTTTTTAGTAGAGACGGGGTTTCACCGTGTTAGCCAGCATGGTCTCGATCTCCTGACCTCGTGATCCACCCGCCTTGGCCTCCCAAAGTGCTGGGATTACAGGCATGAGCACTGCGCCCAGCCAGAACTTTTATATGCAATTGAAAATACCAGCTTTGACTGTTATAAGTGTAAGATGTTTTATGTAAGCCTCATGGTAATCACAAAGCAAAAACTGGTAGTAGATACACAAAAGACAAAGATAAAATAATCAAAGCATGCCACCACAAAAATCATGACATTAAAAGGAAGTAGTAAGAGAAGAAAGAAACAAAGGTGGCCAGGCGTGGTGGCTCACGCCTGTAATCCCAGCACTTTGGGAGGCTGAGGCTGACAGATGACTGGAGGTCAGGAGTTCAAGACCAGCCTGGCCAATACCGTGAAACACCATCTCTACTAAAAATACAAAAATTAGCCAGGCATGGTGGCACATGCCTATGATCCCAGCTACTCGGGAGGCTGAGGCAGGAGAATCACTTTAACCTAGGAGGCAGAGTTTGCAGTGAGCCGAGATCGTGCCACTACCCTCCAGCCTGGGTGACAGACCGAGACTGCATCTCAAAAGAAAGAAAAAAAAAAAAAAGGAACTACCAAACAGAAAACAATGAACAAGATGGTAGTGGTAAATCCTCCTATATCACTAATTACTTTAAATGAAAATTGATTCATTTCTCCAATCAAAAGACATAGAGTGAGCCAGGCATAGTGGTGTGTGCCTGTAATCTCAGCTGTCAGCTGCTTAGAAGGCTGAGGCAGGAGAATCCCTTGAGGCCAGGAGTTTGGGGCTGTAGTATGCTGTAAGTGTTCCTGAGAATAGCCACTACACTTTAGCCTGGGCAACATAGTGAGACTTAATCTCCAAAAAACAAAGACATAGAATGACTGAATGAATAAAAATTTAAAGATAGACATAGGCTGAAAGTGAAGGGATAGAAAAAGATACTCCATGCCTATGGTAATCAAAAGAGAGCAGGAGTGGTTATACCATCAGAAAAAATATACTTTAAGTCAAGATGTCACAAGACACAAAAAAGATCATTGTATGATGAAAGGGGTCAAATCATCAAGAGAATATAAGAATTGTAAATATGTATGCACCCTACATTAGAACACCTAAATGTATAAAACAAATATTAATGGAATTGAAGGATGAAATAGACAACAATACAATAATAGTGGGAAATTTGAATACTTCACTTTCAACAATGGATAGATAATCTAGACAAAAAAGAAAAACAGTGGACTTGAACAACCACTATAACCAATAGAGCGGACATACACAGAACGTTCCCTCTAACAGCAGCAGAATACACATCTTCTCAAATGCACATGGAACATTTCCTAGGATAGATCATATATTGGGCCGCAAAACAAAACTTTCCTTTTTAAAGTTTTAACAAATTTAAGAAAATTGAAATTATTATTATTATTTTTTGAGACGGAATCTCGCTCTGCTGCCCATGCTGGAGTGCAGTGGCACAATCTCGGCTCACTGCAATCTCTGCCTCCCAAGTTCAAGTGATTCTCCTGTCTCAGCCTTCCAAGGAGGCTGGGATTACAGGCATGTACCACCATGCCTGGCTAATTTTTGTATTTTTTAGTAGAGACAGGGTTTCACCATGTTGTCCAGGCTGGTCTCCAACTCCTGACCTCAAGTGATCTGCCCGCTTTGGCCTCTGAAAGTGCTGAGATTACAGGCATAAGGCATCGCACCCAGCCCTGAAGATTGAAATTATATCAAATATCTTTTTTCTCACCACAATACTGTGAAACTGGAAATCAATAATAGGAGGAAAATTGGAAAACTCACAAATATGTGGAAGTTAAATAGCACACTCCTAAACAACCAATAGATCAAAGAAGAAATCAAACAAGAAAAAAAAATCTTGAGACAAATTAAAATGGAAACACAACATACCAAAACTTATGGGATGCAGTAAAGGCTGTTCAAAGAGGGACATTTATTGCGCTAAATGCCTACATTAAGAAAAAAAGAGGTCAGGCACGGTGGCTCACGCCTGTAATCCCAGCACTTTGGGAGGCCCAGGCAGGCGGATCACGAGGTCAGGAGATTGAGACCAACCTGGCTAACACAGTGAAACCCCGTCTCTACTGAAAAAAAAAAAAAAAAATTAGCCAGGCATGGTGGTGGGTGCCTGTAGTCCCAGCTACTCGGGAGGCTGAGGCAGGAGAATGGCGTGAACCCGGGAGGCAGAGCTTGCAGTGAGCCGAGATTGCACCACTGAACTCCAGCCTGGGTGACAGAGCGAGACTTCATCTCAAAAAAAAAGAAAAAAAAGAGATCTCAAACATCTTAAAATTCACCTCAAGGAACTAAAAAAGGAAAAACAAAAACTAAGGTTAGCAGAATGAAGGAAATAATAAAGATCAGAGCTGAAATAAATGAAATAGAGAATAGAAAAACAGTACAGAAGATCAATGATATGGCCAGGCACAGTGGCTCACTCCTGTAATCCCAGCACTTTGGGAGGCCGAGGCGGGTGGATGACAATATCAAGAGATTGAGACCATCCTGGCCAACATGGTGAAACCCCGTCTTTACTAAAAATACAAGAATTAGCTGGGCGTGGTGGCGCGCAGCTATAGTCCCAGCTACTCGGGAGGCTGAGGCAGGAGAATCGCTTGAACCTGGGAGGCAGAGGTTGCAGTGAGCTGAGATCGTGCCACTGCACTCCAGCCTGGAGGACAGAGTGAGACTCCATCTAAAGAAAAAAAAATCACTGATAGTAATAGTTGGATTTTTAAAAAGATAAACAAGATTGGCAAACCTTTAGCTAGCCTAAGGATAAAAGAACACGCAAATAGATAAAATTATAAAAGAAAGAAGAGACATTACAGCAGATACCACAGAAATACAAAGGCTCATAAGAGACTACTATTAATAATTACATGCCAACAATTTGCATAACCTAGAAGAAATGAATAGATTCCTAGAAACGTACATCCTACCAAGACTGAACCATGAAGAAAGAAAAAATTTAAACGGATCAATATGGGTAAGGAGATTGAATCAGTAATCAAAATCTCCCAATGAAGAAAAGCCCATGATCAGATTGCTTCACTGGTCAATTTTACCAGATATTTAATGAAGAATTAATGCCAGTCCTTCTCAAAGTCTTCCAAAAAACTGAAAAGGAAGGGGCGTTTCTAAACTCATTTTATGAGCCCATCATTGCCTTAATACCAAAGCCAGCTGTGGACACTGTAAGAAAAGAACATTACAGGCCAATATCCCTGATAAACATAAATGCAAATAGAATCTAGGCTGGTGCAAAAGTAATTGCGGTTTCAGACCATGAATTTTAAATAATTATAACTAGGCTCAAACACATCTTTATTAATCAAAATAGGAACCATTACAATCAACACATTTTTGCCAATGAGAAATAAGTTTGTCATTCCTTTAGTGTAAAAAATCCATGCTTTGGGATTTGGTGAACTCTTGGAAAGCATTTTCTGCATTTTGCTGGTTGTGGAAGTGTTTTTCATGCAAAAAGTTGTCGAGATGCTTGAAGAAGTGGTAGTCTGTTGGCGAGAGGTCAGGTGAATATGGCGGATGAGGCAAAACTTTGTAGCCTAATTCATTCAACTTTTGAAGAGTTGGTTGTGCCATGTGCAGTAGGGAGTTGTATTAGTCCATTTTCACACTGCTGATAAAGACATACCTGAGACTGGGTAGAAAAACAGGTTTAATTGGACTTACAGTTCTACGTGGCTGGGGAGGCCTCAGAATCATGGCAGGAGGCAAAAGGCACTTCTTTTTTTTGTTTGTTTTTGTTTTTGTTTGAGACAGAGTCTCTCTCTGTCGCCCAGGCTAGAATGCAGTGGTGTGACCCCGGCTTACTGCAATCTCTGCCTCCCGGGTTCTAAGCGATTCTCCTGCCTCAGCCTCTGGAGTAGCTGGGATTACAGGTACCTGCTACCATGCCCGGCTAATTTTGTCTTTTTTTTATTTTTATTTTTATTTATTTTTTTTTTTTAGTAGAAACAGGGTTTCGCCATGTTGGCCAGGCTGGTCTTGAGCTCATGACCTCAAGTGATCTGCCCTGCTTGGCCTCCCAAAGTGCTGGGATTACAGGCATGAGCCACTGCGCCTGGCCAGCACATTTTTAATCTAATTAGGAAACAACTAAATTCCACCTCAACTTTAGATTGGACTGGGGCAGAAGACAGCTGTAATCCCAGCACTTTGGGAGGCTGAGGCTGACAGATGACTTGAGGTCAGGAGTTTCAGACCAGCCTGGCCAACACAGTGAAACACCATCTCTACTAAAAACACAAAAATTAGCCAGGCATGCTTGTGCATGCCTGTGATTCCAGCTACTTGGGAGGCTGAGGCATGCAGGTATCAGGTGAAGCACCTCTATGTTTTGAAAGGCACAATAATAGTCACCACTAGACTAGAACCTGTGATATGGAATTTTTGCCACCTCAACAATGTAGTGAGACCCTTTTATTGGCAGACCAGATGTGGATGGTATGGCAACATAATTTGCCTAAAATGGATGCCTACCCTTCTCCTTGAGGATGGTTATGGGCTTGCAGAACTCATGGCTGGCCGTACTTACCTTCTAACTGGACCGGAAGGTGTATGTGTGGTCACCCTTATCTCCCGGGATGTATCCTCACCAAATTGGACTCTCTCCCATCTAACTGGGAAATTGTAAAGGCTCGCCATAGGCGACAAAAACAAGCATCTTGGTGGTTCTACCCCATGGCTATGTTTTCCTCACAGGCAGCTACCAAATTACAAGCTGAAGCCTTAGCCGAGCACACGGTTGCAGCTTTCAGTAATACATGCCATGCTGCCATGCCCTTACCATCCTGAGGAAACTTCTCAGATTAGGCAGGTACCCTTACAAAACCGTATGGCTTTGGACATTTTAACAGCGGCCCCAGGAGGAACTTGTGTTTTGATCAAAACTAAATGTTGTGTGTATGTTCCAGACTATTCACATAACGTTACTCAGGCTATGAAAGCTTTAGACACTCATATCTCTGCCATTGATGCGCTGTCAGTCAACCCTATATCGGCTTAGTTCCAACAACTGCCCAGTTCTTAGAAGGCCTTTCTGTTTAGTTTACTTGGAATTATTTTGCTTTGCTATTGTGGAATATATTGCGGTTATATTCTTCGTGTAGGAATGCAAGACAAGCTTACTTAAATTGGACCCTTATTAAGCTTCCAGATATCATCTTTTGTTGGAACTCAGAGTTATGAACACCCCTCATCATACTGATGCTTTCTGACTGAGCTCCTCTCTACCCTGAATGCAAGAGACCCAATAATTAGGCAGGAATATCGTCACCCCTATTCAGCCTGAAGGAGTTACAGAAGACAGATCTTTGTCCCTCTGCAAACTTTAGGGTTAAGGGTCCTCTTGTAAAGGGAGGGGAGAAATATGTCAGAGGCGTTTGAACCAGAGCGACTCCATCTTGAGGGCTATGTAAAATGAGGCTGGGACATGCTGAGCTGCATTCCCAGAAAGTCAGGTATTCCTAGCCTCTAGATGTTTATGGTTAAAGGAACAGATTGATAATGTTTACTAAAGTGACCCAGACTTAGGAATGTCTTGATATCCCAATATCTTGAGAACAGAAGCGTTCCTAATTTTGCTTTAAAGATAATAATACCAATTCTTGCGAAATGTAGTAATTAGGAAAATTAATCATTTATCACAAATCCTTGTAGCAGAGCACATCTCCCCATGATCTTTTTTGAATCCTATCTATAAATAAGTATTGTACCTAGGATGGACACGTTCCTCCTCTGGTAACTTCCTTCTTTCCTTTCTTTTTTTTGAGACAGGCTCTCGCTCTATTGTCCAGGCTGGAGTGCAGTGACGTGATCATGGCTTACTGTAGCCTCCGACCTTCTGGGCTCAAATAATTCTCTCCTTTCAGCCTCCTGAGGAGCTGGACTATAGGTGCATATCCCTATGTCTGGCTAATTTTTAAATTTTTTTGTGGATACAGGGCCTCACTATGTCGCCCAGCCTAGTCTCAAACTCCTGGGCTCAAGCCATCGTCCTATCTCAGCCTCTCATGGACAAATGATTTTCTATTTTTAATAGAGGGATTCTCGCTCTGTCGCCCAGACTGGAGTGCAGTGGCACTATCTCTGCTCACTGCAACCTCTGCCTCCTGGGTTCAAGGAATTCTCCTGCCTAAGCCTCCCAAGTAGCTGGGACTACAGGCGCAAGCCACCACGCCTGGCTAATTTTTGTATTTTTAGTAGAGATGGGGTTTCACCATATTGGTCAGGCTGGTCTCAAACTCCCGATCTCAGGTGATCCACCCACCTCGGCCTCTCAAAATTCTGGGATTACAGGTGTGAGCCACTGTGCCCAGCTGACAACTAATTTTTGACAAGGACACGCAATGGGGAAAGGCTGAAGCGGGGAGGATTACTTGAGTTCAAGACTTTGAGAAAACCAGCCTGGGCCACATAATGAAACCCCTATCTCTTTTTAAAAAAGTATTGTATACTAAAAGTTTGCTAAGAGAGTGGATCTTAATATGTTAAGTGTTTTTGTCACAAAAATAGCAGAGATCATAATAAAGGAGGTGCAGTGAAACTGCGAGGGGATGAGTATGTTTATGGCCTTGATGATGATAATGGTTTCCCAAGTGTATACTTATCCCTAATCTCATCCAGATGTTTACATTCAATATGTATGGTTTCGATATGTTAATCATACCTGAATAAAGTGGTTTAAAAAGAAGAGTTGGCAGGGTGCAGTGGCTCCTGCCTGTAATCCTAGCACTTTGGGAGGCCAAGGCAGGAGGATTGCTTGAGCCCAAGAGTTCAAGACCAATCTGAGCAACACAGGGAGACCCCTGTCTCTACAAAAAGTAGTAGAAAAAAATTAGCTGGGCATAGTGGTGCGTGCTTGTAATCACAGCTACTCAGGTGGCTGAGGCTGGAGAATCACTTGAAAGGCGGAGGTTGCAGTGAGCTGAGATTGTGCCACTGCACTCCAGCCTGGGTGACAGAGAGAGATCCTGTCCCCCCTAAAAAAGAGTCAAGCTTCCTGTCCTCAGGACTTGTGCTCTAGCTTGAGAAGACAGACAATAAACCAGTAAACAGGATACTTTGACATAGTTGTAAGTGCCTTGAAGGAAGAAAATGCAGGTTTAGCATGAGAGGTTGAGATGTAGGATCGGGTTATCTTGAGAAAGAGGAGACCGGGGGTACATAGTAAATTCACTTAGGCAATGAATGACTAGGATCTTGGCTGTAGGGATGGGGATCAGTGGTGGTGGTGGTGAATTGGGGATATATTTTGGTGGGGACTGACAGGACTCTTCAGTGAATCTAATGTGAGACAGAGCACACATTAGATTTTGGCTGTGAGCAATAGAAAGCCAAATTAGCATCAACCACGAGAAAGGAGATCATCTCCAACAATAGAAGATGGATGTGGGATTCATAATAGGCTTGCCCTGGGTCATGGATGCAGCAGCTTAATAGGTTTTCACAGTCCCAAGTTATTTTTTTTTTCTTTTTTGAGACGGAGGTTCAGTTTTGTCGCCCAGGCTGGAGTGCAGTGGCGCTATCTTGGCTCACTGCAACCTCCGCCTCCTAGATTCAAGTGACTCTCCTGCCTCAGCCTCCCAAGTAGCTGGGATTACAGGCGGCTGCCACCACATTTGGCTAATTTTTGTATTTTTAGTAGAGATGGGGTTTCACCATGTTGGCCAGGCTGGTCTCAAACTCCTGACCTTAGGTGATCCACCCACCTCAGCCTCCCAAAGTGCTGGGATTACAGGTGTGAGCCACCACACCCGGTCCCAGTTTCTTTTTTTCCTCTTTCGTTGTGCCTCTTTCTGAGTTGGCTTCTTTCTCTGTCTGAAATGGAAATTCTAGGTGTCATATCCAGATTACAGCATCCAGACAAATAATGTCTCTTTTCTCAGAGTGTCAATCGATTGGCTTTTCTTACTGCTTAGAATGTAGTCACAGTCAGGGGGACTCGGATACCCTTTGGCCAAATCAGGCCCACCCCTGGAGTTGGGCCAGGACTGGAGACAGTGGAAACCTGAACAAAATGAGGGCTGTGTCACAAACGACAAGGAGAAGAGTTGATGTGGCCTGGTATTCAGCAGTATCCGCCAGGCTGTGTGGATGGGGAGCCATTTGCCCTGCCAGGGATGCAGAGAGTTTGAGAGGAAGCTGGTAGGTCTGGTGTTGATGCATTACATTTTGGGAAACATCCGGGTCCGGCAGGCAGTTGCAGCTACAGGCCTGGAGCTTAGGAGGAAGGAAATATTTGAAAGAAAAGAGATGTTCGGGCGAGAGCTGAAACTTCAGGCGTGTGGATGGGTCAAATGGGGAACATAAAATGCCTACACCTGGCAACTAGGGATGTCACCCATCGTCCTGATGAAGCAGTTTCAGTGAGTGGCAGGGCAGAAACGAAGCCAACAGTAGAGAGTGGAAGGGAAAGGAAGAAATGGGAAGAGCTCTGGATCCTACACTGCCGTGCTGGACCACACTGTTTCACAGGAAGCCCAGGGTCTGAGCTGGTTTGTCCACGTGATGAAGACAGAAGATAAATAGGGGTAGGTGTGACCCAAGCCTGTGAGCCAAGGAGAAGGTATGAAGGGAGGTGATGGTCAGAACATGTGAATGCTCAGCACTCATCACTGTATTGGATATCCAGGCTGCTGCAGAAGGATGAGGAGCAAAGGATGCAAATGAGAGCAAAAACACAGGGCTTGACACAGCTTGTCTATCATCACTATGATGGATGAGCTGGCCAGTGACACCCAAACACAAATATACACATATAGCTCACCGTGCAGCATATGTTTCTAGCCTGTTTCCAAACTTTATGGATACATGACTGTGTAATTGTCATTAGATACGATGATTGGATTTCTGTTGTTACATGTATCCCTCTAGCAGTCCACAGTGCTGATTGTTATTTTAAAAAGAACACAGAGGGGCACGGTGGCTCATGCCTGTAATCCCAGCACTTTGGGAGCCTGAGGCGGGCGGATCATGAGGTCAGGAGATCGAGACCATCCTGGCTAGCACGGTGAAACCCCGTCTCTACTAAAAATACAAAAAATTAGTCAGGCGTGGTGGTGGGTGCCTGTAGTCCCAGCTACTCAGGAGGCTGAGGCAGGAGAATGGCGTGAACCCAGGAGGCGGAGCTTGCAGTGAGCCGAGATCGCACCACTGCACTCCAGCCTGGGCGACAGAGCAAGACTCCGTCTCAAAAAAAAAAAAAAAAAAAGAACGCTAAGCCAGCCATAAATTGGTCACATTGTTCTCTCCTAATCACAAATGAGAATGAGGCCTGGTTTTCCAAATATGGAAAGGAAGGGCCCCTTGCATCTCTCCCATATGGCTCAGCTTTTGTGGCTTCAAAGGATAATCACTCCTTCTAAGGGGCAGCCATTTAATATTCAAGACATGAGTGAAATCCCCCAAAACCTACTCAAATATTAAGGGGCACTTGTTCTGCCTGACTCTTGAAATTACATGAACAAGCTAAAGGTTTCCCTGTCTCGGGTGAGCTATAAAAGCAGAGGCAATGGTACAGACATGTGTATCTGACATGGCCTGAGGGGCGATCCCTTCTTAAGCCTGCAGGAGGAAGGTGCCTTAAGTTTGATTAGATGTTGCCCTACGTCTGTGGTTTGGAGTGTTGGCCAGGATAATAACTAAAAGCAGAAAAAAATGTCATCTAAATGCTACTTTTACATTTTTCTTTTTTTGTTTTTGAGACTTACTCTATCACTGAGGCTGAAATGCAGTGGTATGATCATAGCTCACTGTAATTTCAAACTCCTGGGCTCAAGAGATCCTCCTACCTTGGCCTCCCAAAGCCCTGGGATTACAGGTATGGGCTTCCGGGCCCAGCCAAGGTCTTTATTATGACAGGATTTTGCATCATCTTCTTGTTGCTTTTATTGATCATATTTGCATGCTGCAAAATGCTTTTTCCATGGCACTCTGCCATGTGGTCAGTTCACCACCCTGAACTGTGTGGGAAGTACCATAAATTTAGGTTTGATCCAAAAAGGACTCTCTCATTATCAAAATGTGCCTGTTATGTTGCCTGGGCCAGCGAAGTTATTCTTTCCATTAATAGCTCTAAATGGAATGAGAAATCTGAGACTTGTAGGTTAGTCTATTTTACTTGTGTGTTTATTTTGAATACTTTCAAAATGTTTGGTGAAACTTAATTTGGAACATTCCAGGGTGTTCTCTCATCTCTGAGCCAACCTGTAAAGAAAAGAGGAGAATTGTCTCTTCAGTGTATCACTCGTGGGGCTGTAGGGGAGGCAAGGAGATCACAGGTTGCATTTTTCTTTGGAAATTTTCTGACACAGACCTATTAATCAGTCTAGCCTATTTTTCCATGGGAGTGAGATGAAAAGAATGAAGTATATGAAATCCCTTATTAACCCTTGCATGCTCAATCTCCACATTAGATCAGGGCCTTCTGTATTTAATAGGATTCCATACTACTTTTTTGTTTTGTTTTTGAGATGGAGTCTTGCCCTGCCGCCTAGGCTGGAGTGCAGTGGTGCAATCTCAGCTCACTGCAACAACGCCTGCCTCCTGGGTTCAAGCGATTCTCCTGCCTCAGCCTCCTGAGCAGCTGGGAGGCACATGCCACTGTGCCTGGCTAATTTTTGTATTTTTAGTAGAGACAGGGTTTCACCATGTTGTCCAAGCTGGTCTTGAACTCTTGACCTCAGGTGATCCGCCCACCTCAGCCTCCCAAAGTGCTGGGATTACAGGCGTGAGCCACCATGCCTGAACTACTTTTTTGAAAAAGTCTTAAATAATGCACACACCCCATTTTTATTTCATGCGTATCCTTCTTTGTTTTGTATTATTTACAAACAATATAATGTGCATCTGTAAACCTATCATCCAACTTGGAGCTAGGATGTGGACAGTTACCAAGATAAACTTATGTGTCCCTTCAAAATGCTTTGCATGCTTATAATTATTTACAGTACTTACAGTTGTTTGGTTAAGCCATAAGAGAACAAGGTCTGGGCATATTTGGTTCATCATGATATTTTACCCTGCAGTGAGTGAAGTATCTGATACCTAAAAGGCTTTAATATCTTTTTTAAAATATCTTTTTTTAGAGGAAAATGTAATTCTTGTAAAAACACGTATCATAACATTTACCATCTTAACGATTTTTAATTGTCCAGTTCAGTAGTGCTAAGTACTCATATTACGGTGGAACAGATCTCCAAAACTCTACCCATTAAACAACTTCCCATGTCCACATCCCCCCAGTCCCTGGTAACCACTATTCCACTTTCTGTTTCTCAGTTTGACTACTTTAGATACCTCATACAAGTGGAATCTTACAGTATTTTTTTTTTTGTGACTGGTTTATTTCACTTAGCATAATGTTGCCGGGGTTCATCCATGTTGTAGCATGTCAGAATTTCCTTCCTTTTTTTTTTTTTTTGAGATGGGGTCTCACTCTGTCGCCCAGGCTCACTGAAACCTCTGCCTCCCGGGTTCAGTGGCACAATCATTCAGTGGTGCGATCATCACTCACTGCAGGCTGTGTCTCCGGGGCTCAAGTAATCCTCCCACTTCAGCCTTCAGAGTAGCTGGGACTACAGGTGCGCACCACCATGCCCACTAATTAGATTTTTTTTTTTTTTTTAGACACGCTGTCTCGCTATGTTGCCCAAGCTGATCCCAAACCCAGTCCTCTCATCTTGGCCTCCCAAAGTGCTGGGATTACAGATATAAGCCTCCAAACTTGGCCACTAAACTTATTTATTTATTATTATTTTTTGAGACAGAGTCTCACTCTATCACCCAGGCTGGAGTGCGGTGGCACAATCTCTGCTCACTGTAACCTCCACCTCCCGGGTTCAGGTGATTCTCCAGCCTCAGCCTCCCAAGTAGCTGGGATTACAGGTGCCTGCCACCACACCCAGCTAATTTTTGTATTTTTAGTGGAGATGGGGGTCTCACCACATTGACCAGGCTGGTCTTGAACTCCTGGCCTCAAGTAATCTGCCCACCTCGGCCTCCCAAAGTGCTGGGATTATAGGTGTGAGCCACCACGCCCCGCCTCATTTTTAAAAATAATGTTTTTCTACCCAATTGGATATGCTGCTGGAAAGAATGATTTAATTTTTTTCTGAGAATGGAATATATTTTTCCCCCTTCCCTTCCCCCTTCTCTTCCCTTCCACCTTCCCTTCCCTTCCCCCTTCCTTCTTCCCTTCCCCCTTCCCTTCCCTTTTTCCTTCCCTTCCCCCTTCCCTCCTCCCTTCCCTTCCCTTCCCTCCTCCCTTCCCTTCCCTCTCCCTCCCCCTCCCCCTTCCCATCCCCTCCTCCTTCCCCTTCTCCCCTCCCCTTCCCCCCTTCCCCCCCTCCCCTCCCCTCGTCTCTTCTCTTCTTGAGGCGGGGTCTTACTCTGTTGCCCAGGCTAGAATGCAGTGGTGTGACTATAGCTCACTGCAGCCTCCACCTCCTGGACTGAAGCCTCAAGCAATCCTCTCGCTTTAGCCTCCCGAGTCAGCTGGAACTACAGGTGTATGCCATCGTGCCTGGATAATTTTAAATTTCTTTGTAGAGACAGGGTTTCACCATTTACTTACCTAGACTGTCTCAAACTGCTGGGCTCAAGCGATGCACCTGCCTTGGGGGATTCTTAGTAAATCTACAGGGCTGTGCAACCATCACCACAATCCAGTTTTGGAACATTTAAATCACCTGGAAAAGATCCCGCCTGTCCATCTGCAGCCAATCCTGGCCATAACTCCCGAAGCCCCAGGTAACCACTGATCCACTTTCTTTTACCGTAGCTTAAAATCTTCTGCCTCTGACTAGCCTGGGAAACATAATGAGACCTTGTTTCTACAAAAATTTAAAAATTAGCTGGTCATAGTGTCATGTATCTCTAATCCCAGCTACCTGGGAGACAGAGGTGGAAGGATCGCTTGAGCCTGGGAGGCAGAGGTTGCAGTGAGTCGTGATTGAGCTACTGCACTGTAACTAGGGTGACAGAGCAAGACCCTGTCTCAGGAACACAACAAAACAACCTTCCGCTCTTCAAAGGACAGTGTTAAGAGAATGAAAAGACAAGCCACAGACTGGGATAAAATGTTTGCAAAACATATTACAGATAAAGGATTTGTATACAGAGTAAACTCAACATTATAATAGATAATAAACAACTCAGTAAAGAAAGGGGCAAGAAAGATCTGAACAGATATTTCATCAAAGATATAAGAATGACAAGCATATGAAAATGTGTTCAATATTAGTAGTCATTAGGGAAATGCAAATATAGCAGAAAACTATAATGAGATACCATTACCCCTTATTGGAATGGCTGGATTGAAAAGACTGACACTACCAAGTATTGGTGAGGATGTGGAGGAACTGGAACTCCTGTGGTTTGTTTGTTTGTTTGTTTTTGAGATGGAGTCTCGTTCTGTCTCCCAGGCTGGAGTACAGTGGCACGATCTCTGCTCACTGCAACCTCTGCCTCCTGGGTTCAAGTGATTCTCTCACCTCAGTCTCCCCAAGTAGCTGAGATTACAGGTGCCCATCAACCAGCCCGGCTAATTTTTGTACTTTTAGTAGAGACAGGGTTTCACCACGTTGGCCAGGCTGGTCTGAACTCCTGACCTCAGGTGATCCACCCGCCTTGGCCTCCCAAAGTGCTGGGATTACAGGTGTGAGCCACTGCGCCCAGCCGGAACTGGAACTCTTGTACGCTGTTAGTCACTGCTAGAGGGAATATAAAATGGTATAACTGGCCAGGTGCTGTGGCTCCCGCCTGTAATCCCAGCACTTTGAGGCCGAGGTGGGTGGATCACGAGGTCAAGAGATCGAGACCATCCTGGCCAACATGGTGAAACCCTGTCTCTACTAAAAATACAAAAATTATCTGGGCATGGTGGCGCGCGCCTATAGTCCCAGCTACTTGGGAAGCTGAGGCAGGAGAATCGCTTGAACCCAGGAGGCAAAGGTTGCAGTGAGCCGAGATCACGCTACTGCACTGCAGCCTGGGCGACAGAGTGAGACTCCATCTCAAAAAAAAAAAAAAAAGGTATAACTATGCTACACTACTTTGCAAAAGAGGTTAGCAGTTTCTTGAAATACACTTCTTTTTTTTTGAGACAGAGTCGTGCTCTGTCACCCAGGCTGGAGTGTAGTGGTGCGATCTCGGCTCACTGCAAGCTCCGCCTCCCGGGTTCAAGCAATTCTCTCACCTCAGTCTTCCCAAGTAGCTGAGATTACAGGCACCCACTAACCTGCCGGCTAAGTTTTGTATTTTTAGTAGAGACAGGGTTTCACCATGTTGGCCAGGCTGGTCTTGAACTCCTGACCTCAGGTGATCTGCCCGCCTCAGCCTCCTAAAGGGTTGGGATTACAGGCATAAGCCACTGCGCCCGGCCAGAACTGGAACTCTTGTACACTGTTAGTCACTGCTAGAAGGAATGTAAAATGGTATAACTGGCCAGGCACGGTGGCTCCTGCCTCTAATCCCAGCACTTTGAGTCCGAGGCAGGTGGATCACGAAGTCAAGAGATCAAGACCATCCTGGCCAACATGGTGAAACCCCATCTCTACTAAAAATACAAAAATTACAAAAATACAAAAATTATCTCTCTGAGTCCCATCTACTGGAGAGGCTGAGGCTGGAGAATCACTTGAACCTGGGAGGTGGAGGTTGCAGTGAGCCGAGATCACACCACTGCACTGCACCCTGGCGACAGAGTGAGACTCCGTCTCAAAAAAAAAGGTATAACTATGTTATACTACTTTGCAAAACAGTTTCTCGAAATACTTTTTTTTTAGGGATGGGGTCTCACTGTGTTGCCCAGGCTGGTCACCAACTCCTCAGCTCTAGCAATCCTCTCACTGCAGCCTCCCAAGTACTGGGACTACAGGCACATCCACTGCTCTGGCTCATAAACCTTTTTTTTTTTCCTTTTTTTTTTGTTTTTATAGGCAGGGGAACTGTATCTTCAAAAATGTCAATATAATAAAAAACAAAGAAAAGATATGGAAATGTTTCAGATTAAAGGAGGCCAAAGAGACATGTAAATTAAATAAAATACCTGACCCTGGATCTTTTTTTGTTTTTGAGATGGAGTTTCGCTGTTGTTGCCTAGGCTGGAGTGCAATGGCTTGATATCAGCTCACTGCAACCTCCGTCTCCTGGGTTCAAGCGAGTCTCCTGCCTCAGCCTCCCATGTAGCTGGGATTACAGATGTCCACCACCATGCCCAGCTCATTTTTGTATTTTTCGTAGAGACGAGGTTTCACCGTGTTGGCCAGGCTGGTCTTGAACTCCTGACCTCAGGTGATCCACCCGCCTTGACCTCCCAAAGTGCTGGGATTACAGACATGAGCCACCATGCCTGGCCAACCCTAGATCTTATACTGAAGGAGAAAAATGCTACAAAGGAAATTATGCAGTCAATTGACAAAATTGGAACACAAATAGCAGATTAAAGTATTGTATTAATGTTAACATTACAGAAGTTGACAAATTATGTAAGAGGCTGGGCGAAGTGACTCACACCTGTAATCCCAGCACTTTGGGAGGCTGAGGTGGGTGAATCACCTGAGGTCAGGAGTTTGAGACCAGCCTTGCCAACATGGTGTAACTCCGTCTCTACTAAAAATACAAAAATTAGCTGGGAGTGGTGGTGCATGCCTGTAACCCCAGCTACTTGGAGGCTGAGGCAGGAGAATCGCTTGAACCTGGGAGACAGAGGTTGTAGTGAGCCAAGATTTCGCCACTGCACTCCAGCCTGGGTGACAGAGCAAGACCTTGTCTCCAAAAAAAATGTAAGAGTACGTTGTTAGTGACACACACACACATACACACACACACACAGAGAAAGAATGAGAGAGCGAGAAGGAGAAAAGAATGAGAAAGAGAGAGAAACAGAGAACAAGTCCCCAAAGAACCTTGGTCAACCCAGCTCTCCCCTTCTTGTTTGCGGTTCCCAGGCAGAATGTACCGAGATTGCAACATCCTGAGATAAAGAGGAACAACCCAGGCTCTCTCCACGATCCTCCTAGAACAGATGTCCTGCAACACTTGTGATCAGTTAAGTCAAGTCCTGGCTAGAGTATAAAACCCAGAGTGGAGGGGTGGTGTGTTTTCTGAGTCTCTCAGCTGCAGTGTGAAGTGGAGCTCGTGCAGATGAGACTTCCTCTGTCCTATGCACCTTTCTTGAGGCTTGGGGACCAGCTCACCGTGGATCCTAGGCTTCTGTTGGGTTTTGCCGTCTTTCTGGGAGTAATAAAGTTGCTTTGCCTGACTTGTGCAAGTGTTCTATCTCCCTGAACTTATACTCGGACAGCTGGGTTTGTGCAAAATCTCCTAGCAAATGCAGGAATCTTAGCAGAAATTAACGAGCTGTTTAGAATCCTCCCTTGGGATTGGTAATCAGTGTGTGATGTTTCTCTCTCAGTGATTGACACTGGTGTATGGTATTCTGCTTAACAGAGGGAGAGAAAGAACATGAAGGAGCAAATGAAGTAAAATGAACTAGGTTAATCTAAGTTAAGGATTTTTTTTTTTTTTTTTTGAGACAAGGTCTTGCTATGTTGCCTAGGTTGGTCTTGAACTCCTGGCCTCAAGCGATCCTCTCACCTTAGCTTCCCAAAGTGCTTGGATTATAGGTGTGAACCACCAGCTCTGCCTACATTGAATGTTCTTGACACCATTTTTATTTTTTGCAACTTTTCTTTCTTTCTTTCCATTTTGGGACAGAGTCTTGCTCTGTCACCCAGGCTGGAGTGCAGTGGTGCAATCACAACTCATTGCAGCCTTGTGCTCCTGGGCTCAAGCAATCCTCCCACCTCAGCTTCCCAAGTAGCTGGGACTACAGGTGTGCACCACCATGCCTGGCTAATTAAGAAACAAGAATATTTTTTAGAGACAGGGTCTCTCTCTCTATGCTGCTCAGTCTGATCTCAAACTCCTGGGCTCAAGTGATTCTCCTGGCTTCACCTCCCAAGGTGCTGGGATTACAGGCTTGAGCCACTGTGCCTGGGCACAACTTTTCTACAAGTTTGAAACTATTTTAAAATAAAAACTTTCAATATTTTAATTATTTTTAAAACGAAGGTGGCATGGCATAAAATAAAAACAAATTTAAAAAGCAAATGAAAGTTTATTTAGAGATAAATTTCTGGGCATAGTGCTAAGCCTGTGAAAATTTATGGTCTAAATAAAGTTGGCTGCACTAATAACAATAAGATTAATTTTTAACCTATTGAACTTTACCTAATCAGAAGGGCTTGGTGTAAAATAAGGACTAAAATAAAAACATATTAAAGGTTATCTGGGGCCGGGTGTGGTGGCTCATGCCTGTAATCCCAACACTTTGGGAGGCCGAGGTGGGTGGATGACTTGAGGTCAGGAGTTCGAGACCAGCCTGGCCAACATGGCGAAACCCCATCTCTACTAAAAATACAAAAATTAACAGGGCGTGGTAGTACGTGCCTGTAATCCCAGCTACTTGGAAGGCTGAGGCAGGAGAATTACTTGAACCTGGGAGGCGAAAGTTGCAGTGAGCCAAGATTGTGTCACTGCACTCCAGCCTGGGCAACAGAGCGAGATTCCATCTCAAAAAATAAAAAATAAATAAAGGTTATCTGGTTTTAGCAATATTTTTCAAACTGAGGTGAAATTCATAGAAGATACAATTAGCCATTTTAAAGCATACAATTCAATGTCGCACAACACCATCTAGCAATACAAATAGTGCTGCCGTTTAGGATAATTTAATATTTGTATTTTAAAATGTTGCATAAATGCTTGTTTTTAAAATTCTTTTTTTTATTTTTATTTTTATTTTTATTTTTGAGACAGAGTTTCACTCTTGTTGACCAAGCTGGAGTGCAGTGGCACGATCTCGGCTCACTGCAACCTCTGCCTTCCGGTTTCAAGCAATTCTCCTGTCTCAGCCTCCCAAGCAGCTGGGATTACAGGTGCCCACCACCACACCCGGCTAATTTTTGTATTTTTAGTAGAGACGGGGTTTCACCGTGCTGGCCAGGCTGGTCTCGAACTCCCGACCTCAGGTGATCGCCCACCTCAGCCTCCCAAAGCGCTGGGATTATAGGCGTGAGCCACCGTGCCCAGCCTACACTTCCATTTTATAACATTTTACTTCATTTAAAGATTTAAATTCTTGTTCTTTCAAGAACCCTTCTACATGTATAATTTAATTTATTTCTTGGACTCTTTTTATTTTATTCTTTTATACTGTAGAGATGGGGGTCTTTCTTTTTTTCTTTTTTTTTTTTTTTTTTGAGACGGAGTCTTGCTCTGTCGCCCAGGCTGGAGTGCAGTGGCACAATCTTGGCTCACTGCAAGCTCCACCTCCCGGGTTCACTCCATTCTCCTGCCTCAGCCTCCCGAGTAGCTGGGACTACAGGTGCCCGCCACCATGCCCGGCTTTTATGTATTTTTTAGTGGAGACGGGGTTTCACCGTGCTAGCCAGGATGGTCTCGATCTCCTGACCTTGTGATCCGCCCGCTTCACCCTCCCAAAGTGCTGGGATTACAGGTGTGAGCCGCCACGCCCGGCCAAGGTGGGGGTCTTTCTATGTTGCCCAGAGTGGTCTCCAGCTTCTGGCCTCAAGCAGTCCTCCTGCCTTGGCCTCTCAAAGTGTTTGGGTTGCAGGCCTGAGCCACCCCACCTGGCCTGGAATCTTTTGTATTGATACATAATAGATGTACATATTTTGGGGATCCATTTGATCATTCGATACATTCACATAGTGTTAAAGATTAAAGCAGGTTTATTGAGATATCCATCACCTTAAATATTATCTTTTATACACACTTTTTAAAAAACTCATTAAAATTAGCCAGGTGTGGTGCTGCACACCTGTAGTCCTAGCTACTTGGGAGGCTGAGGTGGGAGGATTGCATGAATCCAGGAGTTCGAGGCTGCAGTGAGCTATAGTGACGCCACTGCACTACAGCCTGAGTGACAAGTCGAGACCCTGTCTCTAGCAAACAACAACAATCAAAAACTAGTTAAACATAGCAAAATAGTTCATATTACATTCTGTTTTTCTTTCAGATTAGCTATACACACACACAAAGGCTTAAAAATTCAGCTATACTAAAATGCAGTATTCCAAAAGACACCAATTCTTCATTCATTGTTAGCCATCCTGGATTCTCAAACAGGCTGCCAGCATACAGGACGACTGTGGGTGTCTCGCAGCTACTGAACAATACGATGGCTATAGAACGTGTGCAGGTGAGGAATTGCCTGAGCTTAGTTCCTGCCAGTCAGCTACTGAAACAAACACTGCAGATTTTACTTGATTCGCTCTGAATACTGATGCATCCTAGTTCCTGGGGGAAAGATGGTCAGTCTGCTCTGTAATTCAACCTGTGTGTAATCATCAATATGATCATCATTATTGTCATCTAGTAAAACCAAGTGGATAATGCTAAGAATAGGGAAAGTTTCAGTTCCCACTAAATTCCTTCTTCTCTCTGTCCACTCTGTTTTCACAGATTTCAGAATGAGTTGAGGCAAACTCATTTTCACCTTGCATTTCAGTGCTGCCTTCTGGATGTGCTCTCTTGAATCTGCCTTGCATTTGCTGCCCTCAGTAACTGACCCTGCTTCCCTCGGTTCTGATCACACTGCTGGTCAGTGCTGATGTTCCTTTGAGTCTCTGACTGAGATGTAGTCTCCCTGAAGAGACTTCAGCTCTCCAAACTCAGTCATGATTGGTTTAAAATTGATGTAAAAGCCACCGATGAAGGGCTTGTTAGCCTGGCTCTCTGAAGTCCGACGAAGAAAGATTGTTGGCCAGGTGCGGTGGCTCACACCTATAATCCCAGCATTTTGGGAAGCCGAGGCGGGCAGATCGCCTGAAGTCAGGAGTTCGAGACCAGCCTGGCCAACATGGTGAAACCCTGTCTCTACAAAAATACAAAAATTAGCTGGGTGTGTTGGTGTGCGCCTGTAATCCCAGCTACTCAGGAGGCTGAGGCAGGAGAATCGCTTGAACCCGGGAAGCAGAGGTTTCAATGAGCCGATACCAAGCCATTGCACTCCAGCCTGGGCAACAAGAGCGAAACTCCATCTCAAAAAAAAAAAAAAAAGAAAAAAAAGAAAGATTATTATGACAGAAGTCCTGGTACTTGTCTGCTCTGAACAAGAAGTGGTTTGACAAAAGCCCCCGCTGCTGCTTTCATTGGTATTTGCATTTTCTGACAGTTTTGCTCTGGGCTCAGATCCATTTGTAACACTGTCCCAATCTCTATCCCCTCCCCTCCACTTCTGTCCCTTCCCCTGCCCTCCACTTCCCTTTCCCTTTTTTTTTTTTTTGACAGGGTCTTGCTCTGTCACCCAGACTGGAGTGCAGTGGCATGATCTTGGCTCACTGCAGCCTCTGTCTCCAAAGCTGAAATGATTTTCTCTCTTCAGCCTCCTGAGTAGCTGGGACTATAGACATGTGCCACCATGTCCAGCTAATTTTTGTATGTTTTGTAGAGATGGGGGTCTCACTATGTTGCCCAGGCTGGTCTAGACTCCTGAACTCAAGTGATCCTCCTGCCTCGGCCTCCCAAAGTGTTAGGATTACCGGTGTGAGCCACCGTGCCCGGTCCCAATTTCTATTTTCTACAGGGTGAATTTTTTTTTTTTTAACTTGACAGTCTAGTGTGATAGTTGGATGGTGTTGGTAGCAGTTTGGACCTGCTGTATTCTTTTTCTTCTTCCACTGCTTTACTTGACTCAAGTCTTGAATTAAGGAATGAAACTTTTCTATGTTCTCTGTCTCTTAAGAAGAAAGAGCTATAGCTGTTCTCCTGATAGACCTTCTAAAGTCTGTGTAAAGATCTTTTTTCCCTCTGTGAATTATATTCCTCAGAATAAGCAGTATAGTTGTTTCCGAATTGGTAAACAACTTTTATTATTTTATTTTCTTGAGACAGGGTCTTGCTCTGTTGCCCAGGCTGGCGTGTAGTGGTGCAATCACAGCTCACTGCAACCTCAACCTCCTGGGCTCAAGAGATCCTCGTGCCTCAGCCACCTGAGTAGCTAGGACTACAGATTTGAGTCACCATGCTCAGCTAATTGTTTTTTTGTAGAGAAAAGGTTTCGCCAGGTTGCCCAGGCTAGTCTCATACTCCTGGGCTCAGCTGATCTGCCACCTTGGCCTCCCAAAGTGCTAGGATCACAGGCATGAGCCATCATGCCTGGCCAACAACTTTGATTATTTAAGGTATAATGTAACCTTGTTGGCTCTAGTCTCTGAACTGTGTTTCTTATTGTAATAATGATTCTAGCACTATTTTCCCCAAATATGTGCTTCTCCAAATGGTTTTCCTTCTTTTGCCTGAATTCACTACTATCTGATTGGCTTGCATAACCACTAAGTAAATTAGCACGCAGAGCAATAGGTCTAGAACTTGCCTATTGATTCCAAATTTCATTTTTAATCTTCCCTATATTGTAAGTAAACATTCTTTTTTTTTTTTTTTTTGAGACTTAGTCGCACTCTGTCACCAGGCTGGAGTGCAATGGTGCCATCTTGGCTCACTGCAAACTCCGCCTCCTGGGTTCAAGTGATTCTCCTGCCTCAGCCTCCCGAGTAGCTGGGATTACAGGTGTGTGCCACCATGCCCAGCTATTTTTTGTATTTTTAGTAGAGACGGGGTTTCACCATGTTGGCCAGGCTGCTCTCAAGCTCCCAGCCTCAGGTGATCCACCCACCTTGGCCTCCCAAAGTGCTGGGATTATAGGCGTGAGCCATCGCCCCCAGCCAGCACCTATTTTTAGGTCATCATTTCTGTTGGGGTTTAAGAGTTGAATACCCATATCACATTGACCAGGAATTGATTGATTGTAGAGACGAAGTCTTGCTGTGTTGCTCAGTGTGGTTTTGAACTCCTGGGTTCAAAACCCTCTCAAACTATCGGGATTACAGGCGTGAGCTACCGTGCCCAGCCTTGTCCAGGAATTTAAAATCCACTTATTTTCATGATTTATATTGATTTCTGGCTGAAGCCAACACTCTTCACTGGATTTATTCAACTCACAGATTTCAATGTTTGGTTCCCATCTTGTCCACTTTAAGGTGCATTTTATGTGCAATAAAAGGTGTTCAGACATTTTAAAAAGATTCTCTATTTGAAATTTTTTTAGGGACTCCTGAGCCTCTGACATATGTCCCAATTACCCTATTCTCAGGTCAGGCTGAGGTGGGGCATGTGCCTGGATCCATCTAACAGTGATTGATTGGAAGCAACTGATGTTATTTCTCCAGTAGTGCTTGGAAGCTTATGGTTTTCCTCTGGCAACCAACACCATGTTCATTAATAAACCAGTAATAGGCTTCTTCTCTGTGGAGTTTCTCTTGCTGCCATCTTGGTTCATTTTCACAAATGATTATGGTATTTACAGTAGGCAGAATACTGTCCCCCCACCATGTCCACGACCTAATCCCCAGCACATGTGAATATGTTACTTTTTGTGGCAAATGGACTTTGCAGATGTAATTAAGTTAACAATTTTAAATGGAGAGATTATTTTGGTTTAGCCACATGGATCCAGTATAATCACAAAGATTCTTCTAGAGTGAAAGAGGGAAGCAGGAGAGCCAGGGAAGATGTAACAATGGAAGCAGGAGTCAGAGAACTGTGCCTGCTGGATTTGACAAGGAAGAGGGACGCAAGACCAGGAACGCAGGCAGCCTCTAGAAGCTGGAAAAAGCAAAGAAATGGATTCTCCCGTGAACCACCAGAAGGAACTCAGCTTTGCTTTTATTTTTAGCCCAATAAGACTCATTTCAGGTATCTTTCTCCAAGAACTGTGAGATAATAAAGTTAAGCCACTGAGTTCATGGTAATATGTTACAGCAACATTAAGAAATGAACAGTCTTGTTCTTGTTATGAGCTTTGTTTACTATCTTAACCTGTGCTAGATGTAGATTGACTCATGCTGAAACACCCTGGCTCTCACATTGCTTTCCATGTGTTGGAAGAGGGTCTCCGCCTTCCACTGTTGGTGCTTTTGTGAAGTGCTGCTCACAGGAAGCAACAGGAGAGGGTTGAGTTCTTCAGACTGGGTTGCCTGTGAAGCCCGGGTGCTGCTGCTTCTCTCCCACCACTGCTGCAAAGTTGAGGACATGCTCCAGGGTTTTTTTTTTTGTTTGTTAGGCGTTCTCGACTGTTCAGGAATTAGGTAATCCTTTTCCTGAAGACAGGTGGCAGTGGGGTGTGGTGGTGGACTTCTCTTTAGCCAGAGGCAGAGACTGGGGGTGGATGAAAGGGGTCCAGTGGGGTCAGGGCTGTCATCACTTTTCCTTTTTTTTTTCTTGTTTTTTGAGATTGAGTCTCTCTGTTGCTCAGGCTGGAGTGCAACAGCGCGATCTGGGCTCACTGCAATCTCCGCCTCCTGGGTTCAAGTGATTCTACTGCCTCAGCCTCTTGAGTAGCTGGGATTACAGGCGTGTGCCATGCGCCACCATGCCCGACTAATTTTTGTATTTTTAGGAGAGATGGGTTTTCACCACGTTGATCAGGCTGGTCTCGAACTCCTGACCTCAGGTGATCTACCCACCTCGGCCTCCCAAAATACTGGGATTACAGGCATGAGCCACCGTGCTTGGCCTGTCATCACTTTTCAAGAGGCAGTTTCTCCTTCTAAATCCATCTCAATCTCCAGTGAGAGAGGAGCCAGGAGCCTGGCTGCCGTGCTGTGTGGTCCATCCAGGTGGAAGGGAAGGCTATAGAGGAGAGCCAGGCTCCTGCTCTTTGTTTTGGTCAGTTCAGAAGTCACTTAACCAGTAAGTCCTTTCAGGGAAGGAATTCACTCTATCACTACAGAATAGTTTTGCTTCACATGTTTTCTTGACACAGAAATTTGTAGAACCACAGCCTCTTTCTTTCTCTTTCCCTCTTTCTTTCTTTCTTTTTCTTTCTTTCCTTTCTCTCTTTCTCTCTCTCTCTCCTTCCTTCTTTCTTTCTTTCTCTCTCTCTCTTTCCCTCCTTTCTTTCTTTCTTTCTTTCTTTCTTTCTTTCTTTCTTTCTTTCTTTCTTTCTTTCTTTTTCTTTCTTTCTTTCTCTTTCTCTCTCTCTCTCTCTCTTTCTCTCTTTCTTAAGACAGAGTTTCACTCTTGTCACCCAGGCTGGAGTGCAATGGTGCGATCTCAACTCACTGCAACCTCCGCCTCCCAGGTTCAAGCGATTCTCCTTCTTCTGCCTCCTGAGTAGCTGGGACTACAGGTGCCCGCCACCACACCCAGCTAATTTTTGTATTTTTAGTAGAGACAGGGTTTTGCCACGTTGGTCAGGCTGGTCTCAAACTCCTGACCTTAGGTGATCCACCTGCCTCGGCTTCCCAAAGTGCTGGGATTACAGGCTTGAGCCGCTGTGCCCAGCCGCATAATTATTTTAATTGGTTCATAATAATGAGCCAGAGTTGTACTCTGTCGCCCAGGCTGGAGTCCAGTGGTGTGATCACAGCTCACTGCAGCCTCGACCTCCCGGGCTCAGGCGATCCTCTCATCTCAGCCTCCCTAGTAGCTGGGGCCACAGGCACGTGCCACAGTGCCCGGCTAATTTTTATATTTTATTGTAGAGATGGGGGTCTCACTATGTTACCCAGACTGGTTTCAAACTCCTGGGCCTGTGATCCACCTTGCTTGGATCTCCCAAAGTGCTGGGATTACAGGCGTGAGCCAGTGTACCCGCAATCTTGCATCATTTTGATTAGGAATTAGTCCTCAGAAACCAGTCATGGCAGCATGGCAGAAGAGACAGTTGAACATGTCTTGCTTTATCCACTAGGCATACTTTTTTTTTTTTTTTTGAGACGGAGTCTGGCTCTGTCGCCAGAGCTGGAGTGCAGTGGCGCGATCTTGGCTCACTGCAACCTCCGTCTTCCGGGTTCAAGCGATTCTCCTGTCTCAGCCTCCGGAGTAGCTGGGACTACAGGCGCGCGCCACCACGCCCAGCTAATTTTTGTATCGTAGAGACGGGGTTTCACCATGTTGGCCAGGCTGGTTTCAATCTCTTGACCTCATGACCTGCCCGCCTCGGCCTCCCAAAGTGCTGGGATTACAGGCGTGAGCCACCTCGCCCTGCCCACTATGCATACATTTGAGTTGGGATTCTTTCGCTGCAAAACCTGATCTTCACCTAGATTCAGGTTACTTTATTAACTATTACTAATGATTGTGAACAGTGCATTCTATTAAACTTATTTTTCAGGTATACAGTTGTGTAAATTGGTTAGACTTACTACAGTGTTTAGATCTGGAACGAAAACGTAAGGCATTTTCCATGTAACTGCTTGGAACACGACAGTTACCTGCTACTATAAAAACGGTAGTTTTCTATTTATGGAAGAGTTTATCTTAAACTTATCTAGAATTAAAAGTTAATTTAAAGAAAGTACTAATTATGACAAAAGCAGGGAGTGGTTAGCACTTGAAACCAGAGTTTGGTACTATGAGAAGGTTTTTAATTTTAAAAAGAAGGAAAAAAAGGAACACGGACGTCAGAAAACCGGTTCATTAGGGGTGGGTGCTAGAAGGCTACGGAATCGCCGAAGGCCCAGGAGAAACCCGGAACGTGTTAACCGCTCCAACTGGAGCCGGAGGAAAAAACGGCCCCGCCTCCCGCGAGGGCGACGCAGTTCGCAGGCGCGTCGGCGCGCCTGTTCTGGGGCGCTTGGCTTCACCGCGCAGGCGCGGTCTCCGCTGTTGTTGTGGTCCCCATGGAGCTGCCGTAGCGGACCCAGCACAGTCAGGAGCGTCCGGGATGAGCTCAGCCGCGGCCGACCACTGGGCGTGGTTGTTGGTGCTCAGCTTCGTGTTTGGATGCAATGTTCTTAGGATCCTCCTCCCGTCCTTCTCATCCTTCGTAAGTGGCTGCCTGGCCTCCCAAGGGCCGGTGGGGATGCCGCCCCAGTCCCCCGGCGGGTCTGGCGTAGGTACAGGGGTCTCAACTGGGCGACTGAAGGCCGTAGTAGCGTCTTGGTTGGTCCGTAAGCTTTTTTGAGATAGTTGTTAGCGTCTAAAAGGTGCGACGCTTTACCCCAAAATCAGACTTTCTGGGTTCTAGGGGGTTGGGAGAAACACCTGGCAACCCTGGGCCACGCTTTCACGTGGCAGGACTCTTCTGGCTATGGGTGGCGGCGGCGAACCTCACACTGGGAGTTCCTAGTGCCCCGCTGTCAGCCTCGTTTCCGTTAATCCTGGTCCCTAGAGGCATTCGAGCAGCCCTCGGCCAGGGTTTCCCAGAGGCCTGGCGGGCGAAGTCAGCTGTTCCAGGTCCCGGAGAGATGGATCCTCGCGTCCAGGAGCCCACATTCTTGGGGTGGGTAGGGTGGGAGACAGGTGTAGAGAGAATCTCAGTACAGCGTGATGCCTTCAGTATCCAAGGGAGCAACCAGGTTGGGGAACACTCTCTTTCTGCCAGGTAGTGAGTACATTACCTCTGTCTCACGGCTGCTGGGAGTGGCGAGTATTATCATCCCTTCCTTCTTTACCTCCCGGAGGAGTCTGGCTCAAGAGAATTTAGTAGTGGCACTAAGTCATCCACCTAGTGACTGGAGGTGGAGATTTGATTGCCTTTTGGAGCAGGGATAGGGATTTGGTGGCAAATTGGACAGGGCGTGGTAGGGTGTGGCCATGGAAGGCGGGGGTACCTTGGGAACTGTCCCCGAGAATGAGCGCCCTCTGTATGCCCACAGCAGAAATGAGGAGCTGTTGGGCAAAGGCGGAGTCCTCAAAGATTGGGCGCATTCGTTTCAGCGTTGTCTTGGAAAACAGTTCTTGCTTTTCTCTCCTAAGATAAATTGGTAGTAGTGGAGGATATTTTATTCCACCAGTATTCATTGAGTGCCTGTTTTGTGCAAAACTCTATTCTTACTCAATTGTCCTACTGTCTGCATTGTCCTGAGATATAGGGAATTCTCTTTTAACCCCTGAGTCTCCTTCAGAATCTTTCCTGATGCTATCCAGTCTTTAAGATGATGTTTCAGGCATTGCATAAAAGACTCCTGATGAGCTGGCCCATGCTCATCTTCTTGTTTTTAATTGTAAAATATACATAATATGAAGTTTATCATCTTTATCATTTTTAGGTGTACAGTTCAGTGGCATTAAGTACATTCACATTTTTGTGCAACCATTATGCCAGAACTTGATTATTATTATTTTAAGACAGGGTCTGGCTCTGTGCAGTGGTGTAATCTCGACTCATTGCAACCTCTGCCTCCCAGGTTCAAGTGGTCCTCCCACCTCAGCCTCCCAAGTAGCTGGGACCACAGGCATGCACCACCATGCCCAGGTATTTTTTTGTATTTTTAGTAGAGACAGAGCTTTGCCATGTTGGCCAGGCTGGTCTCAAACTCCTGACCTCAAGCCATCCACCCACCCTGGCCTCCCAAAGTGCTGGGATTACAGGTGTGAACCACTGCACGTGGCCCCGCTCCCAGAACATTTTCTTTTTTTTTTTTTTTTGAGACAGAGTCTCACTCTGTTGCCTATGTAGGAGTGCAGTGGCCTGATCTTGGCTCACTGCAGCCTCCACCTTCCAGGTTCAAGCGATTCTCCTGCCTCAGCCTCCCAGGTAGCTGTGATTACCAGTACCTGCCACCATGCCCGGCTAATTTTTGTATTTTTGATAGAGATGGGGTCTCACTATGTTGCCCAGGCTGGTCTCAAACTCCTGACCTCACGTGATCTGTGCTCCTTGGCCTCCCAAAGTGCTAGGATTACAGGCGTGTGCCACCACGCCCGGCCCCATCCCAGAACGTTTTTTATCTCCTCTAACCGAAACTCTCACACTCATTAAACAACAACTTTCCGTTCCTACCTCTCCCTGGCAATCATCATTGTACTTTCTGCCTCTGTGAATTTGACTACTCTTGGGACCTCATATAAGTGGAATCAGACAGTATTTTTCCTTTTGTGACTGGCTTCTTTTCACTCAGCATAATATCCTTAAGGTTCATCCATGGTGTAGCATGAGTCAGGATTTCCTCCCCTTTTAAGGCTGAATAGTATTCCATTGTATGTATAGGCCACATTTTGTTTATTAATTCATCTGTCTGTGGACACTTGGGTTGTTTCTGCCTTTTGACTATTGTAGATGATGCTAAAATGTTTACAAATATCTCTTTGAGTCTCTGCTTTCAGTTTTTCTGGACATATACCCAGCAGTGGAATTCCTGGATCTGTGGTAATTCTATGTTGAATTTTTTTGAAAAACCACCATACTGTTTTCCATAGCAGCCACACCATTTGACATTCCCACCAGCAGTGCAGAAGGGTTCCAGTTGCTCCATATCCTTCAACACGTATTTTGTTTTCTTATTTATTTATTCTTTTTATTTTTTTTATTTTTTTAAATTTTTTGAGATGGAGTCTTGCTCTGTTGCCCAGGCTGGAGTGCAGTAGCGCAATCTGGGCTCACTGCAAGCTCCGCCTCCCAGGTTCACACCATTCTCCTGCCTCAGCCTCCCGAGTAGCTGGGACTACAGGTGCCCACCACCACAACCGGCTAATTTTTTTGTATTTTTAGTAGAGACGAGGTTTCACCGAATTAGCCAGGATGGTCTCGATCTCCTGACCTTGTGATCCACCCGCCTCGGCCTCCCAAAGTGCTGGGATTACAGGCTTGAGCCACCGCGCCAGCCTATTTTTTTATTTATTATTTATTTTATTTTATTTATTTATTTTTTGAGACAGAGTCTTGCTCTTGTTGCCCAGGCTGGAGTGCAATGGCGCAATCTCAGCTCACTGCAACCTCTGCCCCCCGGGTTCAAGAGATTCTCCTGCCTCAGCTTCCCAAGTAGCTGGGATTACAGGTGCCCGCCACTATGCCCAGCTAATTTTTGTATTTTTAGTAGAGACGAGGTTTCACCATGTTGGCCAGACTGGTCTTGAACTCCTGATCTCCGGTGATCCGCCCGCCTTGGCCTCCCAAAGTGCTGGGATTACAGGTGTGAGCCACTGCGCCCAGCTGATTTTTATTTTTTTGAGAGGGAGTCTCTCTCTGTCACCCAGGCTGGAGTGCAGTGGCTCAATCTTGGCTCACTGCAACTTCCGCCTCCCGGGTTCAAGCAATTCTTCTGTCTCAGCCTTCCAAGTAGCTGGGATTACAGGTGCATGCCACCGTGCCGGGCTAATTTTTGTATTTCTAGTAGAGACGGGGTTTTGCCATGTTGGCGAGGCTGGTCTCGAACTCCTGACCTCAGGTGATCCACCCGCCTGGGCCTCCCAAAGTGCTGGGATTACAGGCGTCAGCCACCACACCCGGCCTTTTTTTTTTTTTTTTGTAATACTAATCATCCTAATGGATGTAAGGTGGTGTCTCATTTTAGTTTTGATTTGCATTTCCCTAATAGTGATGTTGAGTATCTTTTCAGATGCTTATGGCCATCTGTTTATCTTTGGAGACATGTCTAGTCAAATCTTTTGCCCCCTTTTAAAATCCAGTTGATTTTGTTGTTGAGTTCCTTTTGTTGTTATTATTATTATTATTATTATTTTATTTATTTTTTTTTTTGAGGCAGAGTTTTGCTCTGTTGCCGAGGCTGGAGTGCAGTGGTGCTATCTCGGCTCACTGCAACCTCTGCCTCCTGGGTTCAAGCGATTCTCCTGCCTTAGCCTCCCGATTAGCTGGGATTACATGCATGTACCACCACACCTAGCTAATTTTTGTATTTTTTTTAGTAGACAGAGGGTTTCACCATGTTGGCCTGGCTGGTCTCGAACTCCTGACCTCAGGTGATCCACCTGCCTCAGCCTCCCAAAGTGCGGAGATTACAGCTGTGAGCCACCACACCTGGCCGACAATTTTTTTTTTTTTTAACTTTTAAGTTCAGGGATACATGTGCAGGTTTGTTATATAGGTAAACTTGTGTCATGGGTGTTTGTTGTACAGATTATTTCGTCACCCAGTTATTAAGTCTAGTACTCATTAGTTATTTTTCCTGATTGTCTCCCTCCCACCCCCTACCCTCCACCCTCCAAAATAAAAAAATTTGTTTTTAGAGGCCAGGTCTTGCTCTGTGACTCAGGACCTGTGTCCACATCCTGTGCTGCCTCATACAACCTTATGGCCTCTCTAACCTCAACCCAGTTAGCTTTCCTAAACCCATTTCCCTATGATTGTTAACACTTGTTGTTAGCCAGGTTCAGAAGGATAACATAATTATTATCCCAGCAGAGTACACCCACCCTATAATCGGTAATAGAGATGTTTGGCCTGGTCACTGGGTTTGTGGTGAGGGTCTGTGAAAAGCTGTAAGGAACGCGCTGGTCTTCAGTAGGGTCAAATGCTGCTCCTTCACCATCGTCAGAGGCTACTTCATCACAGCCTCTCTGATTTGAGGATTCAAGTGGGAAAGACTCGTAACAAGCAGCAGAAAGTCGAATTGGGAAAACAGTGCCCTCAGGGATGGGGCCACGCTCAGGTACTTAGATTATAACCTCCGTTGGGATGTTTCTGAAGCTTTCGTCCTAGCAGAAGTTAGGGAGGCAGCACCCCGATCTCAGCACTCAGTCTAGGCCGCACTGGTCCCCGCACTGGTCTCCCCCCTCCTCCCGCGTGAGGCCTTAGGAGGTCTGAAGTATCAGAAGTCCTTGGGCCAGTTAAGCCTAGCAAGGTCCTGGGAGGCGATCTCAGCTGTCCACTGCGGTGGGGGTGGGATGCCTGGTAAGGACACCAAGTCCCTGGTGTTGGCGTGGTTGGAATTTTCCTGGGATCGCTCCCTTCTCTTCAAGCTGGTCACGGGGACGCATGGTTGAGAGAGCCTAGTTCATTCAGTAGGTGGTCCAGGACTTTCTTCAGCTATAGGAGGGGAACAAAGACGCCTTTGGTGAGCACCGGCTCTGCAGCTCTGCGGGTGCAGGGGAGGTGTACTGCGTAGGTGCCCCAGGACTGGCGGGGGCTGAGGGTCCATGCGAACGGCACTACTACGCAGGCGTCGCAGGACTGGCGCGGGCTCAAGGTCCGTGCAAACTGCATGCACTGCGCAGGTGCTCCAGGACTCGCGCGGGGTCAAAGTCCATGCAAGCCGCACGCACTGCACAGGTGCCCCAGGACTGGCACGGGCTCAGAGTCCACGCATACCGCACACACTGCGCAGGCGCTCCAGGACTGGCGCGGGCTCAGAGTCTATGCAAACCGCATACACTGTGCAGGCGCCCTAGGACTGGCGCTGGCTCAGGGTCCCTGCGAGCCGCACGCACTGCGCAGGCGCCCCAGAGCTGGTGTGGGCTGAGTGGCCACACGAGCCACATGCACTGCGCAGGCGCCAGGAGGCCCTTCCTCGCAATCCGAGCTTTGCAGATAAAGGACCCTGCGTGTGTTGCCTTCTGGCTTACGGGCCGAGTGCCCTTTCAGATTCAACTTTTTCTAAATTATCCTTCACTTTCTGCTGTAAAGAGTGGCCACCTCCTTTTCCCTCTAGGGGACTGAAGCGAGAGGAGGATATTGCAGGGTTTGCCTCTGTGGTCATCTTCTTAGAGAGCACCCCCTCCGCCCCCACACCCTTTTCCTCAGAGCCGTTGCTTAGTGAGTCCCTGCCATGGACCAGGCTTGGGAATGGTCCCAAGTATTAGTTTAGGGGGACGACTCTCTGCTTCACAGGACCTGCCCAGAATCCTGTGACTCAGAAGCGCGCTGGTGAAGTGCGCATGTGCGGGCAGGGCCTCCAGTGGGGCTCTCGTGGGGGCAGCAGCCAAGGACTGGGGGCTGGCGGCCTGGAGAGCTGCCCGCTTCTCCGCCCTGGCCGGCAGGGGTCCTGGCCGAGAGTGGCATCTGGGGCTGTTCAGGGTCTGGAGCTTCCTGAGTTGGAAGACCCTGTCCCCTGTGTTCAGGGACTCAGGGTGACCTGAGTTGGTGGTTCCTGGGTTTGCCTGCTCTACTGCTGGCAGGGACGAGCACGGGCTGTGCACGTTGTCATGCCATCAATTAACTCAGAGATTCGCTTTTGTTCTAAAAATTAATATTTGCATTATTACATTTAGATTCATATTAAATCTTACACTGCATGATTCTAGAACATTTTGACACTTATATGTGGGTCTTGGATTAACATTGATACATATTTGCAAATTTGTACTTTAAAACTTTTTTTTTCAGAGACAGGGTCTCGCTCTGTTGCCAAGGCTGTAGTGTGGTGGTGCCATCATAACTCACAGCAGCCTCAACCTTTCGGGCTCAAGTGATCCCTCCCTCCCCGCCTCAGCCTCCTGAGTAGCTGGGGCCACACGGATCACAGGCGTGCACCACCACACCTGACTAATTTTTAGTTTTTTGGTAGAGATTGGGTCTTGCTATGTTGCCCCGCCTGGTCTCGAACTCCTGGGCTCAAACGATCCTCCCGCGTCAGTCTCCGAAAGTGCTGGGATTACTGCACTGCGCCTGGCTCAGACAGTTTTTATTGTGCTTATACATGTAATAGATGTAATTATTTTTTCAAGCACCAGTTGTTTTTGTTAACCTTACAAAGCTGCCTTCAGTTTTCCTGAAGTTCACCCTTCTGCCTTCACTCACCTCCCATTCCTGAGTTGTTTTGTGTGTTCCCTATAATGCTAAATAATGTCTTGGAATCTCTTTTTCTTTTTAAAATATGGTTTTAAAAGTCAGATTTATTGAAGTGTAATTTGTATAAGGCGAAATTACCAAAAAGTCCTTAGCAGTGTCTGTAGATTTTCCTTGCTTTTGAAAGATAATTTTCTGATTCATCTAAGAGAATTTGGCCCATTCCTATTTCCTTCTCCAGAGTGGATCAGGCTGGAGTATAGCTCCTTCGGTTATAGTGTTGGGTAGTGGCCAGGGCAGAGGCACCACAAAGATAGCTGGATTTGAACCCCCTACTCCCTGCGCAAAGGCTGCCAGAAGCTGCGCTGCAGTGAACACGCTGCGCATGAGCCCCTGGACCCTCCCACCCCCCCCTACTCCCCACACTCCCCCCACTTTTGCCTCATCACGCAGGCGCTGGTAGGTGGCATCACTGGGCAGGTCAGAAACCACGCGCATGCGCAGACACCCTCAGGCGACTGGCGGGAGGCGGCTTCCAAGCTCTAAATGGAGAGTTGTCCCTACTGTGCGGCAGGCGGAGGAGACCTGTAAGCTGGAAGGGGGAGGGGGGGAGATCTCATTTATTGTGTGCCAGGCACACTTTAGATACACTATAACATTTCGTCTTTATTAATCTATTTTTAAAATTTCGAAACAAACACAAATGTGCAGAAAACTTACGCATACAGTCAATACCGATAACTGATTTTGTTTCCTGAACCATTTGGAAGTTGTCAACCCGAACCCCCTCATTCCGAGCTACTTTGGTATTCAAAAGAATCTTGGGGGCCGAGCACAGTGGCTCACGTCTTTAATCCCAGCACTTTGGGAGGCCGAGGCTGGCGGATCGCTTGAGCTCAGGAGTTCACTGGCAACATAGTGAAACCGTGTGTCTACTAAAACTAAAAAAAAAAATTAGTCGAGTGTGGTGGTGCAGGCCTGTAGTCCCAGATGCTCAGGAGGCTCAGGTGGGAGTATCGCTTGAGCCCAGGAAGTCGAGGTTGCAGTGAGCCGAGATCTAATGCAGGCGTCTAGTACGTTACCACGATCTGATCCTCAGACCCCATGCAGGTTCCCCACGTTTCGCAGTAACGTCCTTAACAGGGAAAGGACCCAGTTCGGAATCATGCATTGCATTTCCCGGCCTCTAGCCTCCTGTCTGGAGGAGTTTCCCAGTCTTTCCTTGACTTTCATGGCTGTCATTTGTGGGTGTCAGAGGCCAGTGATTTCGCAGAAGGGACGCCTACTGGCATGTCATACTTGGTAGGTATTTCTGAGAGGCAGTGCTGTGTTCTCATTGTGTCTCATCCGCTGGTGTGGGACTGGGATTTGGGGATGTTCGCTGATCCCTTGGGGTAGGTGGCAGAGGCGCCTCTGAGGGATCTGGTCTTGGGGCGCCCGCGCAGTCCTTGGACTAGGCCTTCCCGGCAGATCTGCGGGCGCCACCTGGCGGTCACTGCCGACTCCTCCGTTGCGCTCCAGTCACCCCTCCCCTCCCGGTGCCGTGGCCCGGGGCCGTTCCCTGGAGAGTGGACGGCTGGGGCTGGTGCAGGGAACAGGGGCCTGCGGGGGCTGCGCAGGCGGGCCTCCAGGTCATGCGGGGCCCCTCTGCTCCCAGGGACCAGCCAGGCCAGCCTGGGGAGCGTGCCTCTTTGTTTATGTCTGTATTTATCTGCCTATCTGTGGAAACCACAGATCTCCAATTCTAAGCCAACACCACAAGATTTATTCTGCTTCTCTCCGAGAAGCCTGCCTGCCTTCCTTCCTTCCTCCCTCCCTTCCTCCCTTCTTCCCTTCCTTCCTTCACCAGGTTATGAAACTGGCTAATTTTTCATATTTTTTGTAGAGACAGGGTTTCACCATGCTGCCAAGGCTGGTCTCGAACTCCTGGGCTCAAGCAATTCACCTGCCTTGGCCTCCCAAAGTGCTGGGATTATTGGCATGAGCCACCGAACCTGCCCTTTTTTCTTTTGTCCCCTTTTTTTTTTTTGAGACAAAGTCTCACCCTGTCACCCAGGCTGGAGTCCCATGGCATGATCTCAGCTCACTGTAGCCTTGAACTCCTGTATACAAGAGATCCTCCTACCCCGGCCTCCAGAGTGTTAGGGTTGCAGGCCGAGCCACCATGCCAGGCCGAGGCATCTTTCTAAGTGTCTTTGTTGAAAGTGAGAAGACTGGCTTCCGTTACTCTCAGTATGTTTATTTCTGTGATCACCCTTTTGTAATTAATCTCTGGTGTCCACCGCCCACTGTTACCCAAGTGAATGCATGCCTCTCCCCACCTGGGCTCTGACACTGGCAGGATTCCTTCTTGTCTTGTATGTCTGTCTCCCTCACCCTACAGACCCTGACTCCCGTGTCAGGCTGCCCTTTCTTGGGGACCCCTGTATCACCATGCCTGGTCCTGATGCCTCTTGCCAGGGTGCCATTGTATGGGAAGGCCCTCTGCACTGAGCTTGGGCACTGACACTCTGCCCCGGGCCCCTGCCTCACCACTGTTACCCTGCACCTGCACCTTGCTCTGCCCCGTCTAATCTAGGACTGAATTCTTCTGGGAGGGGAGAGGATACATGTTCCCTGTCACTGGAATAACAGTTCTGGTGATGGAATTGGTTTTCATTTCACAATTGCAATTTTATTTATAGTGAAACAGACAAACATTTGTATTGGAGCAAATTCATGGGCATATCTGTAAAAGGAAAAATATAGTTTGAATAGCAATTTGAATACGAGTCTTTTTTTTTTTTTTTTTGTGGTCGTTATAGGGAGCCGAAAAAGACAGCAGAGGCTGGCTGTGTAGGTAGAGGGCAGCTTGCCCAGTTGGCAGAGGCAGGAGTAGGATGTTGGAGGAAGGTATACCGGTTCTGTCTGGCCAAACCCATGCTGGAGTTGCCTCAGAAGCAGTGGCAGGGGAGTTCCCTCAAGGGGCTGCTTCAGACTGCCTGGAGATGGGGCCGGCTGGGATTCCAAAGAAAGAAGCACTAAACGCCAGGGTGATAAGTCCACAGCATTCATGACGGGAACTTACAAGAGCTGCGGCAGTCCCGGGACAGCCAGTGAGAGAAAGGGACATTTACCTAGGGCTGTCTGCCACCCGGGGGTTGGGGTATGGAGTGTATGTGGGAGTTTAAGGACTTTGTCATGGCGGGGCTACTTTGTAGGTGTTTCTCAGCAGGATGAATCTCCCAGTGTTCTCCAGCAACAGCCATTACTCTTTATCAGTCCTGGGAACGTTCACGGCCCCAGTTTGCATTCAGTCCTGCAGGGAAACACACAACTGGCTGGGTCACAGAGTGGTCAGGGCATAGACAGAAAGTAGCGGGGGACTGGGGAACCCTCCTGTGACCCGTGTTGGAAGGTGCTGATCCCCGTTGTCCGCCCTGCCAGATGTCCAGGGTGCTGCAGAAGGACGCGGAGCAGGAGTCACAGATGAGAGCGGAGATCCAGGACATGAAGCAGGAGCTCTCCACGGTCAACATGATGGACGAGTTTGCCAGATATGCCAGGCTGGAAAGAAAGATCAACAAGATGACGGATAAGCTCAAAACCCACGGTACTGTGTCCCTTGCAGCCTGAAGGCTTCATGAGAGCTGATTAATAGAGAAGTCTGTATGTAAAGATTAGTAGAATATATACTTTGCTTCTTGGATGTTCTGAATATTGATGGAAACTTTTAAGTTATCTGGAGGAAACTCAGTAATAAGTATTACTTTCCTCTTATTTGCTGGTGAACCTTTGCTTTCTAAGCACAGAAATATCTAAGATCCTCTCAGATTTTCCTCAAAGCCAAATCTTTAAAATTTTAAGCCAACTCTTAAAAATTGTAGGTTTTCATTTTTAAATTCATCACTTTTCTGAGAGAAGCCCAGAAAAAAAGTCTCACAGTGGATTCCCAGAGGCTTTTGTTCCACTCTCTAGAAAAATGCCCAGCAGTGTCCTCTTCTGAGTGTCACCTCCCGGGTCCAGTGTCCTGTGATGAAGAGCGCTTTCTCAGGGCAGCCTGTGTGCTGAGGAACCCCGGTCACAGTGTGTGCACAGTCAGAGAGCTGTCTCTGTGGCTAGGAAAACAGACAAAGGGGCCTGTCCAGGCCCAGGACAAGCTGGACTCCCACCAGGGGTTTGTGTACTGTGCACACTGGGAAATAGGGAGGAAAATTTAGTCCTGTTGGTAAGTGGTAACTGTATTATACAAAGAATCTTTGATTTCATGAGTCGTTTTAAGAGTTTTCAAAATTAAAGCTATTCAAATCTCAATCTGAGTCGGATACTATTTTAAATAATGGCATAATGAGATGGTGGGTGACTTAAAAATTCTATTTTATATTTTCTAAATATGTTGAGCAATTGTTCCATTTATAATCAGAAGTGTATTATAAGGGAAAATAACATTTCTGTGTATTTGAATATTTTGTTAATTTTTCAGGACTGACATAATTATTTATCCTGTTTTTCCTTTCAGTGAAAGCTCGGACAGCTCAATTAGCCAAGATAAAATGGGTGATAAGTGTCGCTTTCTACGTATTGCAGGTAAGTGTGCTAGAGCGTCAGCCGGGTCATTGGAGTTGGTGACCCCGGCCTCCAGAGCCGTGCCTGCAGATCCAGGGCTGGGAGTTCGGGCTGTTCCATCTTCAGCTGTCGTGTCGTGTGTCCCTGCCCACACGGAGCTCTAAACACTCTTGGTCTCTAAGTCAGACTAAAAGGAAGCCTTTCTCTTGAGGAGAGTTGTTAAAGTTTGGGACTTTTTGGCAGATGGACTGTGAAGTAAGTTCTCGGAGAGCTTTCACCATGCCTTCATCCCAGTGTGGTTTGAAGGGCCTGGTGGGATGAAGTGAGAAGCTTATAGATGACATCGGTTTTTTTCTGAGCTCTTCAGTACTTTTGGCCCTTACTTGTTACCTGGTGTACTTCATGCACACTCTCCACCCTCCAGGTAGAGAACCAGCTTTTCCGACTGGAATTGGCTTCTAGCCTCCCTGCCTGGGGCTTAACCCTCATAGCCTCTCCTGGAGCTGTTGCTGGGCTCTGCTCTGCCCCGAGAGTGCAGTTGTGCTGCCCAGACACCTTTAGCAGCTGCCATAAATATCCGAGTTGCAGTACCATGTGATCCGGTAACCAAGGCAAAGGATTCAAGCCCACCCCCCAAAAAATTTAGTTTGGCGGGGTATATTGAAGGAAATTAATTCTGAGGCACTGTCATTTGCTAAGAGATGTTTCCTGCAGACAAAGGAGTTAGGCCAGCAACCCTCTTTCATGTCTCTTCTGAGCGGCCTGTTCAAGCCAGGAAGAGGACAGATGACAATCGAAGGAATGCTGTGGGGGGATGGAGGGAAATAAAGCATCCCCCACCGTTGAAACTTACACAGGGCTCACCTCTGCGTCCCTTGCTAACACTGGTGTACGTGGGAGAATTCACTATTTTTTCCAAGGATGGCTTTTGTCACTAATAAGGTGTGTTGAGCATACAGTCTGGCTACTCAAAGGAGATACTCAGTGAGAAAAGCACACCCGTGTTATGGGAGACTTTGGTTAGTTTATCAGCTAATTTAAATTATGTGTAGATTGTATTCATCCTAAAACAGTGAAATGCCAGTTCACATGTGAAGGCTTGCCTACTTGTTGGCAGTGTTCAGACATGCTGCTGAGCTCATCTTTAATTTGACTTTCTCATTCAAGGTTTCACCAAGGGACATTAGTGGCTGTGTGTGCTCATCTGTTGTCTGTGGGGACTGGGTTCCTAGGCTTGAGGTGCTCAGTCTGGAGAGTTTTCCTGGTTTTATTTTCGCATTTCCCTGTCCTCCCTTCTGTGTGGTCGGTTGTGTGATTGGCAGGCTGCTTTGCTCACCAGAGGTGTCTTTCCAGGCTGCCCTGATGATCTCACTCATTTGGAAGTATTATTCTGTCCCTGTGGCTGTCGTGCCGAGTAAATGGATAACCCCTCTAGACCGCCTGGTAGCCTTTCCTACTAGAGTAGCAGGTAAGAATTTTCTGGAAGATGCAGTGGAAGAGTGTGAATAGGCTTATGTAGAGGTGTGTGGTAGAAGATTAAGTTAGCCTGACATCGTCCTCAACGTCCATTTAGTGAGCGGGGTTTTGTGTCTCAGCCTCACATGAGGCTTCCCATGAAGAAACTGAGGTCTAAAAAAGTTACTTCACTTGTCCAGTGTCACCAAAATGTTAAGGAGCAAAGCTAGAATTCAGTCCTAGGTCTGTTTCTGGGATCCATGCCCAATACGTCAAGTCTGATACCCCATTGAAACACTAGCTGTAGTTCCAAAATTCTGTATCTTTTCAATCCCTATTATGGTTGGCTTCTCTGTAGCACTTACTGCTCTTGGCTATTCTTTTATTTTTTATTTTTTGAGACTGAGTCTCACTCCGTCACCCAGGCTGGAGTCAGTGGTGCGATCTTGGCTCACTGCAACAACCTCTGCCTCCCAGGTTCAAGCAATTCTTATGCCTCAGCCTCCCAACTAGCTGAAATTACAGGCGTGCACTACCACGCCCAGCTAATTTTTGTATTTTTAGTAGAGACAGCGTTTCACCATGTTGGCCAGGCTGGTCTCAAACTCCTGACCTTAAGTGATCCTCATGCCTTGGCCTCCCAAAGTACTAAGATTACAGGCATGAACCACTATGCCCAGCCACGTTCTTTTATTTTTGAAGATAAATTTTTTTTAGATATTAAAAGTAGTACATGTCACTATAGAATGATTAGAAATATAGCTATCAATTAAAAATCCCAGCTGGGTGCAGTGGCTCACGCCTGTAATCCTAGCACTTTGGGAGGCCAAGGTGGGCGGATTGCCTGAGCTCAGGAGTTTGAGACCAGCCTGGCCAACATGGTGAAACCCTATCTCTACTAAAATACAAAAAATTAGCTGGGCATGGTGGTGCGTGCCTGTAATTCCAGCTACTTGGGAGGCTGAGGTGTGAGAATCACTTGAATCCGAGAGGGGGAGGTTGCAGTGAGCTGAGATCACGCCACTGTACCCCAGCCTGGGTGACAGAGTGAGAATCTGTCCCAAATAAAATAAAATAAATAAAAAATAAGATTCCTATTAGCTTTTAATGCTGTGATATGTTTTTCTTTGCCTTTTTTTCCCCATTTATTTTGATATAGTTAAGGTCACCTGGCACATCACATTTTGTGCCTCCTTTTTACTTTATAGGGTAAGCCTATTCCCACATGTTTTAGTTTGTTAGGGTTAAGTGAAATACTATAAACTGGATAGCTCATAAACAACAGAAATTTATTTCTCACTGTTCCGGAGGCTGGGGAGTCCAAAATCAAGGTGCCGGCAGATTTGGTGTCTGATGATGGCCCATTTTCCTGTTCATGGATGGTGTCTTCTCACTATGTCCTTGCATGGTGGAAGAACAAGCTCCTTTAGGTCTCTTTTATAAGGGCACTAATCCCATTCACAAGGACTCTGCCCTTATGACTTAATCACCTCCCATAAGGCCCCAATTCTTAATGCCATCACTGTGGGGGTAGCATATTAACATATGAATTTTAGGGGGATACAAACATTCAGACCATAGCACCATATCAGTACATTTCTTTTCTTTTTTTTCTTTTCTTTTCTTTTTGAGGCAGGGTCTTGCTGTGTTGCCCAGGCTGGCAGTGGCACCCTCATAGCTCACTACAGCCTGGAACTCCTTGGCTCAAGTGGTCCTCCCACCTTAGTCTCCTGAATAGTTAGGATCACAGTTGCACATCACCATGCCCAGCTAATTAAAAAAAAATGTTTTTTATAGAGATGGGGTCTTGCTTTGTTGCTTAGATTGGTCCCAAACTCCTGGCATCAAGCAATCCTCCCTCCTCAGCCGCTCAAAGTGCTGGGATTATAGGCGTGTCACCTTGCCTGGCAAATTTCTTTATTAAGGAATTTTCAGTAGCTGTTCTTCATTTAGATATCTGATTTGCAGATTTTCCTGATGACGGATATTTATTCCGGTCCTGATTTTTTGCTATTAAAGATAATGCTGCAGCACACATACTTGCTGGTCTTTGGTTGTGATTTGTGATTATGTTAGAGGTGAATACTGTATCAAAAGGAATGACTATTTCTTTTTTTTTAAGACCAAGTCTCACTCTGTCGCCCAGGCTGGAGTGCAGTGGCGTGATCTCTGCTCACTGCAACTTCCACCTCCCAGGTTCAAGTGGTTCTCCTGCCTCAGCCTCCCCAGTAGCTGGGATTACAGGTGCCCACCACCACGCCCGACTAGTTTTTGTAGTTTTAGTAGAGACAGGGTTTCACCATGTTGGCCAGGCTGGTCTTGAACTCTTGACCTCAGGTGATCCACCTGCCTTATCCTCCCAAAGTGCTGGGATTACAGGTGTGAGCCACTGTGCCTGGCCAGGAATGGCTGTTTCAAAGACTCCCAATTTAGCTACCACCCCTGCCCCCTTCCCCACCCTTTCCTTCCCCTCTCCTTTGTTTGACACAGCTGGGCCTAGGCCAGGAGCTTTGCACTGCGGCCAGAGAAGCATCCAGCCACCCTTCCATGCATCCAGCAGGGCCATGGGCCACTCTTGCAGCCTGTCTTCCTGGACAGGGGGATATGTATGCCTCTCCATTATTGGTGGGGCAAGAAAGGCATAGGTAGACATTGCTTTGTTTATAATGCTTTCTGAGAAAGGAAAAATAAATAATCTTACAGGTTTGGTTTTGGAATCTATTAATATCATAAATGGTAACGCACATCTCTCTGGCAGGAGGGGGAAATTCAGCCCAGGGTCCACTGTTCACTGCAATTCCTGCTTAGTAAAGAATACAGCCCTATGATTCTATAGAAAGTGACAAATTCGGGCTGGGCACGGTGGCTCACACCTGTAATCCCAGCACTTTTGGAGGCCGAGGCGGGCGAATCATCTGAGGTCAGGAGTTTGAGACTAGCCTGACCTACGTGGTGAAACCGTGTCTGTACTAAAAATACAAAATTAGCCAGGTGTCGGCTGCACGCGGTGGCTCACGCCTGTAATCCCAGCACTTTGGGAGGTCGAGGCGGGCAGATCATGAGTTCAGGAGATCGAGACCACGGTAAAACCCCATCTCTACTAAAAATACAAAAAACTAGCCGGGTGTGGTGGCGGGCGCCTGTAGTCCCAGCTACTCGGGAGGCTGAGGCAGGACAATGGCGTGAACCCGGGAGGTAGAGCTTGCAGTGAGCCAAGAGCGCGCCACTGTACTCCCACCTGGGTGACAGAGCGAGACTCTGTCTCAAAAAAAAAAAAAAAAAAAAAAAAATTTGCCAGGTGTGGTGGTGCACACCTGTAATCCCAGCTACTCGGGAGGCTGAGGCAGGAGAATCGCTTGAGCCCGGGAGGCAGAGGTGCAGTGAGCCGAGATCACACCATTGCACTCCAGCCTGGGGGACAGAGCGAGACTCCGTCTCAAAAAAAAAAAAAAAAAGGAAAGTGACAAATTTGAACCTATGAAACATAAACTTCACTTCAGCCCAGCACTGCTCAAAAAGAATGGAAATACTGTCTTTGCTGTGAGTTAAAGACAGCAGAGACAGATGGGGGCAGCACTGCTGGTACGCGCTCTCATGGTGAATGTCTTTGTTTTCAGGCGGTGTTGGAATTACCTGTTGGATTTTAGTCTGTAACAAAGTTGTCGCTATTGTGCTTCATCCGTTCAGCTGAACAGGAGGATGGATACAGCCGTGAGACTAAAAAACGGATTTCCTCTTACTAGCTTAAAATCTGATTTACACTGTTTTGCTTTTTAAGAAACAAAAGTGCACAGTTTAGATGTTTTTTTGTTGAATATGTTTGTTCTTGGACTTTATGAGAGAGTCTTATAAGAATCATGATTTTCTCCACCTGTCATTGAGCCAAGAAAGTCCAGTTTATGACACGTATGTGAACACCGTCCTCGATCTGTATGAAATGTGAACTGTTTAGGGACATCTCCGTGCTGTCACTTGTGATTTGCCCTCTTATGTATTTTGGTCATATTGCCAACTGGAAAGTCAAAATTTTCTAACAACTTTAAGTAAGTTCTTTGAAGACTTAGTGCTGTTTTTAATCCAGTCTAGAAAGTCACTTAATTTTAATACCACTACTAAAAATTCGAAAATTTCTTCTTTAATCACATTCAGTATGGTTAAAAGAACAACACTAATTGACATTGCGTGGGCTTTTTCTCCCTTTGTTTAAAATGTCATTTGTTGAGCAAGAGTTGTATAGTATTATCTACTTACTTGAGGCTGTTAATTTTTCATTACAGTGTTGTGTAAATGTATCCACGAGACCATGATGCATTGTTTTGTGCTCAACTTGTGTTTTGTATTTAAAGCATTTTGAATGAAGTGTATTTTATAAGCATTTAATATTTATGCTCTTTAGAATGGAACACAGAAAACAAACCTTATAAGGCCTGATTAAATTAATCTGAACCAATAACCTGTGTGGCCTACAAAGTATAATTCTATTAAATGTTCCTTAAAACACTTTTTTCTAATTAAAATCTTCGCAAGTGCTTGTGTAACTTCCTGCCTTACAGCTGCTTGTTTGCTGTGAGCCACCCGCAACTGACAAGTGGCTGTTAACTGAGTCACCATATCCCAGTAAAGCTGAATTCTCTCACTAGTTGCTGCAAGTTCATATTTGTACTCTTTTGTTCCCTAATGATCTAATAAGTAGTTTGTCGTTATTTTAGCTGATTGGACTGTGAGAAGACAAAGTGCTGTGGTCCTTTATTTATTGTCGTGCTGAAGGCCACCACAGCAGCTTTTGGGTTCCACTTACTCAAACACACATGCACACAGGCTTACCCAGCACCAAGTTTACGAAGCTTTAAGAAAGGACAGAGCAGGGAACGCAGCCACAGCCTGGTGGAGGAACTGGACACCAGCTTCCAGTGTCCGTCACCACACGGGATACATTTTGCCCACAAAGGATGAGAAGCCAACCTGGGGAGGAGATGAGAGCAGCACACGGAAGCTGCAGGAACTAGTCCTTCAGACGAAATGTTGCACCAAGGGGGCACGTGCCTAACTCCCGTTTTAGTAAGCTGCAGGCAGAAATGATGGTGGACAGTCAACAGTGCACCAGCCATGTAGAGCGTGCCCAGGGAACTGCTGGGATCACTCATCCGCATACAGTGTCCATGATGATACCCGTATCTCTTAAAGATATTCTCATTCAGTTGTTACAAGAATTTTGACAAATCTCACTGAGGCTAGAGGTAAAAATTTCTGGTTCACAGCTATTAACTTTCCCCATGCGTGAATAGTTTGTGATGATTAAATAGGGGAAATGTAAATGTCCTTTATGTTTCACATTATTGTGTCTTTTTAGAAATTATACAGTTTTTTTTTTTTTTTTGAGATGGGAGTCTTGCTCTGTCACCCAGGCTGGAGTGCAGTGGTGTGATCTCGGCTCACTGCACCCTTTGCCTCCTGGGTTCAAGTGATTCTCTTACCTCAACCTCCCAAGTAGCTGGGATTACAGGCGCCCGCCATCACGCCCAGCTAATTTTTGTATTTTTAGTAGAGACAGGCTTTCACCATGTTGGCTAGGTTGGTCTCGAACTCCTGACCTCAGCCGATCCACCCGCCTCGGCATCCCAAAGTGCTGGGATTACAGGCGCGAGCCACTGCGCCCGGCCTGCAGTTTGTTTTAACAGATGATGAACACGGTGATGAATTCAGAAGAGAAAGAGCTACAGTAAATGTGCATCTTATGCCTCTTGTCCCCCAATTTCACACAGTTTTCCTCTGTTACCAGTTTTTTATGATTCTGCCAGTGATATTCCATGCATTTATGAATATTAATACATGTGCTTTTAAGACACGTTTTAAAGGTATAAAAATAATACCTAAAAAGACAAAAGTAGTACCTATTGACTGCTTTTTTAAAAAACGGAACTTGGGAAGTACAGAAAAGCAGCAAGGAAGAAAAACCTATGACTCCATAGAACTAGGGTGACGGGCGTTAGCATCTGTGCTTTTGCTTTTTTGCATATATGTGTGTATAATGTTGAAAGGTAATGATAGGTTTTTTTTTTTTTAATTTATTTTATTTTTTGAGATGGAGTTTTGCTCTGTCGCCCAGGCTGGAGTGCAGTGGCGCGATCTCGGCTCACTGCAACCTCTGCCTCCTGGGTTCAAGTGATTCTTCTGCCTCAGCCTCCCGAGTAGCTGGGACTATAGGCTTGCACCATGACACCTATTTTTTGTATGTTTAGTAGAGATGGGATTTCACTATGTTGGCCAGGCTGGTCTTGAACTCTTGACCTCAGGTGATCCACCTGCCTCAGGCCCCCAAAGTTGGGATTACAGACCTGAGCCACCATGCCCAGTGGGTTTTTGTTTTTATTTTAAAAATACTGGATATATTTTATAGCTTTACGTGAAAGCAGGTATCTCTTTGATTTAAAATACATCTAAAGCTCTCTTCATACCAATTTTGTCATAAGTTTATGGTAAATCAAGCAGGGAAATTTTTAAATATACAAATCCATAATCTTTTTTAAATTTTTTTTTTTTTTTAAATAGAGACAGGGTCTCACTATGTTGCCCAGGCTGGTCTCAAACTCTTGGGCTCAAGTGCTGGCATTGCAGGTGTGAGCCACCATGCCCAGCCCATAATCACTTTTTATTCATTTTATGTGCTGTTGCCACCATAAGGGGCTGGAATGCTAGGCAAACTGGTTTACTGTCCCCTGACCTGGGGGGCTCTCTGGCCTTCCATAGTTTTTCTTACACAGTGCATCGTGGGAGAGGTGTGTGTGTGTGTACACGCGCACATGCTGACAGCCCCCTGGAACCGGAGCTTTAGACTTAAAGCTTTCTCCCTTGTGGTGGTGGTTTCCTTTCTTTCCCATCCTCATCTGAGCATTTAAAATACTATCTGTATGACTGATTTGTCGTGTCTGCTGTTGTGGTTTTGTTTCTCATGTTGTAGATCCTTGTTTTGTGTGTGATAAAAGGTTATTTCAGTGATGACGCAAGTGCCTTTAGGGCCAGAGACTATTCCTTGAGCTTTTCTGTATTCCTCCTGCATGCCTTCAGTCAGTACCCAGGAGTATTTAACTCACAATCACATAATGGTTTTCCACTAGAGCCGTGTATGGAGTCTGTTTTCTTTGCAGTTGAAATGTTAGCAATTAACAACTGTCAGGAGAATTTTCTAAGTGCTGCTCTCTTATAAGGCCTGCGGTATGGAGCACTTTGATGACATCTCAGATTCAAAGCCATGTGTGACTGGTTTGAACACCATTGGAATCCCAGGCCAGGCAGCTCATCCTGTCTCTGGACCCAGGGTTCTTGTGTGGGTCGGCTTTCCTGCATGCATCTTTGGGTTCTAATGCGTATCAATCTATTGACACGCAGAGTGCTGACTCTTACTAGTGAATTCAATCATAAATAGCATGAATATTGTGTAGTTTTAGCCAATATTGTGGGAAAGGATATTGGACTCTAAAGGGTAGGGTAATCATTCCTTTATCTTGGCCAATTTCTTTTCCTGTATTTTTTTTTTTTTTTAGAGACAGGGTCTCATTCTGTCACCCAGGCTGGAGTGCAGCGACATGATCATAGCTCACTACAGCCTCGTGCTCCTGGTCTCAAGTGATCCTCCAGCCTCGGCCTCCTGAGTAGCTGGGATTACAGGCATGCGCCACCATGCCTGGCTGTTTCTCATTTTTTATTTTTGTAGAGAGCAGGGTCTGACTGTGTTCCCAGGTTGGTCTCGAACTCCTGGACTCAAGTAATCCTCCTGCCTCAGCCTGCTAAGTAGGTGGGACAACAGGTGTGTATCACAACTTTGGACTAATTTTTAAATTTTTGTAGAGACGGGGTCTTGCTATGTTGCCCAGGCTGGTTTCAAACTCCTGGCCTTAAGTGATCTTCTGCCTCAGCTTCCCAGAGTGCTGTGATTACAGGTGTGAGCCACTGTGTCCAGCCATTTTTCCTGAATCTTTTTAAAAATTAGTTTTTATTAAATATTGAGAGGTATAAAATAATATTTAAAATATGTAAATTTTAAAGAATAAAAATACAATACAAATCTTTGTATCTTTCACCCAAGTTTTAGAAGAACCTTTGCGATCCCCACTGAGCAAAGGTAACACCACTGCTCTGAATTTTATCATTTCCTATTTGTCAGAGTTGTATCACATATTTGAATCTGTAAAAATACATTGTTTGGTTTCACCTGCTTTTCAGCACGCAGACATGTCTGTTTTTTTGCGCTTCACTTTACTGTGCTCCGTAGAGACTATATTTTTCAACAATTGAAGGTTTGTGGCAACCCTGCATCGAGCAAGTCTTTCAGCGCCGTTTATCCACAGCATGTGCTCACTTTGTGTCTCTGTGTCACGTTTTGGTAGTTCTCATAACATCTCATATTTTTTCGTTATTATATGTTATGGTGGTCTGTGATCAGTGATCTTTGATGTTACTACTGTAATTGTTTTGGGGCATCAAGAACTACACCCATATGAGGCAGCAGATTTAATGTATAAATGCGTGTGTGCTGACTGCACCACTGACTTGGCCATTCCCGTCTCTCCCCCTTCCCCAGGGCTCCCTATTCCTTAAGACACAAAAATGTTGAAATTAGGGCAACATTGGCCCCTAATTTCAATAATAATGATGACCTCTAAATGTTCAAGTGCAAGGAAGAGTTGCGTGTCTTTCGTGCTAGCTTTTATTTTATTTAATTAATTAATTAGTTTATTTGAGATGGAGTCTTGCTCTGTCACCCAGGCTGGAGTGCAGTGGCATGATCTCGGCTCACAGCAACCCCTGCCTCCTGGGTTCAAGCGATTCTCCTGCCTCAGCCTCCCGAGTAGCTGGGATTACAGGCGTGCACGACCACACCTGGCTGATACTTGTATTTTTAGTAAGAGACGGGGTTTCACCATGTTGGCCAGGCTGATCTCGAACTCCTGGCCTCAAGTGATCTGCCTGCCTCGGCCTCCCAAAGTGTTGGGATTACAGTCTTGAGCCACCTGTAAAGAGTCTGAGTTCTTTACTTAAAATTTTTTAGTTCACTGAGCTGGAGACCCCAGGGAGGTCCCAGCATTGTATGGAAAAGGGACCCCCTAACTTGGGCTGCCTGGGTTTTGTCCTCAGGAGGAGTCTGTGTTGCTCAGACATATTCGGCAAATGCCCTTTAGGCAGGAGCTTACTTTAGTGCTTTGCTTACTTATCTCCTTGGGTGCCTAATTTCTTTTCGTGTTTACCAGCTAAGCAGCTGATTTAGAAACGTTTTCTATAGTTGGTACAGCATTTTTAGCTTTTGTTACAGCAAGAGTGTTGGAGTACCTTCTCTCTCAGAGCTCAGGAAATGGATTTGTTTTTAAAAATCTTTTTTCCATGATCGTAAAGTTATGTTCATCATAGCAAACATGCGAAAGAAAGCCAGAGTAGAAAACACTAAAAATAAATTAAAAATTGGTGCCAATCTCATAATACCTCAGAGATAAAAAGTTAGCATGTTAATCTGTTACCCTCTAACTTTTTTATTCATACAGTTAAGATGACTAGACAACAACAGGCTTAGATTGTATTTTTATTAAATTAGTTCTCTACACTTCTAAATATAGCTCTGATTTAATATCACGATATGTGCTTTCATTGTGGGTGGGCATAAGAAAAGATCCCTTGGAAAATCCTCTGTCTGCTATGAAGCTGGAGTAGACACTGTCATGTTACTCAGCATACCATTTCCAGGAGTCCTTTTAATACATTTCTCCGGAATTTAGGCCACTATGTCATCTCACTTAATTTGCGTATTTCCCCTTATGAGCCTGTGAGAGCTCTCCCTCCCTGCCTCCCTTACTCCTTCCGTCCTCTTCTTTTCTATGTTATTCCACCTTGCTTTTTATAAACGATCAAAGCATATGCCAATTGTAGTATTTATCTCATCTTTGGTTTTATTATTTTTAAATTAATTAATTTGACACGGAGTCTCTCTGTGTTGCCCAGGCTGGAGTGCAGTGGTGCGATCTCGGCTCACTGCAAGCTCCGCCTCCCGGGTTCACGCCATTCTCCTGCCTCAGCCTCTCGAGTAGCTGGGACTGAAGGCGCCGCCACCACGCCTGGCTAATTTTTTGTTATTTTTAGTAGAGACGGGGTTCACCGTGTTAGCCAGGATAGTCTTGATCTCCTGACTTCATGATCTGCCCGCCTCGGCCTCCCAAAGTGCTGAGATTACAGGCGTGAGCCACCGCTCCCGGTCTACTATTTTTATTTTTATTTTTGAGATGGAGTCTCACTCTGTCGCCCAGGGTAGAGTGCAGTGGCAGGATCTTGGCTCACTGCAACCTCTGCCTCCCAGGTTCAAGCAATTCTCCTGCCTCAGCCTCCTGTGTAGCTGGGACTACAGGTGCCGGCCACCACGCATGGCTAATTTTTGTATTTTTAGTAGAGACGGGGTTTCACCACATTGGTCAGGCTGGCCTCGAACTCCCGACCTCAGGTGATCGCCTGCCTCAGCCTCCCAAAGTGTTGGGATTACAGGCGTGAGCCACTGCGCCCGGCTCTATTTTTATTTTTATATTTTTTGAGACAGGGTCTTGCTCCTTTGCCCAGGCTGGGGTGCAGTGGCACGATCCTGGCTCACTGAAACCTCCTCCCAGGTTCAAGTGATTCTCCTGCCTCAGGCTTCCGGGTAGCTGCCATTACAGTTAATATTACACACCAACACATAAACATCATTGGAAAGGAAATAGTATGGTCTAGATTATAAACAAGTTGCCCTTATAACTAAATGAAGTAAGCTAAATAAAGTGAGGCTGGGAGTATAGCCTCCTTTTTACAGTCCTAATTTAAAATATCCTAAGTTTAGTAAATATATTAGTTAGGACTGAGCAGCTAGCTTGAATAAACACCAGCAGGGCCATGGTACTGTTTTATGGTTTTTAGAACAAGATTAACAGAAAAATGGTCAACGTACAGGTATGCAACAAATCTCAATAAATGATACTGGATCTCAGGTGTACACAAGGAAAGCATCACCCACAAAGGCAGGACATTGGATACCCAGGTTAGCTGAATAAGAGAAACTCAAACATGATTTTCATGGCTGGGCACGGTGGCTCACGCCTGTCATTCCCAGCACTTTGGGAGGCTGAGGTGGGCAGATCACCTGAGGTCAGGAGTTCAAGACCAGCCTGGCCAACATGGCAAAACCATTTTTAGTCTCTAATAAAAATACAAAAATTAGCTGGGTGTGGTGGTGCACGCCTGTAATCCCAGCTACTCTGTAGGCTGAGACACGAGAATCGCTTGAACCCCGGCGGGGCGGAGGTTGCAGTGAGCCAAGATTGTTATCACTGCACTCCAGCCTGGGTGACACACTGAGACACTGTCAAAAAAAAAAAAAAAAAAGATTTTCATGAAACTAAGCTTGGTAATCACTATATATATACACACATACATACATGTATGTATTTTTTTTTTTTTTTTTGAGATGGAGTTTCGCTCTGTCACCCAGGCTAGGGTGCAGTGGTGTTATTTTGGTTCACTGCAGCCTCTGCCTCCTGGGGTTCCAGTGATTCTCCTGCCTCAGCCTCCTGGGTAGCTGCCATTACAGGCATGTGCCACCACACCCGGCTGATTTTTTGTATTTTTAGTAGAGACAGGGTTTCACCATGTTGGCCAGGCTGGTCTCAAACTCCTAACCTCAGGTGATCCACCTACCTCGGTCTCCCAAAGTGTTGGGATTACTGGCGTAAGCCATGGCACCCAGCCTATTTTTTTTTTTTAGTAAAAAGAGTCTTTTGATCATATTGTTCCCTTTCAAAGCTGCTGCCACATTTTGTTTTTATTTTTTGAGACACGGTCTCACTCCGATTGCCCAAGCTAGAGTGCAGTGGCACGATCATGCTCACTGAAGCCTTGACCTGGGCACAAGTGATTCTTTGACCTCAGCCTCCCAAGTAGCTGGGACTACAGGCACACACCACCACACCTGGCTAATTCTTATAATTTTTGTAGAGACGGGGTTGTACCATGTTGGCCAGGCTGGTTTTAAACTCCTGGACTCAAGTGATCCTCCCACCTTGGCCTCCTAAAATGCTGGGATTACAGGCAAGAACCACTGCATCTGGCCTGCTTCCATGTTTTTAAGTTACAATTCAACTCTGTTGCTGATAAATTTTGTTGTGTAGGAGATGCATGTCTTGGGTTGACTAACTTAAGAGTTACTAGCTATGGAGTTCCACAGAATACTAAAACCATATAGTAAACCAGTCTTCCAGAAGATAATGGATGTTTCAGTTGTAAAGATGTAAATTTGTATTTGAAGTGTTATCATTGGCTAATATAAAATAGATTTTTTACTATATTAGCAATAAAACAAAAATTTAATTATCGAAAGTCAATTAAGTACTAAAACACACACATACATACACTCCCTCTCTCACACATTTCAAAAATAAGATGCAAGGCACATAAGCAGCATTATATCAAACCAGAATGCGTTAGGATATTGATTATATTTAAATAATTATTTTTCTTTTTCCTTCTGTGGGTGACGATGGCTTAATAGAATTTACCACAGTTACTTTAGAGTCTCCGAAAGCATTGCTGGCGGAGGCCTGACTGGGAGGCAGGGGATGCGACTCCTTACTTTGCAAAGGCTCCTCTGAGCCTTTTGCAACACCAGGACTTGATTGGTCAGTTTTCAAGACATAGCCTGATCCAAAGAGTTCTTCCATGAGACTGCTTTTCTTATCTCTGAAAGTTGTATCCTTCACTTTTATTCTGGAAGACTTACCAAATGAGGGCTCATACCCACTGTCAGAATGCTCTAGCTCCATTTCCTCTCTGTTACTGAGATGCTTGCCTGTACTATGACTGTACCTCATGTTGCCGGCATTGGCTGGCCCCCCTGAAGCAGGAAGCCCATGATGCAGGTTTTCAGTTGCTTCTGTGAATGAGTAATGTCTTCTTTGTCTGAGGGGGCCTTTCGTGTAGGGAGCAGTGCCTTTGCCAAGTGTGTCATCCACGCCATTTCTCTGCATGCTTCTTTTAAACTTTTCTCTTACTAGAACATCTTCTTGATTGCTTTCTCTTTCAGGATGAATAACTTCAATTATTTTTGGTGGTAGTTCTTGCTCTTCTTTCACAAAAATGGTTTTCTTTTCTTGGTCTTCTTTTTTGTCTTTTTGTCTTCCAGTATTCTCCAGCAGTATTTGGACTTCCAAATGTTTCTCTTCCCCTGATAAATCTATATTAGAAAAATAGTCAATTTAGTGCTGTTTAAAATGAATGGATCTCTATTTCAAGATGGCATGTCTAGTACACTTACGTGCACTGCCTCACAAGCACACTGAAATGACACAAAAGGTAAGAAAATGGATGCATAAACAAAAGATTACAGAGAAGGGTGCTATTAACAAATGTGTTATGTTACAGTTTCTTGGAACTTCCCAAGCAGATGGGAATTATGAAACCAAAAGAAAAATGACATTCATAGAAGAAGAAATAAAATTTGCCAATAAGGTTATTAATAGATGTTTAACATCACTAACTGGACATACTGCCAGTTGAAACAATGATGGCTGGGTGCAGTGGCTCACACCTGTAATTCCGGCACTTTGGGAGGCTGAGGCAGGAGGACTGTTTGAGCCCAAGAGTCTGAGACCAGCCTGGGCAACATAGCGAAACCCTGTCTCTACAAAAAATACAAAAATTAGCTGGGTGTGGTGGTGTCTGCCTGTAGTCCTGGCTACTCAGGAGGCTATGGTGGGAGGATCACTTGAGCCCAGGAGGACAAGACTGCAGTGAGCCGTGATTGTGCCACTGCATACTAGCTTGGGCAACAGAGCAGAGCTGTTTCAAAACAAAACAAAACAGAACAGAAGAACAGAACAGAACAGAACAGGACACAATGAGAACATTTTTCATCCATCCAATTGGCAAATAATTTCTAGAGCTGGTGAGAAGATGGGGAAATTGGAATGTTTGGTCCCCACTGGTGGGTGTGTTGTTGGTACAGCATTTTTGGATGGCAATTTGGCAGTATCAAGATTTTAGGTGAATATACTCTTAGACCTAACAACTTCTTCTTAGAACGAACCTACAAAAAATAGACAAGGATAAGTGCAACGATGTTCACTGAGGCGTGGTTTAGTAACAATAAAACCTCCTAAACATCTGCCAAAGGAGTAATGGTTAAATAAGGTATGGCACGTGCAGTGTGTGGAATTCCAGGCAGTTATAGACAATGAGCTGGATCCATGTGAACTGATGGGGAAAGATGTTCCCACTATAGAATATAAGCACATGAGGGCACAGTTTTGCATTTGCTTCCTGCTGTCTCCCTAATGCCTAGAACAGTGTCTGACACATAGCGTATGCTCAGAAAGTATTTGTCAAATGAATGGATACACTTTCTAGGACACTATGAATTAGGACAATGGACTGAAAAATAAGCGGAAAATTTAAACACACCAGTGACCACAGTGCAACTGCAACTGACGATCAGTTTCCACCAAACTGCAACAGAGAGAGTGGCTTTGCCGGTGAGTTCTGTCAAACTACTGTGTTATTTAAACATTATTTGGCCTTACAACTAAGGTGAGGCCCTTCTTGGGCCTCTACTGAATGCCCAATGTGTTCAACAAGGGCTCTCCATGCTGCCTAAGGGAACACATCTGATTTGCAGCCCTGAATGAACTCTGGGACTCATTCATCATGCATGTACTTTCCTCAGAAGTTGCTCTTACCCAGCCTTGCGGGGCTGCAGCCAGATCTCCCACGAGCGGTAATGTAACATGAAAACAATGAGCCACATCTTCAAAATTCCAAAGGAAAATGACCCTCAACCTAGAGTTTCCTATCTAGGCAAGTATTAATCAAGTGTAAGGGCAGAATAATGACACTTCCAGATGAGAGGTATACAAATTTACCTTAGCTGCACCCATTTATAAGAAGCTAGTGAAGGTTGTGCTCTTTAAAACATGATGGAATTTACCAAGGAAGAGGAGGACTTGGCTTAGGAAAGAGAAGATCCAGTAGAGAAGGGGAGTGACAGGAATCTGCAGGAAATGATGAAGGGCAATCCCAGGATGTTAGCTGCACACCAGAGATGAGGAGACAGACTAGGACCCCCGCTCCATTAGACCTCCAGGTACCAAACACCAGGTGAGCCAGGGCCTTGGCCTGTCTTGCCCATGGCTGATGAAGTGTTGTACTCCCTATCAAACCCTGCAGTCTGGGCCAGCTGAGGACTCTCCTTGGACCCCAAAGAAGCAGTTTGTTTCCACCTACTCCCAAGAGCTGAAGGTAAGCTTTGGTGATCTTAGAACAGGAAAATCTGGGCAGCCCGTTCTCTTGGCCCTAGCTCTCTTGGGCCTGCCCAGAAGAGCTCTGCCAGATGGCATGGATCTGAGGGTTTTTCTATCTCCCAGGATGATTCAGGACCTCACCCACTGATTGGGCCCTTGTATATTCAAGGGAGCTGAAGCTGGAGTCCTTTTTCTGGAAGTCTTTATTCAAAAGTGGTAATATTGCCCTTTGCTCAGCTGGATTTGAATAATTTGCTACTCAGTTTTTCAAAGCTGAATATATTATTTAAGGATACTATTATGAAATGAATGTTTGTATTCCTTCCTCCCAAATTTCATATGTTGAAGCCGTAACCCCCAGTATGGCTATATTTGGAGACTGGGTCTTTAAGGAAGTAATTAAGGTTAAATGAGATCACAAGGTTGTGGGCCTTCATGACGGAATTAGTGTCCTTATAAAAAGAAACACTGGAGCACTGGTGCTCTCTCCCCGACTCTCCTCGTGCGAGCACTAAGGAAACGCCACGTGAAGACATAGTGAGAAGCAGGACATCTAAAGCCAGGAAGAGGGCCTTAACCGAAGCCAAATGCCTAGAACCTTGATCTCGGACTTCTAGCCTCCAGAACCATGAGAAAATAAATAAATGTTGTTTAAACCGACAGTCTGTGGTATTTTCTTATGGCAGCCCAAGCAGACGAATGTAGCTACATATAAAGACAGGGAGCTGTGAGGGAAAGCAAGGGAATGACTGGCCTAAAACCCAGGACGGTGGTGGTTTCTGGTGGGCAGGGCGAGGGGATATGATTGTGAAGGGCCCAAGGGTGTTCCAAGGAGTACTCATCCACTGTTTCTTGAGCAGGCTACTGGGTACACAGGTGTTCCTTTCATTATAATTCTGGAAACGGTTTTATGGTTTTTTTTAATTTTTTGAGGCAGAGTCTCACTCTGTCACCCAGGTTGGAATGCAGTGGCACGATCTTGGCTCACTGCAACCTCTGCCTCCTGGGTCCAAGCGATTTTCCTGCCTCAGCCTCCTGAGTAGCTGGGATTACAGGCACATACTACCATGTCCGGTTAAGTTTTGCATTTTTTAGTAGAGACAGGGTTTCACCATGTTGGCCAGGCTGGTCTCAAACTCTTGACCTCAGGTGATCTGCCTGCCTTGGCCTCCCAAAGTGCTGGGATTACAGGTGTGAGCTGCCGTGCCCACCTGTTTTATGTGTGCTTTATATACACATATAGTAATTCACAATTTTAAAGAAATCAGATAAGATAGACTTTAAAGAGTTAAAATTACCTTCATATTTTCTCTTAGGATCCTCTTGCTTTGGTAGTTTATTCACACAGTGAGGAATTTCATGATTTATTTCAGTTGATTTTTCTTTATGATCAATGTTTCCTGTTGCCTTTTTACCCTGTAATTTAGAAAAGCAGGAAAAACACACTTTGGGGGGGTCTAGATAACTTAAAATTGCATTTTATTCGAATGACTACAGATACTTTTCACATAGAACAAGTGACTGTGACCTATTTTAAGACATGTTTAATTAGACACTGCAAGATTCCAAATTTGCTGTACCTTAGTTGTCAAAGGTGGAACATCTGATTTTTGGGTTCCCTGGTGTCTCATACTTGTGAATGGCAAACTTTTTCTGTCTGCTTGGACTGATTTTGTTGAAGAAACTATAGAACAGGTAGATTATATGTAAGAAACATATTTTACATTTGGATGCAATATTGATTTTAAACATAAAATAACTTATGTAATGTAATAATAAAGTATACTAAGTATTTTCTAAATATTCAATATATATATAAGCATTTGTTAGTTTCCTGTTTTTCCCTCCAGGGCCCTTGCTTTGTCTTACTTTGGGCCTCACGGTGTTCGAGTACAAAACAAGTAGGTGTTAGGATAAGACATTGTTGCTGTTGGAGGACAAGGCTGTCCTTTGTGGATGCGATTCAGCAAGGTAGACGTGTAATTGTGAGAGGCCAGGCCACCGAGCTATCCTGTGGCAGAGCTCTTGATTATCAGTGGTTAGACTGTCCATGCTGAAGCGCATGACCACTAAATCTAGACTGCACTTTCCTGAAAAGTGAAGGAAATTATATCATTTAAACAACCCCTCGGTTGATTCATCGTCTCTATTATTCTAGATTATAAGCCAGAAGCAAACAAAGGCAGGCAAGGAAATTTGAGGTTGTTGCATCTGGAAGTAAACATTTGGCTACTTCTAATAAAACAGAGGTGAGTATTCCTATGGTACTTCTGAGTCGAATCTGTTGCTGGGAGATTTTGGGGGGAAAGCAGTGCACATGCTCTTGAAGAAAAGAAGACTTCACCAATGAGAGGTATACACTAATGATAGTGGCATCAATATAGACGAATCTCAAAAACACTATGCTGAACAAAAGAAGCCAGATACGAAAGGGTTCATGCTGTGGGATTCCACTTACATGAAATTCTAGAACAGACAACCTAGGCTATTGTGACCAAAGGAAAGTCAGTGGTTGCCTCGGGTGAGGTAGAGGACTACTGACTGCAGGGGACACGAGGAAACTTCCTGGGGAGGTGGAAATATTCAATATCTTGATTGGGGTGGTGGCTCCATCGGTATAAACATCTGTCAAAACCCACTGAGCTGCGTGCACACTTAACATGGGTGCATTTTATTGAGGTCAAATATACCCCAATAAAGTTCATTTTGAAAAGCCATACACTGGCTAACAGATACACTTAGAAAGTTCACTTTTTGGCAGACATTTTGCTTCAAGCTGAAGTTATCCTCTTGCTCCACCTGAAGAAAGGACATAAAGGGGTGTGCTGAGGATGGGAGAACAGGAAAGCATTTCTATTCCTTTCTAGCCATGTCACCATCTCAGTCTCATTATTCTTCTAGAATCACAAAATGTATTTTAATGCCTAATGAAGTGATTTTTGAAAATATCCATTATTTTGTCTATATAAATTAGGAAAATGACTAGATACTTAAAAATAGATTTTGAGCAAAAGTAATTAAAACATACCTTTTGGATAGTCCTCTGTGTCGTGTAAATTTTTAAGTATTCGATGACTATAGATGTTTTTAATTTCAAGCTCACGATCCTTTTCCTGAAAAGAACCACAAAACCAATTTTTCTATAAATATTTGCTTTTGTCAACCCTGATTTCTTTTAAAAACAATTTAAATGAGCTCAGTATCCTATGAATAAAATCTGTAGATTTTAGAAGAAACAGAAATAGGCCATATCATCCTATACCATTCCTGACATCAAAAAGTACTAGCTCTTTAAACAAAGTGACACATTATTGTGATCGGGACAGTATTTTTGAAGAGCCTTGCAGGTCAGCTTGTCCACTGTTTTCCTTCTGTCCTGTGGGCCTTGAAGTTTATGAAATATTCTTCTGTACTGTGCATTACAGTAGCCACTAACTATATGTTGTGATTTCATTTAAATGAAAGTAAAACTAAAATTTAGGTCGTCAGCCACACTATTTGTATTTCCAATAAGCGGTCAGCAGCTGTGTGTGACTAGTGACTACAGTATTGAATGGCACAGGTGAACATTTCCGCCATCTAATAGAAAGTTCTATGAGACAGGGCTACGTCTAGACAAGGGCGGGGGGGGGGGGGAAGCCTAGAACAAGGGTATCATTGTTCCGTTTTAAATTTCATAATGATTTTTTTGAGTCTTGGCAAAACAGACATTTTGAAAGCTTAACTTGTTGAGGAACCAAGAAAGGGTTTTTATTAAATATCAAATGCTCCTTCTTACATGTACACCAGGAGGCAAGAAAGGCTTTGGACTCAAGACCATTGAATTTTAGTAACAACCATGGTTAAGAGAGGTGGGCATATATGAAGTAAGGAGGAAGGAACCCAGGGATGTCAGAGTGTGACAGACGTGCATGTGCACACACACACACACACACACGGTGGGTGGGGCGGGGAGAGAGAGCTCTTGTCTCCTTGTGCCCCTTAGGGTCAAATCTATGGGCCAAGGGATATTCAGGGGGTGAGAAACATCTCTGAGGTTCGGGAAACTCTCAGTGCAAGAGGCCTTGGCGTGGTCCAGGAAAATTGCAAGCCCCTTAAAAAGCGCCTCCCCCGCCGCCCCATTCATTGTGGAGCTAAAGTAACATGGTATTGCCCAAGTGAAAGTTAGAAAGGGCTAAATACCCTCTCTAGGCCAGAGATTGTGCTTCCCTTACCCTTGCAACCAGTGGGACCTGTGGAGGGAGCTGCACCTGCCCTGGAGTCCTTAAGGTTACAGATCCAGGTGCTCCCATAGCACAGGCTTTGCAACAGAGAATCTAGCCAGGGATGAGATGGAGGATGCATCTCAGAGCATTTGCATCAACAGTCAGCAGGGGACGATCACCAGGATTTATTTGACCAGACTGAGAAGAGGCCAGGAGTTTTAGCAGCCACATTCAGTACACATCAGACAGGGTCCTGGGAATTTGATTTAAGACCAGTCAGTTGTCAGGAGAACCAGGTCTAGAGAGGGGCCAGAGGGCAGAACACAGACCAGAGGCCTCTTTTTCACTCCACCAAGAGTACACATGTTTTCTCTCATGCCCAGGATGCCATCTCCACTGAGACAGAAGATAGGGATGAGGAAAAAGTCTGCAAGTCTAAGAGACAACCTAGCATAAGACTGTTTTGAGTTAGAAGAGACTGAGACAAGCTTTTATCCATTTCTTCTTGTCCAACTGCCATCCTCATCCCTAATTTGTGGGACTGGGGCTCATAAGGAAGTATGGCTCAGTTACAGAAAATAAAGAACATGACATATTTTTGTACCTGAATTGTACAGTGTAAATTTTCTACTCATTTGAATCATAAAATTAGTTTATTATTAGAGGTACACAAAGGGTTAAAACATGAGAATATTAATCTTTTCTAGAATTTAAGTTTCTGGAGGCAAAAACGTTAACAGTTCATCTCTCTTTTCTTATTGTGGTAACAGCCAAAAGAACAGTAAATGCTGACAGTTCATCACCATGAAAAGTTGATCAGGTGTATTCTGGATAATAGCTTTCAGATGAAGGATACTGTGTAAAACATTTTAGAATGAGTTTTCATCCACACTGGTTAAGAAACATTTTCATATTTACAGGGACAAATTTTGATGACCTGAAAAATTCAGTTCTATCTTTTGATTTGGTCTGGATACTTGGAGGTCAGCAACCGAGAGCAGGAAGGAGGCACAGCAACAACAGAACAACAACAAGGGGCTGCGACAGGGGCGGCGTGGGTCAAAAGGAAGCAACCTGGAGGAGAGTCCTCCTTGCGGCTTGGAGCAGAGCTTCAGGTTGGGCACCACGACAGAGCTGGGCCAGAAGTCTAACACAGCCCGTTTGGAACACAACCTGGGATACTTGTGTGGTTGGGTTCAATCAGTCAAGGGAAACAAGAAGCTAATCCGTGGCTGGGAATGCTCGTGGAATACTCAGCGCAAAGACTGCCCGCAAGCACAAAGGGTATCAAGTAAGAGTTAAATGGGAAGTTGGGTCATGGTGTGGAATCATATTAAGGTCAGCATTGATGGCTTCCGGAACTTAGATAGAAAGCAGTGTCTTAATGCAGGAGTGTGACCGTAGCCTGGGTGTAAGACGGGTGGCAGTACCTCACGTGGGAGCTGTGGAAGGCTGACATCCCTCTTCTTACTTCGGCTCATACTGCAGAAGTGGGCCTAGAACTCGGTGTGGGATGACTTTGAAAATGAGTTTCAAAGTAAAGAAACAACTTTTGACCTTTGGGACCAGACTCTTCCAAGCTCAAACAATGACTTTCGTTAATATGGCAGACTGTATTTTCCTAGAATTCCCACGACAAGATTTCTAGTCCTATATGCTCTTCAAGAACCTTGTGAGTCGCTACCAAAAGGTGGAGTTCACTGCTTGAACTGCCTAGGACTGCCCTGACAAATGCTGTGAGGCAGAAGTGATGCTGCATGACTGCCAAGGCTAGGTCATAAAAGGCAGTATTGTCTGGTTCTCTCTCTCTCTCTCTCTCTCTCTCTGTGTGTGTGTGTGTGTGTGTGTGTGTGTGTGTGTCTGTGCATATTTTACTTTGTGATTGTCTATGTTTGGTTTCATTAATCTACAAAAAAGAAAAACCCCTTTTTATCTTCCAGAAATTCTTTGTTAGATCTGGTAGTTTTGGTATCCTTTCTGGGATTCTGGATTATTTTATTTATTTTTAGAGACAAGAGTCTCTCTCTGTTGCCCAGGCTGGAGTGCAGTGGCGCCATCACTAAAGCCTCCAACTCCTGGGCTCAAGAGATCTTCTGCCTCAGCCTCTGGAGTAGCTGGGATTACAGGCTTGTGCCACCATGCCCAGATCATTTCTAAATTTTTTTGTAGAGACAGGCTTTGTTCTGTTGCCTTGGCTGGTCTTGACTTCTTGGGCTCAAAAGACCCTTCTGCCTCAACTTCCCAAAAAATGATGTAAGCCACCATGCCTGGCTTGGAGTGTTATTTTAAAAATACATTTTCTGTCATTTCCATGGGGCTTTGGCAGGGAAGGACAAAAAGCATGTGTTCAGGCCACCTTCTTGATCTAGCCATTTCTACTCTTTTAAAAATGCATAAAATATGTAATTTCAAAAGCATTTTTCCCTTTGAAACTTTATTATACAAATTAAAATATATAAAAAAAATAAAAGTAGAATAGTACAGTAAACCTCCATGGGCCCATGAAGCAGCTTTACTAATGAACAACTCATGTGCTGTTTCCCACTCTCTCTGACCCCACTCCCCAGCCCTGGCTTATCTGAAGCAAATCTAGGCCTCTAATAACTTATTTCAGTATCTGTAGCAAACAAGGGTGTCCCTTTTAAAACCTAACTGCAGCATCTTCATTCCACTTCCCCCAATCAATAATTCCTTCACATAATCAAATATCCAGTTTAACATTTTCCCCATTTTCTATAATTTTTAAAAGGTTTGTTTGAATTAGAATCTAAACAAGGTTCAAAACACTGCGACTGATTAATATATCTCTTACTGTCTTTTAATCTATAGATTCTCACTCTCACCTCTTATTTTTTCTGCTTTGCTACTTAATCGTAGAAATGGGGGTATCTGTAATGCAGTTTCCCACAGTCTCATGCTGCTGACTGCATCCCATCCTGAGCATGTTCCTCTCCCCTCTTCTTTTTTCAATTGGTAGGTACAGCCCAGTCTGTAACTAGGTTTAGGTTCGGTTCGTTGGCATGAGTAGGTGGTGGTGTGTACCTCTGTCAGGAAGCGCGTATCTCTTATGTGATACTAGGAGCCACTGATGATCATTGATTAGAGCCACTAATTCATTAGGAGTTTCCAAAATAGTGACAATTCTAATCCTGTCATTCCTTCTTCATTATTGAGTGGAATGCTTTTATAAGGAGGATCTTACCCCCTCACAAACGATTTGGTTACTCTGAGGAGTCGTTCATACGGGGAAGGTAAAAATGTTTGCTTCTTGTCCTCTACTGACCAGTCTTCAAGACAGCATGCTGTTCCCTAGTATCCTCCACAAGTGACTCATCGCTGAGGTGTTTAGTTTTTTAAGTATCATTATGAAGTGTGGATTCATTTGATAAGTTTTAACCCGGGCAGTTATCTTTATTGATCCTCAAATATCCCCATCTTTGGCCAGTAAGAACCTATTCTAGATGGGCCTGAGTCCTTTTGATACTACCCTAATGGTCCTTAATAGTTTCTTTGCTTTTGTATGACAATACATTCCAGGCTCATCTAGTGTATTTCCTGCACCAGACCTAGAATTTTTTTAGGGAGCCTTGGTTTGTTTCAGTGGGATATGGAACTTACAGACCATAATCTGGGTGCTGGGGGTGTTCATTGCTCCTGGTTACTCTGAGAATATTGCATACTTTCACTTCAGATCAAAATCAGGACTATAGGATTTTTATTTGACTCTGTCTTACTTCTGTATTTTTTTTTGTCCATCCCCCAAATCCCAGTTCTCAATGACAACACCATAATCTATCAGTAGCTTTATCCCATAAGATACACACAACATTCTCAAAACAACAACATCAACATCATTACCAACTATATCATTACTAAACAGTGTAAGATTTTTTTGTAAAGTTATTTGTGTCCTTACAGTGTATCTCACTGGCCATATGCAATGACATTATGTGTTTTAAGTCACTTGGAATGGCTTCTTTCTGTGGCTTTGTGCCACCAATAGGATACAGTCAGCGTTCCCTGTCCGCAGGTTCTGCATCCCGCGGTTACAAAGGGCTAACTGTATACACATTTGGGTTCATCTGCATTTTACTTCGGATATTTAGGGATAGCTTTTTATTTTATTTTATTTTTGAGACAGAGTCTCGCTCTGTCACCCAGGCTGGAGTGCAATGGCACAATCTTAGCTCACTGTAATCTCCGCCTCCTGGGTTCAAGCATTTCTCCTGCCCCAGCCTCTTGAGTAGCTGGGATTACAGGCGCACGCCACCACACCTGGCTAATTTTTTAATTTTTGTATTTTTGTAGAGATGGGGTTTCACCATGTTGGCCAGGCTGGTCTTGAACTCCTGACCTCAGGTGATCCGCCCACCTTGGCCTCCCAAAGTGCTGGGATTACAGGCATGAGCCACCATACCCGGCTGCTTTTTAGTTTTTTTTACATTCAATTCTGCTTCATACTTATGGAAATATTTTCATGGTTCCATAAAGATATTCATGAAATCTAGGTTCTAGAGCTGTCCCTTCTACTCTATTCTCTCTTTTTCTGCTGTTATCCTATTACTGGTTTATTTTTTAAATGTAGGCAAATAGATGGATATATTTCTATTGCTTCCTTTATCTTAAATAGGATTGTATTAGTCCTTTTTCAGGCTGCTGATAAAGACATAACTGAGACTAGGTAATTTATAAGGGACAGAGGTTTAATGGACTCACAGTTCCACATGGCTGGGGAGGCCTCACAATCATGGCTGAAGACAAAGGAAGAGCAAAGGGACTTCTTACATGGCAGTGGGCAACAGAGGACTTGTGCAGAGGAGCTTCTTTTTATTTATTTAATTTTTTAATTTTTAATTTTTTTTTTGAGATGGAGTCTCGCTCTGTTGTCCAGGCTGGAGTGCGGTGGCGCAATCTCCGCTCACTGCAAGCTCCGCCTCCCGAGTTCACACCATTCTCCTGCCTCAGCCTCCCAAGTAGCTGGGACTACAGGTGCCCGCCACCATGCCTGGTTAATTTTTTGTATTTTTTAGTAGAGACGGGGTTTCGCCGTGTTTGCCAGGATTGTCTCCATCTCCTGACCTCGTGATCCACCCGCCTTGGCCTCCCAAAGCGCTGGGATTACAGGCGTGAGCCACCGCGCCCAGCGGGGGAGTTTCTTTTTATAAAACCATCAGATCTCGTGAGACTTATTCACTATCAAAAGAACAGCATGGGAAAGACCTGCCCCTATGATCTAATTACCTCCCACTGGGTCCCTCCCCTGACATGTGGGAACTGTGGGAGCTACAATTCAAGATGAGATTTGGGTGGGGACACAGCCAAACCATATCAAGGATATTACAGTTTCGTTTGCCTTCCTTTCTTCACTTACCAGTGTATCCTAGAGATTATTCCATAGTAGTACATCAAGATTCTTCGTTGCTGTTTACAGATATATAGATATCCATTGTGTGGAGGTACATTTAATTTTCTTTTTAAAAATAAATTTGGATCTTACTGTATATAGAATTTTCTATCTTTTCATTAAGCATTTCATTAAGTATTAAGCATTTCTCTGTTAAAAATGGTTATTTTTATTTTATTTTTAAAAAATTTTTTTGAGATGGAGCCTCACTCTGTCACCCAGGGTGGAGTGCAGTGGCACAATCTCGGCTCACTGCAACCTCCGCTTCCCAGGTTCAAGCAATTCTCCTGCCTCAGCCTCCCGAGTAATGGGATTACAGGCACGCATCACCATGCCAAGCTAATTTTTGTATTTTTAGTAGAGACGGGGTTTTGCCCTGTTGGTCAGGCTGGTCTCGAACTCCCAACCTCAGGTGATCTGCCCGCCTCGGCCTCCCAAAGTGCTGGGATTACAGGTGTGAGCCACCATGCCTGGCCAGAAATGGTTTTTTAATGGCTGCATGTTATTCATATTCATATGTCTGCATGAGGAAGCACAAAATTTATTTTAAAATTCCCCAATTGTGTCTCCATATGTGTGTGTGTTTGCTGTGACCAGGGGATCTTGAAGTCTCTTCTGTTAGATTTCTCAGCTAGCTGCAATAGCCATGCCTATGTTCTGTGTATTCTTTTTGAAGTTTCCTGGAACTCCACAGAAAAAAAGGAACTCTTTTTTCTTCTTTACAAAGGGGAAATTTTCTTTCTTTCATCCTCCAAATCCCAGTTCTCTATGATACCAACATAATTCATCAGATGAATTATCCAACTCGTCCAGCTCCGCCCCAAGTCCTCACCCCCCACTATTCTTCTCCTGTCTCTGAGTGAGCTCAAGGCTCCTGGGAAATCTAAATTGCCTAATTGTCATAAAAAAGTTAAAGATCAGGCTGGGTGTGGTGGCTCACACCTGTAATCCTAACACTTTGGGAGGCCAAGGCAGGAGGATTGCTTCAGCCCAGGAGTTTGAGACCAGCCTGGGCAACACAGCGAGACCCCATCTCTACAAAAATTTTAAAAATTAGCTGGGTATGGTGGCATATACCTGTGATCCCAGCTACTTGGGAGGCCGAGGTGGGAAGATCACTTTAGCCCAGGAGTTTGAGGCTGCAGTGAGCCAGGATGGTGCCACCGCATTCTAGTCTGGGCAACAGAGCAAGACCCTGTCTCAAAAAAAAAAAAAAAAAAAAAGGGAAATTATTGATATGGTGCTAAATTTCTTATGTTAATATCCTAGCCCCCATAGTGATACTTTTACGACGTGGGCCTTTTGGGAGGTGATTAGGTCACAAGGGCAGAATCCTTGTGAATGGGATTAGTGCCCTTGTAAAAGAGGCCTAAAGGAGCTCATTTTTGCCTTCTTTAAAAATAAAAAAGTTAAAGATCCTTGTCTTAAAGAATCAAGCTTAAGATTTATTAGTTGAGGCTTGAAACAGCATATTTCTTAAGCATCTTATCTAAATTGTTGGACATTTTACCAATCTTGAAGGCAGAAAGATAGCAAAAAGCCTGACAAAATATTTTAAAAATTCTTATTTTTAAAGTAGTATACATATTTTTAAAAGACAGTTTTTCAAACACATTTGTAAGTAAAACTAAGATAAATTTATGAGTCATTAAAATTTATCTTAAATATTATGTTTTTAAACGTTAATTTTGAGTTACATTAAAATGTTAACAAACGCTGTATTACTTAACGTGATGAAATGGGAATGCTAACAAGAAGCCTTGTTAATGAATAGTTTCTATTTTTCTAATCACAGTACACATTCGCCAAGCTGTTAACTCATTCTAATAATTGCAGATCCTCTGTCTGTTCATATGATTGTAGAGAAAATATCTGAGAAAGATATTCATGAAGTTACATAATTTAGGCCAGGTGCGGTGGCTCACACCTGTAATCCCAGCACTATGGGAGACCAAGGCAGGTGGATCACTTGAGCCCAGGAGTTCAAGACTAGCCTGGCAAACACAGCGAAAGCCCGTCTCTACTAAAAATAACAAAAATTAGCCAAGCGTGGTGTTGCATGCCTGTACTCCCAGCTACTCAGGAGGTTGAGATAAGAGAATCACTTGAACCTGGGAGGCAGAGGCTGCAGTGAGCCGAGATCATGCCACTGCATTCCAGCCTGGGTGACAGAGCAAGATTCTATCTCCAAAAAAAAAAAAAAAAAAAACAGAACTGTGGATGGGGGCCCAGGCCGCCTGCAAAGGGGAGAGGAGCCTTATATATGTATGTAAAATAAAAAATCACTTAAAGATATAATAGACATAAATAGCTCATATATTTCGGGAAACAGGATTTCATTCTTACATTTTGTTTTAAAAGAAATACCTTAAGTTTTTGTTGAAGGTGTTTTACTTCCACATGCAGAGTCTTGGTAGCTGTCTGAGCTGCTAAAGTCTTCCGAGTCTCAATAGCCAGCTGCCGGCTAAAGGCTCTGCTGTTCAACCTCAGTTGTTTTTCCAAGCTCTGAAAACAGTATATATTATAACTATTCTGCAACCAAGTTAGTATGTTAAAAACTTCAATTATCATGGAACTAACTACATTTATGAAAAGTGCACATTTTCAATACAGTTTTAGTGAATGGCTTATACAGGGGACATATATTAGAATGAAGTATAACCGAAAGAAAGACCCCAAATCCCAGATCCCAGCTCTAGAGAACAAATATCACACGTTTGGAGCCTGTTTTTTACATACTCTAAAATTTGATTTAACAATTCTTTTTTTTTTTTTTTCTAAGTTGGAGTCTTGCTCTGTTGCCCAGGCTGGAATGCAGTGGTGCGATCTCGGCTCACTGCAACCTCCACCTCCTGGGTTCAAACGATTCTCCTGCCTCAGCCCCTGGGTAGGTGGGTTTACAGGTGCACACCACCATGGCTGGATAATTTTTGTATTTTTAGTAGAGACAGGGTTTTGCTGTGTTGGCCAGGCTGGTCTCAAACTCCTGGCCCACCTCGGCCTCCCAAAGTGCTGGTATTACAGGCGAGAGGCCACTGTGCCCTGCCCGATTTAAAAATTCTGACCAGATCCTGAAAATCAGTAGACATCATGGATGGGCATTCCCAGACAACAGAAACTGAATGTTATAAAAGGGACTCAAACCACCACATCCATCCACACTGATGGACTGTAAGACAATGAAATGACTGATTTAACTCAATAACCATCCATAAATATATTCATCTGCTCTCTGGAATGAGAACTATTTTATTGGAGAACTGTTAGATCTGGACTTGACAGAAAGCTTACCAAAAGGACCACTTTTCTTTGTTTTAATATAAAGTAGGACCTCCTCCATTATAACAGCAGTACTTTCCCAAACAGGAAAAGTGGAAGACATGGAAAGCTAAAAGGGGAAAGAATCACTAAAAATACCACTCCCTAAAACATTAATGTTAAAGAAATAACATGTTTTGGTCCACAAAACAGTTTTCCTACACTAAATGCCTACAACCAAACAGAAATTTCTCATACTTGATAAGTGCTTTTTGTATCAAAGGAAATAGTTATGGGATTTGTTTTGGTTTTATGTATAGATATAAAAACATGAACTACTTAGATACACACATGAAAACAGATTTGCTTCTACATGACAGACGCTAAGATGAATACAATATTACCTAAAAGGCCCAGTAATATCACTTTGGTATACAAGAGTGAAAAATGAGGTTGCTCATTATTTTCTGTAGATCACATATTAATTTCATGTGAAAAAAATTTATTGGAAAATAGAGAATTTTAACAACAGAAGAAATAACTGAGATTAAAACGTGGAGGAAACGAACCTGATATTTACTTACTTCAAGATCATAGAAAATACTCGTTTCAGCATCAAATATTACAGAATTAAATCCTAAATTAATTCCATTTATGTTTATGTCTATACAGACTCAAACTAGCTAATGTAAGATATGCAGGAGAATTCTTAATATGATATCAATGTCTTCTCCCAAGTCACCCCTTATAATGTAATCCCCAGGCTTTTGACAACTAAGTGCTGTTGAGGAAAATCAATCCAGTCATCTCTTTAATTATTTTAATTCCTTTTCCTTCCCTACTACCCAGGAACATTATCTGGGAAAAACTGCTATTTTGAAAATAACTACAAACGTCTGTGTGGTAATGCCTGGCCAAAATGGTGAGGGAGAATACAAAGGCCCTGAACGGATGCACTGAGTAGGTTTTTAGGGAAGTAGCCTTTTAATCAACAGTTTAAGGTAGAGGGTTGACTTCAAAGAGAGGTTTCACGTAACACAATGCAATCTTTTCAGCACAGGGAAAAAGTCCCTTAGCACTGTAGCTGTGCTCTCTTAGAGAATGGTCATTTCCAGATAAACCAGTCCAGCCACAGAGTGAACTCTTGTGCACTGCAACAGATGAACATTTCTAGTTTGAGCTGCTTCTGTTTTTCCTTCAAACCACTCCCTTTCTGTGCCCTCTATTAGACAACATACTTATTTAGTGCAGCACGCCAAGCGAAGCAGTTAGTAATGCTTTGTTACAGAGGGGGTGCATCCATGATTAATTCACACCCTCTCTTTATTAACTTTGGAATCTTAAACTGTCTGGGCCCCTGAAATACAGACCTGTATTTTTTTGTCATTTGCATCCATTTTTGTTGTGATAATAGATAATTTATGAGTGAGTTCTTCCCTTTCTGCAAGGTTTTTGTCTTCAGAAAGTTTCTGCAGTGCCTGCAAGCTATCTTTAGTCTTCAGTAACTGGCTGTCAGTTTCTCTAAGTTTCCTAGATACAGTTCTTTCCTTTTCCTGGGATTTCCTAAGTAGTTGCCTTAAATTTTTTACTTCATTCTGATGTTTAGCCATAATTTGAGGTAGATTATTTTGTGAATTCTCATATTTTCCTATAGCTTTCAAATGCCTAAGCTGAAGTTGTTTCAAAAATTGGTTTTCTGTAAGGATGGCTTCCAATTTATGATGCATATCAGCTAATTCATTTTTTAGTCCTTTAATTTTATGAAGCCTTGCTGAGAGTATTCGATGAGCCATAGCATCTCTTCTTTGGGCAATCATATGGATTTGAGAATTAAAGAGTGATGCATTCCAGGTGTGCTTTTTTTCAACTGAGATTTCCTTCTGGCCTGTGTAAGCAGAAAATCCAGTTTATTACTAGTAAAATATACAGATATGCAAATATGCACATATGCATAATCTCTCTCCCATGCCCCCATGCACACACACCACACACATACACACAAGCATAAGTGTAACTAGAAGGGGACAAAACTATCATTTAATGAATACCCATGCTTTAGGCTAGGTACTTTATATATAACTACCTCATTTAATACAATTCTTTAAGATCAGTTGTAATATATTTTATAGCTGGAGATTTTACATCATTTGTCCAAGATTACATAGCCACAAAGTGACACAGAATGGATTGAAAACCAGGTCTTCTTTGACTCTAAAATCTGTACTTAGATTTCTATTACAACAGCTAGACTAAAAGCTGTGATAATAGGCCAGGTGCAGTGGCTCATGTCTGTAATCTCTACACTTTGGGAGGCTGCAGTGGGAGGACTGCTTGAGGACAGGAGTTTGAGACCAGCCTGATCAACAGAGTAAGATCCCATCTTTAAAAAAAAATTTTTTTTAATATTTATTTTTATTTTTTTTTTGAGATGGAGTCTCCCTCCGTTGCCCAGGCTGGAGTGTAGTGGCGCAACCTTGGCTCACTGCAACCTCTGCATCCCGGGTTCAAGTGATTCTCCTGCCTCAGCCTCCCGAGTAGCTGGGATTACACGTGTCTGCCACTATGCCCTGCTAATTTTTGTATTTTTAGTAGAGACGGAGTTTCACCATGTTGGCCAGGCTGGTCTCAAACTCCTGACCCTCAAGTGATCCACCCTCCTTGGCCTCCCAAAGTGCTGGGATTACAGGTGGGAGCCACTGTGCCCGGCCTCTACAAAATTTTGAAAAGTAGCCTAACGTGGTGGCACATGCCTATAGTCCTAGCTCCTCAGGAAGCCTTGGCGGGAGGATCCCTTGAGCCCAGGAGTTTGAGGCTGCAGTGAGCTATGATTGCACCACTGCATTCCAGCCTGGGTGACAAAGTGAGACCCTGTCTCAAAAACAACAAACCAACCCCATGACAATAGCTGAAATTTACTAAGTGCTTATCATATGTCAGGCATTTAAACTAAATGCTTTCTGTAGATTATCTGATGTAATCCTTTCAACAATAGGTTACGGGTAATTAGAGTGTAACATGAGAATCCAATGTAAAGAACTTATATATTCAAAATGACCCTCAAAAGGTCATCAAATTGCAAAAGAGTCTATCTATTTATACAGATACCGATTTTCCATCTCTCAATAAATCCAACACAGTTAATTTTTCCTGTTACTTTGGCTGGGCACCAAATGAAGTAATTGGCTTGTGTTCAGGGGTCTATCTTAAACAAAAAGTCTCTAAAAATTATCACAGTTAGCACCAAACTTACCTAATTGAATTTGAGTATGTTAAATACATTTGTAAATCACTGTACTATTATCCCATTTTAAAGATAAACACACGGAAGCTTGGGGATGTCCCTTGTCAATGAGCACAGAGCTAGGAAGTGGTGAGACAGAGCCCATTGTCTATGTGCCTATGCTAGTGCCCCACAGGTGTGTGCATTTGTAGGATATAGAGGTATATGTATGTGTGCACCTGTGTATGTAAATATATATGTGGTGTGCAAGTGTATGTATTCATATATCTAGATTCGGAGAAGGAGAAATTGAAACTGGATTCTAAACTCTAAAAATGTCTGATCCTCATTCTGGAGAGGGAAGGACACTTAGTGGCCAATGTCACCCAAGTCCTAACCTTAAACTACTGGTCCAAGTGTGGACACATCTGAGATGTGGCTTAATATGTCTGCTCCAGGTGGTGGGAAAGGCAATTCTACCTGTGATAGGAACAATGAACCAAGAGAGCCAAAGCATTCTTTCTGGGGATAAAACATTTAAATCATAACTATGAAAGAACTCATAGATTATACAGCACAGTATAACATCAGTAACTGGTGGCCTGTCTTTGCAATTCTACCTTCAAGTGTATTTATTTTCCCATGGTTTAGTAGGGGCTATGGCTGAATATTAAGTATTTTAGAATAGGCTTCTGAACACACTAAGTGGAAAGCAGAGCAGGCCAACCTCTAGGACATCTACTAGAAGGCCTGCGAAGAGGTGTCTGTGGTTTTGTTGAGGCCGTACACTTTAATACTCTGGGCACTGGCCAGGGAAGCTCTAGACCCAGGCCATATGGATCAGGCTGGTTTAAAATAGGGGTGGGCGAGGACTGACATGTTCTACACTATGGCCTGCATGACTGAACCTGACCCCCAACTTGTAATGTCTTCCAGCTCTTAGGTGCTCTGACCCTGGAGAAGAGGGATTTCACTGAGATGAGAAGGATGCGTGATGGGATCCATGGGCACTGGAGGCTTATATTTCCCTCTCATGCCATGCTCAAGTGATGGGAGGGCAGAGGCATGAGAGGGCGCTAAGGGACTAAACGCCATGGCCACAGGAGCTCTGGCCAAGGCCCCAGGAGTCAAGAAGTACACAGAGGGCATGGATGCGTTGGAAAGGGGAGGTGCTGGCCTTTTAAAGATCATATGGCTTGGACAAGGAACATGTAAGTGGTAAAAATGAAGGGCAGAGGCTTCTCCCCCAGTATTCTTCTTTGTGTAAGGCCCTTTCCATGTCCCTGCCCCCTCATATTCCCTTATTCCCCAAACGTGTCTGAGATTGACTTTCCTGTCTACCCTAGTGAGTGGGTGGGGAGGACAAGCCAGGTTTGTTGGCTTCAGAAAGGTAAGTACACCACTTGCATTTGAGGGGTATGTAACAAATTCATACTGTATCCATCATGCATACTTGATGGAGGAATATATACTCCAAGAGGAATCAGCTTTAAAAAGCTAAATTATAAGGTACTTAGAATTCGAAATGCAATTTCTCTCTTGTAGAAAGTTTTATAAATGCCAACTGCCCTCTTGCATGATCCCACAAAAGCTTACCATCAATATAAAATGTAGTATATAGATTCAAGATCTCTTATTGTAAACCCTTGGAACCACACTGTTTCAGAATTTGGGGGTGGGTTTTAAAGGTGAGTGCATATATGGTATTTTCCACAGTTCTCTCATTGGGGTCTGGAACAACACCCTTTAATGAAACTATATTTTTGCAGTGAAATTATAATCACTATTCACACTAAGTGAAATAAGTAAAGATCTGTTTCATATTAGTTCAAATAAGGTTTTTGTTGCCAAATCAACTTTGATGCCAAGGATATGAAAGATGTTGGGTTTTTGGAGATTTGTAAATTTCAAATGTGGACAAGGAATTGTGTGTTTGTAGGATCTAACCATGATGTTCATTTTTGATGGAGTCCAGGCATGAGAAAAGGAGTGGACTTTTCATTTCCTGCCCTGGGCCTTGCCAGTGGAGGTAGGACCCCCAGCTCTCTAGAAAAGTAACATTTAACCTTTTGAGACTCTGGTGAAAGGTACAGGGCCTTCTAGAAAAGTTTACGAACACACATAGACACAAAAAAATGCATAGAATTTCATGGGGTTCACAGACATGTGTCTTAGATAAAGAATCCCTGCGCTATAGCAGGGGAACTGAAGATTCTGGGTGTTCCAGAAGTGGCACAGAGGGTCTTGGACACAGCTGGTAACAGCAGACTGGGGATGCAAGACACAGGGTGGACATGGCGGTGGCAGATGCACCCCCCAAACAGCAGGCCCTTTATTGTCCTCCTGTTGACTGAAGTGCTCTGATGGTCAACGTGGACAAGAGCCCCAGCTGTTTCTATATAAGGAATACTTATGAGCTCAAGATTGCCTCAAATGGGAGGAAGGAATTACAGTCTGGGCAGGGAAGGAGGAAGAGAGGAGATCAAAGATAACACAAGCTAATTCCAATTTGGACAGCTGGGAGTTGACAGAGCTGGTACTTTAAAAATCTACAAAGAGCCGGGCGCGGTGGCTCACGCCTGTAATCCCAGCACTTTGGGAGGCCGAGGCAGGCGGATCACGAGGTCAGGAGATCGAGACCATCCTGGCTAACACGGTGAAACCCTGTCTCTACTAAAAATACAAAAAATTAGCCAGGCGTAGTGGCGGGTGCCTGTAGTCCCAGCTACTCAGGAGGCTGAGGCAGGAGAATGGCGTGAACCCGGGAGGCAGAGCTTGCAGTGAGCCGAGATCGCGCCACTGCACTCCAGCCTGGGTGACAGAGCAAGACTCTGTCTCAAAAAAAAAAAAAAAAAAAAAAAAAAAATCTACAAAGAAATGACATTATTAACAGCCTTTTGAACCATCTCTGTTTCAAAAGATGGTGTTTGCCAATATGTCTCACCAGACTTGGAGACCATCCTTTTGGGGTGCTGAGATAGGTATTTACATTTCACTGGCAATTCAAACACTGATTCTTCAGCTGAGATGAAAGGCAAGAAGCCAGTGAAATCCAAGTATTGTGGTACTCTGTAACAAGGCCACCTGTTAACTAAAAACGGAACTAACCTCACTAGTAGGCTCCAGTAGGGTAAGCCATGCAGGGGGCTAGGCTTTACACGTGAAGCCTTTCTGTTATTTTATAATTACTCTTAATTTCTCTATTTCCTAATTTCTTCTATAAAAGTTCACCTATAATACACATTTACAATATGGGAAAACAATAAAACTGAGTATGAACCACTTCAAACACTAGTGCAGTAAAATAACATCATTATGACAGAAATTTGGTCTTGCTTGGGAAATTTTACTCCTTACCTTTAGATTGGGAGATTTTAGAAACATTATACTTTTTCTTCTCCTTTTCTTTTACCACAGGCTGCTTTAAATAATTTCTATTAATAGCCTTTTCTGAACAATCACAGAGAAAGTCTTCTGAATAATCATACTGAGAACTTAAACTTCCACAGGAGCACTGAGATCTGCTATAATCAACACTCTTATTGGAAGCATTACTGTTCCGTGAAAAATCGCCTGTGCCTGGGCTTCTCTTGCATTCTGCAGACCTCCTATTGTTTTCTAATGCCACGCTGGAGAAATGCTCATCTATATTTGTTTTTGTTAGATCAGCCAAAGACATAGCAAACAACCTAATAAAAGAAAAGTAAAACCTAATAAAAGTATTTTTGAATTTATTGACATTAAAATGAACCTATGCTTTATTATATATATATATATATATATATATATATATTTTTTTTTTTTAAAGACAGGGTCTCACTCTGTTGCCTAGGTTGGAGTGCAGTGGCGTGGCCATGGCTTTCTGCAGCCTTGACCTCCTGGGCTCAAGCGATCCTCTCAGCTCAGCCTCTGGAGTAGCTGGGACTACAAGTGTGTGCCGTCACGCCTGGCTAACTTATTATTTTTTGGTAGAAATGGGAGTCTCACTATGTTGCCTAGGCTGGTCTTGAACTCCTGGGCTCAAGTGATCCTCCCACCTTGGTCTCACAAAGTGGTGGGATTACAGGCGTGAGCCACCATGCTCAGCCATGGACATAAACTTTGAATACTTTCAATAAGCCCTCTTAGTTGTCTAAAGTGATAATTTAAAATGGAAGGAATAGAAAGTGAAATACAAGAAAGACCCCAAATTTATACCCTTAATAAAATTAACATTAGTTACAAAGCAGATGGTTCTGCATTTCTTTATTATGCTACTGCACTAAGGACAATAACACCACAAGTATCTCTTTTATAGCAGCTTACCTCAAAAGCAGATTGAAACAAACAGATCCATCTTCTGAGGTCTTTAAAAGGATTACCTTTTCATTTAATTCTCAATTCTCCTGTTTTATCAAGAAAGCAAAAGAGAATTTAACTGGCATTAGATCCTTTGCAATAGGAATCTAATATCACTTTCTCTACTGAGAGGGTTTTTTTGAAGTCAGTTTCTGCTTTTTGCTGCATCTGCTTAATTCTCCAGCCTTCTCTTCTGATGAAATATATTAGGCAGTCCACAATCTCCTCACTACAAGAAATCAAATGATCTTAGTAATAATTAATATTAGCATTACACTTAATATCTAACTAGTGCTCTTACTTTGTACAAACTTATTTCACATCACCTCATCTCAGCCACCTAGAGGGAATAGGTTCAGACAGGTTCAAAGTTCAGAGACTGTCCCTGTTTCCTAGCTCCAGGGGCAGTGCTTTTTTCATTAAGCACCATGACTGCAACAACACATTGGTGGGAGCATTACACAATCCTAAGGCAAAGAATTTCTCTTTCCAGACACATTCTGCTGTGTAGTGGTGGGCAGAAGCAGATCCTTATTTGTGAACCTTTGCATCTAGATTAAGAAGAATCCAGGCTGGGCATTGTGGCTCACATCTGAAATACCAGCACTTTGGGAGGTTGAGGTGGGTGGATAGCTTGAGCTCAGAAGTTTAGGACCAGCCTGGGCAACATGGCGAAACCGTCTCTACAAAACAAATACAAAAATTAGTGGGGTGTGGTGGTGCACACTTGTAGTCCCAGCTACTTGGGAGGCTGAAGTGGGATTGCTTGAGTCCAGGAGGCAGAGGTTGCAGTGAGCTGTGATCGCGGCACTGCATTCCAGCCTGGGTGACAGGGCCAACTCTGTCTCAAAAAACAAAAAAACACAAAAAAGAAGAATCCCAGATGTTGGTGTAAGGGACCCTGAAAGACTACAAATGCTCCCGTGTAGCCCTCATAGCCTTGCCTGTCCTTGTCCCCAGGAGCTGTTCCTCCCTGCCCTCTTGCTCATGACCTCAGTCCCTAATTTCCTCCTCACCTATCTTGGTAAATCCAAATGGCTCAAACAATGGTTGCTAATCCGCAAGAAGAATTTGTTTTTTTGGCCAGTTGTTTCTGACTCAAGCTAGAGTTCAGCTGACTTCTGCTAAAGCCCCTCCTTCTTCCTCACTTTAGAACACTCCTTCAACAAGTCTTCTTATGCAGGCAATTTTGGATAAAGGCTTAATTCAAGAGTGTTTTTCATGTTACATTCACAAATTGTCCAGCTACAGTAGTGGGAGGGAGTGTGATGGAGTAGAAAGTGATGGACAATTTGAAGGCAGACCGACTTAGGTTTGAACTTGGGTCTGCCTGTCACTTAAGTGCTCTTGTCCATCTGTAAAATGTGAGTGACACCACCAATCCCATAAGAAAAGAAGCTTATCTGAGGAATGCAACCCCCTTTAAATGACCAGGCCCAAAGAGGCATTGGAATGAGACAGCAGTCACGTCCCCCCATCCCCCGAGCTAAGTAATCATTTCTAAACTGCTTGCTCCGTGGGCTCTGACTGACACCACCAATAGCTATAAATTAACCTAACAATGCCATATGCTGGACACCACAGCTCATACCCTGTGGTTCAAACAACAATCTAATCGCCAATCACTGTTATTTCTGTAGACCAACGAGAATTCCTGAAAAACGACGTTTGCAATTGTCCCTCTCCTGACTTTGTCCTTTTTTATTTAAAAAATGCAAGCCTCTCACAGAAGACTAAAGTGAGCTTCAATTGTCCCATGTTTGATAAAGTAGAAGCCTAGCCATCTTAGTCTCTTAGTTTAATAAAAATTGATGTAACAGGCAAAAAAGAAAAAAAATTCCAATGGAAATCCTGTAAAGCCACATAAGAATAAACAAGACTATAAATAACTTCACTCTTAAAACAATTCTACCAGATTAAAATGTCCCCTAATGAGGCTTTCTAGACTTAGTTGTGAGAAAGGTGGTGGATTGGAAGGTGTTACCGCCCTCCCCACGTGGATGTGCAAGTCATAAGCCTCTGTGGATGCTGAGTTGTCCCATTACCTACTGGCTCCAGTGGATGTCGGTATTTCGCAGGATCCTTATAGCTAGAAGTAATTGTAGCTTCTTAAAAATGCTTGAAAAATCAAAAATCTGTCAATGTTTCAGTGTGTTTCAGTGAGAAGATCCCTTATTAGCAAAATTATCCACAATCTTTCCTGCTCAATAATTTGCCTAGCCTAACGTTAGGGATCTAGTTTCCTCAGGATGGGCAAAGGGTAGTCTTACTATAAAGACAATTTTTTTTTTTGTTGGTGGAATGGATGAGTAGAAAATGACTGCTACCAATTTTATTTATTTTATTTTTGAGATGGAGTCTCGCTCTGTCGCCAGGCTGGAGTGCAGTGGCATGATCTCGGCTCACTGCAACCTCTGCCTTCCGGGTTCAAGCGATTCTCCTGCCTCAGCCTCCCAAGTAGCTGGGACTACAGGTACGTGCCACCAAGCCCAGCTAATTTTTGTATTTTTAGTAGAGATGGGGTTTCACCATGTTGGCCAGGATGGTCTCGATCTCTTGACCTTGTGATCTGCCCGCCTCGGGCTCCCAAAGTGCTGGGATTACAGGTGTAAGCCAGCGCGCCTGGCCTGCCATAAATTTTCTAGTGGATGTACTGTCAACTTGCTTTTGTCAGATTTCTAAAACACATAGTATAAGGCAGTGATCAATTCTACTATTGATCACTACTATAACCTAATCTGTCTCATGTAAAAAAAGCTATAAGCAACTTCAGATTAATTGCGGTGTTCACCGATTTGTCTTAAATAGGCAAAAATATCTGAAAATCAAATATCATAATTTCAATCCATATCCTAAGACACTGAATTTTTGGGAGCTTACTAAATTTAAAAGTTGTCATAAATGCTTTATAGAGTACATTTAGATGCTATATTATTTTGAAATAATATATTTACAACTTGGTAAGATCAGTGTATAAACTGACTGGCCCAGTGTTTATCACAGCTTATTAAGGTCAGTGTCACTAAAATCAGCTTTTAGGTAAAATCGGCTTTTAGGTAAACTCAGTATGCTTCTTTTTGCTACAACAAATAGACAGTTGTTTTTAATATTAATGGCATAGTCTTTGACAAAAAGAGGTCATAAGAAAAACTGGGACCAGATGATAACAACACTTAAATGAATTTTGTACCTGATTCGCTAACATTTTAAAATGAAGATTTTAAAAAATGTATCAAATAGGTCAATTTATTTGGCTTACTGAGCGTACATATTTAACACAACTGATTCCTAAGCCTTTGGGATACAATTCTTTAGTTTTAACCCTCTTTTATTGAGGTATCAAAGAAAATTAGTAAGAGTACCATTTGATAAGATTAGAAATGTGTATCCCCATGAAACTATCACCACAATCAAGACAGTGAACACAACCACATAATCTCCCAAAGCCTCCCAGCACCCCATTGTAATTCCTCTCATCCTTCCCTGCGCCTCACTCCCAACCCAGGCAAACCCTGTTTTTTTGTCACTATCAATTATTTTGCATTTTATAGAGTTTTATATAAATGGAATAATCCAGTATGTATTTTTATTTGGTTGGCTTCTTTCACTCAGCATTATTATTATGAGATTCATCCATGTTACTATGTGCATCAATATCAGTAGTTCATTTGTTTTTTTTTAAGTTGCTGAGTAGTTTCCAATTGTATGTATAAACCATAATTTGTTTATTCATCTGTTCACAGACATTTCAGCTATTTCTAGTTTTGGGCTATTACAAATAAAATTGCTGTGAATATTCTGGATATAAATCCTTTATCAGATATATGCTTTGCAAACATTTTCTCCTCATCTGTGATTTTTCATTCTCTTAAAAATGTCTTTTAAAGAGCAGACTGTTAATTTTGGTGAAGCCCAATTATCAATTTGTTCTTTTAAGAATGATCCTGGCCGGGCACGGTGGCTCATGCCTGTAATCCCAGCACTTTGGGAGGCCAAGACAGGCGGATTGCCTGAGGTCAGAAGTTCGTGACCAGCCTGGCCAACAAGTTTAAACCCCATCTCTACCAAAAAATAAGAAAATTAGCTGGGCATGGTGGCGGGCGCCTATAATCCCAGCTACTTGGGAGGCTGAGGCAGGAGAATTGCTTGAACCCAGGAGGTGGAGGTTGCAGTGAGCTGAGATTGCGCCATTGTACTCCAACCTGGGTGACAAGAAACTCTGTCTCAAAAAAAAAAAAAAAAAAAAAAGATCCTTTTGGTGCTGTATCTAAGAAATTTTTGCATGACCTGAGGTCACAAAGATATCCTCCTTTCTTTCTTCTAGAAGTTTTACTTTAAATCTATAATCCATTTTGAGTTACTTATTATGGATTAAAATTCATTTTTTGGTATATGGGCATCCAATTGCTCCAGCACCATTTGTTGCAAAGACTATCCTTTTCCCACTCAATTGCCTTTGCATCTTTGTAAAAACCCAGATATTCATATGTTGATCTATTTCTGTGCTCTCTATACTGTTCTACTGATCTATTTCTCTATATTTATACCAATACCACACTATTTTGGTTACTGTAGCTTTTTTTTTTTTTTTTTTTGAGAGAGGGTGTTCTTCTATTGCCCAGGCTGGAGTGCAGTGGCACGATCTTGGCTCACTGCAACCTCCACCTCCTGGGTTCAAGTGATCCTCCCTCCTCAGCCTCCCAAGTAGCTGGACTACAGGTTCATGCCACCACATCCAGCTTTTTTTTTTTTTGTAGAGACAGAGTTTTGCCAATTCTCCTGCCTTGGCAGGGTAGGTAAATTTCCAAAAGAGTTACTTGTACATAAATTATACTCATCAAAGAGACAGGATATTCCTAGCATTCTGTATTCCCAGGACTCCAGAACCATCCTAAAATTTCTACCTATATGACCTCAATACAGGTATGTTTGGGTTCACCTGGCACTGTGTGAGTTCTATTCTTTTCCATGAAATGGCGTCTGAGAGACATTATCAGCAATGTAAACAAAAGTAAAACCCAGTTTGATTCTTGGCTATTACTATAGTTGGCAATGAATGTGTCCTGAATGCAGGTATCAAGTAGGATCATATATTCAGTCTGCTAAATACCAGTTTTCTCACTGACCTGTTAAAAATTGACTGATGACTAGTATCAGGCCTATAACTGCACTTTTAAGTTGATTAAACTATTTCAGAAATCTTCATATTAATATACATAACACTACACTTCTCTATTGTTATCAATAAAAAGTGTAGTTTCCACATACAAATTTCTGATTATGTGGTGCATTTTTGAAAAATCCAGGCCTTAAACCAACCACCTACTGTTCTTTCTTTTGAGATGGGGTCTTACTCTGTTGCCTAGACTGGAGTGCAGTGGTGTGATCACAGCTCACTGCAGGCTTGACCTCCTAGGCTCAAGCAGTTCTCCCACCTCAGCCTTTCATTTAGCTGGGATTACAGGCACATACCATCATGCCTGGCTAATATTTTTAGTTTTTGAAGAGATAGGGTCTCACTATGTTGCCCAGGCTGGTCTTGAACTCCTAGGCTCAAGCAATCCTCCCATCTCAGCCTCTCAAAGTGCTAGGATTACAGGCATGATCCACCATGTCCGGCCACTGATGTTCTTAATTAATTAATATGTTCAGTCAAAGAACATTTATTTAGTGTCTTCCAGGGACTGGGGTTATGAAGAAGGTAAGCTTTTGCCTTAAAGGATCTTAAAATAGGCAAAGTTAGTAATTATAAAATTAATATCTACTATAGTTACACTAGTTTTTGTATCAAATTTACAGTATAGTTCAGATTTAGTTTGGCAGCATTTATATTTTGAACAGTTTACAGTATAGTGGTGCCTATTTTACTGCACATGAAGCATAATTTTATTATGTCTCTATCATTATGGAGTTTATAGTTGTTTCTTTGCTGTTATGACTCAGGAACACAATGAGTAATTGTAAACACTGTTCTAATGGAAAAAATCTGATCTGGTTGAGGTTACGTTTTCCTGGAATGCACTATGGTGAAAGGGATGGCTACTTAAAAGAACAGTAAACTTCTATATTATGCTTATCTAATTAGTGAATTAGAAATAAGAATGTTCAAGATCAAGGTATATGTCTGAATCATTCTGAATACAACGGCCAGGTGTCTTTTCTCCTGCTTTTGCAACAAGGCAGATGGAAAATAAAACACACTAAAATGTTTGAAAGTGATTACTGCATACCTGGTGTTCTTTATCAAACTTCCCTAAGATGTCTGATGATAAACTGAAGATAAGCACAGGGTTCTTCACACTGTAGTATTTAGGAGCTTTCCATGGTAGTATTTTTTTTGACAGGTTTTGGTCTCTTTTTAAAGAAAGAATATATTTTTAAAAACCTAAAATGGTATTACAAAAGGAAAATGTTACAATCTCACAAAGAAACATATTTATGTAATAAGAATAAGGTTTTGAAGCAGTTTTAATTAATATATATATATTCCCTTGTATTATGGATTGGTGTGGTCTTGGCTCACTGCAACCTCTGCCTCCCAGGTCCAAGCAATTCTCCTGCCTCAGCCTCCTGAGTAGCTGGGATTACAGGCGCCCGCCACCATGCCCGGCTAATTTTTTTGTATTTTTAGTACAGACGGGGTTTTACCATGTTGGCCAGGCTGGTCTTAAACTCCTGACCTCAAGTGATCTACTCACCTCGGCCTCCCAAAGTGCTGGGATTACAGGTGTGAGCCACTGCACCTGGCCACAGGCGGCTTTTTCTCTATGAAAGTGAATCACCTGTTGGCAGTTGATTGGGAAATTCTTGGATGTGTTTATCAAACAGTGATGTTGAAATAAGATTTGAAGGAGCCATACACAGCAGTGCCTTTTCAAGTTTTTGGCAGAAAAGATCTTGTGGCTCACCTGCCTGCTCTTTCTTTCCAGTACAGAGTTGAACATAAATAATTACAGTTTTTGGATTATGTGTTTCTTGCCTGTCAACAATAAAAATAACACAAAGACGACCCTCTTGGTAGCTAATTGTAAGCACTGGATTGTATTTTAGAAGCAGAGACAGTGACTGATTTAGTATTATATACTAAAATGTATTCTGGTTCCATACTTTCATGAATTATCAGATTCTTGGTTAATAATACAACTAGAAAATCCTAATTCTTAAAAGTAAATATTTTGTTACACGCATATAATGAACAAAATTCAGTAGTGAATTTATAATTAATTCATAAGGATAATTTAATTCAAATGATTACATCTGTGTTTCTGGCTGAAATTATTCTATGGGTAGGTAATTACATACATATTTTTTGAGATGGAGTCTCACTGTGTCATCCAGGCTGGAGTGCAGTGGTGTTAGCTCAGCTCACTGCAGTCTCGACCTCCTGGGCTCACGCGATCCTGCTGCCTCAGCTTTTCAAGTAGCTGGGACTACAGGCATGTGTCACCATGCCCAACTAATTTTTTTATTTTTGCAGAGACGGGATTGTACTGTGTTGCCCAGGCTGGTCTAGAACTCCTAGACTCAAGTGATCCACCTGCCTTGGCCTCCCAAAGTGCTGGGATTACAGGCATGATCTGGGCCACAGCGCCTGGCCAGTAATTATATTCTTAACCAGTCCTGCCTCTTGGGAAAAAAAACTTACTCAGCATGCAAATTTTCCCTCTTTTCTTATCCATTCTCAACATTTCCTATTGCCTTCCCCATTTCATTTTTTCTCTTTAACACATACTATCTAACCTAACACCCATTTTACTTCCTCAGCCTGTTTGTAGCCTGGCTTCCCCACTAACTGCATGCTTCACAAGGCATGCATTCTGGCTCCTTTGTCTACTGCTATATCCTCAGTGCCTAGAGGAGTTCCTGAGAATATTAAGTGTCCAATAAATATTGATCAAATAAATTAATGTTCCGGATGCCTCTGTGCTTAATTCCTCTCTTCATATCCATTACTCCTGAAAAAACTTCTCATTACTGCTAACCCAATCTGAAAAGCTCCAAATGAAAGCTTTCCCAATGTGATAAATACCTATCTCAAACAAAAAAACAGCTTTAAGCTTAATGGTGAAACATTAATTTACACTGATGTAAGAATTAAGGTAAGAAATGCCTACTATCACTGTTGTTCATTAATATTGTTCTGGAGGTACTAGGTCTAAATATTGGAAAAGAGGCAAGTTATTATGTGGAAATGAAATGAAATGATTATATACTTACAAAACACTATCAAGAGAATTAAATTGACACTATAGGTTACAAAATGGCTATAAAATTAATCTTTTTTTTGAGACAGGGTCTCACTCCACTGCCCAGACTGGAGTGCAGTAGCGTGATCACAGCTCACTGCAGCCTCAACCTCCTGGGTTCAGGTGATCCTCCCACCTCAGTCTCCCGGGTAGCTGGGACTACAGGCACGTGCCACCATGCCTGGCCAAGTTTTTGTAGAGATGGGATTTCACCATGTTGCCCAGGCTAGTCTCAAACTCCTTGGCTCAAGAAATCTGCCCACTTTGGCCTCCCAAAGTGCTGGAATTATAGGTGTGCCTGGCCCTAAAAATAATCTTTCCTATATGCAAAATAAAACGACTTAGAAAATAGATGAAAAATACCCCACTTACTATATCCAAATATTTAAAACATCTAAGTTTACTATGAATAATATGAAGGAAACTTTAAAACTACTGAAATAAAATATTTAAGTGAAGGACACATTTTGTTCTTATATCAAAAGGACACAGATTATAAAGCTGTAAATTCTCCCTAATTTAATCTACATGATCAATGTATTCTCAATGAAATACTGAGTAATTTTGTGAAATTTGACCAAACGATACAAAATTCATATAGAGAAATAAATATGAAAGAATACAAAGAAATATGAACAAAAATGATGAGAAGGGACTACTTTGATCAGATACTGAGATATAAAGCTACAGTCACTAAAATAGCCTGATACTAATGCTTTGACAGAACAATATTTTGGAATAAAGAGTTCAGAAACAGAAACACAAACAAATACATATGGTAACCTAGTGTAAGATAAAGGTAGAGAAAGTGGACTTCAGTAAATGATGAGAGGTAGGCTAGAATCTACCTGGAAATCAAAACAAAAGCAGATTCTTATTGCATTTCTTACACTAAAATGATGGTTAGATGGGTTCAAAATGTAAATGTTTAAAAAATTATTAAAAGAAAACACAGAGTGTGGAAAAACATAAAGCCTAGAACCATAAAGGAAACAACTGATAAAAATAACTGCATAAAAATTTTAAAACTTCCTTATAATTAAAAAAATAATAAAGTTCAAAGGCATCTTACAAACTGGAAAAAAGATTTTCAATACATACGAGAAAGACCTAATTTCCTTAATTTACAGAGACCTCTTAAAATAATCCATTAGTAAAATGGGCAAAAGATATGAATGCATTACAGCATAAACACATTACAGAAACACAGAAAACCAAGAGTTATATAAAAAGATGTTCGAACTTACTCATAATGAAATGCAAATTAGATTCCATTTTTCATCTACCAGAATGGCAAAAATTATAGAATCAGATAAAACATATTGTTATTATAACTGTGATAATACTGATAATGCATATTATAAAAAATAAAGCATATCTGTGTATGTGTAGATATGTAAAGTTCTCTAAGATACGTTCATTTTCCAATCAACGTCTACATGTAAAATAGAGTTAAATTCTCATTTTTAAGATTTAAGACTTTCATTTGGTACAGTGGTAGGCTGAATAATGGTCCCCTAAGGATGTCCATGTCCTAATCCCTAGAACCTGTGTTACTATATATAGCAAAAGGGACTTTGCAGATGTGATCAGTTCTTGAGGTGGGAAGATTATCCTGAGTTATCCCAGATTATCCATGTGGACCTAATGTAATCACATGGGCCTGTCTAAGAAGGACACAGGAGGGGTCGGAGTGAGAAGGCTCTATGATCACAGAAGCAGAGTCAGAGGGAGAAGACACGACGCTGCTGGCTTTCAAGATGGAAGAAGGGGTCACATGCCACAGAATACAGGCTTTTCTAGAAGTTAGAAAAGGGAAGGGAATGATCCTCTCTTGGATCCTCTAGAAGGAATCAGTCCTGCTGACATCCTAACTTTAGCCCCTTAAGACTCATTTCAGACTTCTGACCTCCAGAGCTGTAAGAAAATAAATTTGTTTGAAGCCACTGAGTTTGTGGTAATTTGTTATAGCAGCAATACAGAACTAATACAGGTACCTTGAAAAACATCACAAATTAAAATGAGACTAAAAGCAGGCTATTAAATGCAAATGAATTGCACTGTTATAAATTTCAAGAAGTCAGAGAAGATGGTGAGTTCAAACGTTTTGGGGAAATATCTTAATTGTTCCAGAAACCAGCTTGCTTTACCTTGCCTTGGACTATATCTAGGAACAAGATGACCAACCCGAGATAGCTGGTGGGATTGTTTGCTTTGGAAAAATAAGCTGGAGAAAACAGCCGACCCTCTCATAAGCACTCCGTGAAGATTTTTTTAAAAAGCAGGTGACTTTCCTGCAGAGGCAGTGGCAGAAGCATGGCTGAAGGCTGAGAAAGCAGAGTGAAGTAGTTGTAAGGGGGAGGAGTGACAAAGAGGCGTCAGGTAGCTGGCAAAGTTAGGAAATTAATTAGAGCTAACAAATTAACTGAGGACATAAGTAAATATATTTAGAATCATGGGGTCAAATTTCTTACTGTCTGAAAGAGGGAAGGCTAGAAAGAACCCTGAAATGTTGGATTAGAATGAGAAATGCTAGGTTCAAATACACACACATACACACACAAGGAGGTATATACAGTTACAGATCTATGTGCATATATATCTATAAATGTATGTGTATGTGTATATGCATATGTATGCATATGTGTGCGTGTATTTTTCCCCTAACTCTGCTGAGGGGGCCTAGAATCAACGACACCCCAGAAACAATGAGTACACTGTGTACCATTCTCCACTAAATACCATTCTCTGCTATAATGAATTGGGGTTCCTTGGAGAAATGGATGATCCTAAGCCTGAGGCAGGCAAAGAGAAGAAAGGCTGGTGTGTATCAAAAGGGCACAGGAGCCAGCTTTAAGAAGCTCCCACTAGTCAAAGATAGGGCAATTTGAACATCAATACCAATAAGGAGGATACATCAGCCTGAGCAACATAGGGAGATGCCATCTCTATAAAAAACAAAACAAAACAAATTAGCTGGGTGTGGTGGTGCACACCTATGGTCCCAGCTACTTGGGAGGCTGAGGCTGCAGTGAATTTGATCATGCCAACACTGCATTCCAACCCGGACAAGAGTGAGACCCTGTCTCAAAAAAAAAACAAAACAAAATGGGATTTACCACGTCAGAGTATCTCTTCCCAAAGCACTAATCAAATGCAAAGGGAAAACAGGTGGCTGTGGAGAAACCTGGCAGATTCGTGCTTGAACAGGTAATCAAGGTTCATGTCACCAGGGTGGGACAGGTGACATTCACTAGTGTCCATGGGCACTTGAGAAGATCACAGCACCATTTCTGTGGTTTTTCTGCCACAAGCACAGCCTGTCTGGTTAGAAAAAAACATCAGCCAGACCCAAGTTCAGGGTCTTCCTATTGAATGAAAGGCCTAAACTCTAAACTCTGACAAAAATGTTAAATGAACAGAAAAGCTCTTCTCTAAGCTTATAAATGTGGTATTATATAGCTAAGATAATCAATATCTTACGGTTTTCAAGAACATTATTTCAAACACTTTATCTACTTTTATGTGTCCCAATTTTTTGCTTCAGAAATTTTGCGAGTCACTCTAAACATTGACAAAGGGAGGTTATGATTCTTAACACTGATTGGCCTGGCGTGGTGGCTCACACCTGTAATCCCAGCACTTTGGGAGGCCGAGGTGGGCAGATCACTTAAGCCCGGGAGTTTGAGAGCAGCCTGGGCAACATGGTGAGACCCTGTTCCTAAAAAAAAATTAGCCGGGTGTGGCAGTCCCAGCCACTCAGGAGGCTGAGCCCAGGAAGTCAAGGCCACAGTGATGCAGTGAGCTGTGATCGCACAACTACACTCCAGCCTGAGGGATGGAGTGGGACCCTGTTTCAAAACCAAAAAAAACCAAACGAACAAAACACTGATTGAGAGGCAGTATACTGTGGAAGAAAAAAGGTATGTTCCCAGTTCTGCCAATACAACTAGCTATTAGGCCTCAAATGTCTAAGGCAAGAAATTAGCTGATTTCTCAGTGACATCTAAGGTCCAGTCTAGCATTAAAATCCATAAATGAAATATACCTATATATATAAGCAATTTCAAGTTTATTTGATAACATGAAAATGTGCCACGTTCAAAGTTTGGATGGTTACAGACTAGCTATGCTATGTAGGTTTTGGTAATTTAGCAACTTTATATATTTTAGAACAAATGTTTGAATTCACTACCCGACTGACACCCTAGTCACCTTCAGGATAAGAACCCGTGCCTCTCTACTTCCACCAAGTGGTGGCAAATGCAATGTACTGCACTGAGTAAAGGGCTACAAATCTTTACACAAGTACCCGTTTTTAGCTACCCTGACACAACATTCTTTTTAATTTTCAGTGTTTGCCTGATTATTTTTACTAGATTTTCATTCTATTTTAATAGAATTGTACTAAAACACACGGCGCTTAGTATCTCTTACATATTAGCATGTTCAATTCATTCATTCTTTCAGCACCCATTTGAGTGCTTACTATGTGCCAGGCACTATGTGGGGTGTGGAGATACAATGATGAACGCAAACAGCAAATGTTTCTATTTTTGTGGGCCTTATGTCAGTAATGAACTAATCATAATAGTGACTGTCCCGAGTGTCTTCAAGGAAGGAGATACAACTCTGTGAAGATAAAGAAACCTGATCCTGACAGCGATCAGGGAAGTTATCCCTGTAGAAGTACTGTCTGAGTTGAGATAGGAAGGGTCAGTGGGAACTAACTAGGCAAGAGAGGATGAGAGGGAGGAGGGAAAAACAATGCAGACAGAGAGGAAAGAATGCCAAGGCCTGGTGGGTGGAGGAGGCCCATGTGGCTGAAGCCCAGTGAGAAGGGCCAGCGGTTTCAGATGAGTCTTGAGACGCAGGCGGGGGTGAACAGCTGCAGGGCCTTCAGAAGGCGTGTTTATGATGTGGATCATTAATCCGAGGGCAATGGGAAGCTGGCTGTAGGCAAAAGAGGGAGGCGGGGAGGGGTGGCATAGTCAGCTCTGCCTTCTGAAGAGGTTACCCTGGCTGCTGGGTGAAGAATCGAGAAAAGCCAGAGGGGATGTGGGGAGACCAGCTGGTACAGGACTGCAGCAGGCTGAATGAAGGTGGTGGTTTGCACTTAGGTGTCCATGACAATGAAGAGATGTGAAAGATGCCCAGGAGCCAACCTCACCTGGGCTTAAGGATTCACTGGGTGTTGGGGTGTGATAAGGGTCAAGGAGGAAACCTAGGTACAATGAAAGAGCTTCCAGCTGGGGTTAGAAAGTGGGGTTGTTTGGTTTTGTGCATGTTGAATTGGAGGAGACTGAGTGGTATTAAGAAACACTGTCAGGAAGCTAGCTGAACGTACGAGTCTAGCTGAGAGAAGGTCAAGTTGGAGAAAGGTGGGGGTCAAGAGCACAGGGCTGGAACTTAAAAGCTGTGCGTGTGAATCTGTGCCTTGTGCTAGATGAAGGGGTGCAATGGAGAATAAAATGGGAACAGATGCCGAGCTTTGAGAATCTCCAATATTAAGGAGCCTGGGAGAGGAGGGTGAGCCAGAATCGCAGCAGGAAAAGCAGAAGAGTCAGGGGTGGTCACAGAAGCCAAGGGAAGACAGTGTTTGTAGAGTGAAATGGGGGCAGCAGTTTCAGATGCCGCTGAGAGATTGAGCAAGACGAGGACTGAAAAAGTCTCATTCCTGGTTTTTGTTTTAGCAGAGATGAAGAGGGAAGCCAGACTGGCTGAGGAGTGAGAGACAAATAATAGAGGCATTGAATATGGCAGTTCTTTAAAGTTTGCCTGTCGAAAGGGACAAGGGATTGGACAATAACTGGAAACTGAAGGGGAACGTGGGGTCAAAGAAGATTCTTTTTTTCTCTTTTGTGATGGGAGACTTGAACATGCTTCAAAACCATGGCAAAGAGCCAGCTGAGATGGAACAGGTGATCATACAGGAGAGGGAATGCATACCTGACAGGGTAGAGTTTTTGGCGAGTGGAAAGCAATGGGATCCAAAGCACGGAGAGGGAGTGGCCTTGGTTAGGAGGAGGAAGGAAGGTAGGAACAGATATAAGTAAGGCTTGCAGTTTTGGGAGCTGAAGAATGAGGGGATTCCCATGTGACAGCTTCAAGCTTCTCTATGAAGTGACAGCACAAGGGCGTGGTGGGAGATCAAATCTGAGGAAAATGGTCATTTATGAAATGCAATCTCCTACAGACCCTCAGCTAACTGTGGCAATCCTACTCTATTACTTTGGTTAATTGGGGTTTTACCTGATGGCAAAAGAGAAAAGATGGGGCTAGGAGTTTAAGAGAGTGGCAAGGGTAGGGCCGGGTGCAGTGGCTCACGCCTTTAATCCCAGCACTTTGGAAGGCCGAGGCCGGCAGATTACCTGAGGTCAGGAGTTTGAGACCAGCCCGGCCAACATGGTGAAACCCCGTCTCTACTAAAAATACAAAAATTAGCTGGGCATGGTGGCGCACACCTGTAATCCCAGCTACTCAGGCCGAGGCAGGAGAATTGCTTGAGCCCAGAGATGGAGGTTGCGGTGAGCTGAGATCTTGCCACTGCACTCCAGCCTGGCCGACAGAGTGAGGCTCTGTCTCAAAAAAAGAAACAACAAAAAAAGAGAGATTGGCCAGGGGCCTTAGCTCCTTGAGGGCAGGGACCTGTCACATTGATCGCGGTATCAGCACCCAGGTACTTAGTATTCAAAATGATCAGCATACGGATGATCATTTGTCTGCATCTCAGTTTGCCTCTTTTGGTGCTTCTCTAAAAAATAAAAAAGGAAGAGCTTAAACTCCTACATGATTCCTGTCTTTGCGCTGGGAAGAAGGCTCTGGGTTCTTTTGTTCTTCAGGACAGTCCCTTGTAAAGCTCTTGCCATAGTTCTGTTCCAGGGGCACTGTCATATTTATACCTAACAAAGCTAAGGGGTGTCTTTACATTTTTATCTTGTTAGCAGGATGCTTATATGGCCTTGTTGACCCGGTTTAAAAGTTGCAATTTGCAAAATACATACTGAAAATACTGCACTTTTACCTATGGAAGTTGTAATTTATATAAGGAAATTGTAATTTATATAATCCTTTAAAAAACTTATTCATACGAAATAACAGAGAACAGGGAAATACCATTAAGACTGTCATGCTCAAGTGGGGGAGGGGCAGACTCAGGGAAACCAATTAGGAAGCAAGTAAAATAATCCACGCACCAGATGATGGGGGCCTGGACCAAGGTGGTGACAGTGGCGGTTGAGAGAAATGGTAGAATTGTGAATCTATTCTGGGTGCATTTTGAAGGCAGTGCTGACAGACTGAAGGTGAGGAAGAGAAAAACAGGACTCAAGCAGGATGCAAGACTCGGGCAACTGGAGGATGGAATTTCCAGCAACTATGATGGATTAAGGTTGTGGGAGGACAGGCTTGGCTTGGGGAATTATTGAGCGCTATCTTGGACGAGCTGTGTTTGAGATGCCGCAGACATCCAAGTAGGGATGTGGCAGGCAGCTAAATGCAGGGATCTGGTGTTCAGGGGAGGGGCGAGGGCTGGGAATGCACACTTGGGGCTCACTGGAATTCAGACAGGCTCTGAGTACAGGCGACTGGATGAGTTCATCTAGGAATTGAGTGTAGACAGAAAAAAGGCTCAAGCTCACATTCAGCCGTGAAAAAAAAACTGGTCTCTGAAAAAAGTTAACCGTTGGCTTA